>NC_086191.1:11230576-11850384 GCF_023053635.1 Elgaria multicarinata webbii | reverse complement strand
TACGATAGGTCCCTGTCTCAAGGACCTTACAATCTAATGACAAAACTAGATGCTTTAAGAGAGAGAGAGAGAGAGAGAGAGAGAGAGAGATCTCCAGCAGCACCGTGTGAGGTACTGGTGCCTCTCTATTCGGCCCTGGTTAGGCCTCATCTAGAGTATTGCGTTCATTTCCGGGTTCCACACTTCAAGAAGGACGCAGACAAGCTGGAGCGTGTTCAGAGGAGGGCAACCAGGATGATCAGGGGTCTGGAAACAAAGCCCTATGAAGAGAGACTGAAAGAACTGGGCATGTTTAGCCTGGAGAAGAGAGGATTGAGGGGAGACATGATAGCACTCTTCAAATACTTAAAAAGTTGTCACACAGAGGAGGGCCAGGATCTCTTCTTGATCCTCCCAGAGTGCAGGACACGGAATAACGGGCTCAAGTTAAAGGAAGCCAGATTCCAGCTGGACATCAGGAAGAACTTCCTGACTGTTAGAGCAGTACGACAATGGAATCAGTTATCTAGGGAGGTTGTGGGCTCTCCCACGCTAGAGGCCTTCAAGAGGCAGCTGGGCAACCATCTGTCAGGGATGCTTTAGGGTGGATTCCTGCCTTGAGCAAGGGGTTGGACTCGATGGCCTTATAGGCCCCTTCCAACTCTACTCTTCTATGATTCAATACATCTTTTGGCTCACCTGATAACAGTCGGGAAAAGCTCTCCAGAAAAGATGTAGGCACAGTTGAACGAGGCGGCCAGAGACCCCTTCCCAATTACGGCAAACGTCATCCGCAGGTTGTTCAGATCTGAGAAACAAGGGAGAATTAGAACTCGGAACCAGAAATGTCAGTGCTTTGGGGCCAGGGAGGAGGCGGAAGGCTAGAATTTTTACACAAAAACAAATTCAGGCCGAAAACACCTCCAGTAAATTCTCCTAAGCCGACTGGTTAAATAGGTTTTACTTTTCATCCACTAAACTTGGACCCTGAAAGTCCATTCTCTTGATTTCGGTTGTTTTCAAGCATTCTTCCCTTTTTATTTTTAAATGCTGGTTTTGACTAGGGCAGGATCCTACGCTACTGCTTTAAAATGGTTTAAAACAGTAGTGACAATTGCTGGGGCCCAGGACACATGCAGTTTTCAAACTGTTTTCAAAGTGTCCTGTCTTGCTGGGTGTAGATCTGGCCAAGGTCTTTCCTGAAGGCCATATCCACAAACTGTTTCCCCACGCCCACCTTCCTTACGGGACACTCACCTTGAGGCACAAAGATGTTGGCCAAGATGCACAGCCCAGCCAGGATGAGCGACAGAGCCTGGGAGAAGCGACGGCCCACGAAAGTGATGGTCATCACCGAGATGAACTTGGCCGGGAAGTCGACGGCACCAAAGACCAGCTGGGTTAGATAGAGGTTGAAGCCAAAGTTTTGGAGATCCATGGCCAGCCCATAATAGGCAAAGCTAGTGGCAAACCTGGGGGGGGGGCGACAAATTGGAATGCTTGACCAACAGCACCCAATACTCCAAACCTCCATGCTTTGTAATGTCCCTAGGCCCTATGTGAGGTTTTCTCCAGGGTCCACCTAGCCTGGGACTCTGGCTTCATCTAGCCCAGTATTGCTGACACTGACTGGCAGCAGCATCTCCCCAGGGTTCTAGGCATGAGTTCTCTCTGCCCTACCTGGAGACGCCGGGAATCGAACCTGAGTCCTCCTACATGCAAAGCAAGGGCTTTACCTCTGTGGCCCCACCGAGAGGAAGGAACAGCAATAGATTAAGCAATATGGGAAAGAGCGGATAGATGGATTGGTGGTTCATGCAGCTCAGTATTGTCGACACGGACTGGCAGTGGCTCTCCAGGTTTTAGGGGTGGTTCTACTCCCAGCCCTATCTAGAGATGCTGGGATTATACCTGGGACCTTTTGCATGCAAGGGGTGTACTCTACCATGCTACCTTTCCCCCTAAAAGCAAAGTAAGATTCCAGTCCACATGGTTCTGAACAAAGAGCTGATTTAAATAGGAAAATAGCAAGCTGCCTTATACTGAGTCAGACCCTTGGTCCATCTAGACCGGTATTGTCGACACAAACTGGCAGCAGCAGCAATAAATAATCCTATGAGAAACAAACGCGCACCACCAGAAAGAGAAAAAAGGGAAATCACTTGCCAGATGAAAGACACCCCGCAAGAGATTTTGCGAATGGCAGGGGTCTGCACCAGGTCAGCAACTGTGTGGCTGGATTTGGTCGAGGGGAGCTCCTTCTGCATGCTGGATTTCAACACCTGAGAGAGAAGAGAGCAAAATGGGGTCAGAGCTGGGATAAACAAGGCAGCAGACCAAGATTTAAGGATTTCACCTGCCGCTGAATGGGGGGCAGGAAATGGCCTTGCAGCTATCCGCTCTTTTGCGAGCTAAATCGGGTGGAGGACAAAGGGTTCATCTAAACTACTGGCAAACAACCTGAGCTGTGCAGCCCAGGGTTTTACTGAAGAAGAAGAAGAAGAAGAAGAAGAAGAAGGAGGAGGAGGAGGAGGAGGAGGAGGAGGAGGAGGAGGAGGAAAAAGGCAAAGAAGAAGGAGGAGGAGGAGGAGGAGGAGGAGCAGCAGCAGCAAAAAGGCGAAGAAGGAGGAGGAGGAGGAGCAAAAAGGCGAAGAAGAAGGAGGAGGAGGAGGAGGAGCAAAAAGGTGGAGGAGGAGGAGGAGGAGGAGGAGGAGGAGGAGGAGGAGGAGGAGCAAAAAGGTGAAGAAGAAGGAGGAGGAGGAGGAGCAAAAAGGTGAAGAAGAAGGAGGAGGAGGAGGAGCAAAAAGGTGAAGAAGAAGAAGGAGGAGGAGGAGGAGCAGCAGCAAAAGGGCGAAGAAGGAGGAGGAGGAGGAGCAAAAAGGCAAAGAAGAAGGAGGAGAAGGAGGAGCAAAAAGGCGAAGGAGGAGGAGGAGGAGGAGGAGGGGCGAAGAAGAAGAAGAAGAAGAAGAAGAAGAAGAAGAAGAAGAAGAAGAAGAAGAAGAAGAAGAAGAAGAAGAAGAGGAGGAGGAGGAGGAGGAGGAGGAGGAGGAGGAGGAGGAGGAGGGTCTCCCTGCTTGAGGTTGCGATGGCCAACATTGTTTGAAGGTGACTTTGCAAACTAAACATTGGAGAAGTTGCCATCTTTGATATCTGTATAGTGAACCTTAAAAATACTGGGCTAATTGATGCTTTGGATGCATATTTATTTATGCATGTATTTATTTATTTACTATTAAAAGTATTTCTAAATCACTTCTCTGCCTACTGGGGCTTTCAAAGCAGCAACACAATACAATAGACGTTGCAAAACCAGAAACAACAGATATGATAAAACAAGCGAAAACAATACTTAAAACTCATCATAGCCCATTTTTACTGCCTGTCTACATCTCAGTAGCAATGGAGCCAAACAGACCTCGCCTGGGAGGGAGTTCCACAGTCCGGGGGCAGGGGGGGCTGCTACCGAAAAGGCCCTGTCTCACCAATTTTGGCCTCTCCTGGTGCTGGGACATACAGCAAGACCTCTGGGCATGTTCAGAGTGCCTTCCTATCACCACTAATCGCCTTCAGATATTTTGGATAAAGGGTTGGGCTTCTAGAACGGTATGGTTGACTTTGAGCCCCTGTACCTCTCCGTTCAGAAATTCAAAGCTACTTCTACTGCAAATGTGCAATGCTTTTTCTCCCCTAGAGCTGTTGCTGCCATGAGAGGCTTCCAAATTCTGGGGAAACATCACAACTCTCCCCCCCCCCCGGCTCGCCTACCTCCATACTGAGTTTGTCTCCTTCTTTCTTTCTCCCGTTTATCCAGGCAGCTCTCTTCAAACATTTCAACGCCTGCTCCTGTTTCCCTGAAATTGTCAGCCAGCGTGCCGACTCAACAAACAGCCTACAAAACAAGAAGATGGAAAGAGAATCAGTTTAGCTGATTTCTGAAGGTAATAGTGCCTAGCGGTTAGGGCTTGGCTTAGAAAGAGGTGAGAGAACATGGATAGAGACCTTCAGACCTAGGCCTCAAATCCATTCTTTGGGGGGGGTGTCTTCAAATGGCCCCACCCCTTCCACACAACCACCAATTGCTTGGTGATTTTGTGACTTTTGTCCAGTTTTTCCCCTTTTCTAAAAGGTTGAAATCCCCCTGTGCTAGAACCTGTTTAAGAGTGGAACCATTTAAATAAACCAAAGAGAATAAACCAAGAGACTGAAAGAACTGGGCATGTTTAGCCTGGAGAAAAGAAGATTGCGGGGAGACATGAGAGCACTCTTCAAATACTTGAAAGGTTGTCACAGAGAGGAGGGCCAGGATCTCTTCTCGATCCTCCCAGAGTGCAGGACACGGAATAACGGGCTCAAGTTAAAGGAAGCCAGATTCTGGACATCAGAAAAAACTTCCTGACTGTTAGAGCAGTACGACAATGGAACCAGTGACCTAGGGAGGTTGTGGGCTCTCCCACACTAGAGGCCTTCAAGAGGCAGCTGGACAACCATCTGTCAGGGATGCTTTAGGGTGGATTCCTGCATTGAGCAGGGGGTTGGACTCGATGGCCTTGTAGGCCCCTTCCAACTCAACTATTCTATGATTCTATGATGGCCTGGAGCGCTTCCACACTAGGTATTTACAAGGGGTTCCTTGTCTGGGATTTTTAGGAAACAGCTACTTTTGCTTTATTGGACTTGCTGAGAAGACTCTTGAGAAAATGCTAATGCACCCCTCTTAAAACGATATCAGCTGTCTTGTTATGAAATGTAAATACCAAATGTTTAACGATAAATAATTATGAGTTGGAAAAGGTAAATAAGTAAAAAAAAAAAAGAAGTAATGGCATTAAAAGGAAGACAGAAGCAGAGACAAAAGCAGGTTTACGAAGTTTGAGTAACTGGCATAAATGCCGTAACTGGCTAAGATGACCTGGATGGTGTCCAAGGAAAAATATGCCCTAACACTTCGCCCATAAAGTTAATTGCGTAATGAACTGGTGTGAAGTTGTATCACTCCGGGTCAAAAGTGTACTTAAAGGGTTTTTTTGTTTGTTTATCAGTAAATGAGCAAAAAATATTGTGTAAGGTGTACATATCAAACAGCTTGATATACAGAGGTCTAGAAAAATGTATAGACTTTGTTTGAGTTAGCAAATTCTGAGTAAAGGGTTATCTTCTCAAAAGTATGATTCGGGATTGATCGTATCTAGCCTGAAAGGTGTAAGCCTTTTGTGTATGTTCTAATTTTTTAAGAATGTTTAATAACAATCATAGAATCATAGAATAGTAGAGTTGGAAGGGGCCTACAAGGCCATCGAGTCCAACCCCCGCTCAATGTAGGAATCTCCCTTAAAGCATCCCCAACAGATGGCTGTCCAGCTGCCTCTTGGAGGCCTCTAGTGGAGAGCCCACCACCTCCCTAGGTAATTGGTTTCATTGTCATACTGCTCGAACAGTCAGGAAGTTTTTCCTGATGTCCAGCCAAAATACCCGCTGCTGTGATAATGAAGACTGTGAGATAATGAAGACTTATTTTTATATAAGAATAGTACAAGGCTTTATTGCTCGAGATCTACCAGACCGATTTTGCTCATTTTTGTTTTAAACTAAAGGTGGACAATGTGAAGGTGCAGAAAATTTTGAAAGTTCAAAAAAAAGTTCAAAGCTTGAGCTTTCATAGCAATTAATTTCCTCCACACCAAACAGGCAGGGCAGCCCCTCCCTCCACCAAAATAAACAAATTATTGATCAGTTCTGGGTAGTGAACTGGCAGCCAAAGGATTCCTAAATCTTGGAGATTTAGTTTGAAAACACTCAGCGGAAGCCAAATACGTAACAGCCCATGAAATCTTGCTGCCTGAAATGCTCCTGTTGAGGATTTCCTACCCTTTTCAAAGACACTCCATTCCATTCCCTGTTATAATGCAGAGTATTTTTGGATGGATGGATCCTGCGTGGAAAGTTAAAACGCATTTGCTTGACCAAAGACCTGCCCCTGGTGGAACTGAAAAATGCCAGAACCTATTTGCCTCTATCTGAGTCCTCTGCTCTGGAGACTTTCACTCTGTTTCGACATTTCCCACTACACCGCTGTGTGCAACTGACGTCTGTGTGACACGCCGACCTACCAGGAGTAGAGGAAGAATACAAAAAAAGGCAGCGAGACAGTGAGCTGCAGCCAACGCCAGTCAGGGATGGCGTACGCCACTCCGGCCAGGATGAACTGCCCAGTGGTGTAGCAGTAACCGTTGATGGTGCCCACAATGGCACGGTATTTGGTTGGGATCCACTCCATGCCTGGGGCAAGAGAAAAACGTGCAGACCAAAGACAGGTTAGTTCTTCAAGTTGGGCAACCGAGGTCAGAGATCTATGATGGGTAGATATTGGGGAGGGGCAAATGAGTATTATGGGTGCTCTCTGGGTTCTAGCCCAACTCGGCCATGAAGGTCACTGGCTGTCGTTGTGCGAGTCACCGACTCTTGGCCTAAACTACCTCACAGGGTTGTTGTGAGGATAACATGGAGAGGAGGAGGATTCTATAAGCGATCTTGGGTTCCTTCGAAGAGGAAAACGGTGGGATATAAACAGTGGAGGCTGGTGACTCCGACGTCAATGGGGTGGTGGCTCCGCTCTGGGTTTTAGTAAGAACCAGTCAGAACTCTAAAGGAACTAGCTAAGCTGCACTGACATTGCAGCTCCCTCAAAGAGCTCCTTTAGAGTCCTGTCTGGTTTTGACTGAAACCTGGAACGGATTCACCTCCCCGCTGACACGTCATAAGACATAAAATAAAACGGTATGGCATCGATGTTCGCAGGCTGCAGGGCCAGAGCTCTTGACAACTTGGCTGGAGCGAGAGGGAGAATTCGAGGTACTCACACAGCGAGACGGAGTTGAGCGATATCCCTGACATGGCCATTCCGCACAGGAAGCGGAGGACGCAGTAAGCAGTGAAATTTGGCACGAAAGCGGTGCAGGCGCCCGCTGCCCCCATCTGCAGGTAACTCCAGACGAGGATGGCTTTCCGGCCGAACCTGAATTTCCAGAGCGGGGAGCCGGGTTAGTCCGTTAGCAAGAACAAGCAAGCATCTCGTGGCGTCTCAGAGACGAGGCAACGTATCCCGGCCTGTGCTTTCCCAGACGACGTCCACTTCCTCGGATGCATGACGTGTGATATACCAAGCGGTACATAAATATTCCGGCCGGCTGGGGAATACTGGGAGGTGCAGGGCTTCCACCCACCCACCCCGCCCACAACCCCACCATCAAAACGGTGTGGTGTAGAGCCAGTGTGGTGTAGTGGCTAGAGTGTCAGACTGGGAAGTCGGGAGATCCGGGTTCTAGTCTCCTCTCAGCCATGGAAACCCACTGGGTGACTTTGGGCCAGTCACAGACTCTCAGCCCAGCCCACCTCACAGGGTTGTTGTTGTGAGGATAAAGGGGAGAGGAGGAGGGTTATGTACGCCGCCTTGGGTTCCTTGCAGGAAAAAAGGCGGGATATAAATGCAATAATAAATATATAAATAAACAGGCATAGGATTCGCCTTAGATAGCCCCAATAGAGTTCTGCTGGTTCTGACTGAAACCCAGAATGGATTCATAACCCCGCCGGAATGGGAGCCACAAGCCCCATAGGTGTGATCTGAGGGGCGGGGAGGGGACCTCCTGAAGTTGCCCACCCACCAGCTTTGGGGGCTTTATTGGTCTAATTATTTAGAATGTTTATAGACCCACCAGTATAATAAAATCTGTAAGTGGTTTTCATGCGAAATGACTAAACACCGCTGTTAAAATAAGGGTACAATGCAATATAACAATAAACCAATCTGAGAGAGATGCTGTCCTCTAGTCAAAAAATCTGGCTCCGCCCCCTGGTTCAACTGCAGAACTTTAGGCTCCACCCATGACCCATAGAGACTCCACCCACACACCCCACTGAAAAACCATATTCTGGTATGTGTTTTTAAATTTTCAGTGTTGTCAACTCTAAATATGGGGAGGGGGCAATCAACCCCACATATCACGTAGGGGAAAGTGAGGAATCCATCGGGGTTTCATTTTCGTAACCAAGGCAACCAGCCCTGGCCTTCACCCCTCACCTGTCTGCGAGGCCCCCTAAGATGATTGATCCGATCAGGACTCCAGCCATGTAGATGGACTGAGCCATTTGCCTCATGGTCCGGGAGTCACACACCAAATCCCACTGCAAAAGCAAACAGACAGACTATTAGAACTGGTTTGTTGTTGATACAGATCTGCCTGGATTTTTGGACTCTCTTTGCCGGCGTGGCCCTGGGGAACTGTCACGGTGAACGGCAGCGCTTCCAAATTTGCCGCTACACCAATGACCCAGAGGAAGGAGAACTTCCAAGCATTTGCAGAGCACCAGGATAGGTCCAAGGTACTTTGCTGCCTGAGGCAGAGGACAAAATGGCGCTCCATTCCATGGACACAAGTCAATCTGGACTAGCAGCTGAATTTTACTTGGAAACTGAGGATAGGACACAGTTAGCTTAGAGGCTGGAGGCCATGCCTCTCTCCTCCAACACCTTATTACTGCCTCTCAGCATATGCTGCCTTGCTCCATCTAATGGTAGGGCCGGCCCTATGGAGTGCCTTTTCCTCACCACTGAGTAACCACAAGGAGAGCTTAGGCCTGGAGCCACGTGAAACAAAGACAAAGGCGAAAGCTTGACCAGATGCAGAGGGCCCCTTTAAGCTGTCCCTGCTGGAGAACCAGAACGAGCACTTTCAACGTCGGGCTTCCCAGGTCCCAGAGTATGGCTTCCACCAGTCAGAAAATTAGGTGGTGCAAGTAGTAATCCCACCAGCCCTACCGGGGCTATGCTCTTTCCAGCTTTATGAAAAATATCTGTCCCATCCTGTTCACCTTCATCACCCTCTTTTTCCCCAGTGCAGCAAAGATTCTTACTCAGCTCCATCTGCTGACCTCAACCAGCCCATTCTCTCTCAAAGAAGAGTCCCTACGTCATCGTCCCCCTCACCTCACTGACGATGGTGTTGGCAAAGACGCTGCGGTCGTACGTCCACCCGTCAACGCACGGTTCTGTCTCCGCAGTAGTGTCGTTGCCCAGGGTGACATTTGGGTCGAGGAGGCGCCACTGGGTGGCGGTGAAGCGGCGACACCGCTCAGCCCGCCGGTCGCCTTCCATCGGGATGGAGATCCGGAGGAGATGTTCGGCTCCCAGGGGAGCGGTGATGTTGCCGGCGTGGCGGGTGTGATTGGCTGTGATGCGGATCTGGCAGTGATGTCCGGGGATACCTGCCGTGAAGTTCTGCAGGAGGTTGTGACCGGCCAGCATCATGAGCGGGATAGCTAGAAACGCCACGGACATCCTTTGAAAGCGGCCCATGCCTCCTAAACTGTCAAGAATATCTGCAAAGCCCATGGTGGACGCAGTGCCGAGGGCTGGAGGATAGAGTTCGACAATATTGTAGAATCACGGGGAAGCCGACCACCAGCCACCAATGGCTCCTGGATTCTGTGGGCTGAAATCTCCAAAGGGCCTTCAGCGGATTCCTCGATTCCCCCTCCTCCTCCTCAAACACTCTTGCTCTTGGCTACACTTTCCTTTATTCAGAAGATAACTGGACAGAGCCCGAGTGCCCGTCAGTTCCGTGGCAATGAAGCGTCTTACGAAGCGTCTCGGGTTGGAATGCCTCCGATCAGGCCCAGCGCGTCATTTAAAACTTCTCACGAGTTAAAATGTTACGTAAAAAAGGGCCGTTTCCGAAGGGCAGCGATGCCTCAGCCGGAGCAGAAAGCTGCCCGCTCAGGAAGTGGGGCAAGGGGCAGCGAAACGGACCGCTTCACCTTCTCTTACATCACCTGGCTGACATAACCCTCAGGAAGATGGAGAGGGAGCTAGGAACAGATTCCTGGCAGGAATCCAAAATGCAAGGAAACCAGAGCTCTCTTTTCTCATTTGGATGGAGTCCTCCTCTTCCTCCTTACCCCCCACCCCACTAAAAAAAAGAGGGGGGGGAAGAAAAGAAAGACACCTTTCTGGTTTTGCACAAGGGATGCATCAAACTGAACTTTTGAATCATGCCTGGCCTTCAAATCGCGGGCATTTAGTTCTCTTGGGTTCTTATAAAGTGGCAAAGCACGCACAGAGGGCTCAGTCCATCATGGAGTAGCCAAGTATCTTATTTTATGGAAGACGGTCCTCTATTTTAAATATTGACAGAGGACAGATCACTGTTTGAAGGCACCACTCTTTGAATGGCCGTCTGGTCCAAATTTTAAAGCTGATAAGGAGGAAATCGCATTAGTCAAGGATTCTCGACACCTTAGCACTGTTATTTAACAAAATGGAGGCAATAGTCAAGAAATCAGATGAAGGTTAGGATTGGGAAGGACAGCTATGAGAGATGTAGGAAGAATTCTTAGAAGTAAAGATATAAGATTGGAAACCAAAGGCAGAATTATTCAGACCATCGAATTTCCAATCTCCAAGTATGGATGCAAAAGTTGGACCATGAAAAAAGGAGATAAGAGGAAGATCATTTGAAATGTGGTGCTGGAGGAGAGATTTGTGTATACCGTGGACTGCGAAGAAGACAAGTGGGTTCTAGAATAAATTAAGCCTGAACTCTAGCTAGAAGCAAAAATGTTGAAATGGAGGTTATCATAGTTTGGATGTATAAGGAGAAGAAATTACTCGTTAGAAAAGACAGTGATGCTGATGAAAACAGAAGGTAGAAGGAAAAGAGTTTGACCATACAAGAAATAGATTGACTCCATAAAGGAAGATACAGACATGAAGTTACAATACTACTACTACTACTACTACTAATAATAATAATAATAATAATAATAATAATAATTGTTACCTGCCTCTCCCTCTGGATCGAGGCGGGGTACAACACAAATGCAAACACCATAAAATACATATAACTAATTAAAACATTTAAAACAAATACATTATTAAAGCAGCACAGTATTAAAAAGGCATCTTAAAATTCAACCGGGTAGGCCTGCCAGAAGTGATCAGTCTTTATGGCTTTCTTAAATTCTGGAAGACTGTTAAGTTGACAAATCTCTCCCGGCAGGTCATTCCACAAACTGGGAACGGCAGAAGAAAAGGTCCTCTGGGTAATACCTATCAGCCTAATTTTGGCTGACTGAAGTAGATTCTTCCCAGAGGACCTGAGTGTGCGGGGCGGATTGTACGGGAGAAGGCGTTGCCGCAGGTAGCCTGGACCCAAACCATGTAGGGCTTTAAAGGTGATAACCAACACTTTATACTTCGCCTGGAAACTAATCTGAACAAGGTCTGAATAGGGTGGTAAACAACAGATGCCAATGGAGGTTGCTGATTCATAGGGTTGCCATAAGTCGAAGTGGACTTGAAGGCACGTAACTAACTAACTGGTCTAAATCTGGTTTAAAGAAAAAGGACCATAAAGAAAGGAGCTCAGTGTGCTTGGAGTTCCCAACAGCAGCTGCACCTGAATGGTAGCAGGCCGGCAAATGGATCACCGGGACCAGATCACCGGGACCAGATCCATATCGATATGACCCCATCACCACAACGCTATATCCGTTTTGTGCTCGTATCACACCCAATGACACATGATGACATCTGTGTTTCAGATAATACAGAATAAAAAGTGGGAAATCACGCTTGAAAAGTGGCACATGGAATGTGGGCACCGATGAAAAGCACTAGTATCAATCTAGCCCTGGTCACTGCTCTCCTACTATATTTCTATTTAAAGGATAAATATTATTTCTAAACGTGCATCTGTACATAGCTATGTGCAAAGTTTATGCCAACTGCTGTCCTCTTTTGATGAACAGCCGACCTAGGGGAACGGTTTGGGTGGTAGCACTGCATTCTGAGGGAATTAAGGCTGCTATACCAACTGCATCCTTGTCTGGACAGAGATAGCCTAGCTACAGTGATCCATGCTCTAATAACCTCTCGTTTGGATTACTGCAATGCGTTATACGTGGGGCTGCCTTTGAAAACGGTCCGGAAACTTCAACTGGTACAAAACAAGGCAGCACAGTTACTAACTGGGACCGGCTGACGAGACCACATCACGCCAGTCCTTTTCCAGCTTCATCGGCTGCCAGTCCAGGTCTGGGCCCGATTCAAAGTGCTGGTATTAACATTTAAAGCCCTAAATGGCTTGGGGCCAGGCTATCTGAAGGAACGCCTCCTCCCATATGTACCTGCCCGGACTCTAAGGTCATCCTCAGGGGTCCTTCTCTGCGAGCCCCTGCCAAAGGAAGTGAGGCAGGTGGCTACCAGGAGGAGGGCCTTCTCTGCTGTGGCACCCCGGCTGTGGAATGAGCTCCCTAAGGAGGTTCGCTTGGCACCTACATTATATGCCTTTAGACGCCAGGTGAAGACCTTTTTATTCTCCCAGCATTTGAACAGTCTATAAATAAATTTTAACTTGGTGTTTTAAATTTGTAATTTTGCATTGCTGCTGTTTTGATCTGGTTGAGCTTTTATATTGTATTTTATATTATGGTTTTCTACTGTTGTTTTATACTTTGAATGGTTTTAATTTTTGTGAACCGCCCAGAGAGCTCCGGCTGTGTAGAAATGTAATAAATACATAAATAAATAATAAATTAAAATGGCGGCAGGGGCCATTCCACTTGCATGGGCCCAGCACTATCCCAAGCCTGTGGTTTGCAGCCTGGCTCTATTTGGTAGTCTGGGCAGCTCAAAGTTTGCCCTTCTTTGGCCTAGAGTCCAACACGGGACGTTTGGGACCGTTCCCAAAAATGGTTGATCATTTCCCTTCCAGGAAATCACGGCCAAAGTTCAGTTACCCAATCATTGGGTTCAACAAAATGGCGGCCTTTGGCAGAGCAACGCTGACCTCCAAGGAGCAGGTCAGTGATGCATAACTGGTTGGCTCCATCTCAAGCGCACTCAGCTGTTCATGTGCAGCGAGGTGGGTTCATGCGCTACGGATCGGTAATTTGGACATTGAGTGGAAAATTCAGCATCAGCCGTTTTCCCTCCAAGTTTGGGTGGGGTTCAACGTATGGGGTGGGGATGACCAGTGCTTCATTTTTCTAGAACAGGCCCTCACCACTTGGCCCAGTGGTTACCGATAGATAAGGGCAAGTCGCTTTCTGCACATGTTCAGAGGTTCCTGAGGATTCCTTTGCACATCTTGGAGCAGGGACCTGACGTTGAGAATGTTAGCCTTCTGGGTCTGACTCAGGTTGAACTCTGGCCATGAAATTTGGATTCCACCCCTTAGAGAGGAAGAGGGGCCTAGTGGTGAGTTCTTTTGATAGTGAGAGCATAAACACTTATTATTTGCATGAATCTGAAAGCTGGTGGATTTCATTAAAATTGATATCCTTAAAACAGAGAGTAGCGTTTCGAGGGGCAGATGAGGACTGGAAAGACCCTCCCTCGGCCATAACTTTTTCTGGGTGACCCCAGACTCTTTACGCTCTCTCCCAGCCTAACCTAACTCACTGGGTTGTTGCAAGATAAAATGTGTGTATGTGGGGAGCAAATTATGCATGCCACCAGTGCTCCTTCAAATTAATAACGGGACAAGATATTAATTCATTTATTCTAAGAACAACATAAGAACATCAGAAGAGCCGTGAAGAATCAGGCCAAGGGTCCACCTAGTCCAGTACTCTGTTCACCCAGTGGCCACCAGCTGTCGACCAGGGACCGACAAAGCAGGATATGAGCACAACAGCACCCTCCCACCCATGTTGGATTACTGTAACATGCTCTACGTGGGGCTGCCTTTGAAGAGTGTTCAGAAACTCCAGCTGGTTCAAAGAGCTGCAGCCAGATGGTTGACCGGGGCTGGTTACAGGGAGCAGACTACTCCCCTGTTAAAACAGCTCCACTGGCTTCCAGTCTGTTTCTGGGCCCAATTCAAAGTGCTGGTTATGAGCTATAAAGCTCTATATGGTTCGGGTCCAGGTTATTTGAAAGACCGTATCCTCCCTTATGAGCCTGCCCGTGCTTTGAGATCTTCTGGAGAAGCCCTTCTTTCAGTCCCACCTTCTTCACAGGCACGCTTGGTGGGAACATGGGAGAGGGCCTTCTCGGTGGCTGCTCCGGTGCTCTGGAACTCTCTTCCCGGGGAAGCTAGGCTGGCTCCCTCCTTGATGGGCTTTCGGAAGCAGGCTAAAACTTTTTTGTTCAAGCAGGCTTTGGAGAATAATCCAACCCTCCATCTATGTTAATGTCTTATAATTTTGTTGTGTATTTTTTAATTGTTTATGGTTTTGTTTCCCTCCCCCCCAATGTATATTTTAAACTTTGTAAGGCTGCCTTGAGGCCCAGCATTGGGCAAAAGGCGGGATACAAATAATAATAATAATAATAATAATAATAATGATGATGATGATGATGATGATGATGTTCCCCAGCAATTGGTGTACATAGGCATACAGCCTCTGATACTGGACGTTTCATATAGCCATCAGGACTAGCAGCTATTGGTAGCCGTACCCTCCATGAATTTGTTCAATCCCCTTTTAAAGCAAAATTGGTGGCCGTCACTACATCCTGTGGTAGAGAATTCCAGAGTTTGAATCTGCTGAGTGTGAAGACGTCCTTCCTTTGATCTGTTCTGGACCTCCCCCCCATCAGCTTCATGGGATGATCCTGGGTTCTAGTATTATTCGAGAAGGAGAAAAATGTCTCCCTCTCCACTTCCTTCACACCACAAGTAATTTTGTACGCCTCTATCATGTCTCTCTTAGCCTCCTTTTCCCCACACTAAACAATCCCAGCTGTTGTAACCCTTCCCTCTGGAGGTGCTCCAGAGCCTTGATCCTTTTACATGCCCTCCTCTGCACTTTTTCCAACTCTCCAATCTCTTTTTCTTTTCTTTTTTTAAGTGTGTGACCTATTTCTTAGAAACAGAACAATCCTGAGCAGAACACCTGTGACCTGCAACAGAATGTTGGAGCGTGAAGTGCTTCACACTGTTCCGGTAATTTCTTTGCTTATTTTTATTTAGTATGTATTTATTTTGCCCAATAATCACTCCTTTCTGGGTGGATTACAAACACTTCATCCCCCAGGCCTTCCTCCAGGTTGGCGTCAAGGGTGAGCATAGTTGGGCCCCTGCCAATGGCCCGCGGCCCAGTGGGGGCCCATGGACAAGGTCCCTGAATAGTTATTTCTCCTCTTCCCCATTGCAACCTGATTGTTCACTTTTCTCTCCCAGACAATGGTGATGGCAAGAATGAGACACAGCAGATGCTACGGGCGACTTGCTCAAAAACCTGGAGCTGGCATGACCCCCTCCATCAGTGAACTTCCATTCCCACCGGGAGAGGATCTACACAGCGTCCTGAAGGTGCTTGTGTGCGCCTCCAGGGCGCCCCGAAACTCTTTGTGTAGATCCTGCCTACCTGGCCAGAAGAGGCGGAGAGGAGGCGGCGGCGGCCCCGCATCGCCCCTCGCGGGGACGGGGCGAAAAGTTCCTGGGCTCGGCGGCTTCGCTGGGGAGTCCTTGCCACCGCCACCGCTGCCGGCCTCCTGCTGCCGGCGAAAGAGCCACCTTCAGGACGCTGTGTAGATCTCCCCTAGGTTTCCCCACCCACCCCCACCTCCACCAATCCAAAATTCGCTCATGGGGCTGTTTCGAAGCTCCTCCGCCTTTCCCCCCTAAAGATTTTTTGCCCTTCCGCCAACCTTTCTGCGCTGTTACCTCCCGTTTGTGCTTGGGTAGCGCAATTTGGGGCTACCTAAATGCTTGGTCAATGAGAAATAGAAGGAACGGTGATACAAAGACTGAAATCTACTCTCCGGCCTTCAGGCAATGTGCAGTCTTTTAATGGTCTTGTGTCGAGCCTACGCATTGCAGCACAAATGCAGATACTTAAAATCTCCCCCCAGATCTAGAAATTCCTTGGCTTCGCTCTCTGGAGGCTTTGAGCGGAAGGGGGCAGGAGGCGGAGCTACCAAACCCAGGGAGGAGCCTAAAGGTGTGGATTTCCAAAAGTTGCCTGGGGCAGCAACCGTGGGGCCACGGAGGCGACGACAGCTTCAGTCTCCCGGCACTGCGACTTATCCGTGTTGTTCCAAAACAAGGGGGCAAGAAAAGCAGAAGGAAAGAAAGAGGGAGGGAGGACGAAAGGATGTTCAAAGCGCTTTGGAGAGTGGAAAAGAAAAGGCCGGAGGGGGGGGGGAATTCTCCTTGCTCTGCATTCCCTCCCCGCGGTGTCCAAGACGCCCGCCAAGAGCAACAGCAAAGCTGCGCCGTTGGGTTATTTGCTTCAGGGCTTCACTGAGAACAATCAATCCCTGTTTTCCTGCGTTGGAAGTTGGGCTCTTTTGAAGCTCCAGGGAGAGGAGCACGGGATGGCAAGGCTAACCTGGGACGGCAGGAAACGAGTGCCAGCAACAAGCTTCTTTGGGCATCGGCCAAGGCCTCCGGGGTCCTGCTGGGGTCCCCCACGGACGCCTGTCCTGGGCCTCCCTTTATTCCAGTGGAGGCTGGTGGCCCCGATTCTGGTGGGGCTTGGTTAGCTCCATTGGAGTCCTGGCTGGTTCTGACAGAAACCCAGAATGGAATCACAGCTGAACCGGACGGCGGGTATATCTAGCTTGGAATTGTCTACACAGATGGACGGTGGCTCTTGAGGGTTTGGGGCAGATGTCCACCCCAGCCCTGTGTTTGGAGATGTTGGAGAGTTGCCATTCAGCTTGCAAAGCGCATGGTCTGCCACTGAGCGGTGGCTCTTCCCTTAAAAATAAAGCAAGTTTCCAGTCCTCAGCAAAGGGCTGGCAGAGATAGAAAGATTATCCTGAGTCAGATCACTGGCCCATTTATCTCAGTATTGTCCACTTGACTGGCAATATCTCCCCAGGGTTTCGGATGGGAGATTTTCCAGCCTGACTTGAAGACACCAGTGATGGAACCTTGGATCTTCTGTGAAGCAGGGAAATAACCCATGAGCTGTGGCTCTCCGTCACCACAGAGCTGACAGCCCTGCCCCCATTTCAGTGGGGCTTGGCACAAGAGATCGACCCAACGGATTGGGGGCCCTGCTTCTTGTAGGGCAGAGGGCATGGTGTGGATTGCCACCTGAAGGCCCTGAGCTGACTCCAGGAAAGAGATGCTGAGGGAACCCAGAGAGTTGTATACAGGGTGGGGGACCAATCAGAGTTCAGCTTGGCTGCCGCCAATGAGGTGTTATGGAATGTGCACAGTCATTCCAACTCTGCATCAGTGGAGGCTGGTGCACTGTGAATCCGCTCTGGGTTTCGGTCAGAACCAGTTGGAACTCTACAGGAGCAATCCAAGGTTCTGAACCTACTTTGGGGATAGAGTTCAGCACATCAGATAGCTCCTTTAGAGTTCGGACTGAAACCCAGAACGGATTCAAAGCCTCACTGGCATCAGAGTTGCCAGCCTCCACTGCCCTGAATTATTATTATCATTTCTTTTAGAGAGAGAATGTGAGTTCCAGGGAATGAGGACTTGAACTCAGTGGTAGATCATATGCAGTTTGCTACCTAAGGGGAGAATGAGCCATTCCATGACAACCATCTGTCAGGGATGCTTTAGGGTGGATTCCTGCATTGAGCAGGGGGTTGGACTCGATGGCCTTGTAGGCCCCTTCCAACTCTGCTATTCTATGATTCTATGATTCATGGGGAAAAAACCCAGCTGGACAGAAAGTTGAGCACTCTGGGCCAGCATCAAAGGTCAGCATGACCGGGCACCTGCCGAGGGACTGAACCCAGGCAGGGGCCCGCTGACAACAGGACTTGCTCCTTCTCTTCCCTGTTGTCCACCTGCCTCTCGCTCTGGCCCAGACAACAGTGGTGGTGAGAAGGAGGAGGAGCAGGAGACGCCACGTCCCACTTGCTCTTGGCTCTCTGCCTATCAAGCAAGCAAGTGGGAGCCATGATGAGAAAGAAGGTGAAGACCAAGAGAAGCTGGTGACTACGGGGATGAGGAGCTCAATTCATTGAGGGTGTCTTGCCGCGAGAGGTACTCAAAGAATGGAGCTGGCACTGTGTCAACACTGGGGATGGGACAGCTTCGCTGCCGCCAATGAGGTGTTATGGAATGTGCACAGTCATTCCAACTCTGCATCAGTGGAGGCTGGTGCACTGTGAATCCGCTCTGGGTTTCGGTCCACCGCACTTGAAGGCAACAGCTAATTTAGGGGCAGCCCTCATGGGACACAAGTCTTTCCTGCAACATTTTGCTGCCGCCTCCCAGCATTTGCCGCCTGACACAAACGCTTCCTTCTGCTTAATGGTAGGACCGGCCCTGCTGCGCAGGCAGAAAGCCCAGGTTCGATCATAGAGACAGGGCTGCGGGCACAATAAAATGCGAGCAAAATCAAGCTGTAGAATTGAAGGACCAGAAATATCATCCAGGTGTGCACACACACACACACACACACACACACCAGCCGCCACCTTCCCCAAAGTCCAGAGTATTTGCTCGGTCAATCATTGCAAGCCAGTCCGCCTCTCTGAAACGTCCCGGGGTGCGTCGCATGGTGACATCATTCCAAAGTGTCACTTTTGTGTCACAGATCAAGAATCGAACATCCTCCCCCCCCCCCCAAATGGACTTGGGCTTCTTTTTCTCCTCAAACGGTGACCTTTTCCGTTTCGGGCTTGGCGGAGTCGAGGAAGGCCTGGGTTTGCTGCTGCTGCTGCTTTGCGACTTTCCAGCCCTGCGATCTGAGCAAGAAGACACAACGGCCGTGAAACACAGCCCCCTTTCTTTGTACAAAATCTGCCTGTGTTTGGCCAACCCAAGTTTTCATCTCGTACAGCGCTTTCTGGGTCGAACGGGAGAGGGGCGTTTCATAGAATAGTAGAGTTGGAAGGGGCCTATAAGGCCATCGAGTCCAACCCCAGGTCTGCCCTGTTTACAGTCTAATTTCTACAACCAACAGCCTCTCCCCATGCCGGCTGCAGGCTTTTGAGGGCGCTTGGACCAGATATCCTCCACGGGACCCATCCCTCAGTGAATCTACTTCAGCACCATTGTCACCAGCTCCTCTTCCTCCTCATTGGTGCTGCTTGCTTGCTTGGCAGGCAGTGAACCAATGAGCAAGCAGTCTGTGGCATCTCCTCCACCTCCTCCTCCTCCATATCAAAACAGAGGCTGTTCATGACCTAATCCCCACTGCTTTTTGCTCACCTTTTCTCCACCTGCTCTACCGTTTCTGGCAGCGGAACGTTCAGGGTTTCCGGCAGGAAGGCGGCAGCTAGCCCAGACACAATGGGGGCGGATCCATAGATCACGTGGGGCAGGAAAGGAATGTAGTCGCTGGACATCTTCACCACCGGGGCCACCATGGCCCCCAGGCGGGCCATGGTGTTACAAAGGCCCATGCCGGTTTGCCTGTGATCCAAGAAACCCAGAAGAAGAAGATGTATATTATTATTATTATTATTATTATTATTATTATTATTATTATTATTATTGTTATTATTATTTAGAGCCTTGTGTGGTGCAAAGTGGTAAAGCAGCAGTTTCTGCAGCTGAAACTCTCCCCACGGCCTGAGTTCGATCCCAGCGGAAGCTGGTTCTCAGGCAACTGGCTCGGGTCGACTCAGCCTTCCATCCTCCCGAGGTCGGTAAAATGAGTACCCAGTTACCTGGGGGAAAGGGAATAATGGCCGGGGAAGGCAACGGCAAACCACCCCGCTATAAGGCCTGCCAAGAAAACATCAGCGAAAGCCTCAGGTTGTCAGTTTTTCACACTTAGTGCAGGCACCACCACCGCTTTTTTGGGGGATAATAATTTTATTTATTCAGTATATACATATAAACAAATGTTCATAAATAAATACATGTTCATTATACAGTAACCTTTTTTTACCACCCAAAGTTATGAACATAATTACTTTTTATTTCAGGTTCAATCTTTTATCCCCTTCCCTCCCTATTCCCTCCACCCCACCCCACAGGCCTGGTGCATTTCTCATAAATTGTCACATTTCTTTTTCTGGGATGTTATATCACTTCTGTTAATCTCTTCCTTTATTATCTTTATAGTTATTTTCTAACTTTACTCCTTTTCAGGAGTCCCAGAACGTCCTATAGGCTTCTGCCGGAGTTGTTC
This sequence comes from Elgaria multicarinata webbii, assembly GCF_023053635.1. Classification (NCBI taxonomy): domain Eukaryota; kingdom Metazoa; phylum Chordata; class Lepidosauria; order Squamata; family Anguidae; genus Elgaria; species Elgaria multicarinata. The sequence goes on along the minus strand of NC_086191.1, from coordinate 11,830,341 downwards.
TGTTCATTTCTTCCTTCATCTATACTATATATTTTTGCCAATCTCTCTTAAAGTTATCTTTTTGTTTTATTCCTCTTTGTAATTGTAATTTCTGTGTCAATTTTTCACTAATTGCTATTTCCCAAATTTCCCTTTTCCATATAGCTACTGTCAGCATCTTTGCTGTTTTCCAGTTTTTGTTGTTGTTTATTCGTTCAGTCATTTCCGACTCTTTGTGACTTCATGGACCAGCCCACGCCAGAGCTTTCTGTCGGCTGTCGCCACCCCTAGCTCCCCCAAGGTCAAGTCCGTCACCTCCAGAATATCATCCATCCATCTTGCCCTTGGTCGGCCCCTCTTCCTTTTGCCTTCCACTTCCCCTAGCATCAGCCTCTTCTCCAGGGTATCCTGTCTTCTCATTATGTGGCCAAAGTACTTCAGTTTTGCCTTTAATACCATTCCCTCAAGTGAGCAGTCTGGCTTGATTTCCTGGAGTATGGACTGCTTTGATCTTCTTGCAGTCCAAGGCACTCTCAGAATTTCCCTCCAACACCCCAGTTCAAAAGCATCTATCTTCCTTCGCTCAGCTTTCCTTATGGTCCAGCTCTCACAGCCATAGGTTACTACGGGGAATACCATTGCTTTAACTATGCGGACCTTTGTTGTCAGTGTGGTGTCTCTGCTCTTAACTATTTTGTCAAGATTTGTCATTGCTCTCCTCCCAAGAAGTAAACGTCTTCTGATTTCCTGGCTGCAGTCAGCGTCTGCAGTAATCTTTGCGCCCAGAAATACAAAGTCTGTCACTGCCTCCACGTTTTCTCCCTCTATTTGCCAGTTATCAATCAAGCTGGTTGCCATAATCTTAGTTTTTTTGAGGTTTAACTGCAACCCAGCTTTTGCACTTTCTTCTTTCACCTTACTTGCTATTAATTGCCTTGCAGCTGTCAGCATCTATCCAATTAATGGAAACTGTTAATTGGCAGGTCCCCTTTGAGCCTGCCCCCAAACTCCTCTTTCTAAGCTCCCTCAAGGATGCATCACATACACACACACACACCGTTTCCGCTCTCTTACCGGAGCACCGTCGGGTAAAGTTCTCCGGTGTATAAATAGATGCAGTTGAACGAGGCGCCCAAGCATCCCTTCCCGAAGACGGCCAGGGCCGTGCGCACGGTTTGCATTTCTGGGGCGAGAGAAATGGACGCCGTGAAAGAGAGAGAGACGCACACACACTTCCCACCCTCACCCAGGAAGGTCATGCTGTGTGATATCCCAGAATTCCCCACTGTCCCATTTCATAGAGGCAGGTCTCGTCTTCTGCTCTGTCGTAGACAGAAGCACTCTGTGAAGCTGGGAGTGTCAGCGTCTAGGAAGCATCATTATAAACCGGATCAGGGCCGGCGTTGAGGGTTTTAATGGTTGGGCGCCTTCCAAGGGCCTACACCTGAGCAGGGGCCCACAGATAAGAGCCCCCTGGAGTTGCTACTCCTCCTCTTCCCCATGGCAGCCGGCTTTGTCCACCTGCTTCTCACACTGGATCAGATGATGGTGGTGGTGCTGGTTAGGAGGAGGAGGAGATGAGGCCAATGCCCACTTCCTCCCTGACTCTTTGCCTGCCAAACAAGCAAGTGGTATCCATGAAGACCTGAACACCTGGACGAGTACTGCTGCCAGTCAGTGTCGACAATACTGGGCTAGGCGGACACCTTCTTGCCTCTCTAACCTCTTGGGTCTTATTCTGGATCTGGGATTCCTGGTCTGGAGGTATATAACCTTGCTGAAGCGAAGCAGATCTGGGTCTGGTCAGGGGCTGGATGGGAGTGCCTTGGGAAATCCTCTGTGGTCCTTTCCCCAGTGTCCCCACTGGGCTAGTTGAGGCCACTAGAGAAAGGGTGTGTTTTCTACACACTGGTTAGCAGCCCAGCGTCTTTGTACTGGGCTTGAATCAATCTACCCTCTTTCCCAGGGAGCTGTCTGTGGTCCTGAAGATGCCCACCAGTAGGGTAGGTATATCCCGAGGCTGGGAGAGGATCCACTCATTCAGTCTCCAAGAGCAGCTTAGCTGACCTGGTGCACTCCAGGTCCCTTGGGCTACAACTCCCGGGGCTGCTGGGATTTGTAGTCCAACAAACTGGAGGACACAATGTTGGGAAAGTCTACGGAACACAATCCAGCCGTCCCCTGTTTCATTCCACCTACGATCTCGTCCCGGTTGGTTTGACACGTTTGCTCAATGAATTGCTTGTACCATTCATGCCTCTAGGCTAGACAGAGCAACAAGAAGGGCCAGTGTGGCATAGTGGTTAGAGTGCTCGACTGGGACTCAGGAGACCTGGGTTCTATTCCCCATTTGGCTATAGAAGCTCACCTGGGCCAGTCACCGACTCTCAGCCTAACCTACCTCACAGGGTTGTTGTGAGGTTCATATGGAGAGGAGTACGAGGAGGACCATGAAAGTCGCCATGGGACGCTTTGCAAGGGGGAGAGAAAGGGGATATAAATGTAATAATAAAATAAATACATAAACCAAGAAGACCCTCTCACCTTGTGGAATGAAAATGTTGGTCAAGATGGTCATCCCGGCCAAGATGAGCGTGGTGGCTTGAGTGAACCGGCGGCCGATGTATGAGATGGTGAGCACCGAGATGAACTTGGCCGGGAAGTCAACGGCGCCAAAAATCAGCTGGATCAAGTAGATGTTGTTGCCAAAGTTCTGCAAGTCCATGACCAGCCCATAATAAGCAAAGCTGGTGGAGAACCTGAGTATGGAAGATATACTATCATCATGTGTCACATAGACAACGGTAGGAGATGAACCAACTAAAGGGATTTTGATTAAACCATAGGAAGCACATCCAGCAATGTATTGGAGCCGGGAAGCACCAATGAATGAAAATTTGTTTCTATCCATTTGGGGCTTAACCAAGATCAGCGATTTTTTTTCTCCTGCTTGGGATACCACATTAACATTGCAAGACTAGGAAGATTGTGGTACTGTGATTTACTGTTCTTATGGATAGACACAGAAAGGGAGACAGATTTGAATGTACAAATAGGACAACAGAGCTGGGAGGGACTTTGGAAACAAAGAGTGTTGATAAGTATGTCAGTGAGAATAAAAGAGAATTATTTCAAAATTATATGGAGGTGGTACCTAACCTCGATTAGATTGAATAAGATAAATAATCAGCATTCAGCAAACTGTTGGAGAGGTTGTGGGGGAAAAGGAACGTATTTACATATGTGGTGGGAATGCAAATATGTACAAAGATTGTGGAAGATGGTGTTTTTGGAGATTGAAGAAATATTGGGAATGAAGATAGAACAAACACCAAAAGTTGCATTACTGTCACTATTTGAAGATTTAAAATGTGGAAAAGAAATTAAAGAATTGATATCGAGTTTGCTGACTGCAGCACGATTGATGGTAGCTAGGAACTGGAAGATTCAAGGGGAATATTCTATTGAAGAATGGTATAAAGAAGTATGGGATATAGCCATTAATGATGAATTGACTTGTAATATTAAGTGGAGAAGAGGTATAGCTAAAACAAATGATTTTGAAGGAATTTGGAAACAGTTCCTAATATTTGTGTTTTCTAAGGGAAGTGGGAAACCGCCAACAGAAGAAAGTATGAGATTTTGGAATCAGGAATGGGGGGTGCACTTATATGTTAAGATTGATTATGTTATGATATGATACTTTGTAATCAACATTTATTCAACATGTATGTAGTATGTTGTTGTTGTTGTTTTTATTGTAATGATGTATGTTTAAGTAATGTGGAAAAGCAATAAAAATTATATATAAAAAAAAGACACAGAAAGCTGACTATTTTGATGGATGTAATGGAGTAACTTGGAAGGTTTGTGGCTGGCTAGCTGCCTGCCTGCCTGAACAGGAGCACACTGCACTACAAGATCATCATCATTATCACCATTTTTGCAGATCCCACCTATCTCTCTTTATCCGCACTTGCAGATAGTGATTGGATTTCATATGGGAGGTTAAATGGACTATATTTCACGAAAGCTAATAACATGATAGATTTAGGGTGCCAATAGTCAGGAATTCCTATCACTGTGTGAGTTTTTAAAAAAAAAATCAGGAAAACGGTTAATTGGCTTCTTTTGGAACTGCAAACCGCCCTGATTTTGAGAAAAACTGTGCATGTTGAATTGAGGTGATGGAAAAGTGGGTCACGGGAAGGAGACGAGAAAATGTGGCACGTGTTTAGAATTCCACCCCAGAAAGCCCAAAAAATATTTTAACATGTTTTCATTTATGTCTTCATCACCATGGGGACTAGAGTCTCTCCCCGTGGTTTAGAACTCTGGTTGTGGATGAGACACCGCCAGAAACTTCGGCCCGTGGGCAAAACCCTTGAAATGTGTAACCCAGCAACCCACGGATGCCTCTGGATTCTTCGGCCACGACTCACCACACGAAGGAAACACAGCAAGAAATCCGTCGCATGTTGGGTGTCCGCACCAGGTCAAGAATGGAGTAGGTTGATTTCATCGATGCCAATTCTTCCTTCATTTTGGATCTCAAGAACTGGGGAGGGAGAAGGAGGAAATTCTTTGAGGAGAAGATGAGAGTTTATTCTTGGTTGTTCAGGTATTAAAGGTGGAAGACCTGACAGCATAAACCAGGTCCTTCATATATATGGGACTGTATTACACATATTTCGCCATAACAATGAGGACTAGCGGCTTTTGCTGTGATTTAGAACAGTGAGGGTGTGACTGAGGACCTCGTTGGCTAGGTATGACGGGAGTTGCCAGTTGGGGAAAGGCTCCTTCAGAGAAAGACTAAGAAGCAAGGGAAAAGGGGAAAGGAACCTCTCGTGCAAGCACTTGAGTCATTGCTGACTCCTAGAGGGACGCCTGCTTTCGCTGACGTTTTCTTGGCAGACTCTGTAGTGGGGTGGTTTGCCATTGCCTTCCCCAGTCGCAGTTACCTTTCCCCCAGCTAACTGGGTACTCCTTTTACCGACCTCGGAAGGATGGAAGGCTGAGTTGACCTCAGCCGGCTGCCTGAGAACCAGCTTCCGCTGGGATTGAACTCAGGCCATGGGGGGAGTTTCGGCTGCAGTAACTGCCGCTTTACCACTCTGCGACACCGCAGAGTCTTTCAGAGAAAGGCTAAGAAGCAAACAAATAAATTAAACTAATATTTGGGGTCCTGCCAATTTCACCTCCGTGTCCAGCTCGGCGGCGGCCTCATGTTTCCCGTTCATCTTGGCCACCCTCTTGAGTTCCTTCACAGCCCGGTCCAGCTTCCCGGCCGTCACTAGCCAACGGGCAGATTCCACAAACCACCTGCGGGCACAAAAAGGGCATTTGGGAAGACAGCAACATTTCAAACGGAGCACGGGGAATTCCAAGACTGTATTTTGAACCATGCAATGAAAATGTGAGGCCTATTGCCCCTCTTGGGAAGGTGAGAAAGGAGGAAAGGAAAGGAAAGGAACCTCTCGTGCAAGCACTGAGTCATTACTGACTCTTGGAGGGACGCCAGCTTTCGCTGACATTTTCTTGGCAGGCCTTATTGAGGGGTGGTTTGCCGTTGCCTTCCCCGGCCGTGATTACCTTTCCCCCAGCTAACTGGGGGCCAGGTCCAACATCTCTAGGAACGGGCGCAGCTGGCGCACTTGTTAGCCATTTCGAGCACCGTGCTTTGGCAGAAAGAGGGTACATCAAAAGATGAATGGATGGTTGGATTAAGGGTTTTACCAGGAGTAGATAAAGAAGATGAAGTAAGGCAAGGAGACAGCCAGCTGAAGCCAGCGCCAGTCCGGGATGAGGTAAGCCATGCCTGCGAGGAGCATCTGCCCAGTGGTGTAGGCACAACCATTCAAGGTCCCCAAGATGGCGCGTGTCCTCGTAGGCGTCCATTCCACACCTGTTGGGAGGCCAAGAGAGAAGCATAAGCTGTGTAGACAGAGAAATATTCTCTCAGCCCGGGGCCAGGCAACTTTTGGGGCTGTGGGAGAGGTCCTTCTCTGTGGTGGCCCCCCAATTATGGAATGATCTCCCAAACAAGGCCCGTCTGGTGCCAACATTGCTATCTTTTCAGCGCCAGGTCAAGACCTTTCTCTTTTCCCAGGCGTTTAGCAATATGTGATGAGCTTTTAGGTTCGTCTGACAGCTTGTAGTTGTTTACAGTTATTTCTAGATGTATGTTTTTGTGTATACTGCATATTTTTACATTTTTACATTTTATATATCATTTTTAATTGTTTTAATCCTATGTAAACCATTCAGAGAGCTTCTGCTATGAGACGGTATAGAAATGTAAATAATAATAACGATAATAATAATTTGGCCATTTTAGAAACTGTCTTGGGCACCACCACAAAATGGCTGCCATGGGAGGCATGACAAAGGACAAGTAAGCTGGTGAATAGACTGCAGAGGCAGTGCCTGAGCCCCAACACGCTAAACAACTCCTTCAAAGACACTATTTCCAGCACCAACAAGAATCTATTTCACAGCAAGCACAACTGCAGTAAGAAATTGTGATTCATTTGTTTTTTAAGTGGGAGGAGTACGGCTCCTTAGTGGATGCCAGGAAATAGGTCCAGGGATTAGGGATATCCATCACTGGGAAATTTGGCTTGGGCAGGGCTCACCGGATTTTCACAGTGCCCCTGACTCGGTTTGTGAGCCGGGCCATGGGTACGTTTCCAAGATCCAGGCACTTTTTCGGTTGCGTAATAAATTCACGGGAAAAGAAATTTGCGCAAATTGGAGCCGCAATTTGTACAAAATAACGCAAGTTGGAGCACGCAAATTGGAGAACGCAATCTGAAAAACCACGAGCTGGCCTGACTCGATGCAGATTGAGCCGGGCCAGCTGGAGGGGAAAGCGAACTGAAGTTTGGGGTGGATGGGTTAAGCTGATGAAAGCTCAGCAGGCTTCAACCCCTGAATGGATTCCTCTGGCATCCCTATCAGGGCAGCCTTGGGGGCCTATGGGCAGCATATTGGGTACCCATGCCCTACCCACGCCGTCGTAGCATATTTTAGAATGAGGAAGTTGAATCTCAGTCCAAGAGCCGAGTTCAAATTCAGCGCGGCTCCCAGGGGCTGCATTCCGGCAGTGGGTGGGGCTGAATGTAAAAGAGGGGAGCCAAAATGCCACCCCTGCTGTATGAAAGAGGTTCAACATCTCTTGTTTAGTCCAGCTGCTGTCCCTTGAGCAGGCTGGGTTGCAACGGGGGCACTCACACACCCCGGCACTCACACAGAGAGACGCAATTGAGCACGATGCCCGAGAAGGCCATGCCCGTCAGGAAGCGGAGGGCGCAGTAGACACTGAAGCTGGAGGAGAAGGCCGTGACGGTGCCGCCGATGGCCAGCTGCAGGTAGCACCAGATGAGGATCAGCCGACGGCCGAACCTGGGGCAGAGAAAGGGAGTCCTACGTGAACCTCAGATTGCCACCTGGGTCTAGAAGACGCTAAGCACAACGCACTTCCTTGTGCAATGGGAATGATGGTTACTGTATGAAAACGGGTGGCTCACGAGCACTTTGCACGTGCTCCAAAACCCCAGCACTTCGCACATGCTCCAAAAAACGTCTCTTCATTCAGTGCCAGCTCCCTGGGCAAGTCACCCTCCATGAGCCCCTCAGTGAGTCTACCCTGTCACTCCCATCGTCCCCAGCTGCTCTTCCTCCTCCTCCTCTTCCTCCTCATGGCCTCCACTTGCTTGCTTGACATCTAAGGTCCTCCTCCGGGTGCCTACTCTGAGGGAAGCTCGGAGAGTGGCAACCAGGGAGAGGGCCTTTTCAGTGGTGGCCCCTCAATTATGGAATAACCTCCCTGACGAGGCTCGCCTGGCGCCCACGTTGTTATCTTTTTTGGCGCCAGGTCAAGACTTTTCTCTTCTCCCAGGCATTTTTAACAGCATGTGCTAAGGTTTTTTTTACTGACCCCAGAGTGGTTGTTTATAAATGGATATTGTCTGTTTTTGTTTGCATTTTATGCTTTTTACAGTTTTAAATTTTGTAGGTTTCTTTTCAGGTTTGCTGTTTTTAACTTTTGTAAACCGCCCAGAGAGCTTTGGCTATGGGGCGGTATATAAATGTAAATAATAATAATAATAGTAATAATAATAATAATAATAATAATAATAATAATAATAATAATAGACAGGTAGGGAGCCACCGGGACAAAGGTACCTCCTGCCACCATGGTTATGACAGTGAAGAAGTGGAGCAGGTCCGGGGGCTCACGTCATGCCTCTCCCTGATGTTGGCCTTCGCTTCGTTGTATAGGCCGAGCCCCAGCGTGGCACATGGCCTCCCGCACTCTCTGGCTTAGATTCAGACCCGCCGATTGTCAGATCCCTCACCTGTCTGAGAGGCCTCCGAACACGATACCTCCCAGGAGCACACCGGCCATGTAGACAGATTGGGCCATCGGCTTCAGAGTCCGCGCGGAACAAACCAGGTCCCACTGTAGCGGAAACGGGAGGAGAGAAAACCAAAGCCATGAAGGAAAAGGCTCGGGGGCTTTGCCGTTATTTCCCGCGTGGCGATACCGTAGTAAGGGGGATCTTGTCCTTAAAGCTTCTCCTGGGTTTCCCAGTGGGGCATCTGGATGGCCAACAGGGGGTTAAAACCCAACGTAAATCCCATTCGTTTCAACGAGTCTACTCTAAGTAGGACTTACGTTGTATTTTACGCAGGGAGCTGAACTAGATGGACCACTGGTCTGATCCAACAGGGCTCTTCTAAATTAGGAATGGAGCCTCCACGTTTGGAGCACTCTACCTCTAAATACCAGTTGCTCGGAATTATTGCCTCCGTGTCTTGCTTGTGAGCTTCTTAGAGGCGCTTGGTTAGGTATTGCGGGAAGCAGAATGTTGAACTAAAGACTTCCCCAAACTGTTGCCCTCCTATGGACTACATCTCCCGACAGCCCTGGCCAATTCTCAGAGACGATGGGAATTGTTGATGATGGGAGTTGCTAATACAGTCAGATCAGCTGGGTTCTTGCTCACGCGGCGATTAGAAAGAATCCAGACACCTGTTCAAAGGCCTCAAGGAAAATTGATTACCGGTCTTCCATCGGAAAGTTAGTCAGAAGAAGATAAATTATATGACATCTCAACTCAGAGTTAAAATTACAAGAGCACATATGTCAGAGTTTCAGGGATTCCTGCTTTGCATGGACACAATCTGGTTTGAAGTGAGGTTTTCAGAAATTGGCCCTGTAGTATTTTATTTTATGATTTATTATTCCATTTCTTTCCTGCCGATTTCCCTCTTGCAAGGAACCCAGGATGGCTTACATAACCCTCCTCCTCTCCATGTTACTCTCACAACAGCCCTGTGAAGTAGATCAGGCCGAGAGTCGGTGATCGGCCCAGAGGACACGTATGCACGAAAATGCATTACTGGCAAACACGACATCCAAAATGCATTACATTAATGGAAAGTGCTCACAAAATGTGTCTACATCAAGCAAAGTAGTGTACTAAAATGCATATATTAAGAACAACCTGGGAGCATAGGTTGTTTGTTGTGGGTGGGGGGAAGGATGCCAAACGGATGTGGAAATACGACAGAATGAAGTTAAAACTGGGGGGAAATGAGAAACTAAATAGGATAGGTTTCTCCATCCCTACTCAGGAGGCCCTGGACACAAGGAAAGTTCGATCTTACCTCTGTGACAATAGTGTCCCTGAAGACACTCCTGTCGTACACCCATCCATCGCTGCACGGTTCCGTTTCCATCTTCGCCGCGGTGGCGTTGACACCCGTCCCGTTCAAGATGGTGGCATTCAAAAGCCACCATTGGTAGTGTACGAAGCGGTGACATGGCTGAGGCCGCCCCTTCTCGTCCAGGGGTACGGAGACCTTGAGCAGATCCTCCTCCGCCAGGCTTCGGTTCCCGGGAGTGACGTCGTGGCGGAACGCGCAGTAGTGATCCGGCGTGGCCGCCGTGAAGTTCTGCAGCACCATATGGGAGGCCATCATGAAAACAGGGATGGCCAGTAATGTCACGTAGATGAACTGGAAACGCTGCATGCTGCCGACATGTTCGAGGACCTCGCCAAAGCTCATGGCACCGCGTTGGGAGGTTCAGCGCTGTATAAGCGCAGTTGGAAAAGGCCAGAAAGCGTGATAGGTGGGACAATTCTGCTGCCTGGCCGCTTTCAGGCCAAGACCTATCAGCGGCCACTAACAACAACAACCGGACGTTTGGAAACAGTAATGGGAGAAGGCATCTGTTTGCTACTAAGAGATCCCTGCAAGGTTGCGCTAAAACCAGATCCGGACCTTATCAAAGGAAACTTCCAAAGGATCTCTGAAGGGCGAGCATTGAATCAGAGTTATCACCAGGAATCTTGGCGTAATGCTGTCTCTTTCATCTCCTCGTCTGGATGGGGAATGCCTTTTCAATTACGGCACCCTTTCCTGAGAGACCCTTTCCCCGCCCCTAAATTTGACAGAGGTTATTTGCACCCCCGTGTCTCATCCTCCAGCAAACCGTCTGGGGATTGAATCCTCCCCTGGATAAGATATATATAAATCCCATCCGTAGGCTCTTGGTTAAAGAGTTATAGCAAGTTGGACCGAGGGTGTCAAAAGCAAGAAAGGCAAGGGTAAACACCCCGCGTGTCTTTTGGCACAAAGGGCAGCCCTTGCCTCCTTAAGGATCCTTTTGACCCTGGATTCATGCGTCCGAGTGTATTATTCACACAACGGTGTTAGGAATTAACTTCGGTTGGGACTAGTCCAGACTGACCTGAATACAGGTATAAGGATCTTATATAATCTGCTCTATTTGTGTTTTGTGGACTGTCAGCATTCGTCCGCTCCGTCGTCTGCTCATTGACAGATGGAAATTTTTCCCCATCTATGGAAAAGTACACACACAAAAAAACCCAACCCTGCCAGAATTTACAGAACTTTTGTTGGCATTTCACATTTTACGTACTTTTTTTCAGGGCAGCGTAAAACCGATGAGCAAGAACACACGCACACAGAAAGATCGCTATGGTGCAGAGGCTGCTGAGAGATCAGAAATGTGTAAAATGTTGTGCGTGTTTTTTCGTTTCGTTTTTAAATGGCCTGGACATCGCCAACCTTTGACGCAACTGCCTTAGTTTTGCACGACCAAAGTTGCGTACCGTTCCGGTAAAGTTTTAAAAACGGTCTGAAGGCGCGCGGGATCCAGGCAACTCTGGAAAAAAGGTCCGCTGTGGACCTTTTGCAGGATGGATTTATAGAAACCTGTTATCATTTGCATCCGTTGTGGAATTCTACGAAATCCCTGGTCCTGAGAGCTGCCCGTGTTCTCCACATCACTAGGGGTGAACTGAAATGGTTACCTGACTTTACGGCCCTGTTGATGAGCTGCAAAAGGCGAACCCTTCTTAGAATCATAGAATAGCAGAGTTGGAAGGGGCCTACAAGGCCATCGAGTCCAACCCCCTGCTCAAGGCAGGAATCCACCCTAAAGCATCCCTGACAGAGGGTTGTCCAGCTGCCTCTTGAATGATTCTAGTGTGGGAGAGCCCACAACTTCCCTAGGTAACTGATTCCATTGTCGTACTGCTCTAACAGTCCGGAAGTTTTTCCTGATGTCCAGCTGGAATCTAGCTTCCTTTAACTTGAGCCCATTATTTCGTGTCCTGCACTCTGGGAGGATCGAGAAGAGATCCTGCCCCTCCTCTGTGTGACAACCTTTCAAGGATTTGAAGAGTGCTCTCATGTCTCCCCTCAATCTTCTCTTCTCCAGGCTCAACAGACCCAGTTCTTTCAGTCTCTCTTCATAGGGCTTTGTTTCCAGACCCCTGATCATCCTGGTTGCCTTCCTCTGAACACGCTCCAGCTTGTCTGCATCCTTCTTGAAGTGTGGAGCCCAGAACTGGACGCAATACTCTAGATTAGGCCTAACCAGGGCCGAATAGAGAGGAACCAGTACCTCACATGATTTGGAAGCTATACTCAGCAGAAGAGGAGGAAGAGAAAATCCCTGTTTCCTTGGCAGCAATGTTTTCCCCAACATCACATCTATCCCAGGCTCCATAAACCCTTTAGGTAGCTACCCTTTCTCCTTGCGGCCTTTGAAACAAACATTTAAGCGCCCCCCCTTCTGTTGATCACAGAGGGCTTTTAATATGTGTGATCCGCCCGCTGTTTTTAAACCTCCTCTTTTGGGATTGCCTGTTGAGATCGTCACTGTTTCGGATTCGTTTTTGTTTGATCCTGCCCCCTGAGAGCGCTCGCTTCTACGTTGCTTTTCTTATTGGTATAGAAACGCTTCGGAGGGCTCCACGATCCAAAATCTATTAAACAGCAACAAGGATTAAATGCTCCAGGTCAGCGCACTTGTGCCTTATGCAGCTTTTCGCTGGCATCAGTACTTTGCACCCTCTTCAGGTCGCAAAGTAACGAATCCAGGTTTTGGAGGGCCCTGGGCAAGACACCCGTCTGCCTTTTCACCACCACTGGCCCCAGCTGCTCTTCCTCTTCCTCCTCTTCCTCATCACTGTTGCCACTGGCTTGCTTGGCAGGCAGAGAGCCAGGGAGCGAGGATGTCGTGGCGTCTCCTCCTCCTCCTCCTCGCCACCACCGTTGTCTGGGCTGGAGCGAGAGGCAGGTGAACAAGCAGGCTGCCATGGCGAAGAGGAGGAGCAATTCCAGGGGTCTCCTGTCCATGGGCCCCTTGACAAATGCCCCAATGGTCCAACCCTTTATGCTGGCCCTGTTTTCGCAGCCGTGCTGCTGCTGATCAGGCCGATACTATGGGGCTCCCATTGGTGCTGGGAGCCATAATTTTAAATTTCCCTGGATACAATGTCCAGAGCATTGCATTCTGGGAAATTCAAAATGGTGGTGCTCTTCCTAAGGCAGCCATCCTCAACCTGGGGCGCTCCAGATGTGTTGGACTACAACTCCCAGAATGCCCCAGCCAGAGCATTGCATTCTGGGAAATTCAAAATGGTGGTGCTCTTCCTAAGGCAGCCTTCCTCAACCTGGGGCACTCCAGATGTGTTGGACTACAACTCCCTGAATGCCCCAGCCAGCTGGCTGGGGCATTCTGGGAGATGCAGTCCAACACATCTGGAGCGTCCCAGGTTGAGGAAGGCTGTCCTAAGGGGACCGAATGATCGTTTCACTTGCTTTGAATGTCCGCCAGGGAAGACTACCAGCAGGAAGGGAGCAGGTCATTGATGCCACGGGTGGGGGTGGGGGACGTGGACAAAGTTCTAATCAGCAGTGGGGGGGGCATCCATGGCATTTTGCCAAGAGCCCTCGAAGCCTGATGCCGGCTCTGTGGCTCTTTAAAAATAAATATCAAGGGATGGAAGAAAATTCGTCCGGTCCGAATTTTTATAAGGCTGAATTTGCTTCTTTCTGGACCTATACGCGAATCACAATGTGCTTGCACACCCGAATCTGCACTTTGCACTTTTGCAATGCAAGTCACAACTCCCCCAAATGCGTATCTTAAGGAGAAGTGCACAAATGTGCATATCTCAGGAATGTTAAGCACAGCAATGCATTGTGCTGGGGGAGGGATCGTTCGCATAGAGGGATCGTTTCGCTTGGCAAAACATGTACAAAAATGTGGATATCGGGAGAAATGCACACAAAAATGAGTACAAATGTGAGATGGGGCTTTATAAAAAAATCTGATGCAGAAATGAGGCAAAAGGAACCTACGGTCAAGAAACTGAGAAACTGAGCAAAACTGAAACTCTTGGCCATCTGTCTACTGGGCTTTAGTTGGGGAGCAGAAAGGAGAGATCCTTTACCTGATAGTGGTGGGGCAATTACATGCTGCAGTGGGGAGAGAATTGCAAAAGCAGGGTGTCACCACCCAAAAGTCCCTGCCCTTGGTTGTTGTCAGATATACATGTGTAAGCAACGGGATAAGGAGAAGGCCATGATTTGGAGACCTCAATGAATGGGCAAGATTGATAAATTTAACTTATCAAGTTGAACCCTCAGAAATGACACACCAACAAGAAATGATACGAACAAAATTTTAATAAGGAGTTTACAAGGAGCAAAAATAGAGGCAAGATACCCTATCTGAATCCAGTTTAAAAAACAAGATATGAGTGATTGGTCCACACAGCTTGAGTTACCCAATGGCAATGTTCAAATGTGGCTTCATTGAGATCATTTTGCTGAGGAAGGTAGCCAGAAAAGCAATGCAAATTGACACAATATGTAGACACAACTCAGCTTTGCATTTAACAACTTGCCTGTTCGCCCTAGGCGGCCAAGAACTCCATGCAGGCGAGTATACGGTCCGACGGAGATCACTCCACCAGTTCCCTTGGTAGAAGGTGATTTCTTTCACTAGTGTGCTAAGGAGGTTATAGTCCACTCTAATTTCCCAGGCTACTAACTTTCAGTCTTCCCCCAGTCTGCTAGATCAGGAGTGAACAGGAGGAGGGTTTTCAGGTGTTTTGGACTTCAATTCCCAGAAGCCCCTGCCAGCATGGCCAATGGTCAGGAATACTAGCAGCTATTGTCCAAAATATCCAGAAATCTACTTTCTGTTCACCCCTGTGTAGATAATAGTGGCCTAAAAAGCCCAATGAAAGGTTGCTGCATTTCTAGGTATGAAACAGCTGTAGGCTTTCTTAAAAAGGAAAGAAAAAGGTGAAATTACCCTTAATCTCAGTAGCGTCAGCTCCTTGGGGAGGAGGAAACGTACTCTGTGCATGTTCAGAGGCACTTCCCATCTTTATCATTACAGCACTGAATCCTCCCAGTGACGGAAAACAGGCTCTGGGGGAAAACCTGGTTCAGATTAAACCCTTCCTGTTCCCTTCACCCCGGAGTCATGGCCTGAGAAAGGGGGGGGGCAATGCAAAGAACAAATAAAGAGGTGCTCTCTTTTTCTTTTTTAAAGTGCTTTCAAAAATGTCCAGTAAAGTTTCCACCTTCCCAAGCCTTCACGGTTTCTCCCCTTTGTGAAAGCAGGTACGAAACAAGCAGTCAAAGTTAGTATTTTAAGGTCATCTCTTTCCAGAATCAGATGTCCAGTTGAAGAGAGGTCTCTCTTTGCTGATCAGCAAGTCTCTCTAAAGAGGGCCTTATCCTGGCTCTGGAGCAGAATTTTTTCCTGGGCTGCTTCTTCTTTGCCCTTCTTTGTCCTCCTTTTAAGAAAAATTAAAACCATTTAGCCAGAAGGAATCCAGCCCACCTCCTGTTCCATCAGTCATATCTGTCAATTTATTGACCTAGGATGGATGGTCGGTGTCTCTTTATGGCAGGGAAAAGGGAGGTCTTTAAGCATAGAGGCCGAATTAAATTTCAGAGGAGCTTTCTGTTGGGAATACTGCCACCTTGTCTGCAAGTTACTGCAAGGGGGCAGTGTGGAAGTTGGTTAGTTCTGGGGAATTTTGACCAGGCTGGCCTCAGGATCTCTATAGTCTACAGTGTGGTTTCCTGTGATTCCTCCTCCTCTTCCCCCCCCCCCCCCCCGGTCTCTCTCTGACTTCCTCCATTGCTGGGAGCACTTCTGATCACTCTCTTGCTCCTGCTGGTGCAAAGGAACACAAAATGGATTTAACAAACCTGAATTGTGTATGCAAGAATATTGTTTTCTTTCCTTTCACTGAAAAAGGCTGTGGTGTGGTCTCCTTTTATTATTCTAAGCCTCTGTGTGCATGTGGGACTGGTAAACGCTCATGCTGTTTTGCCTTTTGTTTTTTTCCTCTGCTAATTGCCTTTCTAACAGTAGGCATGATTAACTAAATAATCCCATCACTTTCAGAGGACGGCATTCCATTGCTGGGCAGGGCCACCGGCAAATGGCGTCAAAAACACAAAATAAAGCTCTGGGCAGTCCAAATGTCCCGTGTCCCCGACAAAGGTGCCAATTGCAAAGTCACGCACCTGTTCTCCACGTCATCAATAGTATCCGGTAGTGGGATATTAAGCGTCTCTGGCAGGAAGCAGGCAGCGATACCAGAAAGAATAGGAGCTGCCCCATACACGATTGGCGGCAGAAAGGAGGAGTAGTCCTCCATCATCTTGGCCAGAGGAGCGACGATGCCTCCCACTCGGGCCATGGTGCTGCCGAAACCGAGCCCAGTCTGCCTGGGGATGGGTAGAGGGCAGGTAGAAAAGGCGGAACACAGTGGAGGCTGGTGGAGCTCAAGTTGGCGCTAGCCAGTCAGGTGTTACGGAGTGTGCACAGTCATTCCAACTCTGCATCAGTGGGGTGGTAAATCCACTCCAAGTTCAGCCAGAACTCTAAAGGAGCGATCCAAGGTGCTTCTGAGTGGCTTCGAATGGGCCGAGAGACATTAACATCAAGGGATCCTGACCTCGAACAAAAAACATTTGGGGGGGCCCTGCCAGGCTGGCCCAAAGTATTTTGCTGCCTGGGGGCATGATTGTGTGATTTAGGTAGCCACACCCCAAAACATCCTGGCTGACTTCCCTGTCTCCAAAAAGGACACCCAGCGGCAGGCAAATGTACAATATTGGGTCCTCACCTGAGGGGCGTTGGGTAGAGTTCTGTCGTGAAGAGGAAGACGCAGTTGAAGGCTGCCGCCAGGCATCCTTTCCCGATGACGGCCAGGGCTGTCCGAACTGTCTGCAGCTCTATGATGGGAGTGGAACAAAAAGGCAGCATAATTTGAACCCTGTGCCTAGCTGAGGTTTCCCACCAACTTCTTTAAGGGCAGATTGCATCACAGACCGCAGTATCAACAGCAAGGTTTCACAGCTGCCACACATTGCATCGGTGACCTTCAATGAAAGCTGTGCCGCTAAAGATAAGGGTGCCTCTGAGCATGTGCAGATGTGCTGCTCCTTCGTCAATAGACAACAATGGGAAATGACACCAAAAATTGGGAAAAGAGAGGACAGTCTTCCAAACTAAGAAGGGCATGGCTTCCGGTCAGGACTGAGTCTCAATGACTCTCCTCCTTTTTCCAAATGAAAGATTGGTGGTGCCCACTGAGTGATTAAGGGGTGTTGGATTGCAGAATTACTCTAGCTAAGAGGCATGGACCTCGTCCATTCTCATGCATGGCACACCGCTGGGAGCCCCAGGTAAAAGCACAATTAAAAAAAAAAAAGACCTCTAAGACTGGTCAAATGCTGCTATTTATTTATTTATTTATTTATTTATTTTTGCATTTACATCTCACCTTTTTTTCCTCCAAGCAACCCAAGGCAGCGTACATAATTCTCCTCCTCTCCATTTTATCCTCACAACAACAACCCTGTGAGGTAGGTTGGGCTGAGAGTCTGTGACTGGCCCAAAGTCACCCGGTGGGTTTCCACGGCCGAGGGAGGTCTAGAACCCAGATCTCCCGACTCCCAATCCAACGTTCTAACCACTACACCACACTGGCTCTCCTACTAACCCCTCCACCCATCCACTGCTGCTTTTCCACGTGTGAGCAGACCACACACCACCCAGACCACGCCGTGTGCAAATATAAGTTTATGTGATGTTGGATATTGTCGTGTGTGTGTGTGAGAGAGAGAGAGGAGAGAGAGAGAGAGAAGAGAGGGAGGGAGGGAGGGAGAATTGGGCCGTCTGCCTGAATAGCAAAAACCATTCCTAGCTGGAAGCCTGCAGTGTCTACATAAGAGGAAGGAGACAGGAGAAGGCCAATGTGGAGCGTCTCACCTGTGGACACAAATATGTTGACAATGCTGATGATGCCGGCCGTGAAGAGGAAGGAGGCCAGGCTGACCCTCCGCCCGATGTAGCTCATGGTGATCGTCACAATCAGCTTGGCTGGGATGTCGACTGCCCCGAAGATCACCTGGATGAGGTAGATGCTGACGCCGAAATTCTGGAGGTCCATGGCCAGTCCGTAGTAGGCGAAGCTGGTGGAGAACCTGCCACAGAGACGGAGAACAGGGAGCAAGGTTGAAGAGAACGTGAGTTTCACGCCGGGTCTGGACTTGGAAAGCTAGCTTCTAATAGGGTTGGATGTTCTTTCTGCTTGTGTGGTTGATCACGTTGTGGGGGGTGTTCAAAGCGAGGGGCGGTGCCCAATCCTTCCCCTCTCCGACACTGAGAAACTGGACAGGACGCTGGCCTTTGGGGGGCTGCTCGCATTGGGTCGACCCGCTTACCACACCACAGAGACGCAGCAGAAAATGTGGCGGATGGTCGGCGTGCGCACCAGGTCACAGACGGTGTAGGAAGACTTGGTTGTGGCCAGCTCTTTCTCCATGTTGGAAAGCAGAACCTGCCGAAAGAGAAAGAGAGAGGTGGGTGTCTCAAAATGGCGGAGGCAGGCAGGACCGAGGGGCTGTTTTAGTGACGCGCTTCAGCATGGGGGGGCCCATCACACATGCACACACTGCTATCGCTGTTCCTTCTGAGGTACTGAATCCCATCGGTCCTCCCAGGTGGACAGCTGCTAGCACTGCGAGACATTGTGCAGCATTGAGTAGGGGGTTGGACTTGATGGCCTTGTAGGCCCCTTCCAACTCTGCTGTTCTATGATTCTATGATACAGTGGAGCAGTGGTTTGGCTAGGTCTCCTCCAAGGGAGGTTCAGAAGATGAAGACAAGGGAGGGGGCCTTCACAGTGGTGACCCCACTCTCTGATTATGGAATGATTCCTCCACTGAGGTCTGTCTGGAGCCACCACGGTCGTCTTTCCAGTGCCAGGTTAACACTGCCCTCTTCCCCCAGGCAGTTGAGGGCATTTATGTCCTGTGTTTGTATCCAGTCCTGTCTCTCACTGTAACTGCCTTAAGCATTTAAATTGCTTTTAAATTTTGTAAGTTAAAGATTTTATATTATATTTATATTATCTTGCATTTGTGGTTTATAATTTCTGTGAACACCCCAGACAAGAAAATTATCATCACCATCATCATCATCATCATCACATAGGGATGCACAGCACATTTCATTAGGGTGTGAACCCAGGAAATTTTATTTTTTGAAAAGGTGAACATTTATTGAATACTCAATCATAAAGGACTTTTTTATTCATTTATTTATTAAACATTGTGGACACTGATGCCCTACTACACGTTCAGCTTGCCTGACTGTGGGAGGGGAAGATCATAGAATCATAGAGTTGGAAGGCACCCATAAGGCCATCTAGTCCATCCCCCTGCTCAAGGCAGGAATCCACCTTAGAGCATCCCTGACAGATGGCTGTCCAGCTACCTCTTGAAGGCCTCTAGTGTGGGAGAGCCCACCACCTCCCTAGGTAACTGGTTCCATTGTCGTACTGCTCTAACAGTCAGGAAGTTTTTCCTGATGTCCAGCTGGAATCTGGCTTCCTTTAACTTGAGCCCGTTATTCCGTGTCCTGCACTCTGGGAGGATCGAGAAGAGATCCTGGCCCTCCTCTGTGTGACAACCTTTGAAGACTTTGAAGAGTGCTCTCATGTCTCCCCTCAATCTCCTCTTCTCCAGGCTAAACAGGCCCAGTTCTTTCAGTCTCTCTTCGTAGGGCTTTGTTTCCAGACCCCTGATCATCCTGGTTGCCCTCCTCTGAACACGCTCCAGCTTGTCTGTGTCCTTCTTGAATTGTGGAGCCCAGATTGAGAAGATGCTTCTTGCTTTAGACATTAGGGTGTGCCCGGGCACACCCTTTGTGCACACCTATGCATTATTTATTTATTTATTGCATTTTATACCGCCCAATAGCCGAAGCTCTCTGGGCGGTTCACAACTTCATGCATCATCTTCGCCCTCCAAAACAAATGACCGCCAGTAGCACACCCAGTTTATAAACTGATAGTTTTTTTAAAAATAAAAAAATCCCTAAATACGTAGATATAGAAACAGGTTTCAAAATGTGAAACCTTTTGGTATAAAACACCGGTTCCACATTTGAAAAACCTGTATATATTCAAAACGTATAGATTTAAAAATCAATCAATCTGTAAATTTATAAACCGGATGTGTCACTGGTGTTCGTTCCTTTTGGTTTGGAGGGCTGCTGCATCGTAAGCGTTGCATCGCCTGCCGGTCCGATGATAATATTGCGTGAACCACCGAGAGATTTTATTATATTCAGTGGTATATAAATGCCACAAATAAATGATGACGATGATTTACACCTACCCGGACGGGCACCCCTTCCTTACCTCGGTGGTGATCCTGGCCCCGGCGTCCTCTTTCCCATTGATGCGGGCGACTCTCCGGAGTACCCCGACGGCCTTGTTGGATTTTCCCGACAGGATCAGCCAACGAGCTGATTCCGCAAACCACCTGTGCAAATGCAGATTTATTTATTTATTATATTTATATACTGCCCCATAGTCAAAGCTCTCTGGGCGGTTTACAAAAGTTTTAAACAGTGAACATTAAAAAGTATACAAAACTTAAAACCATCAAAAATATAAAAACAACAGTATCCATTTAAACAACAACAGTTCTGGGGCCCTTTAGAAAACAAACAAACTTAGCATATGTTATTAAATGCTGTTAAATGCCTGGGAGAAGAGAAAGGTCTTGACCTGGCGCCGAAAAGATAACCATGTTGGCACCAGGCGAGCCTCATCGGGGAGATCATTCCATAATTGGGGGGGCCACCACTAAAAAGGCCCTCTCCCTTGTTACCATCCTCCGAGCTTCCCTCGGAGTAGGCACTCGGAGGAGGACCTTAGATGTTGAGTGTAGTGTACAGGTAGGTTCATGTCGGGAGAGGCGTTCCGTCAGGTATTGTGGTCCCAAGCTGTGTAAGGCTTTATAGGTTAAAACCAGCACCTTGAATTGGGCTTGGAAATGTATAGGCAGCCCATGCAAGTGGGCCAGAATCGGTGTTATATGTTCAAACCTTCTGGTTCCAGTTATCAATCTGGCCGCTGCATTTTGCACAAGCTGCAGCTTCCGAACCGTCTTCAAAGGCTGCCCCATCTAATTTGGAGGTTACCGGAGCATGGACGACTGAAGCTAGGTCATCCCTGTCCAGATAGGGACATAGCTGGGCCACCGAACAGAGTTGGTAGAAGGCACTCCGTGCCACCGAGGCCACCTGGCCCTGAAGTGACAGAGATGGTTCTAGGAGGACCCCCAAGCTACAAACCTGCTCCTTCTGGGGGAGTGTAACCCCATCCAGAACAGGTTGAGCTGCGAGGCTTCAATCGACAGCCAAACCCACTTGTGTAAAACCTACAGATGCTAAAGTGGCGCTCAATGGTCGCTTTTGGAAAGGGGGAGACTCTCAAAAGCACATTCTGCCTTGGCCACTTTTCAGAGCAGGAAGCCCTTCCAAGGTGGCTGCACCGATATAAATTCAGACAAGGTTTTCAGATACATTTTCTGTGTACGTTGCAAAAACTTTGGAGGCAGAGCGATTGCAGATTCTCACGTGACCATAGATAGGCGTGTGCAGCGCATTTCACTAGGGTGTGCACCCAGGGAATTGTATTTTTTTAAAGGTGAACATTTATTGAATACTCAATCAAAAAGGGCCACAGAGGGCCCTCTCGTCCAGTCACTAACCAGCCCCACACCTGCTTTGCTTCAGCAAGGCGGTAAGCCTCCAGACTACCCATCCTAGATCCAGAAATAATCCAAGAGTTTAGGAATTTAGGAAGCTGCCTTAGTCTGAGCCAGACCCTGGGTCCATCTAGCCTAGTATTGTCGACACGGACTGGCAGCAGCGGCGACTCTCCAAAGTTTTAGGCAGGAGTTTCTCCAACCCTACCTGGAGCAGCCGGGAATCGAATCCAGGACCTTCTGCGTGCAAAGTAGGGGCTGTACCACGGAGCTACGCCCCCCTCCCCATCCTGCAACACTTTTTCATCTCCTCGTCTTGCCAACTCCCCACGCCGGAGGTTGAAGCGGCCGTGGAAAGCAAGGGAGAGGTGCCCCGGCCAGGCCGGACGTACCAGGAGTAAAGTAGAAAGAAGAAGAAGGGCACCGACACAGTAAACTGTAGCCAACGCCAGTCACGGATCGCGTAAGCCAAGCCGGCCAGAAGGATCTGTCCCAGCGTGTACGTAAAGCCGGTGAAGGCGATGGTGATCGTGCGGTACTCGGTGGGAATCCACTCCACGACTGGGGAAGAGAAAAGACCCCCGTTAAATTCTCCTCTGCGGAGGCTTCCGCTGGGCCTATGGTCTAAATCAGGGCTTGGGGAACGTTTGTTGTGCTGGGTGCGGAGTCGTACAAATGTGCGCGCACACCTATATAAACTCACACACACACATGGGTGGTCACTGGCGCATCACCCCAAAAGAGGAAAGGCATCCCCCAAAAAGGCAGCAAAAGAGAACACGGATCAGCAGGAAAATGTGCATATGAGGTTTTTCCGCATTTTGTGCTCTTTTCCCGGGTGAACTACAGTCTTTTCCATCTATTGAAATTTACATTTGGGATAGGAACCCATGTTTTATTTTCTCAGTTATGGTAGTGAAATGCTAACTACACTGATGGGAGGAGGAGGAGGAGGAGGAGATTATAATTTAAAAAAAAAACTAGCCAGGACATGTGCTATGATGGCTCTTAGCCACAGACAAACATATCTTCCGTTAATTTGTCTTGCACAATGACTTTCCGGAACTGGAGAAGCGTTGCCTTAAATTGGAAATTGCTCAACGCAGACTTTTTCCAAATCGGTTTGCAACATGGTTGACTGAATCCCCCCTAAAGGCCACGGACGCCCCCTTCCGTTTGCACTCTTACTCAAACAGGTGATGCCGAGGCCGAATCCGGAGTGCCCCATGCCGCTCAGGAACCGGAAGATGCAGTAGGAGACGAAGTTGGGCGAAAAGGCCGCGCACGTCCCCATCACCGCCATTTGCAGGAAGGACGAAATGGTGAGGGCCTTTCGGCCAAAGCTGCAGAGAGACAGACACAAAGCGAAGCGAAGCGAAACGCAGCTGAAAGGACCCTGGCAAACAAAGTTGACGGACTTACTTAACGAATGCGTTTATCAGCTGCCTTTCGAGGCCGTACCCTCCCCAAAGCAGCAGACATAAAAGATGCGGGAGACACATCAAGACATTTTGACACGCAAGGCAGCATTTTAGCATCATAGACCTAACCCCTGGCTGGAGATGTCGAAGAAATCTACAACGGAAACGGATTCGTTTGGATTCCTACGAATCTGACCTACAGGTTCTGCAGCAGAATGGCTTTTCCTGAGTCACACGGATTTTGCGGAGTTGCAGACCATTTATTTTTTACTCTCTGCACGTCTGCCGGAATAAGCATAAGGCCTTTTCTACCCGAGGCTGTCCATTCGCTGCATCTACTTTCAGTTTCGTTGCAGAATTACGTTCTGAGAATGTTCCTTTTAACCGCTGTTGCATATTTAAATTAGAATAAATCTTTCCAAAGTTTGCATAAACGAGTGTATGCAAATGGGTGTCCTCTTTGGTGGCCATTCCTGCGTGGCCACTGTTCCCGCTGCAGCCTCCCTTCCGTCTCTTCTCCGGACACCTCTCCCACCCATAAGCAGCGCCACGTTTCCACCCCATCCCACTTACTGATCTGCCAGCCTTCCGAGAACCAGGGCTCCGACCAGCACACCAGCCATGTAGATCGACTGGGCCATATCCCGCAGCTTCCGTTGATCACACACCAGATCCCACTGTCAGGAAGACCAGACAAGGTAGCATCAGAGGGTGGCCAGGGGTCTTCTTTGAAGGGTAGGGTCATCAGGTGGCCAGAATAGGGTCATAGGATGGCCACGTGGCCTGGGTAGCATCATACAATGGGCAGGTATCCTCTTTGAAGGCTAGGGTCATAGGGTGGCCAGGGGTCTTCTTTGAAGGCTAGGGTCATCAGGTGACCAGAATAGGATCATAAGATGGCCACGTGGCCTGGGTAGCATCATGCAATGGGCAGGTATCCTCTTTGAAGGCTAGGGTCTTAGGGTGGCCAGGATAGGGTCATAGGATGGCCAGGTGGCCTGGGTAGGGTCATGCAGTAGGCAGGTATCCTCTTTGAAGGCTAGGGTCATAGGGTGGCCAGGGGTCTTCTTTGATGGGTAGGGTCATCAGGTGACCAGAATAGGGTCATAGGATGGCCAGGTGGCCTGGGGAGGGTCATGCAATGGGCAGGTATCCTCTTTAAAGACTAGGGTCATAGGGTGGCCAGGGGTCTTCTTTGAAGGGTAGGGTCATCAGGTGGCCAGGATAGGGTCATAGGATGGCCAGGTGGCCTGGGTAGCATCATACAACGGGCAGGTATCCTCTTTGAAGGCTAGGGTCATAGAGTAGCCAGGGGTCTTCTTTGAAGGCTAGGGTCATCAGGTGGCCTGGGTAGGTCATACAATGGGCAGGTATCCTCTTTGAAGTCTAGGGTTATAGGGTGGCCAAATAGAGTCTTCTATGAAGTATAGGGTCATAAGTTGTCCAGGTGTCCTCTTTTACAGGGGATGGCCCTCTATTTGAAGGTTGGCCAGAGGGGTTGACCTCTCTTTGAATGCATCCTCAGTTTGAAGGTTTCTTCTATCAAATTCCAGTTTCAATTTAAAGACCCCTGGTGCCCACCCACCGTTAGCAGCACCTAGCCCACAGACTGAGCCCCTCCACACCCTGTGCTGGGCCTTTCTTTAAATTAGAATACTCCTTTCTAAATGTGCGTCTGTGCGTGTCATTTCGCCTACACCCATCCCGTGCCAATCGCTGCCCTCTTTCGGGGCCTTTCGCCGGGGGCCAACCTAGCTTGGGAGGTGCGAAGGTGACCGCCGCAGAGCAAAAGGACCGTTCCAATCCCTGCCGCCATGGCTGAGAAGGGGGAGGGGGAAGAAGGAGAGAGAGAGAGAGAGCAACATTTCTTTTTTTTGCGCTCCGCAGAGAAACGAGCTGCTCCTTCCCTTGGGACCGGTGCCAGTACAACATCTCCCACTGGTTTTGAATTCTCTTCCCAGCGGGTTCTTTGGGAGAAATTTATTGGGCGGGAGGAGATCTGTCAATTACTGCTTATTTACCCATCAGAGGCAAATGCCCCCATGCAGATCACGGAGCTTAACCCTTTTGTGTGCTAAAAACGTTCTGCGCGGCACGACTTCCTTCTCTCTCTACCTGCTTTAGAAGCACCCTGGAGAGTCCGTAAGTAGACAACATTGACCTAGTCACCTGTGTAAGTCGGCATCCTGTATTCATCTTCACGATCTGCAAGTGAGGCCCTGGTCAATTCTGAGCTGCCTTTATTTATTTATTACATTTCTATACCTTTATTTGTTTATTACATTTCTTTCCAGTCGCTTGGATCCTTAAAATGGATGCCAGGGGAAGTGACCCATCGCCCATCCCTGCTTCTTGAGAGCGCTTCCTTTGGGGGGTCAAGGCAGGGAAGTTGAGTCTTGCCTCTTAGGATGGGGCAGGTCCTCTTTGAGGGACGAATTCCATTTCAAAGAAGCTCTTGAGAAGGATGCATTCCCGCATGGTGTTACCAGGAATGGGGCCAGGGGACCCCAGCCCCAAATCTATTCCCCTGAGCGCCTGTCAGTGCCAAGGTTTTTCCTCCGCTTAATTGCCATACAAAGAGCACAGCGAGATCACATCATGCCAGTCCTTTTACAACTTCTTTGGCTGCCACTCCAGGGCCGGGCCCGATTCAAAGTGCTGGTACTATCATTCAAAGCCCTAAATGGCTTGGGACCAGGTTATTTGAAGGAACGCCTCCTCCCATATGTACCTGCCCAGACAAGATCATCCACAGGGGTCCTTCTCCGTGAGCCCCTGCCAAAGGAAGTGAAGCAGGTGGCTACTAGGAGCAGGGCCTTCTCTGCTGTGGCACCCCGGCTGTGGAACGAGCTCCCCAGAGAGGTTTGCTTGGCGCCTACACTGTACTCCTTCCATCGCCAGCTGAAGACCTTTTTATTTTCTCAGTATTTTAACACCTAATTCAATTTAAATTTAAACTTTGCTGTTTTAATTTCCCTATTTTAATCTACATCCATTTCTGCTGTGTGGTTTTATCCTGGTTGTGCTTTTTTATATATATTGTATTTTGCATTTGTGTTTTAAGACTGTTGGTTGTTTCGTTGTGCTTTTCGTGGTTTTAATTTTTGTGAACCGCCCAGAGAGCTTCGGCTATTGGGCGGTATACAAATGTGATAAATAAATAAATAAAGCTCAGAAGACATTGCAGCTGGGAAGGGAAGGGTTAAGTCTCCCCCCCCCGCCACACACACACGCTGCAACACCCACTCCTCCAAAAAAAAAAAAAAACCCTCCCTGCGTGGCAATTAAGGTGTGGGGGGGGAAAACTTTTCTCACTGGTTTGGGATGACCTGCTTCTGGATGGAAATGAATTGAAAAACTTTGATTTGTTTTGAGATGTTTGGGATGAGAAATTGGCTTTACCTCCCATGAAATTTAAATAAATCCTCAAGATATAAAGATAAAGATTTGTGTCCTATCGCTCTTCACCCGCCCCTTCCTTTCTTCTGGCTAACCTCATCGCCTCCGCCGAGGGCGTCTCACCTCCATTACGATGCTGGAAGCATACATGGTCCTGTCGTACACCCATCCATCGACACATGGCTCCGTCTCCGCCGCGGTCTGGTTCGCCTCGGTGGCATTGGGGTCGAGGAGGTGCCACTGGGCATGCACAAAGCGCAGACACTTCTCAGCCTGCTGTTTTCTGTCCGTGGGGATGCCAACCCTGAGAAGGTCGCCGGGTCCTAGCAGATGAGTGGCGTTCGGGAACTCGCTGCCGTTGGCGGCTGCGTGGATCCGGCAGCGGTGCCCCGGAATGGCAGCGGTGAAGTTTTGGAGGAGATTATGGCTGGCCATTAGGATGATGGGAATGGTGAGGAGCAGTGTGTGGATCAGCTGGAAGCGGCCCATGCCTCCAATCTGCTGCAGGAATTCGGCAAAAGCCATGGCTTCTCCCCGGAAAATTCCCCGGAAGGGGTCACACGGGGCCTACCGTTACTCCTCGCTAATCCAAAAAGCAATTCTCTTGGCATAAAGTGAGATGGAAAGCGGAGTGGGCAAAATGAGCGCTAATTCGCTTAACGAGCCCTGCCGTACCTTGGAAGATTTCAGGAATCCGGGTTGGACTGCAATGAAGTTTTGAACCGCAGGATCCGGGGATGCAACGGCGCACTGGCTTGCCGGGTCCTGGGGGAGATAAACAAATCCGCGTCGCGAAAGGGAGTGTCTTCATTTACCTAATAAATGGCTTTCAACGAAACGGCAGCCTCCTTTGAGGGTCAAAAATGGCTCAAGTCGTCCCCCTGGGAAGCTGCGGATTTTGTGCCAATGTCAGGATGGTGCCATGCGCTTGCCAGAAGTTGGCGGGGTCCTCTTTCTCCCCCCCCCCCCCGTAGGGCACTCAGGCCTCTTTGGGAAAGGGGTAAGTTCTCACGTTGAGTTTATTCTTGAATCCCGCAAGAGACATCTACGGCAAGGGAAACATTACAAGCTCTGCAAATCACCCGTGTCAAAAAGTATCCCTACCTGCTTGTGCTGAGGCGGTGGGATTGTTCCTGCTCCCCTGAGCCCAACCGGGCAAAAGCGTCCCTGGTTTACCAGGTCTTTGGGTGGATTATTTATGTAAAACAGTAAGCAGCTCATTCGGTTAAAGTTTTACTCTTGTCTTAAGGGATTAACCAAAGGTTTTAAAAAGGGAATTGCTGGGAGGGAAGGTGCGGGGGGGGGGAGATGTGGACGAAAGAGCAGTCACCGCGAGAAGAAAGAGGGGGAGATTTTCAACCTCTGGTCTGCTCTCTGTTGGGGCTGGAGATGTATCGATCGTGCATCCCTTCCCCTTGGCTTCGTTCTCCCCAAAAGACCCCACTAGAGACGCAACTTTACCCCGAGCCGGGAATGTTCCATCGAAAGGCTGACGCTCAGCAGCATCAAGGATTCGGTCCCATGGCACTCAGGTTCAAAATCATCAGTGCCGTCTCGCCGCACATGCTGTCCCGCGGCCCGGCACGTGGCTTTGCAACGAAGGAGGAGCGATTGGGGTGCACAGGAGTTTGCGGAAAGGCAGTACCAGAGCAGCCCATGTTGGAGGCTGGCAAACGGGAGCTCTGACACTGCTGTGCCCAGAGACCTTGGCCAATTCATAGAATCATAGAATAGTAGAGTTGGAAGGGGTCTACGAGGCCATCGAGTCCAACCCCCTGCTCATTCATTCTTTATTTATTTATTTATTTATTTTATATACCGCCCCATAGCCAAAGTTCTCTGGGCGGTTTACAAAAGTTAAAAACAGTAAAAAGTATACAAAATTTAAAAAAAACATCAGAAACATAAAAACAACAATATAAAAACAACAGTATCCATTTAAAAATAACAGTTCTGGGGGCCGTTAAAAAACAAACTTAGCTTTGTTAAATGCTGTTAAATGCCTGGGAGAAGAGAAAAGTCTTGACCTGGCTCCTGAAAGATAGCAGTGTTGGTGCCAGGCGAGCCTCATCAGGGAGATCATTCCACAGTTGGGGGGCCACCACCGAAAAGGCCCTCTCCCTTGTTGCCATCCTCCGAGCTTCCCTCGGTGTAGGCACTCAGAGGAGGACCTTAGATGTTGAGTGCAGTGTATAGGTAGAGGCATTGCAGGAATCCACCTTCAAGCACACCTGACAGATGGTTGTCCAGCTGCCTCTTGAATGCCTCTAGTGTGGGAGAGCCCACAACCTCCCTAGGGAACTGGTTCCATTGTCGTACTGCTCTAACAGTCAGGAAGTTTTTCCTGATGTCCATCCGGAATCTGGCTTCCTGTAACTTGAGCCCGTTATTTCTTGTCCTGCACTCTGGGAGGATCGAGAAGAGATCCTGGCCCTCAACTGTGTGACAACCTTTCAAGTATTTGAAGAGTGCTATCAATGCCTCTCTCTCTCCGCTGCCGTCTTGGGAAATCCATCATGGCAGAGGCTCAAGAATTCAGAGTTTGGCAACTTATATATCGTGAGTGCATGACTGTGGATTTTCCACCAGGAGTTAACTTTAGGGCAGGGATTTGGAATCGTGGACCAGATCCAACCCACCTGTGACCAAATCAACGATCATTCTGAGACTTCCCAACTTTGGCGCAGTTCCTCCCCCCCCCCCCATTCTTAAAAGTCGAAATGCTTCTCTTAAGCGTTCGTTACCAGCAGCAAGAGCTTTAATAGGCTGGAATGTTTAGCCCCACCCACTTTTCCATCGGGCCCGCCCACCACCGGATTGCTTCATCCCTCTGAAATTGAATTTGGCCTTCTGGACGAAAAAGGTTCTCCACAGCCCTTCTCCGGAGGTTGTCACAATGACCGTCGGCACGTGAACGTTTAGCACGGCACCACTGAGAAAGAAAGAGAAAGGAGGCCAAGGTTGGGAGGACCTTTGGGGAAGGAAGTAGCTGGTTGGGGGTGATGGGAATTGCAGTCCCATGGAAGGGCACCATGTTGGGGTTGGATGCTTTACATTCTCTCTAAAGCTACATTTTGCCAGTGGTGAACAGGACAAGCTGAATGCTGTTCCAAGTGCAATTTGCCCCCAACCTGTGGAACTCCTTTCCTATTGATGCACAGCCAGCCCCTTTCTTACAGGTGTTTAGGAGAGCAGAAAAACCTTTCTCTGTTTAAAGCTGCCTTTGCAAATGAATTTGCCATTGCAAATGAATCCGTCATTGGTGTTCCAAGAAGCTTTGCAAAGTATCCCGGCTGCTGCGTCTTATATCTGATGACGCTCTCTGGTTTGCATGCTGCTGTGTGAGAGCGTAGCCCTGAAAACTGAGCAAACAATACTTTAAATAACAACAACACTCCCAATCGCAATGAATAATGATCATAACAACGATACAGACAGTTCTTTATTGATACATTCTTTATTGTAGATGTGTTCTCTCCTGTTTCGCAAAGACCTTTGGTTTTAAGCAGATAAAGATTGAATGAAATTGCGCGCGGGCACACTATAAGACACACACACATGACCTCTTGCAAAGCTTAATTTAATAACAAACACCATGACTATGATTATTTTAAGATAAGCTTTGCCAGAGTTCAAGTGTGCGCACCTGTGCCCTCTTCAGATCTGCAACTCTGGCAAGAAAGCTTCAAATCAGCGGTCAAGCAAGCGTGTCACTGCCCGGGCTCCACTGAGGACGCTTCATAAATGAGATGTAAACATTTTGCAACTACATCCCTCATTACTTGCGGACGGTCTCATTACAAGGAACAGGTGGGCAGCTCCTCTCTTGCTTCGGTGAACAAGGTTTGGACTCTGCTCTGCTCCTTCGATGGAAGAACTGTAGGGGGACAAAGCCAAGCGCAGAAAATGAAGAGAGACTGAAAGAACTGGGCATGTTTAGCCTGGAGAAGAGAAGATTGAGGGGAGACATGAGAGCACTCTTCAAATACTTGAAAGGTTGTCACACAGAGGAGGGCCAGGATCTCTTCTCGATCCTCCCAGAGTGCAGGACATGGAATAAGGGGCTCAAGTGACAGGAAGCCAGATTCCGGCTGGACATCAGGAAAAACGTCCTGACTGTTAGAGCAGTATGACAATGGAACCAGTTACCTCGGGAGGTTGTGGGCTCTCCCACACTGTAGGCCTTCAAGAGGCAGCTGGACAGCCATCTGTCTGGGATGCTTTAAGGTGGATTCCTGCATTGAGCCGGGGGTTGGACTGGATGGCCTTGTAGGCCCCTTCCAACTCAACTATTCTATGTAAATGAGCTTCAGCCAAACCTTGTGAGGATGAAATGGAGTGGAGGAGGACCATGTAAGCCACCAGGGTTCCTTGCAAGAGGAAAAAAGATAGGTTATAATTGTCATAATAAATAAAATCTAAAAATGTAATCAATAATAGAAGATAAGCAGCTCCAGACAATTTTAAAAAAAACTTTCAGCAACAGACCAGCTTGAACCTCAATGTCCTGCCTGAAAAATATTGTTGTTTCGTGCCGGAGGAAAGACAACAAAAAAGGGAGCTAACCAAACTTCCCGCGGCAAGGAGTTTCAGAACCTCGTGGCCCCAAAGGAGGCCTTTTCTCGGGTCCCCGGCAAACCTATTCAGAGTTGTGCAAATGGTGACTCTTGACCTGGCAGAATTTGCTGGAATATTTTGCCCTCACGCGTACGCACACACGCCCCAAGTCTTATTTCAGGGCTGGCCTGAACCCTGGCCTTCCATTCTGAGCCACGTCCTTTCACCCATCGCGGACCGGGTTTGCCTGTCCTGCCCTGAGACCAACTTTCCGACCCGGCTAACGAGTCCTTAATGGGGAATCTTGTGTTCCAAATTCCACCTCTTCGCCAGCTTCCCCCTCCCATCTGCAAACTGACGGGCGAGTTGGTGCCTTTTCAGAAAAATTCAGGAGCCGGGTGACAGAGGTGCGTGTGTGTGTGGAGGGGGGGGTACCTTGCTTCTCCTCCTCCCCCACTTAAAAGTAGTTTCCAGAATTGGAAATTGCCTTTTTTGGAATCCAACTTGCTTCTTGGCTGGAATATCAGAAGACGTCTGACCCTGACGTTTGGGTTTTAAAAAAAGAAGGGGGAGAGCAAAGAAATTATGGGAAAGGGGATTGGTATTTTTAATAAATTATTATTAATAGTGTTTATTTATTTTCGCCACTACCATCAGGGGATATAAAAATATTTTCTGTACCTCAGCAAACCATGGGGTTCCTCCATTCTTACTGATACCTTTCTTTTGCGTGTGGGTGGTACCATTATTATTATTATTAGTCTTTTCTCACTCATCGTGATTTTTCTAGATGAGCATTATATCGTTTATTATTTGTATTTAATTAATTTTTTTCCTGTCTTCGTGCTAGAAATATAACTCTAAGCAACGACGTTGCAATACGCAAGGAACGGCGTGAACATTGAGAATAGTATTGCGGCCTAGTGGTCAGATCAACTGACAGCCCCCCCCCCCAAGCTGGTGCCCTCGAGATGTGGGAGAATGATGGGAAATGTCTGTCTTTAAGCAGGGGCATTTAGATATGAAGGTAATTTGAGTGTTTGAGTGAAAATGGGAGGAGTTAAGGGAAGGGGTGTGGTCTGCCAGAGAGCTGTTTGACTCCTGTGCTAAGTCTTATGCCAGAACTCCGTACCCCTTAACCAGATTTGATTAGAATCACTGGCTTGCTGGCCACAAACAAATCTTTATATCCCCATTAAAGGCGTTTTAGATCGATCAATTGCAGGGGACATCTGATCAATTCATCTACCAAAACTGCACAGGAGTAAAAAGCAATATTGCTGAAGCAGGAAGCGTACTTTCGCTGCTTTTAGACAGTCCGCATACGTAGCAGCATGCCAAAGTTGTCTTAGAAAAAGCGTTCTGTTGGGTGTGGGGGGGGGGAATCATCGGCTGCCGGACTTTTCCCATCCAGAAATCATCTGTGATCTCTGCACGTCCTCTGGTGGCCACAGCAATTATTACCCATTGTGATTTTAAACAAGCGAAGGTGGCCATCAGAAAAAAAAAATCCAAAATCTATACTGGAGCAATAACTTTATGACTGACAGTTCCCAAAGACTACGGACTCTAGCGTCTTTCGCCCTTCTCTGTCAGAAAAAACACCTGTAAAAAACTTTGGTCTGAAATACCGGTGGCTGTGTTTTGCTCTTTTCCTTCTCCCTCCTCAACCCATTTTCCTTTTGTGCCGCATCTTTTAGATTGCAGGCCTCAAGCACAACGTGAAAGGAAAAGGAATTGGGAGGGAGAAGGAAAAGAGCAAAATGCAGGCACCAGTTCTTATTATTAATCTCGGTAAGCCACTCCGTGAGCATGGCTGCAGAGCAGAGTAAAAATGCAGTAAAATAAATGAGTGATATTCACGAGGCCCAGATAAGGTCCCTCTGGAGGACGGATCCAGGTCACGGCTTCTCCATTAACCAGTCTTTTGGGCTTGGTGAAGTTGATTTGGTTCCGGCATAGCACATTGGCCCGGGGGGGGGGGGGGAAGGGCATTGAAACAGGAAAGACATTATTTGAATTCAAAGCATACACACACATGAAGTATTTGGTTCCTTTATTTTAATTAACAGAGGAGAGGTCAAGGAGAAATAACTATGAATAATAATAATAACGACAACAACGTTAAACAGTTCACGGCCCTGGCTCGTTCTCCAGACATCCAGACAAGAAGACCGCTATGTAAACAGGATTCACACCCTCATAGATGGGCTTCGGAGTGCCCACGCCATGTAGCAACTCCGTGCCAACCTGCATCACCCTTCCACAGGCATGAAGAGCTTTGCACTCCCTGGAAACTTTGCGTCCGTGAGGTTTCCGTGCCCCCTTCAGGCAGAGTTCAGACGTACCGTTGCCTCAAAAGTCATCAAGAGCGTGGCTGGTACCTTGCAATCTCAAAAGAACAGCCGCTCCCAAACTTCTGATAATGAAGATACACTTTTTGCCATCAATTAAAGGGGGGATTACTAGAACGTAACACAGTCTAATCTGCTGAAAAGGCAGTGCTTGAATTTGGGTGGAAAACCTCATCTGTGGCACACGCACACCGCCATTTTAGCTAGTCACGCCCTACCTCTGACCTTCTGTAAAAGATAGCTACAGGCTCTAATCTGTAGGACGTCCATACAAAGAAAGAGAATCCAACCCTCCTCTATGTGAGTCCTAATCGTCACGTGAGCTGGACTCCTTCAGCGTCAAGACATTTTGCTGCCCAAGGCAGACAAGAAAACACACACTCGCCCCTGAAGCAGGAACGGATGTCAAATTCTTTTCGGTTCGGTTTTCATTTGGACTGACCTTGTTCACACCTTCCAGACCGAATACAGACTCGGACGTGGTCCGTGAACGAAACCCTACATTTCTGGGCTTGCAACGCATGATTCCTGAAACCCCCCAAAAACTTGCGTTCGGAGACATGCATCGTATTTGAAGGAGTCGTGTTTATGGGGGGAAAGCACACAGATAGGCTTTCATCAATGGGAGACGGATGCGTCCATTTCAAAGACGGGCACAACCGAGGCGTGCGTCTGGGAAAAACCTGCATGAAAATTCACGTGGATTTTCGTGCAAGAAGACGAAGCGACAGCTGCACTCTGATACGGACTCGAGTCGGAATGCACTTTGAGATGGAATTCGGAGAACTTTGGCGTTTTGCTGATATGCACATCCTCACCCTTAAGTTATTTTGACACCCGAGGCAGGAAATCTCACAAACTCTCCTCTTCCCCTGCCCCTCCCTAGAATTAAAAACATGATAATAATAAATTAAATAACTTATCCATTTGCTGCCATTTTCATGACACCCGAAATCCGCTGCCCGAGGCGGCTACCTCGCTGTGCCTTAACGGTAGGGCTGAACCTCAACCCTCTCCTGCTAGAGTTCCAGAATGGGTTTTGCCGGGAGCCGAGGGTTTTTTTCTGAACTGGGACGTCTGAGCTCAAGATCAGC
Source organism: Elgaria multicarinata webbii (assembly GCF_023053635.1). Taxonomy (NCBI): domain Eukaryota; kingdom Metazoa; phylum Chordata; class Lepidosauria; order Squamata; family Anguidae; genus Elgaria; species Elgaria multicarinata. The sequence goes on along the minus strand of NC_086191.1, from coordinate 11,796,105 downwards.
TTGGCACAGGGACACATGATGGAGTGATCCAAGGGTGTGTGCTGGGGGGAAGGAATGGGGGATCTTGAAAAAGGTTGAAGAGCCAAATCATGTTTTCTGCCCCCTGTCCCGCAGCAGCCTTCTACAAAGAGTTGCTAAAGGGAGCCATCACAAAACGTAGGATGCCCATCCCTCGGGCACTACCAAGAGACGTTTTCTTGGCGTGCAGGAGTAAGGGAGTGCCATCCTCGGAGGGCATCCTTCTCTGCTGTCTCTCTGTATGAGTCCTTGACCTTGAGGGCGTCATGGGAAAGGAACGAGGTAAGCCGAGAGCAACTTCACGCAGAGAGGCGACGGCAGGGAAGGTTACTCTGCTGCGGCTTTATAACGGAGTGGCCCATTGCAGGCGATGCAAAGGCGCAACGGAATTGGTGGTCCCAGGTGAGACCACTGTGGGGCAGGTACTTTGGACACTGGGGGGGGGGGGCGCGATCTGGATCTTTTTTTAAAAAAAAAATAGCACACAGGATGGCCACGTCTGGTTCGCAAGAGCAGGAAAACATGTGGACACCCAATCATCCGGACCCAATCGTCAGGTATGCTGGAGTGACGGATTTCCTGGATCAGCGTGGGGTCAGCCTAGATGACCATCGAGGTCCCAATCAGCTCTCTACGTTTCTTTGACTGCTGTGCAAGTCGAAACAGTCCCTTCCCACATTAACAAGTTTGATTCCCCCCACCCCCAACAAACCCACCCCTTCCCCGGTAGGACAGCTTTCCCCAAATGGATCCCGCCAGATGTGTGGGGTCACACAACCCCCAGAATTCCCCCACCAGAGTGGCTGGGGCGTTCTGGGATCCAACACATCTGGGAGCAATCGGTGAAGAGATTTAAAAAAAAAACCAACCGTGGGCGTTCTTAGCCTCACTTGTAAGATCAACAGTCTCTCTAGGCTAGGGACCTCCCAGACAATCTCCTTGCCCCGTCGGACTGCAAATCATTGGGCCAGAGAGCTGATGGGCGAAGTGGAGGGAGCCAGTAACTGCAAAGATCTCGTCCTTTTCTTCTCTCCAAGTCCTGGGCCGTAGCTAGATCTAAGGTTCATCCCTGGATCGTCCAGGGGTCAAACCTGTTCATCTAGGTGACACGCAGGGGATCCAGTGCTCAGGCAGGGGCGAACCCTGGATGATCCCAGGATAAACCTGAGGTCTAGCTGTGGCCCTGGTGTCCTCCTCGAACTCGCTCCCCGGTTTTGCCGTCCGTGCCACGTCTCCGACGCTCACGGCTGCCGGCGGAATAGTCCTCCTCCCAAAGCTGAAGAGTTTGCAGGCAGCCAGAACCACCCAACGGATCGACTTTTTCTCTTCGACCTCTCTGTGCGGAGGCTCAATATAATAATAATAATAACAATAACAACAACAATTACAAAATAGTTCCGTCCCCTGCGAGGAGGGCGCAGCAGCATTAAAGTCTGAGAATCCCTGAGCTTGCAGGAGTGTCAACTTCGCTGTGGCAAGGGGGTGAGCAGCAGACCGGAGAGGGGGACAGGACCCCCCCCTCTTCCCAGGGCTCGTGTAACAACAATGACGCCCCCCAAAAAATACACGCGCCTCCACGTTTCAGAGGCAGGGGCGGTCCTGCAGCAGGCCAGCCGGGGCGGCGCCCTGAAGGGCCGCGGCCGCCTTGCGGGAGGCCTTGCGCAGCAGCGGGCTGTCGGGGGTGGCGCTCCTGGAGGTGGCGAAGGTGGCCCTCTTGGCTGTCGGCCGTGGAGCCGCAGTCCTCGCACACGTAGAGCTTGGCGCGGCGCTCCTTGTAGGCGTAACTCTGCTGCACCCCGTGGATCTTCTTCAGGTGGGACTCGAGCGAGCAGCGCTGGGTGAAGGCCTTGTCGCAGAGGTCGCACTTGTAAGGCCGCACGCCTGAGGAGAGCGGGAGCGGGGGTGAGCTGCGGCCTGCGGCGGGAAGGGGGCGCTCCGCCAAAACGGAAAGGGCCCCTTATTCTTTATTACTGGGATGGGTGAAACGCAAGGGGTCATGTTGGGGGCGCCCAGAGCTGGTGGGGCTGCATTGGGAGATCCCATAGCCAGCAGGGCCAGGTCGGGGGGCCCAGAGCTGGCAGCCCCATGTTGGGGGTCCCGGGGGCGCCAGCCCCATGTTGGGGGGTACTGTAGCTGGCGGGGCTGCGTTGGGGGTCCCGGGGTTGCTTTGGGGGGGCACAGCTGGCAGCCCCACGTTGGGGTTCCTGGGACCACCAGCCCTGCATTGGGGGCCCCAGAGCCGGCGGCCCCACGTTGGGGGTCCCAGCAGCCCCGCATTGGGGGTACTAGATGAACATCCCCCAGAACCAACGCTCCCCTTCCTGCCCTCACACACATGGAAATCGGCAGCATCCTCCATGCACCTGCTTCGAAACTGACTTCTGCCTCCCCAAAAAGTTTGCCGACACCCCAACCGACGTAGGCCCAGCTCTTCCCGACGCCAAATCTCCTCTCCACCCATAGAGTTTGCCTGGCCCCTGGGCTGCCTCCGCACAGTCCCGCAAGCTGGATTCCGCGCCCCCTACCCCGCCGGGGGCTCCACGAATCCCGGAGAGACGCCGCGCCCCTTCCCCACCGCCGCCCGCTCCCCGAGCTCACCCGTGTGAGTCCGGACGTGGCGTTTGAGGTCGAAGGTGTCGTTGAAGCCCTTGTTGCAGTACTGGCAGAGGTGGCGCTTGACGTGGCTGTGACACTTCATGTGACGGTTGAGCATGCGCTGGAAGGAGAAGCCCTTCTGGCAGTACGGGCAGGCCAGCTGGTCTCCCGGCCCTTCGCCCTGCGTCACCTGAAGAGGGGCGAGATGGAAAGAGACCTCGTTGGGCAGCGTCACGCTGGGAGCGGAAGGGGCAATTAAAAAACACACCGTTGCTCCACCGGGCTCAGGATCATCAGGATCGAACCTGCTGAACATAAACAGGGCTCCCCCTCCCCCATGCACCCACAGATTTTGGCGGGGGCAGCTAAGTCAGGCGCCAGAGCACAGCTACGCCTGGCCCAGGGTGCGAAGGAAAGACCCGACAAGCGCAGGCTTGTCCGGAGTTTCGTTGGGTAAGGCTCCAAGTAACAGTTCACGAAACCGCTTACCTGGCCCCCTCCGCTAGGAGAGCGAGCAGGTACCTGCTGAAATCTATCTTCCAGACAGGTTGCTTGAGGTCTCAGGCAGTGGCTGGGCCAAGACTAAGGATTCTGCACATGCTCTGTGGCACCCTCCCCGAATCCATTGACGTGGGCCCTTAACTTCCTTTCCCAACAGGTAAGACGCCCAACGGCCTCTTGCTCCTCCCTTCCTTTTTGCTCCAGCGTTCCCCAATTCCCCCCCCCCCGCCCGTAGTCAATACGCTGACTGTAAGCTCCTTGAGGCAGAGACCTGCGTTCCTGCTTGTGAAAAATCACAAGGTTCGTTTCCTGAGTCCGATTCAAGGTGTTTACCTTGTTAAGCCGTACGGCAGAGAAACCTGTGATCCTCCCGCTGTTGTTGGGACTACGACTTCAATCATCCCTGATCATGGGCCTTGCTGGCTGGGGATAATGGGAGTTGGAGTCCAACAACATCTGTTTCCCACTCCTGTTGTATCAGGATCGAACCGTTGACCTTCCGCGTGCCGGCTAAGCCCTCTGCCTCCTCCCTGGGGCTCCCTACCACAGGTCATACATACCTTGATCTTGGGCCGCAGAAATCCAGTTTCCGCATCCTGTTGGATGCCACCCGGGACCTGGGCTGTGCAGTGCGGCTGTGCAGCCGTGTACGTGGAGTTCCGTATCGTCATGTCCAGAGGCATCGGGTACGAAGGCGGCTCAGCCACCGAAGGTTCTGGGTCCTTCCATAGGGCATACCCGCCCAAGGAGACTGGGGGAGGGAAAGGGAGAACCACAGAGTTGGAAGGGATCCCAAAGGCCATCTAGTCCAGCCCCCTACTCGGTGCAAGAACTACAGTATCCCTGGACAGAGGGCTGCCATGCCTCTGTCTACTTCAGGAGCCTCTTTCATCCTGAATTCTGTTTCAGAGACGCTCTCAGGGGCCGTATTCCACTGGTGGGTGGGGTCAAAGGGGGAGGAGTCAACCCTGGGCTCCTGACAGAACTGAACATACCTGGACACTATGATCAACATCTGGGGGCCTCCTCCGAGGTAGGGGCCTCTTGGTGGTGGCCCCCTAACTGTGGGAATGAGCTCCCTAGTGAGGCCTGCTTGGTGCCTGGAGGATTGGGCTGGGACCCACAGAGAGTCAGATTTGTGGCCCAGGCCTGACATTCTCCACCCCTGCTCTGGGTTAATTAATCAGGAATAAACACATGCGAACTTGCTGGGGCAACCGAGCCCGAAAAAGCAATGAGAAGCCCCTACCCGCCCGCCTCCTCACCACCACCCTGCACAAAACCAGAAAGGGGGTTTCTCCCAAAACTGCAAGCCAATTATCTATAAAAGCAGCAGGGTGCTGGGGAAGAAATGTATAATCTCTTTAACTCAGGCGCTAGTCCTCATGACCGGAACTCAACTGGAATAGTTATGGGGTGCTCTTCCCCACTTCCACCCTCTCCTCCTCCTGCTTCTCCCCCTAGCATCACCGCCACCCAACGCCAGCTGTAATAGCAAGTAAACAGCACAGAACCGGTTAACCGGGATGTTATTGGAAAGTCGGACCCATCCCAGGTAGTTAATTAAGCGTTTCCGGGCCGGCGCCACAACTCCAGCTACTGTCACCTGCCTCAGGGAAGGTGGGAGCAGTAGGGCGCATGTCCCAACCGCCCTCAACGCCAATCCAAAGGAGCATCGCCCAGGCTCCCGTTTGTCCTGGCTCCGTTGCAAAGAGAAAGCCCGCCTCAGCACTGAGCAGAGCCCAGGTGGGAGCGCTGCACACCTGGTGACGCAACTCACAAGGAGGCTTGAAGCGGGAGTGGGTGGGTTTTCCAGTCTCAACACCCCCACCAAGCCTAGCAATAAAGGGCTGATTAACGGCCAGCAAAAGGCTGATCAATAGCCAGGAAGGGGCTGGTCAACGGATACTTTTGTTTTGAATTAGAGGTCTTTGCTGTGACTCAAACATCCGCAGGGTCATTTGTGGTCCAGCACACGTTTCGGACTACAGTCCCCATCAACCCCAGCCAACACAGCCAAAGGGAGGTGTGAGCCAGCACACCTGGAGGCCCAGAGGTCCGCCCACATCCCTGCTTTGCTTCTTTTTTTTTTTTAATATATGTGAAACAGAAGTTTCAGGAACACATTTGCAGAACGGAGAATGTGTCAAACTAAAGAGGAGAAAAAGGCACGCATCTCTCGCACACAGAAAGATTCCTTTTTTGCATAGAAGCAGCAGTGCTACGTTTCACTTTGATTTGTATCAAGGAGCCTCCAGTGAACTGGCAACTCATTTGAAACCTGTCAAATTTGTCAGGGTGGTTGGGTGTTGTTTTTACTTTTCCCCTTTTTCTCCCCCCCCCACCCCACCCCCCTTGCTTTTTTAATTAAAAGGAGCACAGAAGTTTTTGTGCCAAAGCAGTTGCAATCTGAAAGGCGAAGTGCTGGAACGCAAACCTCCCAGAAAGCCACGTCGTCGATCCCTGAAACTCGTTTCCCTTAATTTCAGCTTGGCGATGGCCCGCTCTTGGGCACTCTGCACATTCTCAGAGGTGCTCTCCCTTAGCGATGCTCCGGAGCTGAAATCTCAGGCAGCTCAACTTTGGCTGTGCTCCAAGCTCTGGTTTCCCTCAAAATTTTATTTATTTTTATACTGCTAAATAATAATAAAATCCCTAAGTAGTTCACATATAAATTTCTGAGGAACAGGCAGAGGGATGGGTGGGGAAATGGACGAATCTTGCCCCGGTACCACCATGAGTTTCTAAGTTTTCGTTGGACAAAGTTCCCACACCAGGGTGGCAACAAGGGAGAGGGATTTTTCAGTGGTGGCCCCCCCAATTCGCCAGGTCAAGACTTTTCTCCCAGGCATTTACCAGCATGTGTTGAATTTTTAACTGACCCAGAATAGATGGATATTGTAGGCAAACTCTCTTTATGCTTTTCATGGTTTTAAATTTTGTACATTCGTTTTTAGTGTTCTGGGTTTTCATCTTTTGTAAACCGCCCAGAGCACTTTGGCTATGGGGCGGTATATAAATGTAATTAAATAAATATTAGGAGAGGGATTTCAACCTTTGGGAATGTGGGGAAAACAGCGGAAAATCCGGGAAACCCGAGAACAATCGGTGATTGTTCAGAAAGGGGTGGGGCCAAGGGAAGGGGCGTGGCCATCTGGAGGAAACGTCGCCCACCTCTGGGTCACACCATTAACTGTTATGTGACAACAGGAGGAAGTTGGGTTCTGTCTCCTATTCGGCCATGAAGCTCCCTGGGCGACTTCGGGCTAGTTACTGACTCTCATCCTAACCTACCCCACAGGGTTGTTCTGAGGATGAAAGGGGGAGGAGGACGATATATGGGTTCCTTGGGAGGAGAGGCAGGAGATCAATGAAAAAATAAAACAGTGACAGCATTCCCCGTGACAACATAGCGACACAGACAGAGAGACACAAAGCTCTTAACAGTAAAGAGAAAATGAGTTGGCAGCCAATCTGACATTTGCACAAAGGATTTCAAACTCATGCCCCAAACTTCAAAGGTTTCCCCGAGAAGTCTGGGGGCAAACTCCCAGCAACGCAGGCTCTGGAGATTTTACAAGACCGAGCTGCAAAGGGCTAAAGGAATTTGTTCTCAGCAGCCCCGGATCACATTCCGATGGCGATGATGCCTCTGAGGCGGTACAGAGTGCACGCACGCCACACACCAGAGAGTAGTGTGTCTCACTGCTATTAATAGCAAAATATCCTGCATAATGAGAAGGGTGTGTGTGTGCGGACTGACAAGTTGCACTTCCCTGCGGGATACCTAATAGCGTCAGTGATTCACTGCAAGTGTTCATCTGTTTTTAACCTCACCATAACAGTTTCCTAACCTAGATTACAGTTGGAATTGTTTTTAAGAGCCTATTATATTTATTGTATTTATTGACAGCATTTGCATAGTGCTTTCCCATCCAAAGATTTCAGAGCGGTGAACAGCAGAATAAAAACACCGTGTTAAAATAATCAATTTTTTTTTAAAAAGAAACAAAAAACCCAGATGCACTGTTCATACTGTATTTAGCTGTTCCGTTTGTTTTTATCTGGTACTCTTATTTTAAATCTTTCTCTGCTAGCAACCGGTGGATGGTTTTATTTTGATATTGTCGCCTTAAACTTTTTAGATTGAACTTTATCATCTGTGTTTTATTGTTTCGTATTTTATGGTTGTTAACTGTCGCGGATCAGCAGGGCAGCTTTGGTTATTGGGTGTTATAAAAAAAATAGATAAATAAATGTTGTTATTGCAGTTTAATCTGTTTTTAGTGGTGCGTTTTCCATGTGAGTTTCAATATTCCATCCTGAACCACTTAGAGCAGCCTTCCTCAACCTGGGGCGCTCCAGATGTGTTGGACTGCACCTCCCAGAATGCCCCAGCTGGCTGGGGCATTCTGGGAGTTGTAGTCCAACACATCTGGAGCGCCCCAGGTTGAGGAAGGCTGACTTAGAGGTTTTATTTTAGCAAGCATTTTATAAGTATGACTAATAAGTAAATGAGTAAAAATAAAGTTCTGTTCTTTTCTCCAGAGAAGGAAGCGACCCATCTCTCACCGATGCAAGGGAAAATCAAGGCAACTCTCAGTTGAGCCTACTTCAGCCACGGGATTCTCAGCCTAGCCTACCTCACAAGGTTGTTGTGCGGATAAAATGGAGGAGGAGGAGGACGTGAGCTGCCTTGACCTCCTTGCAAAAGGGAAAAAAAAAGGTAGGATATAGATAGAATCACAGACAGAAATTGTGTTGTAATGCTTAGATATTTTAGGATATTAAGCCGTATAAAAGTAGCATAAACAAACAAACATGGCAGCTTAGACCAGGGAGGTGGGGAAAAAAATGCAGCTGTCTAGATGTCATTGGACTCCACATCACATCATCCACTGCCAGCACGGCCAATGTTCAGCATTGGGAATGCTGGCAGTTGTAGGCCATTTTTTAATGTCTCCACATACATAGGATTGCACCCTAAAGGTGGGAGTGCCAGTAACTTAAGCTGTCGGAGAGGCATTTCAACAGGGGAAATATACCCCCAAAGCAAACACACAAGGTTTGCTAGTTGGGAGAAGCGGGTGGGTCCATTTGGGGAATGTTGGAGGGATGGATTAGAACCCTGGGCCCACGGTTCCCATCCCCGCCTTAAACTCATGAACTTGGGTGCCCAACTAATACAGCTTAAAACAGAAATTAAAGGCCTGACGTTTTCATTTCGGTCAGCAAGGGGTGTGCCGGGAGGTGGGGGGGGGGGTTTGTTATTCAAATCCTCTCCCCAGGTCACCAGGCTGGAACCTACGGCGGAAACCAGCGCTAGGCTTCCAGCACGCTTAATTAGAAGCTAATTACAGACTCCCCAGTTGGGCTCTGTGATGCCTGCCAAGTCTGACAGAGAACTTTACGACCCAAGAGTCAGGCTTGGGTTGCCCTCCGCTGCCAAGCCGGGTGCCCACGTTCAGTGGCCGCGGCCTCCAAGGCAGCTCCGATTTGGGAGCGGAGCTCGCCACAGCTCTCAGCTCCGACAGCCAAGGGGGAACCTCCAAATCCGGAGTCCTCTGGACTCCCATCGCTGGAGGACAAAGAAGCAGGGAATGTTGTGGCTGTCGGGCCCTGTTTTTCACCGAAGCACCGGGCTGAGCTGCTGACGGAAGCAGAATGCTGGGTCTAGCAAGACCAGCAGCGGGTTAGATACATTCGTTTTGGGGTGAGCCATGTCAGCAGCAACGATTGCTAAATGGATCCTCCATGAGCAGAGGCAGTATATCTCTGAATAACAAGTGAACAGCCGGGATGGGGGGGGGGAGGCTGATGTCTCATTTGCCTGCTTCCTAGAGGCCTCTCTGGCCAGTCAGTCTGAGAAACCGGAAACTGCCCCCCCCCCCCCCCCCGGTAGGACTCATCTTGTATTCAGAGAGGGGAAAGGAAGTCTCTTTATCTTAAGAATATAAGACCCAGGTTCCATCCAGTCCAGGATTCTGTTCCCACAGTGGCCAACCAGCTGTCGACCAGGGACCCACAAGCAGGACGCGGGTGCAACAGCACCCTCCCGCCCATGTTCCCCAGCAACTGATGAACATACGCCTACTGCCTCCGATACTGGAAGCAGCACAGAGCCATCAGGACTAGTAGCCATTGATGGCCTCCTCCTCCAGGAATTTATCCCACCCCCTTTTAAAGCCATCCAAATGGGTGGCCATCACCACATCTTGTGGCAGTGAGTTCCATAGTTTAACTGTGTTCTGCGTGAAGAAGTCTTTCCTTTTATCTGCCCAGAATCTCCCACCAATCAGCTTCAAGGCTGACACCCAATGGGTGTGTGTGTGTCATATCTATTATTTTGAGAGGGGGGGGAATGTCTCCCTCGCCACATTCTCCACACCAGGTGTCATTTTGTCCACCTCTATCGTGTCTCCCCTTTTTTCCAAGCTAAACAATCCCAACGGTTGTGACCTTCCCTCCTAGGGGAGATGCCCCTGGATCAGTTTAGTCGCCCTTTTCTGCCTTAAAGACTCACAGAGCTTTTGGAGTCCACGAACGCTTACGCCAGGATAAATCTTATTAGCCCTTTAAGGTGCCATAAAACCGCGTTGTTTGCTCCTGCAACTGACTTAATGCATGCCACCTCTGCAGATCTCACCAAGGATAATTGCTGAGCTCAGAACGGGGTGAGAGGCCCCTCTGTAAAAGGGGTACAGTGCCTAGTAATTAAGAGGAGGCAGTCAAGATCTGAACCCAGATTCCTGGCTTCTCCCTCGGTTGCCTGCTTCCCCGAAAGGGAAGCGAAGCCTAGCAGTTACAGTAGAAACCTTCCATAGTTCTAGTCCGTTTTCTAAAGGCAGGCAGGAGCTTCTAGAGGCTGGGATGAGCCAGGACTCCTGGGTCCTCCCTACAGGGTTATCTCGTGTACGCAGTGAGCCGTGATTTCAGAAAGGCATATGGAGAATCCCCCAGGGGAAGATTCTAGATCGACTGAAATATTTCTACCTCACTTTTCCAGCAAGCGATTCCAGTGCCTTTCACAAGCTGAAGCACAGGCAGGAATTCAACAGGTCAGCCATGTTTCCTCATTAGGAAGTGCACTCTGAAGCCTGGTGAATTTCTGCCTGCTGTGTAGCACTTAAAAAACCGATCCTGCCAGGGCAGGAATCTATAACAATAATGGGCGTTGGATCTGATGTATGTCTCCTTGAAAGGCCTCGCTCTCTCCCTCTCTCGCTTCGGGGGTGATCAGAATCGAGTTGCACGTGATCCTGAGCTTGCGCCTTGGGGGGGGGGGGGGAGAGAAGCCTAAATGTCTAGCGTACCTACCGCGGGAGCAGCAAGAGTGGCGTCTCTGGCATCCAATCCCATCTTGCGCCTTGCAGCAGAACCCTCCCCCTCCTCTCTCTCCCCCCCCCCCCCCCAACACTCCCTTTTATTTTCCATTTGCGCCTCCGGCTTCTCAGGCAGCCAACCAGCCAAATTGCCGGCGAGTTTAAACATTACATTCTAAGAGAAGGGGGCGGGGGGGGGGCTGTTGCGCGTAACTGCGCTTCCCAGCATTCTTGGATGGGGGGGGGCGGTGGAGAGCAAATAATCTTTGGGGTGACTCATTGTGCCTTGCAGGTGCGATTCCCTCCCCCCTTAAATAATAAAAAAAAGTTTTTCAAAAGTTGTTAACGGAACCATCTCCACGTGTCGCCCCCCCCCCCACAACCCCAAGACCCCGGGCTTGCCGCCGCCCCACTCCGTTTCCCACCCAGCCGCCCCTCCCCTCCCGTAAATGAGATGGGTGTGGATCGTCGCCTCTCCGGAATCCGACTGAGCAAACTTTGCCCTCGCGACCCCGAGGTGGCCGTTATCCGCCACCTTCTCCCTCCCCCCCTCTCTCTCCTTCCTCAGGTTTGATCTACCTCGGAGACATTTTCTTTTAAAGCAACTTAGTGTTTGTTGAAAGAAAGAAAGAAAGAAAGAAAGAAGGCACCTTAAACAAAACACACGCCGATTCAGGCTCTTTTAAAAAGAAAGGGGAGGGAGAATTCCCAATTGCACCCAAGTGCAACAGGCGTGACTCCGGTTTTGTTTTTTACGATCCCAAATCCGGAGCGACCGTTGTTAAACTTTACTCCGTCCCTCTCCTCCGGGACTCACCTGGGACGTAAATTTCTCCTCTTTCCTCATCGGGAAGTTCACTCCAATTCCTCTTGCCGGTGGAAACGCACGTTTTTTTCACCAGGAAAGCTCTAGGCATCTTAATTCTTCGGTGGTGGGGGGATGTCTTTTCCTTTTTTTAAAAAAAATGTATTATTACTCTTTCCTCGTTTTCTTCTCTCTCCAAATCGACTCGTTTCTTTAGTCCTGGGATCCACTTTCTCCAACGCCTCTTTAAAAAACCCACTTTAAAAAAAAGTTTTTTTTAAAAAAAAAAAAACCCAAACCTGTTCGTTTGTTTGTTTGTCCTGTGGATGGAACGTTGAGACAAACAAAAGCGAAGTTTGGCGTTCGGCGGATAGAACGCTCGCCCCGCGAACGTTCCAAACCTGGTCACTTTCGCTCCTCCACGCCGCTTTTGAAGCAGCCGGCTCCGGATTTGGCGCGGGCCTCCCCCCGGGAATCGAAGTACGGTAGCACAGCAAGGTGAGCGGAAGGCAGAGGAGACGAGGAGCAGGTTCAAATGCCCTCGCGCTTGGTCGCCTCTTCCTTTCTCTGCTTCCACCAGCCCCGACGCGTTTTGGCCTTCGCTGCACGATTCACGGGGTGGTGGGTGGAATAAAACTTGGCTTGCCTTAAGATCCAGCCCCACGGCCCTCTCGCGATCCCGAAACGCCAAGCCGGGTTGCTCGCGCGAGCCGAAGGAGAAGACTCAACTCGTCCTTTTCCTTGGCTTCTAATTAGATCAGATGTTTTGGGGGTGTGGTGGGGACGGCGCATGCGTTGAGAAATAACGGTGTCCTTACCTTTTTGCGTGCGCGCGTGTGTGTGTGTGTGTGCGCGTTAGTGTTACCTGGCTGCCAAACCGGTTTGCAACTAGGAAAGGGGAGGAGGAAGAGGTGATTCTGCCCCAGGACTCTGAGGAAACTTTTTTCTGTTGGGCTTTTGTTCATTCCCCCCCTTCCTCTTTGTTCAACATATATATTGGTAGGGGAGGGGGTATTTATCTTCTCCCCCCACCCCACCCCCAGTCTCTCCCTTCTGCTTTTTCTTTCTAGGGCTTGCCATCGTGTGTAGAATTTCAGAACTAAACTGAGGTCGAATAACAGGAAACGGGCCCAGGATCGGGCTGCATTCCCCCCACCCACCCGACCCATCCAAAAATAAAAGAGGGACTGAAGGGGGATCTGGATGAGAGGTGGAGATATGGGGCGGGTGCCTTGATTTTTCTCTCCCTTCCTTTCCTACCTGGAATGAGAAATTTAGTAAACACCCAGAACAAAGCTGAAGCTAAGCGAAGAGGAACGGAGGGAGAGTTCAGAGAGACGCCCCGGCTCCAATTAACGCGCCACCCCCGCCCCGCCCCGCATTTGGACCCCCGCGAGCATCTCAACAGGATCCGCGTCTATTTTAAAAATAAATAAATCAAAGATTGAATTAATATTTCTGAATTCTGAAATGGCCGCATTGGGTACAATGAGGGGCGTAAGTAGAGCAATTTGATGTAATTCCCCCCCACCCACCTCACTTCAATTGTGCTCTTAAGCTGCAGAGACTAAACAGAGGTTTAAAAACCTAAGTTGGAACTGCAACAAAATGTTACAGCATGCAGTGTTGCTGTTCAGGGTGCTAGCCAGCCATTACCACTTGAGGAACAGCCATTCCAGTTCCATTCTCTTGTTAATTCTCTCCCCCCTCCCCCACTCCCCATATTCTCTGTTCTCCTTGGGCTGTTGTGTATTTAGGGTGGGGGGGGGGGGCGGTTGTTATTTTTTCCTTAGGGCTTCTCTCTCCCCACCCCCACCCTTCTTTCTTTTTGCAATTATCCAAATCTCGGGGCTCCCTGGAACATGCTGATACTTCTCCCAGGTTTTCAGTGACCCTGTTTTTGTTTTTATTTATTTTTATTTAGGTCGCCATCCTAGGTATGTTTAGAGAGGGAAAAGCCCTGCAACTCCCAGCATGCCCCAGTGAGCCAGGCAGGCTGGTGTATGCTGGGAATTATGTATAGGGCTTCCCGCCCCCCATCTAAACATGTGTGGGATTGTGCCTTCAGTCCATTTACAAACCTCTTACTATATCTGAAAATATATTTCAGAGCAGCTAATACGAGATTAAAATAGAGGGGGGGAAAGTCCTGTTTTGGCTACATAACTGTTGGCACTGAGCACCTGAGTTCGCTATTAGCGGGAGTGAGGATAATGGCGTGTATATTGACGTAGTAACAATTGATAGTACTTAGTGTAGTAGCAATTGATAAAGTAATATTATCTGTGGAAAACACAAGACCCAAAATATCACAGATAACAATTTACCTAGGAATAAACCCCACTGAATGCAGTGGGAATTACTTCTCAGTAGATGTGCATAGGATTGCACCGTATAACTCGGGATTATAGAATATTCCCCCAAAGGTTTTGCTGTCGCTTCTCTTGGGTGAGACTGAACTTTTCAAAGCTCATCTCTCTTGAAAACCAAATCTAAACCCTAATCCTATGTGTAATTCTTAAGAAGGGAAGTCGTGTCAAACACACAGGGACTTACTCCTGAGTAAGCATGCATAGAATTGAGGTGCAAGGCTTCCAGAAATGTTTGCCTGGCTCCCAATATGGAAAGCCATGGAACTAGTCCTTAATACTGGTCAGACTTTGTTGTCTAGGATTCTATGATTGTCTTCTATGAATAACCACAGCTCAGCAAGGTAGGGTTGGTAGCTAAAATGATCCAGGGGTTGGAGCATCTCTCCTATAACAGAAGGTTGCAACAGCTGGGATTGTTTAGCTTGGAGAAATGGTAAGAGATGTACCAAATAACGCCTTGTGTGGAGAGGGAGACATTTTTGTTCCACAATACTAGAACGCAGTGGGGTCATCCCATTAAATGGATGAGTGGGAGATTCAGGACAGATCACAGAATCATAGAATAGTAGAGTTGGAAGGGGCCTCTAAAGCCATTGAGTCCAACCCCCTGCTCAATGCAGGAATCCACCCTAAAGCATCCCCGACAGAGGGTTGTCCAGCTGCCTCTTGAATGCCTCTAGTGTGGGAGAGCCCACAACCTCAAAGGAAGGGCTTCTTCACACGGTGCATAGTTAAACTATGGAACTCACTACCACAAGATGTGGTGACGGCCACCCATTTGGATGGCTTTAAAAGGGGGTGGGATAAATTCCTGGAGGAGAAGGCTATCCATGGCTACTAGCCCTGATGGCTATGTGCTATCTCCAGGATCTGAGGCAGCGTGCTGGGGAACATGGGAAGGAGGGTGCTGTTGGACTGCTGTCCTGCTTGTGCGTTTCCATTGGGGCATCTGGTCAGCCACCATGTGAACAGGACGCTGGGCTAGATGGACCTTGGTCTAATCCCACTTGGCTCGTTTTATGTACAGTTGCACAACCTCCTTTTAACTGGAGATGCCAGGGTTTTGCAAATGAAAGGCTTACAAGCTCAAAGCTTTTATTCTGTTCTCAGCCTGTCGTTCATCCCATCTCTCTGTCTCCACACATACATACACCCATTTGATTGAGATACCTCGCTTTGTGTAGCTTGGCTTCTCCCCAGTAGGACTTTGGGGCAGAGGTATAGAGGTCATTTAAAAGTGTCTTTTAGGGTCATTCCCCACTCATGAATTTCCAGAAACAGGCTGGCTGTCCGAGTCAGAAAATGCTGGGCTCTACACACTTTTTGGTCCTATCACCCCATTCTTGCATTCATTCCAGCCGTTGCGCATGGTGCTTTAAAGCAAGCTTCTCCTGACCTGGCACCCAGCTGACATGCTGGCCAACAACTCCCATCACCCCCCAGCCAGCCTATGGAGGAGTGCAAACAGCCTGGTCCCACAAGGATCTGTAAGTGGGATTGGTCCTTTCCCCCCCCCCTTTACAAACCTTGTTCATACATAATCTGGAATTAGAAGCAAGCCATGGGAGCAAGGATAATGGGAGTTGTAGCTTGAGCCATCTGTAGGGCAGCAGGTCGAGAAAGTTTCATGACTTTAGTCTCATGACTTTAGTTTGCTCTGTGTGTGTGTGTGTTTGTGTGTTGCCTTTTGTCATCTTTCTGAGAACACGGCATTGTTTTGGCTTTCTTCGACTTCTTGGCCCGGCCTCCCCACCTGCTGCTGAGGTGCGTGCCTGGATTCTTTGAGGTGAGCGTTTGGGCAAGGTCAGGCCCAGGTGTGTATTCCTCGCCTCCCAGAAATGACAGAGGCCTTCTGCAAACAACTGCCTCTGAACGCCCCAGGGCGACGGGGTGGGGTGCGGGGGAGAAGCGCGCTGTTGTTTCTCCAGGTTGCGGCACGGAGGATTCTTCTGGAGGCGGGCGCCGGAGCATTTTCCAGCGGTAAGTCAACTGGGCGGGTAGTGCAAGGTGGTAATTCCGGCCTTTCCTGCGTGGGCTCGTGAGGCCTGGTGCCTTCAACAGTCATGTTTGCTGTCTTCTCAAAACAGCTGGGCGTGGGCCGCGCGAGGCCTCATCTCTCCTCGGAAGGGAGGCCAGCCAGAGAACTACTACCCCAAGGGATACAGAGATCCTTGTCATTTGGAGGAGAGAGTTGGTTTAGTTCCCCACCTCTGCTACCGACTGCGGTGTGAAACCTTGGTCACCTTACTGTCACTCTTCCGCAGTCCTGTTCTTTCTGTCTTTCTTTTTAAATAGCAGGAGGGGGAAGAGGGCTGGCCGAAGGTATTTTGCTGCCTGGGACCAAGGCAAAATGGCTCCTTGCCCCCCATGCAGAAGAACTAAATCTGACTTCAATCCTGGTCACACCATGGGATAGCATTTGCCACCACACCTGAGAGCAGCAGGCTAGTTTTGAGAGTCCAGGCCATGACTACATGAAGCTGCATAATTACAACAGAAGAGCCATGCTGGATCTGACCAAAGTCTGTCTGTCTGTCTGTCTTTCTTCCTCCTCCTCCTCCTCCTCCTACTCCTCCTCCTCCTCCTCCTCCTCCTCCTCCTCCTCCTCCTCCTCCTCCTCCTCCTCCTCCTCCTCCTCTTCTTCTTCTTCTTCTTCTTCTTCTTCTTCTTCTTCTTCTTCTTCTTCTTCTTCTTCGTGACCACTCCAAGGAAGCACATTTCTCTAGTTCTAAAGGAATGCTAGCATCACTATAATAGAATTATGCCTTCTGGGATTTTTTCCTTCTTTAAATACTGGAAGAGAAAGATATACTATGGATGTACCATTTTAAAACGTAATCTAGTAAGAGCCGTGGTAGCTCTGACCGAGGGTCCATCTAGTCCAGCACTCTGTTCACACAGTGGCCAAGCACTTGTCGACCAGGGACCCACAAGCAGGACATGGGTGCAGCAGCACCGTCCCGCCCATGTTCCCCAGCAACTGGTGTACAAAGGCAGACTGTCTCTGATATTGGAAATGAATAAGAAGTGGGTGGGAGATTCCGAGATATTTCATAGAATCATAGAACAGCAGAGTTGGAAGGGGCCTAGAAGGCCATTGAGTCCAACCCCTGCTCAATGCAGGAATCCACCCTGAAGCATACTTGACAGATGGTTGTCCAGCTGCCTCTTGAAGGCCTCTAGTGTGGGAGAGCCCACAACCTCCCTAGGTAACTGGTTCCATTGTTGTACTGCTCTAACAGTCAGGAAGTTTTTCCTGATGTCCAGAATCTGGCTTCCTGTAACTTGAGCCCATTATTCCGTGTCCTGCACTCTGGGTGGATCGAGAAGAGATCCTGGCCCTCCTCTGTGTGACAACCTTTTAAGTATTTGAAGACTGCTCTCATGTCTCCCCTCAATCTCCTCTTCTCCAGGCTAAACATCCCCAGTTCTTTCAGTCTCTCTTCATAGGGCTTTGTTTCCAGACCCCTGATCACCCTCACTGCTCTCCTCTGAACACGCTCCATTTACAGGGCATGAGTTCGAGAGATTTTGGCTCTTCTCTTTGGAAAAGTGGCCAACTTGGGGCCCTCTAGATATGTTAAATTAGGTGTAGCTCAAATAAATTTGGGGGTGGGAGGGAACACCTTCCAGATGTTGATATCGATTTTCTGAGTGGGGAAGAAATATCGGACAGTTGTTGGCACAGCAAAACAAATGAAGCTGGATTTTAAAAAAAGACACCATTCTATACATTCATGGGAGACCTTCCAGGACCAAATACGGTCCCCTCAAGAGAACCATCTGTCCCCCCACCCCGAGGCAAAAGTATGTGTGTTTAAAGATCACTGGCTGTAGCCCTGATGGGTTCTGTTTCCAGAGGAGCTGAGGTTGGGTGCACGGCAACAGGGAGATAAAATGTGTTCAGTGTACGTAGCTGTAGGAGGGCAGGCTGGGGGATTCTGGGAATTGTCCCAGAATCCCCCAGGGTGCCATGTTGTGGGGAAGGCAGCTGTGCTTTAGGGTGGATTCCTGCACTGAGCAGGGGGTTGGACTCAATGGCCTTAGAGGACCCTTCCAACTCTACTATTCTATGATTCTATGTACTTCTACTTCTGCTGGCTGGGGAATTCTGGGAGTTGTCATCCAACATAAGAGGTTCCCAGGTTGTGGGAAAGCCAGGTGACAGCCTTGGAATTCTATTGGAAGGAAAGCTACTACCAGAACCTCTGGGTTTCTAGAAAGGGAGTGATGCCTAGTGGCTGCAGTCAAAGATGCCTCTTTGATGGCAGAAGGAAGTGGGCGGGGAGGGGTTAAGTTACAGACAAATAACAAAACCTGTTCCAGAATAAGGTGTAAATCCCTGAGCTAGGATCTTGCCCCAAGCTCTGTTCCAGTACGGAACAGGTACATAATGAACGGGCTTTAGACCAGGTTTGGAGGGGGCGGAATCTGTGGCCCTCCAGCTGTTGCTGGACTCCAACTCCCAACAGCCCCGCCCAACATGGCATGGACGATGGGAGGCGTCATAAGAACATAGGAAGAGTTGTGCTGGATGAGACCCAGGGTCCATCTAGACACAGTGGCCAGCCAGCTGTCGACCAGGGACCAACAAAGCAGGACATGGTTGCCACAGCACCCTCCCGCCCATGTTCCCCAACATTATACCTCTGATACTAGAGGTAGCATTTGGCCATCAGGACTTGTAGCCATTGATAGCCGTCTTCTCCAGGATGTCACCCAACAACATCTGGGGAGCCCCGGGTGAATTCAGCCCTGCTCTCCTCCAGCGGTGGGCAGAAGGCAGCTCTCCAGATGTTTGGGCATCAGTTCCCAAAAGCCCCCGCCAGCGTGGCCAACAGTCAGGAATGCCGGGAGCTGAAGACTCGAACATCTGGAGACCAACTTTCTGCCCACTCTTGCTTTAACCCCACCAATGCTCGCGGCCCGACAAAGCCCCCCTTCCCCGCCCCGGGACTCTTTTGTCTGTGGCTGCAGGTGTGGAACGCGTCGCTTCTGGGATCTGCCTCGGAATCCGGTCTCCCCCTCGGGGAAAGGAGCGGAAAGTTCAGAAGCCGCGTGTGGGGCTCTCCTTGCGGTGCCAAACGGCACCTCCTCCGGCCCACGCCCCTGCGTGGCCGTGCGGCTCTTCAGGTTCCTCTGCTTGGGCAAGGGCCGGGCCGGTACGTGATTCAGCCCGCCACGCGGGGCCCTGCCGCGTCGCGTCCCTCGTCCGGCCCGCTGCATTCCTGGGTCGCGTCCAGGGCGCTTAATTGAAGCTGCCTGGGCAAACACCTGCTGTCCTCCTCCTGGCTGTGAAGAGCCATAGGTTCCCACAAACACAGGGGCCTCCAGGGATGGGGAAGCAGCCCGGGTGGCCTGCTTCAGAGAGGACCGTCCCCTTAGCAGAAGGGTTAAAAGAGGACTGCTCTCTGAGAACCAGAGCGGTGTAGCAGGGAGAGTGTTGGACCGGAACTCGGGAGATCTGGGTTCCAGTCCCCACTTGGCCGTGAATCTCACTGGGTGACTTTGGGCCTTCCTTTTATCTGTCCTGAATCTTTCGCCAATCGGCTTCATGGGATGTTCCCACTAGGTTCTAGTAGGAGAGAGGGAGAAAAATGTCTCCGCTCCATTTTGATTCTCACAACAACCCTGCGATGCAGTCTAGGCTGAGCGCCAGTGAACTTCTAGGCAGAGTTGATCAATTCCTTGGGAGAACGCTGGGCATTGCAGGAGCTCTTTCTGTCTGAGCATATAGGATTGTGCCTTGACTTTCTTTTACAAGGGGTTTAATTCAAAGCTTTCTGAGAAAGTGCTGTGGGGACGAGGGGCATCCTGTTCACAGCTGCCCACGGAAAACCCGCAAGCAGGACAGGAGTGCAACAGCACTCTACGGCCCATGTTCCCCAGCAACTGGTGTACACAGGCATGCTGCCTCTGATCCTGGAGATAGCATAGAGCCATAAGGACTAGCAGCTCTCCTAACTCAGTTGCAAAATGAAGGGGCCCTGAGCCAAAGGCGGGCAGGTGTCAGCCTCAACACTTCTTGAGTGTTGATTTCTATTTTATTCAAACCCAGAAATCCACCTGCTGCTACCGCCTAGTGCAAAAGACTCCCACTTGGAATGAAAGCGCTCTGGGATCTGTTGGCAATACCAGAACCGAACGGCAGCGTTTGTGGGCTTCCCACACAGGAATCTGCTTGGCCTTGCCCCGAGCCTCCTTCATTTCAGCCTGTCTAATTTAGGGCAACGGGGAAGAGCCGGCTTGCTGCTGTTGTTGCTAAACAATTTGGAATCCGACGGCCGTGCCAATCTATTGCAAAGCACTTGGCGATCTAGCAATAGATCCTGCCCTGCCTTCTGCCCACTCCAAGCCTGAGAAGGCTTCCAAAGAAAAGAAAACGAAACATCCCCTACACACACACATACCAAGCCTTCCTCCACATAGCAATTAAGCTGTAGCCCAGATAATGGGTTTTGGACCTGCGGGACTTGGCAGCTCAGAGTCTAGTGCCTGAATTGCCTTTTTTACCCCTTCTCCCTCCCAGTGCCCTTTCCTTTGGTGTCCTTCCTGGATTTTTTGAGATTGTAAGCCATTTAGATTGCAGGGATTCTCTGGTTTCTTATCTTTCTAAGCCTTCTTGGCCAAAAGCTATAAATAAATAAGAGGACCCGAACAACCCCTCTCCCTGTAACTTAGCTGCATGGACAGGGCCTTCCAGAAGTCGTTGGACTCTGAATCCCATCAACCCCAACCAGCAAGGGCCAATGGATGGGGATGATGGGAGCAGTAGTCCAACGGGACACTAGTTGCCTGCCCCATCAACTAGGCAAACCATGCCCAAATCCCAGAGCAGATCCAGGCTGAGTATTTTTGGGGTAATTTGGGAAACGTTTTGCCCCCTATTTTCTGTTTAATGAAGAGACCACCACCCCCTTCGCTGCATCTTCAGAAGCAGAAATCTCATATTGGCACCTCACTTAACTTGTCGCCCTAGGCGACCACCTAGTTCGCCTATATGGACGGGCCGCCCCCTGCGTGGACACCGGAGGGAGGGAGCTGTCAAATTCCAGGGGCGCCACACTTGCCTGGTGGCGGCCCCGGAAGGGTGGCCTTCTGAGGACGGCAGCTTCGGCACAGGCTCGGTTTCCACTTTGCCCGTCCGCCCTCACATCCCTCCTCCTCCTCCCTGCCCCCCCCACCACCACCACCCAGCCTGTCAGCAAGAAACCCAGAGTGGATGCAAACGCATCCAGAGAGACGCTGAACACGCCCAAAGGACCGGCTGTGGCGCCAGAGTAACAGGTTCCTCCAAATACCGGGACGAGGGAGGGAGGGAGCACCTAACAGGAATGACAGCAGTGGCGTGTTATATAGTGGGCATCATGGAATTCGCCAGGACTCCTTTCCCTGAGTCATCAGTCTTTGGAAAGCACAGTTCCTGAGTCCTATCCCAAAGGGGGGGGGGGAGAGAAAGGAAGTAGTGACTAGTGGTTAGAAGAGAGGGAGAGGATTTGTTTGGGGTGGGCAGACACCCACCCACCCCGAAAATGGGTTGGGAAGCACGAGTGGCGTGGAGGGCACCTAAGATGATACCAAGATTCCTTTCTCCAATTGGTTTAAAGCGGAGTTCCTGAGTCCTATTCCAAGGGGGTGGTTTTAGGAGAGGAAGCAGTGACTAATGGTTAGAAGAGAGGGAAGGAAAATGGGTGGGGTGGACAGAGGGGCAGAAAATGGTGTGGGCAGGCAGCCCCCCCCCCCAGAGTTGGGTTGGTGGACCATGCCTCAAGAAGTTAACAAGAATCCTTTCTCTAATGGTTTTACAATTGAGCTCCTGAGTCCTATTCCAAGAGTTGATTTTGTTTTTGTTTTGGTCTGGGGGTTTTTTTGGAGAGGAAGTAGTGACTAGTGGTTGGAAGAGAAGGCGAAGAAGGGATGGACAGACCCCTAGAGTTTTATTCCCCCAAGAAAGGTGTTGGGTGTTTTTTTTAACAGAGGCTCACAAGCAGCATACAATCTGAAAGGAACAATGGCCAGGGAAAAGATTAAGCCGAACAAAGGGTACGCAGGACCTTATCTCTTCATGGTGGCCTTCTCAATCTAATCCTGGTTTGTGAAGTGGGCGTTGCTGCCTAGAGATGAGGAAGGTGGGGCCGGAGAACGGCTAGCAGGAACACTCAAGAGGCCTGCGTTGTTCCACCTTTTCTTCTTTAGCGGATTTTGTGTCCCCCCCCCCCCAAAGAAGAAGCGCTGGGAAAACACGGGAGGGCTACGAAGGGAAGTCCATCCTGTGTGCGGATGCCCCGAAATCGTCTATGAACAATAAAAGCCCCATCTTAGTTTTAAGGAATTGGGCAAGGGGGGGTGGGAGAGTATTTGTTAGAACACAGAGCCAGTGTGGCGTAGTGGTTTAAAGTGCTGGGCTGGGACGCGGGAGACGCGGGTTCGAATCCCGCACTCATCCCTGACGCTCAGTGGGTGATTTTGGACCAGTTCTTTCCACCTAGGCTACCTCTCAGGGTTGATGTGAGGATAAAATGGAGAAGAGGAATAGGAGGATCATGTACGGAGCCATGGCCTCCTGGGAGGAAAAGTTGGGATAGAAACGTAACAAACCAATAAATTCAATAAGTAAGCCTTGGACTCGGATATGTGGCTTTCTAGGTTAGGAAGGAATCCTTGTTTCCCTTAAACCAACTAGCCCAGGGCTGGGCAAAAAAAGGACAGGTCAGATCCTAAATTAAACAAAACAAGTCAATAAATTCAATAAGTAAGTCTCACAGAGCTGGAGTTCCAAGTCTGGCATCAGATATGTGGGGTGGGCAGAATGAGGCCATATCAGATCATAAATTAAATTAAATTCATTTATTTAAATTACATAAAAAACATTCTTTTTTTAAAAAAAAAAACACCAAACCAATTTATTTAAATTTAAAATTTAAATAAATTCATTTTTAAATAAATACAATTTAAATACATTGGTGGGGGGTTTTGTTTTGTTTTTTGAGCAGAATAAGGACAGATTTGATCATAAATTAAATAAATCAATAAACTGAATAAGTAAGTCTCACAGAGCTTACATTGGTCTCGGATATGCGGCCTTCTAGGTTAGGAAGGGATAACTGTTTCTCTTTATGCCAGCTAACCTACAGTGGGCAAAATGAGCACAGGTCAGGTCCTCCACAGCCTCTCCTCCTTCCTCTTCTGCCTGCTTCAGTGCTTCACTCCGAAGAGCCCTCCTGCCTCAGAGGAAGGCGCAATAGGGAAGGTGGCTTCAGGTGCCTCAGTTTCCCTGCCGCAAATCCAGCGCAGGCTACATTGGGTTGGCGATTACCCATTAGCTAACAGGGCATGCTACCTTTGAAGCCTTCTTCCAGGCCTGGGCTTTAAAGTGCTTCAGGGCTGAAGCTGTGGTGGAGGCCATCTGAGCACGTGGCCCACTGCGATCACGTCCTAGTTAATATTAATTTAATAACAGCCTGTCGTACTTTGGCTGGCTTTGGCTGCTGCTTTCATCTCCACAGGCTGAAGTTGCCTCACCCACATTCACTAGTGAAACCACCCGCCCCCTCCTTGGGGGACAAGAGTATCATTAGCTGTGCTCGGCAGCAGGAGGGCAACTGAGGCAGGAGGGAAGTGCGGCTTGCAAAACAGGTCAAGGGATTGAGGTCCCAGCAGCCTTGCGCTGTGCGTGGATGTAAGCCGGACGGAAATCTGCGGCCCCGAGAAGTTGGGACTTCTCAAAGCGCCGGTAAAGCAGCCAAGGAGACATGTCTGCTTCTTGTTGCTGTCATTTGCATTGCTCTGGCCTAGATCTGTAGTCCAATACTGGTCTAGAGGGCCCCTGGTTAGCGAAAGTGGTTTTGGCTAGTTACAGCGAGGAGCAGGAGGCTGTCGAAGGGCGCTGAGAGGCTAAGCTCGAAACCCCCCCCCCCCCGAAGGGCTGTTTGCACCCCTTTCATCCTCATCTTAAGGACTAGAAACTTGAAAGAGAGGAAACAGAAGAAAGAAAACCAAGGTTATCTGGATGCGGAATTCTGCGCCCAATCGTCATTCACTGCACGGCCGATGATTCGTTGCAGGATGATGGAAATAGTGACGCACCCTGTGCTTGGCTTGAGGGTGAAAGACAGCACCTCTGAGCATGCACCAAATGCTTTTCCTTCACCCCCGGCCAGAATCCACAGGGGCAGGGATCAGAGGCTGTTGAGGAGAACTCTCCTTGCTGATCTTTACTGCCAGACAGCCACCATCTTTTCCCTAAGGAAAACCCTTTCCCTAATTCCAATTTTTTAAAAAAATTAGTAGCAGTAAGGGGGGGGAAAGCAACTCTCCTAGGAGGGAAGCAGCGTAGGCTGGTGGCCCCGATGTCAGTGGGGCGGTACATCTGCTCCAGGTTTCAATCAGAACCTTGGATATATAGCTCTTTTAGGGCCCTTTAAAGTTCTGACTGAAACCCAAGACAGATTTTTTTAACAATAGTAATAATAATAAAAAAAGAATGAAAGCGATGTAGACCTTGTGGCAGAGAGTTCCACAAGTTTTATAGAAGGGCTTGCTTGCTTTCACAGCTCCTGTGCGTGTAGTTAATCTATCCTTTCCTCTATTTATTTATTTTTTATCCAAGTGAAGATTTTGCCCCGTGATCAGTTTGGGTGATAACTCTTCCATGGACCGGTACGTTTTGGAGGCAGGCCAAAGGCTGCATGGGTGTCGTGGGTATCGATTTCTCCAGCACGGATCACCCGCTTTTCCTACATCCCATCGATAGACGGTTGGTGTCGTGTCCTGCTCCTCTTACGGCCGGCTCAGCCCCAGAGGTAGTGGCTTGCTGGCCACCCCACCTCCTGTTTTCCATCCCAGCTGATCCCGAGACGAGGTTGTTTTGATGCCCAAATGAATGTGTCGGCATTTTTGCAACTGTTGTTCTTGCCCTCGCCGGGGGCCAATCCCGAAGGCAGGATGGGCGGGTACCGCTTTCAGGAACAGGTCAGGGTACGAGTTGCAAGGCGTGTTGCTTCAGCAGGAATGTGGAAGCAAAAGTGAGAGAGGGTGGGTGGGACTCCCCCCCCTGAACATTGTGATACTCAAAACCAGTAACCTCATGTAATCCCCACCTGTTTTGCAACACGTTCAGCTCATCCAGCTTCTGATGAGCTGGATACCTTGCAATATTCAACCTCCAGATGTTTTTTGGGGGGGCTCAACTCCCATCATCCCCAGTATCCTGGCTGGGACTGATGGGAGATGGAAGCCCAACAGCATCTGGAGACTCCTAAATTCCCCCCACCTCTGTTTTAATGAAACCCTTTTCACATTCACCCTGTTTTGTATGCATATCGACAGAGGCTTAGGTTTTAGCTCTGTTTGCAGTCACGGAGAGCCTCTGAGAACGTGCAAAGCCCTGGGCTGAAAAGGACCCCCTGTCAGCAGGGTTGACAAGTCGGGTTTACTGCCTTTAAAAGAGTCAATATGGCATAGTGGTTAAAGCATTGGACCAGGACTCAGGAGATCCGGGTTCTAGTCCCCATTCGGCCATGATGCTCACTGGGTGACTTTGAGCCAGTCACTGACTCTCGAACCAACCTACCTCACAGGGTTGTCGTGAGGATAAAAGGGTGGGGGAGCCAGCTTGGGTTCCTTCAAGAGGAAAAAAAGTGGGATATCAATGAAATAAATAAAATGCATTAAAAACATAAAATTACTGCTGGAATCCTCGTCCCTTCTTTTCTTTCTTTCTTGCTTCCCGTTAAAGTGCTTTGCTAAGTGTAGTAAACACCACCAGCTTTTCACACAGATCACCTTTTCTTGGCAAGACCTTGTGGAAACTGGTTTCGTGGGGAAAGAGGCCACCTTCCCCTGATTTTGGCCTGAGAGCTAATCCGGGGAGACGGGCTCAGTCCCCAGATAACATCTCCAAAACAGGTAACGGAGGAGCTGGATCACAGCTACGCCCGGCCCCGGGTGCGAAAGAAAGCCCAGGCAAGAGCAGGCTTGTCAGAGTTTCGTTGGGTAAGTCCTGAGTAACAGTTCACGAAACCGCTTATCATGCCCCCTCCACCAGGAGAGCAAGCAGGTACCACCCGAAATCTTCCTTCCGGATGGGTTGCTTGAGGCCTCAAGCGGTGTCTGGGCTGAGGCTGGGCATTCTCCACATGCTCAGTGGAACACCCTCTAAATCCTGAATTTCCTTTCCCAACAGCTAAGAACCCAAACAACCTCTCTTTTTGCTCTGATTTCAACCCCCCACCCCGTGGTCGACACGCTGATTGTAAGCTCATTGAGGCAGAGACCTGCCTTCATGCTTGTGAAAAATTGCAAAGTTCATTTCCTGAGTCCGATTCAAGGTTAAGCCGTATGGCAGGAAATCTGTGACCCTCCAGATGTTGTTGGGACTACAGCTCCAATCATTCCTGATCATGGGCCTTGCTGGCTGGGGCTAATGGGAGTTGGAGTCCAACAGCATCTGGAGAGCAAAGAGATTCCTCACACTTGTCCTATATTTCGTGGACCCCAGACATCTCATGCCCTAGCCAACCATGTCCTCTGGGGAGATGGCTGGGAGCTGTAGGACTTTTGTTCTGTCTAAACTTGCACAGGATTGCGCCCTGAATGCTTAAATTCAATCCTAATTCCAGTCTCAGAACATGTGCAAAGCGTACTCCTCCTTGCATTGATAGGGGTGGGGGGGTCATTTATTTCAGCCTTCGTTTCTTCAGTGCCTACCCTAAAGGAAGCTCGGAGAATGGCAACAAGGGAGAGGGCCTTTTCAGTGGTGGCCCCACAGTTATGGCATGATCTCCCTGATGAGGCTCACCTGGCACCATTTGTTATCTTTTCAGCGCCTGGTCAAGACTTTTCCCTTTTCCCAGGCATTTAACAGCATATTCTGAGTTTCTTAACTGATATTGTTTGTTTTTGTTTGTATTTTATGCTTTTTAAGGTTTTAAATTTTGTATATTTCTTTTTAATGTTCACTGTTTTTAACTTTTGTAAACTACCCAGAGAGCTTCGGCTGTGGGGCGGTATATAAATGTAAATAATAATAATAATAATAATAATAATAATAATAATAATAGCATTTCTATACCACCCAATAGCCGAAACTCTCTGGGCCAGTGGTTCCCAATTGGTGGTCCGTGGACCCCAGGGGGTCCGCATAACCCACCCAGGGGGTCCGTGGCACCGTTCACATATTCACCATTCATTTCTGGAGTCCACTGATGATGAATTCCTACCAGAAGTAAAATATACCATCACTGAGCACCTGCGTGATTTAGCGACTAGCTTCAGAGATGACTTCCCTGCACCTAATCCTGAAAACTCACGGATAAGGAACCCTTTTGAATGTGGTGATGTACAACTAACAATTCTATCTGCGAAAGAGCAAGATGCACTTGTTGACGTGACTTGTGATGGTTCATTGAAATCATTTTTCAAAGAATATAGACTGGACCAGTTCTGGATGAAGGTTTTTCCTGATTATAAGAAGTTAGGTGAAAAAGCTTTGAAACATCTAGTTCCCTTTTGTTCCACATATCTTTGTGAACAAACATTTTCGACATTTTGTTATATGAAGAACAAATGTAGAAATTGGCTTGATGTTGATCCAGATTTGAGATTAAAAGTAGGAAATATTGAACTGGATGTGGAAGGGATTGTTCAGGACAAAAAGAGGCATGATTTCTCCCATCACATTTAGGTTTAGTAGCTGCTAGACAAGTCATAATTTGTTCAATTGTAAACTAGACGTTAGTCAAATTAAATTTGCCTTTATATTCCTAACTAAATCATTGTAATTTTTGCTTGGTAATATCACAAATTTTATGGTCTGTTTTTTAGTATACCTAAAATCCATTGCTTATGAGGGGCTACCCCTTAATTTCTCCAAAAAATTGCTTCGCACAGGTAACTACCATAGAGATAACAAATTTTTCAAAAGTAGGGAGACCATGGCTTGGCATTTGAAAAACAAGGGGTCCACAGTACTTAGCTAATTGGGAACCACTGCTCTGGGCAGTTGGTAACGATTAAAAAACCCCAAACGTATTGTAAAGTGCAGCACCCAAGTGAAAAAAAGTTTAAAACTGCAGTATAAACCCAAGTGAAATCTAATGCAGAGGTGTAAGATACAGTGGAGGCCTTTGGCTGTTGGGCAGATTTGAGCCCCGGGACTTGTCCCCGCCCCACCCCCAGCCGAAGCGCTGCTTCTCCGCCAGGTGTGTCTACCTGCGCCCAGGTAAAACGTGGCCGCGTGTTCCGCTGCTCGCTCGCCCTCTAGCGGCGGCCGGTGCAATGACCGGGAAAGGAAGTCGGAAGCGCCGCTTTTGCCCGGGCCCGGACCGCAGCTCAGCTCGGGCGTTTGCAAAGACCAGGCGGCCAGGTACGTGCGCCCTGCGCCCGGCGGAGGCAGGGAAGCGCTAGCATTAGTGCAGACCGTATGGAGGGTGGGGTGCATGGCTTTCTCGCCTCCCCGGGCCCTACAGATTCCCCCCTCCCCCACCTGCAACTCCCATGCTGTTTGCACATCCCATAATTCCAAAAATCCTCCTTGCCTCTCTAAAAACCAAAACCCTCTGTTGTTGACCCGAGCTCACCCGCCATCACCACCCACCCACCCAGTATGCTCACCCACTAGCCTAGCTTCCCCCTCGCCCGGCCCCCAACCGGGTGCCCTCCAAACGACAACTCCCAGCCAGCATGACCAAGACTCAGGAATTCTGGGAGTTGTAGTCCAAAACATCTGGAGCGTGCCTGGTTGGGGGAGGCTGTTTTCGCCCCTAAGGCCTCGCCGTTCCCGTTTTTTGTTTTTGCGTGCCTCTGTAACCTCTCCTGCTACAGAATCCTTTATTCTCATAGAATAGTAGAGTTGGAAGGGGCCTACAAGGCCATCTAGTCCAACCCCCTGCTCAGTGCAGGAATCCACCTTCAAGCATCCCTGACAGATGCCTGTCCAGATGCCTCTTGAAGGCCTCCAGTGTGGGAGAGCCCACAACAAAATTTTATTGCATTTTGTTTGGTTACATTTCTATCCCGTCCAAGATCAGTTCCTTGTCAGGGAGGGTTAGGCCATTTAAGTTCATGAGTGATTTTATATAATTTTATACAGTTGCTTAAGTTTACTATCCAGAATTTTAAGTTTATTCTATACGATCAGGGTTTATGCTAGTTTTATGCAAGGACGTTATCTTTGTATTGTTGGCTAGTATCTTTTGTTAAATGTTCATTTTGTGATGGTCTGGAAGCTTTGCACAACTAAACACATCAGATCATCTCAGCCCCAAAGAGCAATCCCTGTCTTGCTTTGCTTTTCGAACGTGTGGTTCTTTTTATTTTCCCAGGCTTTGAAAACAACGCAAAGGTCTGAGAAATCTTTTTTTGGACATTTTAAAAATTCAGTCGAACATCTCTTGAGCTGCTAAACCTTAAAAATATTTGGGCTGCTGCGTTTTAAAAGCATTTGGCTTGTTGTGTTTTTAAAACATTGCCAGCTGCTTTGAGGACACTAGTCAAAGAAATGGAATAGAAATCTGAGTAAATAAATAGATCCCAAAGCAATTGGTTACTATCTATTTCAGGGCTATTTATTTATTTGTTGCATTTATATCCTGCCTTTCTTCCTCCAAGGGACCCAAGGCGGTGTACATAACCCTCCTCCTCTCCATGTTATCCTCACAACAACCACCCTGTGAGGTAGGTTGGGCTGAGAGTCATTGACTGGCCCAAAGTCACCCCGTGGGCTGCCATGGCTGAGTGGGGACTAGAACCCGGATCTCCCAACTCCCAGTCCAACACTCTAACCACTACGCCACAAGCTATATTCTCTGCAGTGAACGAAATCGGGCCAGGATGACAGTCATCTCAAATGTTTAGAACTAGAACTGCTGGAAAAATGAGAGTGTGGGAGCTCCCCCATCAATGGGCCTGTCTAACGTTCATTTTCCTTTTCTCTCTCCCTAATTTCCAGCATGGGGTCCAGGGGCGGAGAGGGCTGGGCCAGCACCATTGCTTCTTTCCGCTCATGTCCCACGGCTTTCCTCTTATCCCACGAGGCCGGAGACACCTTTGTGGCTGAGCTGTTGCAGGAGCTGCGGGGTGACAAACTTGGCGAGTCAGTCAAGGTAAGGTGACTTCATCCGAAACAGATAACTGGGGCAGGACAGTTTCCGGGCCTGGTGCAAAGTGCCGGCATTAACCTCCAAAGCCCTAAACCAGCTACCTCCAAACTGATAACCCCCAGATATGATGGTATGCTGGGAGTTTATCATTTATTTCTTGGAAGTATTTTCATGCCAAAAAGATTCCCAAAATGGCTTCCATACAATCTTCCGTTTGGATCATGAAGTTGGTCGGTGTGCCCTCTATGAAGGCTACAATCCATACAGACACTGTTTAAGTACGAGATAAAGGTGACGATTTAAATATGCTTGATTACTGGTTCCCGAAACGATGCTTTCGGGAACAACGAGGCCCAAAAAGCTGGAATGAGAGCTGCGAAGCGTTATCCCAGGATGGTGATCTCACATTTGAGACGTTAGGGACTCTGGACAGAAGCGCTCCGTCCCACAACGTTTTGTTGCAGTTCCCACTTGTAAATATGCCAGATCAGATCTCTGCCTCGTTTAGTGCCACAGAAAACATTCCAATTTAAAATATTCTGAGAAACCCAACGAGAAAAGAGTAAAATAAGACAGCATGGTTGTGCAGAAAAACGATCAAACAGGGAGAACAGTAACAGAACGATAACAATTTGAATTTTGTTACGTGAATATACCCGGCCACTACATTCAACATCTAAGGTCCTCCTCCGGGTGCCTACTCCGAGAGAGGCTCGGAGTGTGACAACGAGGGACAGGGCCTTTTCGGTGGTGGCCCCCAGACTATGGAACAATCTCCCTGACGAGGCTCGCCTGGCACCATCCCGGCGCCAGGTTAAGACTTTCCTCTTTGCCCAGGCATATGGCGGCACATCTTAATCACCCACATGTTTAGTTTTTTAATGGTTTTTAATGCTTTATGTGTGTATGTTCTGTGTTTTAGAATTTTACATTTTGTATACTTGTTTTTAATCTCAATTTTAGAATTTTTGTAAACCGCCCAGAGAGCCCTGGCTATGGGAGCGGTATATAAGTGCAATAAATAAATAAAATCAGTAAATAAAAATTTACACGATGCCGCAAAAGAAAAGAAAGAGAAATTCAGTCCAAAAAAGCCGGCGTAAACAAATCGGTCTGTAGCTTGCTAGATCCAGCGCTCGCCTGTATATGAGCGAGGAGGGAGCTTTGCAGCCAGGGTGCTGTACGGAGAAAACCTTCTTGGGCGTTGCTGCGAATCGAACTCCAGGCAAATGTGGTGCCATCAAGAGGGCATTTTTGCTTGATCTGAATATCCGTGCAGGGACATCAGGGCTGAGGCACCCTATCAACTCCCCGGGGCCTAGCCCGCCCTGTTCCAGCTGGTTCTTTCTGACGCCTCCAGTTTATTTCTCGGCAGGTCTCCGTGCTGACACTGTTCCTGGAATACCCCACTCTGCTGTGCCCTGATGCCAAGGCAGGCCAAGACGCTGCTGCGTCTCTCCTCTCCCTCTTTGCCCAGCTGGGTCCTCCCCCCAAGTACGTGTCTCTGAGGCGCCACCTGCTCTTCGCCACGGGGACGGTGCTGGTGACCACGGACGCCTTTGGCGAGGACTGTCCGGCCTCCGGCGAGTACCTCTCCCTGCTGCTCCACCTGGCCTCCGACCTCAATGACCGCCGGGGGCCCCCTGCGGAGCGGCCTGTCCGGGCGGCCGCTTGCGAGTGCCTGCGGGAGCTGGAGTGCTGCTACCCCGGGTTGCTCTCGCAGCGCCTGGAGGTCCTCCGCTCCTTGCAACAGGAAGAGGCCTCCCCGGCCCACCAGGGCTACACCCTACTGTACAGCTCAGCTTTGCGCAACGCCGTTTTGCTCCTGGCCCGGAGTGGCCGGGGGACTCTCGGGGAGGTCCTAGCCGGCAGCGAGGGCCTGAAGTGGGAGGCGACGAAGGAATGGGGCGGGGTCTCTTCGGACGCCATCGACCAGCTAGCTCTTCTGCCCTCGCCGGGAGATCTCAAGGAGCTGAAATCGGTGGTCTCGGCCCTGCTGGAAGGCTCCTTCCTCCTCTCCCCGGCTGCCCAAAGCCACCTCCTGTGGCAGCTGGCCCAAGTGGTGAGCGTCGTGCGGACTCAGTCGCCTGCCATCTTCAAGGCCCAGCTGGTGCGCCTCTTCGGCACGGCGGATGCGGCCCTCCAGCACGCCATCCTGCAACTCAAGTCCCTCTTCACCGACAGCCTCTTCACTGCCGAGGACGAGGCCTTCCTGCTCCGCCGGCTGGTGGGGCTGGCCCAGCACCCAGCCTTGCCCGCTCCGGTCAACCTCTTCCACCTGGACTGCCTCCTGCACTTCCCCGAGAACCGGCCTTTGGGCTCGGGCCCCGACGAGGGGCTGCCGGTCCTGCTCACGCCCCGCACCACGTCCGGCCTCTTCCCGGGCCTCTTTCAGGACCAGGGCACCGTCTTGGCCCGGCTGAACCTGATGTGCCTGGTGTGCGTGGAGAGCGAGGGACCGGCCGCCGAACAAGGTGCGGGCTACCTCCTGGAGCACGTGCTGGCCCTTGGAGGCTTGGTGGGCAGGGGAGGCGGGCCGGAGGCCACCCGGCTTTTCTTCCGAGCGGTCTTCCTTTTTGCCCGGTACTTTGGGTCTCGGGAGCAGCCCATGGCGGAGCTGACCCAGTGTTTGCTGAGCCTCTACCACCAGAACCACGCCCTGGCCCCGAACATCATCAACCTGTTGGACGTGGCCTGGGGGACGCTGGAGGAGACCGCTTGGGCCCGCAGTCTCGCCTGCTCCTTGCAAGAGCTCGTTGTGAGCGTGCCCTTGCACGAGGGAGACCTCGGGTGGCACCTGAAGGTCTTGGCCCGGCTGGCGAAGGAGAAAGGCATTCCCCAAGCGAGCACTCTGCACTTCCTGAGGCGCCTGGTTGCCTCGGGCCGCCTCGGGGACTGGCGCTCGGGGCAGACCCTCCTGAGCGTCTGCCGTAACCTGATGCAGCTCCGCCCGCCGCCCGCCCCGGCCCGCCTGGCGGACCTCCTGCAGGCCGTGTCCCTCAGCCCCGTGGACGTGGACGTCCAAGACCGGGCCCGGTTCTACTACACCCTCCTGGCCAACCTCTCCGACGAGAAGCTGAGGGCCGTCCTCGTCTCAGAGAGCCCCGTCAAGGCTCGGACCCTTTCCTCCTCCATCGTGGCCGACAGCGAGAGCTTTGTGGCCGCCCTGACCGTGCACCGAGACGAGCGAGCCCCGCTGAAGCTGCGGCGCGTGGAGACGAGGGCCGACGGGCCGGCGGCTCCTCCTCCTCCCCCCGGAGAAGACGTGGACAGCTGCTGCCGGGGCTTGCTGGAGGCCCGCTCCCCCTCCCAGCTCCACTTGACCTATCAGCTGGCCCACGCTGGTCCCTCTGCTCCCCCCTTCGGCCTCCTGCTGTGCGTGGTGCTGCGCTTCACGGGCACCGACCGGCACTACGAGCCCGTGCCGGACCTCTGCGTGCCCTGCCTCTCGGCGTACCGCCCGCCCCGGACCTTGACCCTGACCTTGGAGCCGCGTTGCCCGTACCCAACGCGGCTGGACGTCTCTGCCCTGTATACGACGCAGGAGGGCTTCACCCGCTGCAGCCAGCTGGAGCCGTTGGAAATCGCCTTCCCTGATCTCTTCATGCCCCTGGCGGTGCCGGCCTGGCCTCCGGAGAAGCAACGCCGCCTCTTCGACGCCCTCTGGTGTGAGCTTTGCCCCGAAAGCAAGGAGACGTGTGCCGAGAGCCTGACCATCTGGCCCGTACCGCCTGGGTCCCTGGGGGGCCTGGTGCACGATCACTTTGCTAGGTACATTGTGTCCGAGCCGCCGGGCTCCTACGAAATTGCCGCGGCCCTGCCTCCCCGGTACCACATTCTGCTCCGGGTGCAGAGTGTGGAGGACGCGGCTCGGGTAGCCATTCGCACCGACAACTGGAAGCTGTTGCCTTCACTTAACAGCTACTTGCAGAGTCTCGTTGGAGACCAGGCGAGCGTGTAGAGGGGGAGCCCGCAGCTCAGGGAAGCGGGGACGTTCTGGACTTACAAGGGGACACGTTCTCTGTCAGTGTCACGGTCATTCTCAAATAAAGCCCTAAACGCTGAAGTTGCAGAGAAGCTGGTTGGATGCTAAACAGAAAAGAGTTTTGGAGGGAGTGGGAGAGGCCAGTCCGATGCTTTGGAAAATGAGACAAATACTTCTCGAGAATTATTATTATTATTTATTGCATTTTTATACCGCCCAATAGCCGAAGCTCCCTGGGCGGTTCACAAAAACCAAAACAATTCAAAGTGTAAAACAAACAGTATAAAAACATGAGATAAAATACACATTAAAATGAATTAAAACATACCATACATGATTAAAACATCCTGAAAACATTCTAAAATTCCCCTGCCGGAATAGATCAGTCTTTATTGCTTTTTTAAATTCTAAAAGACTGTCAAGTTGACGAATCTCCTCCGGCAGGCCATTCCACAGTCTGGGAGCAGCAGAAGAGAAGGTCCTCTGGGTAACAGTTGTTAATCTAGTTTTTGCTAGCTGAAGTAGATTCTTCCCAGAGGACCCGAGTGTGCGGGGCAGATTGTACGGGAGAAGGCGATCCCGCAGGTAGCCTGGACCCAAACCATGTAGGGCTTTAAAGGTGATAGCCAACACTTTGTACTTCGCCCAGAAACTAATCGGCAGCCAATGAAGAGATTTTAAAACTAGTGTAATGTGGTCACCCCTAGGTGTACCAGTGACCAGCCTGGCTGCGATATTTTGGACTAATTGAAGGGATGCCTTAATTAACTGAGCTTGTTCCTTGAATTATAGGGGTGCCAGGGGTACCTGGCCCCATTCCCTGTTGAGACGACTTCTTAATTCATGCTTTTAGAAAGCTTTGTGTGGGGAGGGGGGAGAATTTGGCTAAAATTGAGGGAGGGTCAGGTCGAGTTTGTGGATTGATTAGAGAAAGCTGTTCTCCTCCAGATGCTGTTGAATGACATCTTCCACATTATATATATATTCAAAATCTATTTCCTAAATCTAGATTAAAAGATACAAAGATATGTGTGGAAAAACTCAACAATTCATGGACTTTGAGAAATCTAAATGTGTGTGTGTGTATATGCTGGCGCTCTGGTCCAAAACATCTGGAAACAACAAACACTTCTGGGTTTGTTTGTTTGTTTTAAAAAATGCACATAATTTGGCTGCAAAGTTGTTGTTTTCCTGGGGAGCGTGTCCATATATATTTATAAACCTATTTCCTAAACATAGATTAAAACATCTGAGAAACTTAAACTATACGTGCACATGGCGAGGCTGTTTTGCCTTACGAGGCCCGTGATCCCCCGCCATTGGCAAAGGCTGATGGGAGTTGTAGGCCCAAAGATTTGGGTTGAAACGGGGGGTTCCCCGCTTCCCGAGGGAGCGCATCCATCGGAGCGCAGTGGAGAGGTGCGATTTGGGAAGCAAACGGCGCCCCGGCTCGGCCAGGACTCAGAGGAGGGCAACCAGGATGCTCAGGGCTTACTTCCGAGTAAAACCCAAAGCAGGCAGCTGGGGAGGGGAGGGGCGGAGGCGGAGGCGGCGCTGCGCCGGCGCGGCCCGGGACTGGCTGCCCGGACGGGGCGGAGACGGCGCGGGGAGGCGCGGGCGTCTGAGCGCGCAGGAAGGAGCCGCCGGACGCGCGGGGCTGCTCATGGCCGCCGAGGACCGGGGCCCGGCGCGGCTGGCGCTGCCTTCCCTGGCGGGGGCGACCCGCACCCGGCTGCACCTGCTCCCCTGCGCGGTGCAACACGACGGCGCCGCCGCGGTCCAGCGCTACTTTGCGCCCGCCGTCCGGGCTGCGGACGCGCCCGAAGGTAAGCGCAAACGAAGAGCCCTGTCGGATCCGTCGGATGCTTTTTTTTATTTAGGATGTTTTAACAATGTACACTATGTTTTTAACTAGTATTTTGTGTGTCTTATACTTACTGTTGCTCCCCGCCTCTATTCAAAATGGAGAGGCGAGTAAGAATTATTATTATTATTATTATTATTATTATTATTATTATTATTATTATTATTATTATCCCTGCGGAGAGTAGCGCTCCTGAAATGAACGGGGCATAAGTGAGTCGTAGCTTGCTTGCCTTCCATTTTGTTCAGTGGGTCTACTCTTAAGTAGGGCTTCCGTTGGATTCTGCCCCAAGGATCCATTCTAGGCCTGAATTCTGTTCCCGTAGTTGCTCTAGCTGGAAGTCCACCAGCAGGACATGAGTGCAACAGCACCCTCCCACCCATGTTCCCCAGCAGCTGGTGCAGGCAGGCTTACTGCCTCGGATACTGGAGGTAGCACATAGCCATCAGGGCTAGTAGCCAATGATAGCCTTTGACTCCAGGAATTTATCCAACCCCCTTTGAAAGGTGGCCATGACTACATCTTGTAGTGGCAAATTCCTTTTATCTGTCCCAAATCTCCCACCATTCAGCTTCATGGGTACTTGTATTATGAGAGGGGGGGGGAATTCAAGAAGGACTCAGAGGAGGGCAACCAGGATGATCAGGGGTCTGGAAACAAGGCCCTATGAGGAGAGACTGAAAGAACTGGGCCTGTTTAGCCTGGAGAAGAGAAGGCTGAGGGGAAACATGAGAGCACTCTTCAAATACTGAAAAGGTTGTCACACAGAGGAGGGCCAGGATCTCTTCTCAATCCTCCCAGAGTGCAGGACACGGAATAACGGGCTCAAGTTAAAGGAAGCCAGATTCCAGCTGGACATCAGGAAAAACTTCCTGACTGTTAGAGCAGTATGACAATGGAATCAGTTACCTAGGGAGGTTGTGGGCTCTCCCACACTAGAGGCCTTCAAGAGGCAGCTGGACAGCCATCTGTCAGGGATGCTTTAGGGTGGATTCCTGCATTGAGCGGGGGGTTGGTCTTGATGGCCTTATAGGCCCCTTCCAACTCTACTATTCTGTGATTCTACATGCTACCTGAAGATTATCCCATTTTATCCTCATGATCCCCTCAGAGAAAGAGGGGTCTTTTGGCCACCTTAACACCGTGAGTACGCTCCGTGGGGCTTAATCCCTGGGAGAAGACGTGGATGGGATTGCACAATCAGTCTGGAGCGTGGTGGTAAAGTCAGGAGACAGAGCTCAGCGGTGTTGCAACACCCTTGAGTGGTAGGGGCTGTATGGGACTGGGGAGGCATGGTGGATGGAGGAGATCTTTGTTCAAACAGGATGGGACACTGCTGGGGTTGATAGGAGATGTGCAGGACAGAGTGCAGGACACGGAATAACAGGCTCAAGTTAAAGGAAGCCAGATTCCGGCTGGACATCAGGAAAAACTTCCTGACTGTTAGAGCAGTGCGACAATGGAACCAGTGACCTAAGGAGGTGGTGGGCTCTCCCACACTAGAGGCCTTCAAGA
Organism: Elgaria multicarinata webbii; assembly: GCF_023053635.1. Lineage (NCBI taxonomy): Eukaryota > Metazoa > Chordata > Lepidosauria > Squamata > Anguidae > Elgaria > Elgaria multicarinata. The sequence continues at coordinate 11,759,028 of NC_086191.1, read as the reverse complement.
GGCAGCTGGACAAGCATCTGTCGGGGATGCTGTAGGGTGGATTCCTGCATTGAGCAGGGGGTTGGACTCGATGGCCTTGTAGGCCCCTTCCAACTCTGCTATTCTATGATTCTACAGGGACAAACAGGTTCAAGGAGGCTATGCTAGCTTACAGAGACTGAGAGAGGTGTTTCTGGGCACATTGGTACCCAGGGGCATTGGAGTCCCCAGTTTAAACACCCGGACGTTGAGCTGAGCACAGGCGTCTGTCAGGAGCCCCTTAATTCTGGTGCGTTGCCTCCTCCTCCTCCCACAGAGTCATCCGTGTCCTTCCGCGGGCGAAGTCTAAAGGGAAAAGAAACCGTTGTTCCTGCCGGGTACGTGGGGCTGGTCCTGGAGGAGGCTGCTGCCTCTTTATTGCCATCGGAGGTGAGTTCGTGGGCTGGTGGAGGGGGACGGGACGGGTAGCATCCATACCCTTTTCCCCATTAACCGCCCCCTTTCCTCAACCCCCGCAGGAACGGCAGGTGCGGGTGAAATCTACCTTTGAGTCGCTGACTGTGTGGAACCTGGAACGGGCGCCAGACGGCACGGACGAGATCATGATGGCCCTGGACTGGCCAAAGATTGCTGAGGGGGTGAGTGTCTATCTATCTCGCAAGTCTCTTGCAGCCCGAGGGCCGTATTTCGTTTCAGAGAAGCCCCCAGGGGTCGCCTTCCCTCTTTGCTGGTGGTCTGGAGAGCCATGCTGTTACTTTTGGTTGCCTGCACCTGGGGTTGGACTACATGACCACCAAATCCCCTTCTAATGGCCATTGGTAGTCTCTAGTAAACACCAACCTTACTGTGAGGGCTTAGAGGCTAACAGTAGCCACATGCCGTTATTGGGGCTGTTCTCTTGCTTTTTTTTTCATGGCCAGAATTTATAGCAGGGAAGCTTCACAGATGAGGGACTTAGTTTGAGCCATCCGCCTACATACCTGTACTTTGGGAGCCTTTAACTCCCTGTTTGCCACCTAGAGCAGATTAAATACTTCTAAACAAAGTGTACGCCTACGATTGTTTCATGGGTTGTGATCTAGGTTTTGTATTAACTAGAATTCGGGAGCAATCCTATGGCCCCTAGACACTGTCTAGACAGATGTAGGATTTTTCGGTTTCTGGGAACCGCTCACCCTGCTACCTCCCAGACAAGAAAGCTTTTGCTTGTGCGTGCGTTTGGGGAGGGGTGTTCACTTCATTTCAGTAATCATTTTAGCCACTTTGAAGAGGTTTTTTTGTGGCAGACCATGACAGAAGGCTTTTTTGGAACACACAAAGCGAGGGAGGGGCAAAGGATGAGTAAGTATAGAGCTTTCTCAGTGAGGACTAGAAACTTCGCCAGGATGGGGAAGATTATTCGCTTTAGATCCCCTCTCTTAACACCTTCCTTGCCCCAACTCATATCTAGCAGTGGTTTAATTCTGAAGTTCTCTCTTTCTGCCCAGAAACACACCTTCCGTCTGGATCTGGGGGTTGTCTCTGGCCAGGCTGCCTACTTTCCACATCTGCATGAGCATCCAATAGGCAGAAATGTAGCTGTTTTCTCTTCACCCAGGCATTTCGCAATATGTAATTCGCCTGTATGTTTTTGTGGTTTAAAGTTGTATGTTTTTGTGATTTTCAATTTTTGTATATTGAAGTGTTTTTATCCTATGTAAACCGCCCAGAGAGCCTCGGCTATAATAATAATAATAATCAATAATAATAATCAATAACAATCTCTTGCTGCTCAGGCGCAGAACTCTTAGAAGCCGGATTCCAACGGCAGGCAGGGCCAATATACCAGTATCTTGTAGCGTAAAGCGCTTACTGCCTGTAAATAAGTCCCAGGACAGCTATTCCAACCTTTTTGAATGTGGGGAAAACAGCTCAAAAGCCAAAAAACCACCCAGCGATTGGTGGTTGGGGACTTAGAAGAAGGCCTGACCCACTGGGGAATGCCAGAGGGCTGGATTTGGTCTCTGGGCTTGCCTGCTAGAGAATATGACCTCATCTTTGCGTCTGTGTTTGATCTCCTTGTAGATCCACGCCCCTGTGGCCGACGAGGAGTGACCAGGAACATCCACAACACACCGAAAAGTACATTGCTGTAGAAAATACACAGCATTTCAATTTCTGGGGACACTGCAGCGGAAAGTCCTTCTCCAGCGTCTTTTTAGGGAGGCTGGCTGTTACTGCTATGCTTGCCCAGTGGCCCAGGTCCAAGACAGAAGGGAAGATCTACCCTGCGCACCCTCCAAGCTCTGCTGTCAGGTTTGTGCTTACCGTACAACCTCCTGTCTTCCCGGTGTGTTGGCTGGAAAGAATGGAGTTTGCCACCCAACAGATCTTGAGGAGCCCAGGTTGGAAAAGGCTGCCCCCATAACTTGGTTGTCTGTGGCTTTCAATGCCCCTTTTTGGTTTTTAAGGACGTTTCTGTGGGCCTGAACTTGCAGGAGCTTTGGATATGCGCGACAGCTGGTTGAAGGCAAAGGAGGCCTTGCTCAAGATTGTGGTGTCTTGACTGGGCTCCTACTTTGTAAACTACCTGCCTGAAACCATTTCAAAACTAGTTTAAACCTCATGCTTTCTGCCCCAACCAGCTCCAGATTGGCTGACACCTCTTAGAGGCCCCTCACCTTTTCACCTGATAGTGAAAATTAGTTTTAAACCACTTTTGAGTTTTTATTGTAGAACCTCTCTGACTTGGTACACCTTATTTGGAAGTATGTGATTTTTGTGGGGTTTATTTTTTTTTTACAATGCACAGGATTAACCCAACTCATTTAGGTCACCCTGATAGACTCTGCAAGCTTTCTCGCGCCTTTAGGTCACGTTATCTCAGCCGGGTCCTTGTTTTTTTGTGTGTGAAACGCCAAATTAAAAATATACGTGAAAGAAGAAAAGGTACACGGTGTTTATTCTTTAAAAAGCACGTCATGAATTTATTCTGATCGCAGAAATTAGATGGTGGTGGGTTGTTGTGGTTTTTTAAAAAGAGCCTGCACGGATTTCTCTCCTGTGGTTTGTGAAGGGGCAGAGAGAAGGCCTCGTTGCGTGTCACCATAGAAGAATTCTTCCTCCGTCTCAGAGTAGGAGAAGCAGGCGGGTTCTCCTTGCCTTACCTTAACCACCACGAACACACGGACAGAAAACGGGGGTTGGAAGTTAAGTCGCCACCAGCTCTTGGTACGCCTGCTTTGCTGTCCTGGAGACCGCAGCCATTTCGTACCCCGTAGCTGTCGTCTGAAAAAAGGCAGCGGTGACCGGTTCTCCTCCCACAACAGGGCACCGCAAGAAAGGCGCTCCCTTGTCACTCCCAATTTTTTATTCTTGGTGGTGGCTGGGTGTTTTGTTTCAGTATATAAATATCCAAGCAATGGGAGGGCAGAGAAGAGCAGTCCGTCTGTTCGCAACGGATCTGTAGAAGTCTTATATACAAACTGCCAGCCAGTTCAGAGGGCAGGAGTCTCCGTTTCCCAGAGAGGTCTGTCCAGCCAACGGTGCCTACGTTGTGGGGGGGCTGACCGGAAAAGTCTCTCGAGTGTGTGGGGAGGGCGGAAACCGTTCTGATCCCCACTGTCGCAGTAGGCAAGAGGCAGGTGGGGAGGCCAGGGCAGCCCGACCCACCAATCACGCAGACAGACCTTCACCATTTCCCCCTCTTGCTCCAGTCCTTCGGGGTGAAGTGCAGACACTTGGAGTCGATGCGCAAGATGCGCTTCAACATGGCCCGCTCGTGTCCGTCCACGATGTCCTCTGAGAGCGTCAAGATATACTGGCCCTAAAAGGGAGATAAAACAAAACACGATTCTAGTCCTCATGGCAGGGATAATTTGAGACAGGGGGCACTGATCACTCTGGACACTACTAGGCCCCACCACGGTTCGGTTCCTGAGATTTGGTTTCCCCAAATATTGCCTCCTGCATGCAGAACTAAGTCTAGTTACTCCATCCCTTCTGGACGATTTGTCAAAGGTAGGCAGAAAGTACGTCTCCAGATGTTTGGGATTTCCAACGCCCAGCATTCCTGACCGCTGGCCAAGCCGGTAAAAGAGTCCAAAACATCTGGAGATCTATCTTCTGCCTACCTCCCCACCACCCACACGAATTAGCGAGTTTGTATTCTGATCTACTGGGCGCTCCAAGACCCACCCACCCCCAACGCAGGAGGCAAACCCACAGACACACCGGGCAAACTTCCTCAACGTGGGAGCCCCGAACGTGTCTCCAAATACAACTGGGCCTTGGCTCTCTGCAGAGTACTTTGCCCATCAGGGCCTGGTACCTTGTAGTAGTTGATGAGGTTGAGGTATTGCAGCGTGGAGATGACGTCTTCTTTCTTGATGCTCGTGATCTCACTGATCTCACTGGTGGGGGGGAGGCGAGAGCGATTTATTTATTTATTTATTTATTACATTTATATACCGCCCCATAGCTAAAGCTCCCTGGGCGGTTTACAAAAATTAAGGAGAAGGATGAGCCAGAGAGGCCAACGTTACCGTCCCAGCCTGCGCTGCGGGTGATGGAACAGGCCATACTTTGAGCTGGTCACACCGCCCCACTCCATGTTTTAGGCCAGGGGTGGGCAACACACTGCCCATGAGCCATATAAGGCCTCTGTGCTACTGAATGCAGTAACGATGGGGGGGTGGGGGGAACTGGCAGCTTTAGCACTATAGAGCTAAAAAGGCCAAATGTAGCTGGTGGGTGTCGGGTGTGCGTGAAAATGGCCCACAGACCTCCAAGCTGCCCACCCTGGTTCTAGGCATGAACAATGCCTTCCTTGAGCCCCTCTCTGAACTTCTGTCAGCTACGCTTACTTGATAGTGATTTGCGGACGCTCCCCGGTCTCCGATTTCAGGTTCATGAGGATCTCGAGGATGGTCTGGGACCAGTAGCTGCGGTAGGAGAGGAGGCCCAAGTCTGACAGGGGTTTTTCCGGGGTGCCCGTCTTCCCTTCCACCTTGGAGAGCTCGTAGCCTGGAGAGGGGAGAAAAGAGAGATGCCGCTTTGAGTGGATTTCGGCAAGATAATTGGGGTGGACAGAATTCTGGGATGTGGTGGGATCCACCCACCCATCCCTTCTCAAGCCCTGCACTCCAAAATAAAGGCCAAAATCCTCAAGAATCCGTCTCGAAAACAGATGTGGCAATCAATTGTCATTTTAAAAAAAGAAGAAGGAAAAATACATTATGGGGAATGGTGTGTATCGGTGGGAGACAGGAGGAATAGTTTTGAGGAGCTGGGAGACCAGCAGGGTTATAAGGCGTGTCTTCACTCAGCCTTGTATTGAAGCCTACGTCTGGTTGCCACGGGGGATCACTTCTCTGTGCCCAGCACAGAAACCAAGCTGGCTACTTAGAGGGGGCAATCCAGAGCATACAACCAGGGATGGAGTGAGGGCTGAGAAAATCAACCTATTAGAGTCAAGTCGGGGACAGCAGAAAGAGGTTCCACTTACTGAATTCAATGAGCAACTTTCCATAGCCCCGTCTCTGGTAAGGGGGCAGGGTCAGAATGCAGGCGACGTTGTAATCCTCTGTAGACTCCTTCTCCTACAGGGAGAGGCAAAGCAAGCAGCGTGGTCAACTTCGCTGATGGAACGGTTCCATCCTTCTGATACTGACCCTCCCCAGGACCCTTGATCGTTACGATACCGCAAAGGTTAGACTTCTCCTCACTCCCACCCCACAATCGCATCTCTTCTTGTCCAGAAGGGGCTGCTCAGATTTTGACCACGAGCTAGGGAAGTGACCAGCCTAGTGAGATGGCGTCCATTCCGTGTATCTGCGAAACACTCCAGAATTTAGCACTGGGAGGCCATCGATTTACAAAAGAGGGGTCTCGGGAAGAAAGGTCTCCTTAGGAGCAAGGGCCCCCTCCAGAGTAGGGCTTTTCCAGAAGGCCTGTAATGCACAGCAGCTGAGCCCTGGGTGGGGCTCAGAAAGCTCTGGCTATATAACCCTTCAGTTTTAGCTTAGCCAGTGCTGAAACAACATTGTTCTATCTGCTCCAGTGCCTCGTACTTTGCTTTCCGGACCATGCCTTGCTTTCCTTGGGCTCCTGTTTGACTCTGCTTCTGGACTTGTGTGCTGAAACTAACTGTGCTTTGACCTTTGCTCGTATCTGGACTACTCCAGCCATGCCTGAGCACATACTGGACTGAAACCTTTGTGCTTGACCATTCACCTGCTCTGCTGCCTTGCCTTTTTGACTGCCCCATCATTTGCTCTAACGCTGAGCCTGATTCAGCCCTAGCAGGGCGGCCAGGCGGGCTCCCTGCCCTATGGGCAACGTATCCTCTGCTGCTACCGCCTCTCTCCCGAACCTCCACACACTTTTCCTACTTTCATTCGGGCGCCTAAAATTAATTTTAGAACAACCAATACTTTGAAATCTCGATTCTCAGAGGCGGAATAACTAATACTGAAGAGTGCTGTGCTTGAAGCATCAACCGCATGCCTAGAATTTTTATTCCTGGCTCTGTCTGAACGGAGAGGGAATAAGGAAGAGGGGATTCTTAAATTCCGCACAAGCAGCTCTCCCCACGGCTCTGACAAAGGCCCTCGAAATCACCTTAGAGAAGTAGCCGACGATGTGGAAGCCTTTGCTGTCGTATTCGGTCATGACGTAGAAGAGAAAGGGGTCCGTGTCGTAGTAGAGTGTCTTGTGGTCCAGGAAGCACTTTGCCAGCAGGCAGAGGTTCTGTGAGTAGCTCTGCACGGGGAAAGAGACACATGGAAAGGGTGAGTACCACCCCGAAGGAAAAAGGGCTCAGGATCTATGTCTGGCAGCAAAGGCTGGGCCAGGGAGGAATGCCCCTGGGGTTTGGTTTCGTTGTCCAAATTTGAGGCTAAGATTTCAAATGTTTTCCCAACTGTGTGTAGCAGACAGTGCCTAAAACACAGGTGCGTCGTCCTGGGAATTTAAGATGGTTAAACTGAGGGATATCAGTGCTGGGAGGGATATTGTGTGATGCCAATTATTTTAAGGCGGCCTTCTCCAACTGCATGCCCTCCAGATGTGTCAGGCTACAATTCCCCTCGGAGCCCGGCATTTCTGGAGGGCGTGCAGTTGGGGAAGGGCTGCTTTGAGTCTGCACAAAGAGAAGGAAACAGAAGGGGGAAGAATGCAGCTCGTGGGTTTCACTTCCCAACAAACACTGCTAAGGAAGGCTGTCTTGTAATGTAAGGATTCCCAACACACACCTACACAAAACCTCGCATTCCTTGCGTTTCAGCAGACAGAATGGAGTCTCTCCCTTCTGTTCCAGCCCCGAGTTAGAAGAAGCACCTCTAAATTTGGGGAGGGGGAGAAAAAGGAACTGTGGCACGGTGAAAATACTTCCACGTTGAAGAACTGAAAGCACCCATTTCCCACCCCGTTTCCCTAATAACGTCGGCTTCTGCGTGGAACGGCTGGGGCCCGCTCGGGGTTCCTGTAGAAGTCGCGCTGTTCTCGAGCTGAGGCGCTTTGGGTTCATATGACCGCCGGGTACAAAAAGGAACTGCCCCCATGGCTTTTTCTGGGCAGTGGCTGATCTGCTATTTCCCCTCCCTCTGCTGTGGATTCATTTGACCATTTTACTTTCCTATTCCGGGTGAAGTGTGCAGGGCCGTAGCTCAGTGGCAGAGCACCTGCCTTGCCTGTGGGAGGCCCTGGGATCTCAACCTCCGTCACTTCCAGTTAGAAGGATTCAGGTAGCATACTTAAAACCTTTCCGCCCAATCCGGGAGAATTGCTGCCACTAAAGACAGCCCTGGGCTAGAGGAAACCGTGACCTGATCTCAAGACTGTGGGGAGACATGAGAGCACTCTTCAAATACTTAAAAGGTTGCCACACAGAGGAGGGCCAGGATCTCTTCTCGATCCTCCCAGAGTGCAGGAAACGGAATAACAAGCTCAAGTTAAAGGAAGCTAGATTCCGGCTGGACAGCAGGAAAAACTTCCTGACTGTTAGAGCAGTACGACAATGGAACCAGTTACCTAGGGAGGTTGTGGGCTCTCCCACACTAGAGGCCTTCAAGAGGCAGCTGGACAACCCTCTGTCAGGGATGCTGTAGGGTGGATTCCTGCAGTGAGCAGGGGGTTGGACTCGATGGCCTTATAGGCCCCTTCCAACTCTACTATTCTATGTATGTGTGTGTCACGTCTCATCCTTGCGCTGCCACCAGCCATCACGAAATCCTTCCTTCCACCCCCACAATCTGGGTTTCCTGGAGTGCCCAGCCAATGCTCTTGCCTTGTTCTTCCGCCCATCAATCTCGAAGAAGGAGATGGTCCCCTTGCGGTAGATTTCATTCCCTGGCGGATGCCTCAAGTCACACTTGGTCTGTGGACAAGACAATCACAGGCTCAGGTCACCCCAGAGACCTCAAAACATCGGACCTCTTTCTGTTCTTCCACTGCCTTGGTATGTTCTTTTTATACTGGATGACAACTGGCTTAGAGATCTTAGGATATTAACCCTTATAAAAGTAGAAATAATAACACTAACAACATTAAACAATGGGTGAAATCAATTGGAGACACTCCCTGTGTATCACTTGACTGGCTGGCTTGAGTAACATGCCCTGGCAGTGTCTTTTTGCAATGTCCCTGCCTTCCAGTTTCAGAGAACTGCAGTCTGTATTATGAGGCAGATACTGTCTTTGGTCTAGATGGGTCCTTGTGATTCTAGTAACCAGCTCACGGGTGGCAGGGGAGAGAGGACAGGCAGCCCCATGCCCAGATGAAGCTTCCAGATGCTGCAAAGTTCCACAGATCCAGATGCTGCCATAGTTCTTTAACTTCCATGGTCAGTGGTGCATATTTTTTCTCTCTTCTCTTCCTTTTCTACAACATTTTTGTCATTAGGTATTGCTACGTCAATGAGGTATGTGTATTATTATTATTATCATCATCATCATCCACCTTTTCAGAGGATGGATTTCACCTTCTTGATCAGCCAGGCTTTAACCAAATGCCTAAAGGAGTGTAACGCTGGGGGCCCTGACAGATCTCAGGTTTCACCCCTCGAGTCCTCGGGCTGCACGAACAGGCCCTGAGAGGCCTGCGGGGAAGGTGCCAGGAGCTGTACCTACCAGGTGCCGCTGGAGGCATTTGAGGCTCTTGACGTACTTAAGGCAGAATTCGCAGAGGTAGAGGACGGGCAGGGTGGTGAGCTCCTGCGGGTAGGGCGAGAAGTACCAAGGCTTCAAGCGGTGCCGCCCAAGCTCAATGCACTCTATGTTTTTCATGCGCGTGATGATGTCGTCGTGGCTGCGGTCCGAAACCAGGCTGCCCGTCATGCGGGGGGCCGAGGGGATGCCGTCCGAGCTGTCCTGGGAGTCCTGCTCGCAAGAACCGGGGGGGATATTCTGGATGAACGGGGAAGAGCCACAGGCTTGCTTCTGGGCTGGTGCCACCGAGACGCACACAGGTAGGCGGGCACCACCCTGAGCCCCGGCGCTTACCTCGTCCGTGCCCAGGCAGTTGGACTTCCTCTTCCGGCCGGGCTGGGCGGCCACTGCTCGGCGGGCAGAGCCGTTCTGGAAAAGAGCGGGCCAGGGAAAGCATCAGGACAGAGCGGGAGGGGATCTGCTTCAGAGCCGACTTGGCTGGAAAGGCTCCTGCTGCCCTCGCTCGGCTTGGACACAGCCCTTACTCATTACCACATTTATAGCGTCACCCGTGTCTGATGTACCTGTTTTATCTTACACCATTCAGACTCCACTGTTCCACTGGGGAAGCCTGCGTTTCCCAGGCAGCCTCCCATCCAGACCCAGCCCTGCTTCGCGTGGGCTATCGATGATGCGTCACGTCTCTTTAGACCAGGGGTGGGCTTATTTACTGTAGTCATGCCAGGAGAGGCTGGTGGCTCTGACATCTACAGGGTGGTGAATCCGCTCCGGGTTTCAGTCAGAACTCCGAAGGAGCGATCCAGGCGGTTTCACATCTCGAACAGCTCCTTTAGAGCTCTGCCTGGAGCGGATTCACCGGCCCAGTGACATCGGACCCACCAGTTCCCACTGATTTATACCCCAAACATTTCCCCTAAGAAAACAGCGCTCAAAGCAGCTAACAATCATAAACAACGTTAAATGGAAAGCTTCAGTGGGGCGGGATGTGCTTTGTTTCCAACTTTCTGTTTCAGGAGTTTTGAGACAGCCACAGGTGCCTCTTCGGATTCTGATCTGTTCTCCTCCCTGTCGTTCCCCAGAGCCGCCCAGGCCACAAAACGCTGCGCTCCACGGAGCGTGAGCTGCAGCTTACCTGAGGAAACACTGAAGCCTGCGTCGTCTCGGTTGGAGCTGGGATGGGGGTTGCCGGCGAAACCACCTCTACCTTCCGCTTCTGGAAGAGACCGAAGCAAAGGGGTTCTTTCGGGTTACCTGTATGCTTCCCCCAGGGCCGCTTGTAAACCCTCCGCCTCTCATGCCACCCCCCACCCCAGGACAGAATCCCCGCTTGCAATGCCCCATTGCAAAGAGGGTGGCTTTGACGCACGGCAAGGCACAGCCCATGTTGGGGGTTGGCCATCGGGGGGGGGGGGGGTCAACTACCACTGAAGTGAAAGGGGGCTGCGGGGGACACTGATGGGCATAAGTTTATGCAGATCCCTTGGGGATAAATTGCACACAGCGCTCACTAGTCCCTTCTCTTGGAAATTGGGGATGGATTCATACAGCCCTCTCACTAAGCACCGTGGGGTTGATAGGGGCTGTATTTCTGTCCCAGTCCTGCATGAAGAAAGAAATCCTTCCACAAGGGAAGGTCCCATCGTAGCTTTTGTATCTGGCATTGGAGACTCTTCATACAGGGACAGCTTGGCGCTTCCTGAAGCAGGGTAACAATCCGGATAGAAGAGAACCAGGAATGCTACACGTGGAACCCCATCTTTGCTTCGACCTATGAGGTTGGAATCCCAGGCTCCCTTTTAAAATAAGAGAACCTCTGAACGTGTGCAAAGTGCACTCCACTCAGGGCTTCAACTGAGCCAGGGCTGAGCTGGTTCTTTTACATTTTTTGGCGGGTGTGTGTGTGTGTGTGTTTCCTCTTGCACTGCTCTGGTTTGACTTGAAGGGGGGAAGAGGAGGGTGCCCTCAAGGTGAAGGCCACAGTGCCGCTGGGACTCTCCCCGGAGGCCTCCCTTTGCTGGCCCAGACCTAGCCCAGCCCCGCCCAGCTGGTGCGGCCTTCTTGAGAATGTGCCGGGTAGACAAGATGCAAAAGGAGCGAGCCGGAGCGGCCGGGCGCCGGTTCGTACCGTCGAGCGATGGTTTGGCTGGACGCAGGAGCTGGAAGAGAAGGGTCGGTCGGGCGAGCCGGGGACGGCCTCCCTCTCTTTAGGTAGGTTAAAACGGAGGGTTATCTGCACCGGGATGGGCAGGGTTTTACCACTGGATGGAGTTGCGGCTGGCTGCAGAGACAGATCCAAGGTCTTCCTCTGAGTGGGGAGGAAGACGGGCGTTACCAACACACGGGGAACGGGCAGTGCTGCTGCAGGGTGGGTGCACAGGGGCCACCATCCCTACACGCTGCAGGGCCAGGCAATGTGGTAGGAGAACATGGGGGGTTAGGGGGCAGGAGAAAAACCCCAACGCTTTCAAAGGCCCCGTGTTTCACAACACAGAAATCTCTGCCCGATATGGCTGGCTGGGGGTTGGGACATGGAGCCCCGGACATTGCTAAAGAAGCTCAATCCTCACAGCCGCCCGCCAGGTGGCATCCTGCCCAAAGATCCCTCCCTCCCTCCCCCCCCAAACCACGGTTCCGCATACCACGTCGCGTTCCGGAGAGCTGGGCCGCGATCCGGGCAGCCCGTTCTTGGTGGGTGTCTTGGCCTCCTTTTTGGGGAACTGGATCTTCTTCAAGTCCAGCCGGTCATGGGTCACCCATTCGTCCAGGCGCTTGTTAACTGCGTGGTCAAGGCAAGGTATGATTTTTGCCCCCCGTCCATCTCTAAGGAGGCACGCGGTGCTAACACGGGGGATGGGGGGACCATCCAAATCCCTGCTTTGGAGACCACGGAACCTGCACCAGGTCTTTCCCCACCAAGCCGCCTCCCTTTTTCCCCTCCTGCCACTGTGCCTTTGATCACTGTGGCGAACAACTATTCACTCTTGGTTTTCCTAGTTCTTTCTGAACACACATCAAGAAAACAAAAAAGTTCAATTGGCAAGGATCAGGAGTCCACACGTTTTAGCTGGCCTTGCTTGCCGGCCAGAATCGATGATTCTGTCTCCCAACATGGGAAGAAAGGACTCTTGTCTTGCTGAGTGTTAGGAGTGCTCCCAACTGTAGCATGAAACCAGGGACAACCCCTCTCCCCGTCAAATTTAGGAGGAGGACCGGTACTGAGGCTTGCCAGAAATCTGAAGGATGTTTGTCATGGCATGTGCTCTCTGGGACCCGTAGCCAGTATCTGTCAGGGATGCTTTAGGGTGGATTCCTGCATTGAGCAGGGGGTTGGACTCGATGGCCTTGTAGGCCCCTTCCAACTCTGCTATTCTATGGTTCTATGATTCTACTGGTTGCCACTGTGGCTCAGTAGTAGAGCATGCAGGAAGTCCCACTTTCAACCCTCGGCATCTCCAGGTGGTGCTGGAAAAACCCCTGCCTGAAACACCGGACAGCCATTGCAGGCGTTCAGGGTTGACAATACTGGACTAGATGGAGCGTGTTCAGAGGAGGGCAACCAGGATGATCAGGGGTCTGGAAACAAAGCCCTATGAAGAGAGACTGAAACAACTGGGCATGTTTAGCCTGGAGAAGAGAAGATTGAGGGGAGACATGAGAGCACTCTTCAAATACTTCAAAGGTTGTCACACAGAGGAGGGCCAGGATCTCTTCTCGATCCTCGCAGAGTGCAGGACACGGAATAACGGGCTCAAGTTAAAGGAAGCCAGATTCCAGCTGGACATCAGGAAAAACGTCCTGACTGTTAGAGCAGTACGACAATGGAACCAGTGACCTAGGGGTGTTGTGGGCTCTCCCACACTAGAGGCCTTCAAGAGGCAGCTGGACAACCATCTGTCAGGGATGCTTTCGGGTGGATTCCTGCATTGAGCAGGGGGTTGGACTGGATGGCCTTTTACGACACTTCCAACTCTACTATTCTATGATTCTATGAGACATAGTCTGATGTGGTCGAAGGCGGTTTCCTCTGTTCCGCCGGGAGCCAGACATGCGGACGGCAGACGTGACCCTCGGTAATGAGCCTGGCTTACCCCACCGCTCAACGGAATCGCAAAAACTTTACCAATCGTTCTGCCTTCCGGTTCTCGGCACCCTTGACGGCGTTCCTCATTGCCCCCCACCCCGGCCTTCTAGCCCCGTTTGGGGAAAGCCTGTTGTGTTCACCCTTCCCGGATTCTCCCCCTTTCTTCCCCTCAACGGCTCCTTCGCTGACCCGCCTACTCACAGTCAATGTAGTGAACGTAGAAAAGTTTCCGGCCGCTGATGTCCTTGACGCTGAGGATTTCAGCCAACGCTGTTGGAAAGGGAGAAAAACACATACTTTTAGGCTGTCCCCAGTCCTGACAGCCCTCCAGTGCAGGCCCCTGCCATAAGGCCCCGCCCCCTGCCATAAGGCCCCGCCCCTTCACCCTTGGCTCCACCTCCACCCTCTTCTGCACCTCTGGAAAAAGACCCCCATTGGTCTGAATGGAACTTGCCCCCCCCCCCCCCAAAAGAGAGTTGACCCCCTTCCAGCGTATCAACTAAGTCTAGCCCCGCCCCTCCACCCAGAGCCCCGCCCCTCACTCACGCCACTCATCCTCGTTGTCCTGGTTACGGCGCAGCACGGGCAGGCGACACCCCTCGGTCACTTCCTCCTGTAAAGGGGAGAGGTTAGGAAGGGGGTCGCCCTCCATGGGGTCCCCGCCACCCCCTCCCCCGTTTTCGGGACCCCACTCACCACCTCCGCCATCTTGGACCCTCGCCTTTCGCCGCGGCCTTCTTTTCCGGCAACTAACGAAAGCACTTCCGGGAGGAAAGCAAGCACTTCCGGTGCCCTCCCTCACTTCCTATTTCTTTAGCCCTTGCCTCGACTCCTGCGATGTGACGAGGGGAGGACCATAGAGTCTGTGGGCTAGACTGCCCCTAGAGTTACGGAGGCGCTATGAGACTGACACTGGTGTCACGTGGTGTCGCGGGGAGTGACGCTCACATTATGGTCCCCGGATGCTTAAATGATGCCCGGATGTTGGCATCCCTGTCTGTTGTTTTGCTAATGAGACAACATTTAATTCTAGTTAATTATCTAAATTTAAACTTGACCAGGCGGGTGTCCAACACGGAGACTTGACAGCCAACTAGCAGCTTCCCTCCAGATGTGTTGGACTACAACTCCCAGTAGTCCAACACATCTGGAAGGCACTAGGGCCTCCCTCCAACTGGTGCCCAGCCAGATGCTGCTGGCTGTTGCCTGGGTTACTACTTCGTTTTTATTCTGTTTTAAGCCTGTGTTTTTTTATATCGGGTGTGATCCTACGCAGAGTAGACCCATTGAAATGAAGTTAGCCATGAGTAGCTTAAGACCCATCCCACCAACTCCAAGCAGCATAGGGATTCCACCTATATCTTGGTTTGTAAAGTAAAGGCAGGGGGAATATACATATAACATTTATTTATGTATTGCATTTATATCCCGCCTTTTTTCCTCCAAGGAACCCAAGGCAGCGTACATAATCCTCCTCCTCCTCCCCTCCATTTTATGCTCACAAAAACAACCCTGTGAGGTGGGTTGGGCTGAGAGTATGACTGGCCCAGTCACCCAGTGGGTTTCCATTGCCAAGTGCGGACTCGAACCCAGGATCTCCCAACTCCCAGTCCAACACTTTAGCCACTACGCCACACTGGCTCTCTATTAAATGTATTCCTCTCTGTCACTGAGCAGATTTAAATCCAACCTGTTTCTTTTTATTTATTTATTACATTTCCATACTGCCCAACAGCAAATGCTTTCCTGGGGCGCTTCGCAACAATTAAAACCATAAAATACAATATAAAATATAAATGTACATTACTGTATACATTTCCTTTCTGTGGGGTTGTCAAGCCTTGCTTTGGAAAACGAATAAAATCTATCTTACTATCTATTAATATATAACAATTCTTACATATAAAATTATGCATAATTTACTATTTATATATAATGTAACATGTTAATATCTATGTGTGTGTATATATAAATATAATATGATTTATGTATATGAGATATATATATATATATATATATATTCTATCTATAGTATGATATATATATATTATTTTATATTATGGTTTTCTACTATTGTTTTCTACTTTGAATGCTTTTAATTTTTGTGAACCGCCCAGAGAGCTCCGGCTATTGGGTGGTATAGAAATGTAATAAATAAATATCTCAGATATATATAGATAGATAGATAGATATCATTCATATATATATATATATAGAGAGAGAGAGAGAGGATATATAATTTAATATAACTATTAATCCGTATGACACGTTGGTATTCACGCTGTGTTCTTCAAGATCGTGGACAGGAAGTTGTGGATGGACTCAAAACGTGCTTGCAAGGTAAACTGGATGTGTAAAGTGCCAGCTTTGCCATGTGTGATTATTTTTTTTATTTATTTTTTGCCGTAAATCTTGGGTAACAACTTCTTTTGTTCTGTAACAAGGGCAGTGTTGGCAGTGAACCAGGCGTGTTAGAATATCGCTAGACTGTATTTTTTAATAATTAATTTGGAGGATTCTAGGGTGTAGTCATTTCATTACTCAGCTTGGAGCAAGAATCAACAGTTGTTAACATGTTCTGAAGATTGACGTCCATGAAGGTCAGCGTAGCATCGATGACAGTGTTTGCTGAGAAATGTGTTTAGTTCTCTAGAACACCTATCTAGTGTACATTTTAGCCTAGGTTGTATATTGGGTGTGCTAAAATTAAAATTCCAGAATTTCTGTTCATCAGTTGTAATTCTGAGTAGTCAGTTCCCATCCAGAGCAGTAGATGAGCATCCTTAAGGCAAGAAGACCTGGATCAGTGCAAGTGAGGCTTCCTTCTAGCCTCACCCTACCCGGTGCCTGTTTACACTTCCCTGTGCCTGTTTGCATTCTCTTTCCCTCCTTATTGTTTACTACAACTTTATTAGATTGTAAGTCTATGCGGCAGGGTCTTGCTATTTACTGTGTAATCTGTACAGCACCATGTACATTGATGGTGCTATATAAATAATAATAATAATAATAATAATAATAATAATAATAATAATAATAATAATAATAATAATAATAATAATAATAATGTACTGCATTGCATTGCTCTCCAAATGGGCCTCTTCGTTTCTCTCCCAGGTTGGGAACATGCTCCGCTCCCTGGCGCTCTTTCGCCTTGTTCCCCCAACTCTGATTTGCATAAGGGGCGGGGAGAGCGCTGGCGGGGAGGGGGGGCATTGTGGAACGGCTGCCTGGGCGCGGGGTGGGCGGGGCTTTCCCAGCAGGCGGCCGCGTCACGCGGGGCGGGGCGTGGCGTTGCCTCCGGCCGGAGACAGACAGCGAACGTTCGGTCGCGGCGGTGGGCTGGGCGCGCCTCCTCCGCTGCCGCCTCTCCCTGCTGCCTGCCTGGGTCGCCTCTTCCTGCTCTCGGCGAAGCCAAGAGCCGAGCCTGGGCTTGCTGCCCCGGGAGGGCCCGTGGGTTCCGTGGCCGGCCGGACTCCGATCCTTGCAGGCTCCTCTTCCCCTGCTTCCCAGGGCCTGTGCGCCCCCCCCTTACTCCTGATTGCTATGGGGGACCCTCAGATGCAGGACGCCTTCTCTGGGACAACCATGGACGGTGAGTGCCCGGCCCCTCTGAACACTCCCCCCACTTTCTCTCTTCCGCCCCCCCTTTGACAGCTTTCCCCCCTTACTCCTGAGGAGCTCCCCTTCCCTTAGAACAAGGCTAGATCTTCTGGCCTACAACTCCCATCATCCCTAACAATGGCTAGGCCTGATGGGAGCTGTAGGCCGAAACAGCTGGAGGGCTACAAAGGGAGGGGGCATTGTCTCATTCTCCCCCCCCTTCTAATTTTGTAGGGAGGGGGGGAAGATTGCCTAAGCATTTATTACTGGGAGAGCGACTATTTGTGTGTGTGTTTTTGATTGCAGGCGGGTGGGGTGGGGGGGGGCTACTTAGACCCATTAACTGTTGCTGGGATGGGAGATATTCCTAAATTGGAGTAATGGGGGGCAGGAGGGATGGTCAAAAATGGCAACAGTCTCCTGAGGTGGAAGGGGGCACGTTGCTAATGTTTCAACAGCACTGGAGACTTGAGTTGCAGGGCATCTTATTTATTATTTTTTTATTATTATTATTTATTTATATAGCACCATCAATGTACATCTTAACTGATGTGGGTATCGGGGAGGGGTGGGGGTTATGGGATTGGTTCCCCCCCCCCAAAAAAAACCCTTGGTGTTAACCCAATTCGAAGACCTTCAAAACAGCCTTGTTGGGCCTGCGGCTGCTTCCATAGAGAAGCTCTCATGCGTTCAGATATTCTGGTCCTTAACTGAGGATGATCACCCAGTTGTTCCCAACCGTTGCGCCTTTTCTTCTATCTTCGGTGGATAGGGCCCACCGATCCATTTTCCATTGTCTTAACATACACCTGAGATTTGACTCGCTCCCGGCGCCTGAATTCAACCTCTAACACTTCAGTATGAGAAGCGATAGTCATAAACCAACAATTCCCTGGAGCATGAGGTGAATATTTTCCCTTACCACTCTGGACAGACTACTTTGGTAAGATTTTGGCTCCCAGCTAGACTTCTCGGCTCTGGCGACTCGGTCTTCAGAAATAAAGTAAAGCTGTTTGCTGATGTTTTAGCGAAGGCGTCTGTCCAAAACATGCTTTTTCCAGAAGGTCTTTTACTTGATTGGTCACTTGGCTTTATTACTTAGTGCCGTTCCTTCCTGATGAATGCGCTGTGATATTCAGTTTTCTGTTATTTTATAGCGAATCTGTTTTTTGTATCACCATTGTTGTTTTTTTAAGCTGGCATAAACTGACTCATGGAGAAAGGTAGAATTGGGATTGTTGTTTTTTAAATGGATAAGGAGTATCCCAAAAGGTTGATATCATTGAGCATAGTTGCGAACACTGGCTACATGAGCAACAGGGATGTTCACATGAAGCTGTGCTTGAGAGGGTTGTCCCATGGTTTGCTTCTATAATCTGATAGAGGTAGATATTTCCTGAACAAGGAGGTTCCATTCCTGGCACTTTTGTGTCGTTAGACACTGATAGGCTATCCCTTAAGAGCTAATGACATAGTCACTGATAGGCTATCCCTTAAGAGCTAATGACATAGTCACTGATAGGCTATCCCTTAAGAGCTAATGATGTAGTCACTGATAGGCTATACCTTGCAGGTTGATTGTTGCATCTTATTTTAAAAAACCTTTTGGGCTAGTGGCTATAACTACATCTTACAATGTGTGGGTAGCTGGGGATGTTAAAAGGCAGCATATCAATAATGGTGATGGTGTATTCCAGGTGGCTCACATAGAATTGGAACAATACAAAATCCGATAAAATGTCTAAAAAAAAACCTCAATGTTGCATAAAATCAGCAGCAATGGAACAGCCCGCCACTAAAAGAAGCAGCGTATCAAATTTTTAGGCCTTTTTTTTTTTGTATTTTACTTTATACAATGATATATGCGAAGTGTATTAACATGTTTGCCCTTTAACAAATCCCTAGAGTAAGGGGAGAGAGCCTGCCCAAACCACTCTAAATAAGTGTAAATTATTATTATTATTTTATTTCATATTCTGCCTTTCCTCCATAATCTTATTTTCCCCTGATTTATCCTTCATAGACTCATAGAATAGTAGAGTTGGAAGGGGCCTCTAAGGCCATCGAGTCCAACCCCCTGCTCAGTGCAGGAATCCACCTTAAAGCATCCCCGACAGATGGTTGTCCAGCTGCCTCTTGAAGGCCTCCAGTGTGGGAGAGCCCACCACCTCCCTAGGTAACCGGTTCCATTGTCGTACTGCTCTAACAGTCAGGAAGATTTTCCTGATGTCCAGCCGGAATCTGGCTTCCTGTAACTTGAGCCCGTTATTCCGTGTCCTGCACTCTGGGAGGATCGAGAAGAGGCCTTACAACAGGCCTGTGAGGTAGGTTAGACAGAGAGGGATAGAGGATGCCCGACCAAGGGGTGGAATTCAAACCCGGGTCTCCCAGTCCAAATCTAACACCCTTCGCTATACCACCCTGCTGATTTGTGGCAGCAGCAACGAATTCCGTCTGTCTGTAGCATGAAATCCTCCTTTCATTTGTCCGGCATCTGTTGCCAACGTCCAACAGCAACCCAAGTGGATTGCTGCCAGGAAACAAGTAATTTGAAAGACGTGTCTGTTGCTGTGCCATTTGTGTCCCTCCAGATGTTTTGGACTACAACTCCCATGATCCCTCGACGTTGGCTATGCTGGCTAGAGCTGATGGGAGTTGTAATTTAAAACATCTGGAGGAAGGCACGCCTCTGTAAAAACGCTCAGAGCAAATCTATATTTTCTCCACTTTCTGGGCCAACGTGTTTTCGCAATGATTTGGGTAAGAACAGATTTGGGTAATTAGCCCTGATCATTGGCCTTACTGCCTGGGATGGATGGGAGTTGAAGTCCAAAACGAACTGGAGGGCACCGGGTTGGGGAAGGCTGCTTCAGAAACAGGTGAATGATGCCAATTGCATTTTAATTGCGGCCTGTGGCTTTTCCGGAATGGAGTGTAGCCCTCCGGTGAAAAGACGTTCCCCACACCTACCCTGATGAAGGTGCCAAGGACTTGGGTCTCTGATGCTTATCCTAGGTGTGCCAGGCCTGAGCTGCCGTTACTCAGCAGTGGGGACGACCGCTGGCCCCTGAGACAATGACTGGCAGTAGAAAAGCATTCTGGGGCTTTTCCGGCCTTGGGGTAATGTTATTGTTTGCATTCCGAGCTGATGAGGCAGATTTGGGGAAAACGTTGCTCTGTCAGGACAGGAAGCGATTGAATTTTTCCGGCTTTTCCGTGTCCCTGGGGGACGGGGTGAGAGACAGGTAAGAACTCAAGATCTGTCTCGCCCGGCATTCTGTTCACCCAGTGTCCAACCAGCTGCCCATGGGAAACCCACAAGCAGGACATGAGTGCCTCCTGCCCATGTTCCCCAGCAACTGGTGTATATACGCCTACTGCCTCTGATACTGGAGGTAGCATAGAGCCATCAGGGCTAGTAGCCATTGATTAGGGTGGATCCCTGCCTTGAGCAGGGGGTTGGACTCGATGGCCTTGTAGGCCCCTTCCAACTCTGCTATTCTATGATTCTATGATCACCTTCTCCAGGAGTTTGTTTAAATTTCAAGCCATCCAAATTGTTGGCCGTCACCACATCTTGTGGTAGTGAGTTCCATAGTTGAACTATGCGCCGTGCGAGGAAGTCCTTCCTTTGATCTGTCCTGAATCTCTCTCCGTTCAGCTTCATAGGGTGACCCCATCTGGATTCTATTATTATGGGATAGGGAGAAAAATGTCTCCCTC
The DNA here is from genome assembly GCF_023053635.1 of Elgaria multicarinata webbii. Taxonomy (NCBI): domain Eukaryota; kingdom Metazoa; phylum Chordata; class Lepidosauria; order Squamata; family Anguidae; genus Elgaria; species Elgaria multicarinata. The sequence continues at coordinate 11,738,496 of NC_086191.1, read as the reverse complement.
TCCACATTCTCCGCACCAGGCATCGTTTCGTACAGCTCTCTCGTGCCTCTTCTTCGCTGCCTATTTTTTCTGAGCAAAACCATCCCAGCTGTTGTCACCTTTCCCCAGAGGCAAGGAGCTCCAGCCCCTTGATCATTTTAGTTACTCTTTTCGGCATTTTTTCCAACTCAACATTATCACTTTCGAGGTGCAGCGACCAGCACTGTGCACATTATTCCAAGCGTGGTCACACCATAGATTTGTGCCAGGGCCGTATGATCTTGGCTGTTTGATTCCCGATTCCTTCGTCATCACGCCGCGCATGAAATGTGCCTCTTTCGCAGTGGCCGCACGCCGGGACCCCTCCCAAACAGGGCTAGCTTTGCTTTGACCCAGCTACCAGATAACCAGCTACATCTTCTCTTGATCTGATTGCTGTTCCGAGAACGTTGGAGGATTTGTGGTTGATCTTTGCTCGTCCTAATGTCAGCGACCGGCCCTGCAAAAGGGATCCATGTGTACAGAGGCCGGCTTTGGGCGTACATCTTTCTGGTCACCGCCTGCCCCTTGTTGCACAACAAGAAGGGCAGCGATTACTCTCCTCCGGGTTTTCCATGCGACGTGGAGAACTTGGAATCTCTGGCATGTTTTGGAGGGTTTCCAAAGTGAGAAAACTCTGGGCGAGAGGAAGTGAATGTACAGACTCTAAGCTGATTGAGATTGCTCCAGGAAAATGAAAAATGGCATTTCCAAAACTAGATGACACTTAAACACGCTTTGGAGAGCCTGTGCCTCCCATGCTCTAAAACATGGCAAATGTCTTTTGTATATTTTAAGGTTGTTGCAGGACTTTTGAGTCTATTTTGAGGAAGGTGTCTAAAATATGATGATAACGATTGGGTTAATAATTATTTATTTACAATATTTATATACCGCTTCCTATCTGAAGATTTCGGAGCAGTGGAAAAATAGAATAAAAGGATAATAACAGAATAAAAACACCAATTAAAATTACAAATTGTTCAGGGGTCTGGAAACAAAGCCCTATGAAGAGAGGCTGAAAGAACTGGGCATGTTTAGCCTGGAGAAGAGAAGATTGAGGGGAGACATGATTGCACTCTTCAAATACTTCAAAGGTTGTCACACAGAGGAGGGCCAGGATTTCTTCTTGATCCTCTCAGAGTGCAGGACACGGAATAACAGGCTCAAGTTACAGGGAGCCAGATTCCAGCTGGACATCAGGAAAAACTTCCTGACTGTTAGAGCAGTACAACAATGGAACCAGTTTCCTAGGGAGTTGTGGGCTCTCCCACACTAGAGGTCTTCAAGAGGCAGCTGGACAACCATCTGTCAGGGATGCTTTAGGGTGGATTCCTGCATTGAGCAGGGGGTTGGACTCGATGGCCTTATGGGCCCCTTCCAACTCTACTATTCTATGATTCTACATTTTTTTAAAAAGGTTTCAGATAAAACCATGGCCGGTTATTCAGAAAGCTTCCTGGAACAACAACGTTGAACGCAATACAACATTGGCGCCTGCCTGGTCTCCAAAGGCAGGGAATTCCCTAGGAAGGGGGCCACCACACTGAGGGCTCTTCTCTTGGTGGACTCCAGTCAGACTGGAGGTCTGTGTGGAACTGCCAGGAACATGACCTCAGTGACTGGGCCCCAGTCGGTAAGGGAGAAGGCACTCTCTCTCAGGTATCTTGGACCCAAGTTGTTTAATAATATCAAGTAGTGCTTCTGAGTACATGCAGAGTGCACACCAATTGGAAAGAACCCACAGCCTCCCTGCAGGCGTTTGGAGTTAGGTATCATTGCATAGAACGTTCTGAACCAGTGCCTGGGCACGGTAATGGACGGGATGAGGGCTAATAAACTGAGACTCAATCCAGACAAGACGGAGGTACTGTTAGCGGGTGGTTCATCTGTCCGGCGAGGTGATGTTTGCCCTGCCCTGGATTGGGTTGCACTCTCCCTAAAGGATTGGGTCCATAGTTTGGGGGTGCTCCTGGATCCAGAACTGTCACTCAAGGCACAGGTGAACTCAGTGGCAAAGAGTACCTTTTATCAGCTTAGGCTGATATACCAATTACGCCCTTATCTGGACAGAGATAGCCTAGCTACAGTTATCCATGCTATGATAACCTCTCATTTGGATTACTGCAATGCGTTATACGTGGGGCTGCCTTTGAAAACGGTCCGGAAACTTCAGCTGGTACAAAACAGAGCAGCACGTTTACTAACAGGGACTGGCCGACGAGACCACATTATGCCAGTCCTTTTCCAGCTTCATTGGCTGCCAGTCTAGGTCCTGGCCCGATTCAAAGTGCTGGTATTAACATTTAAAGCCCTAAACGGCTTGGAGCCAGGCTATCTGAAGGAACGCCTCCTCCCATATGTACCTGCCATCCTCAGGGGTCCTTCTCCGCGAGCCCCTGCCAAAGGAAGTGAGGCAGGTGGCTACCAGGAGGAGGGCCTTCTCTGCTGTGGCACCCCGGCTGTTGAATGAGCTCCCTAAGGAGGTTCGCTTGGCACCTACGTTATATGCTTTTAGACACCAGACCTTTTTATTCTCCCAGCATTTTAACAGTCTATAAATGTTAACTTGGTGTTTTAAATTTGTAATTTTGCATTGCTGCTGTTTTTATCTGGTTGAGCTTTTATATTGTGTTTTGTACTATGGTTTTCTACTGTTGTTTTATACTTTGAATGTTTTTAATTTTTGTGAACCGCCCAGAGAGCTCCGGCTATTGGGCGGTATAGAAATGTAATAAATAAATAAATAGAGTGGGGAGAATGAGTGAGTGAAAACATGAAAACGTCAACATCTGTCAAGTTATATATTCCGGGGTTCATTGGAGAAGGAGATTAATGATGAACCATTTCTCTGACGTGACAACTTGGCCAGGGGATGATCTCAAATGGCCCAATGCCCTCCTTCTCCATCTTTGGAAAAGACCTATAGCTCTGTAGTAGATCCCCTTTTCCCCCAGTTCAGCCCCCAATATCTCTAGGTAGTGCTGAGAAAGACCCCTGTCTGAATTCTTGGAGAGACGCTGCTGGTCCAATGAAGGCAGTACAGAGCAGTATGGGCCAGTGGGCTGACTTAGCATCAAATCAGCTCTTTATTCCGAACCATGAGGACTGGAAACTTACGCTAAATCTACGTCTTGTTTCAAATCATTACAAATGTGGAATAAAAAGCAGGAGAATTTTAGTCTATCTATCACGCTATCAAGGTGGTATACGGAATGTATCCTGTGGCCCAACAATGATCAGTGTTTTTCAATACCACTATAAATAAGTAGCTGTAGATCTAGCCTTAGTTTCTTTGTAGGGGAAAGAGACCTTTGTTAAAAGCGCTTTTGTGGAGGTGGGAGGCACCCTTCAGCCGCTTGTGCAAGCGGATTTCCGTCAGCTTTTGTAGTTGTGCGAATAAGTACCAATAACCCAATGTGAGGCTGGCCAAGGGGGCACTTGCAATCGTAGGAACTGCTGCAACATGGCCCAAGTGGTGGTCGATGGCCTTCCTCTGAACATGTGCAGAGTGCCTAATAACCGCAGCCTGTGTCTTAGGGTAAGGGGTAACACATCCAGGTCAGAACGTGGGATGGGATGCAGGTTAAAATCTCAGCACCGTTGACAAAAATAAAAAGGAATGGATGATTGTGTCTTAAATAAACAATACTTAACCCACTCTTTCCCCAACCTGATGCCCTCTAAGTGTCTTGGATAGAGATGTGACTGCCTTGAGAGGGGACTGGAAAAATGTGGGGGGCATCAGAAAATAATGTGCCCCCCCCCAAAAAAAAACTTCCCAAAAATCTCTTGGAAAACATAGTGTTTGTGGCCTTAATTTTTCCATCCCCGTCTGATTTTTTTTCTGGGGCTTTCTCAGACTTTCACATCTCTAGTCTTGGACCATGTTGGCTGGAGATTATGGAAGCTGTAGTCCAACACATCTGGAGGACACCATGTTGATGGAGGCTGGCTGTGTAGATTCTGTGGATTATGGGGTCTCTCTCTCTCTCTCTCTCTCTCTCTCTCTCTCTCTCTCTCTCTCTCTCTCTCTCGCCTTTTCATTCTCGTTCCCTAAGCCGGGGGGGGGGGCAGTGACTGTGCTCCCCGCCTCTCCTCTATTAAGACCAAGTTCTGAAAACTTGGGGAACAGAACCCCGCCCCCTTGCATTTTGTCAACATTAGAACGATTTGGACGTGCGTCTCTCAAACTTCCTCTTTTTGGGTTCAAAGTGAGCACTTTCTGCTTCTCAGTTTTTGAAACTCCTCTTTCATGGGTTCACAGCTTCTGCATTGTGTTGGGTGTGTTTCACTCCCGTCCATCGTTGGTTTTTCCTCTGCTGGGCTAGCCGTGTCCAACCTTTTCAGCGAGTGTCTCGTGGGACCTTTAAAGACGAAGCGGATTTGGGGTGGGGGGGTATAAACTGCAGCCAGAGCTGGTCGGATAGTCAGTCAATCTAAAACACGACAGTCCTGGTTTCAAATCCACATGTAGACCAGAAATTTGCCTTAGATCAGTCAGAATGTGCCTAGCCTACTTCACAAGGTTGTTGTAAGATAAGAACTGTCCCATTTAGTGGCGGCATGAGGAAGGGCCTTCTCGGTGGCCGCTCCCTGGCTGTGGAACTCCCTGCGAGGGAGGCTAGATTACCCTTCCACTATTCAAGCTGACCTTTAGCATCTCAACTGATCTGTTGCCAAAGGGGTTTCTATGCCGCTGCTTTCCCCCTTTGCATCGCGGTTTTCATCTATTCGTTTCCACGGTTGTTTCAGCTTCGTTTTTTTTAAAATCTGCGTTTTTGTAGCATTATCCGTTTTCAGGGCCTTTGTTGTCTGAGGGCGGAGAGCCAGGGGGATAAATCGCAATCGCTAAATCGGATTTGAACTCGGGTTTGGCACGGCGGAAGCCCCAACACTCTCCCTTAGCGGCTGCCGCATGGGACATGTCTGTAACGCGCTCTATGTGGGGCTGCTCCGGAAGCTGGAGCTAGTGCAGAACGCTGCAGCTCGGCTGTTGTCTGGAGCTGCGCCTTTCCAGCATGTAACTCCTCTGCTGAGGGAACTGCACTGGCTGCCTATCTGCTACTGGGCCAGGTTGAAGGTTCTTGTACTTGTGTACAAAGCCCTAAACAACTTGGGACCAGGATACCTGAGAGAGCGCCTTCTCCCTTACCAACCTGCCCGGTCACTGAGGTCATCCGAGGGCCTGCTCCTGGTGGTTCCACCTAGATCCATCCTCCGATTGGAGTCCACCAGGGGAAGAGCCTTCAGCGTGGTGGCCCCCCTCCTGTGGAACTCCCTGCCTCTGGAGGTCAGGCAGGCTCTGACCTTGTACTCCTTCCGGCGCCTCCTGAAAACATCTTTATTCCAAGAAGCCTTTCTCTAACATGCAGCCTTGGATTTCTGTTTTTGCTTCTTTTTAAATTTTGTTTTAACTGTTTTATTCTGTTTTAATTTTCATTTTACCTTGTACACCGCTCCGAAATTTTTCAATGTGGAGCAGTATATAAATATTCTATGTTAACTTGCCCTCTGTATAGGGACCCAAGAGAGAGACTCCTGAAACCGCTGCTGACATATGGAGGCATGAATGCCCAAGCAGAAACAGTTCTCTTCCTCCTTAGCGATACGAACAGTTATGTCGCTCATAAAGTGGCCCTGTTTGCACTGGCAGCGAAAAAGATTAGGAAGAGAGAACTTGATAAAATTGCTATAAACTGCCACAGAGACTCAGAGTGCTGAGCGAAATGAGAGCTTTAGTCAGAGTAAATTTAAGCTTGTCTGTATGGTTCTCTTGGTTATTTTAAACTGTTGTGTACTTTTATAGTTGTATGCTTTTCTATGGATGTATTTGTCATGGCCTTCGGCTAGCACAGTAAACTGATGATTGATTGATTGATTGATTGATATAAATATTCTAAATAATAAATAATAATAATGTCGCCGGGGTTGTGTTTCAAAGAGAATGGCAGAATCTGGAATTCTGTGCCCGGGTTATCTAACTGCACTCCAAGAAGTGCAGTTTAGACGGATGCTTCCCCAAAAAACATTTGCGTAATATCTCTTATTGTGCATAATTTCCCTGGTCTTGACTAATTTTTGGCAGGTGGACCGGGGGGTGCCCTTCTGTACAAAGCCTCCCTTTGTAGCCTTGAGGGCTAGAAACTTGTGTGTGCCTGCTTTCTGCCTCACTCACTGTTTTGCTTTTAATTAAAAGCTGAGACTCTCAGGAAGCTCAATTCAGCACCCACTCGCCACCTTCAGAGCCTTCTCTGAGATTCACAACAAAACCACAGCCTCCGTCCGAGCGTTTGAACTTTTTTTCTTTCTTTCCTTTTCTCCTTGGTGCTATTCGGCATCAGCCCTTTCATCTTTATCATGCGTAATCGCCTGTCCCTCCTGCAGCACCAGCCTCCGAGCTGGAACAGCTGTGCAGCACTGCAGGATCTGCTGCCCTCGCCTCGGAGACACGCTTGCAGTTGTGACGCTCCGCACGGCTGGTGCAGGTGCCGGTGGTAGACGCTTCCCCTTCCTCTGATGTTCTTGTCCTCTTGAACGATCAGTGGAGGACTGCCAGTTGTGCTGGGAGCCGCCCTCCTCCAACAGTGGCACCATGAGCTGCCTGAGTGGACAGTGTGGTTTAGTGGTTACAGCAGCCTTGACCTCAGCTGTTTTGTACTTCAACTCATCTAGAGTATTGCGTCCAGTTCTGGGCTCCACAATTCAAGAAGGACGCAGACAAGCTGGAGCGTGTTCAGAGGAGGGCAACCAGGATGATCAGGGGTCTGGAAACAAAGCCCTATGAAGAGAGACTGAAAGAACTGGGCATGTTGAGCCTGGAGAAGAGAAGATTGAGGGGAGACATGAGAGCACTCTTCAAATCCTTGAAAGGTTGTCACACAGAGGAGAGCCAGGATCTCTTCTCGATCCTCCCAGAGTGCAGGACACGGAATCACGGGCTCAAGTTAAAGGAAGCCAGATTCCAGCTGGACATCAGGAAAAACTTCCTGACTGTTAGAGCAGTACGACAATGGAATCAGTTACCTAGCGAGGCTGTGGGCTCTCCCACACTAGAGGCATTCAAGAGGCAGCTGGACAACCACCTGTCAGGGCTGCTTTAGGGTGGATTCCTGCATTGAGCAGGGGGTTGGACTCGATGGCCTTGTAGGCCCCTTCCAACTCTGCTATTCGATGATTCTATGATTCCCAATCTTCCTGACAGTTGCCCATGCTGGCTGGGCCTGATGGGATTTGAAGTCCAAAACATCTGGAGAGCATGAGGTTGGGGAGGTCTAGCTTAGAGTGTCAGGCTCAGACCGGAGACACCCTGCTGATCCATGAAGTTTACCGAGTAATCTTGGGCTGGTTGCTGTCTCTCGGCCTTGCCTACCTCACAGGGCTGTTGTGAGGATAGAAGTGGGGATCATGTATTCCCCCTCCTGAACCTGTTAAAGCAAAACTGTGGTGCAAAGCAAAACTTTTAAACGCAGACTCATTGAAATGAAAAGAAAAACGCACAGAGTTCCCATGAAGCCAGGGCTACAGAACTGTTTTCCAGCCAAGGGCTGAATTCAACCGGGAGAAAAACAGGGACTACTGCACTAGCTGGATCAATGGCCCGAACTGATAGAAAGTAGCTTCCGAGGCTGCTGTTCGAATCAGCCCTTCATTTGGAACCATGAGGACTGGCATCTTATTCTCCTTTTAGAGGACAGACCATAGCTTAGTGAAGAACACCTGCTTGGCATGCAGAAGGTTGCAGGTTCAATTCCTGGCCTCTTCACGAATTCCTGTGTTAAGGATTATTGATTTATTTCCAGCATTTACCTACTGCTCCACACCTAAACAGATTCCACAGCGGTAAACAATAAAAATGATTCCTATGTACCTCTCCGAATCAAATTTCTTTTTCAGAACCATGAGGACTAGAATCTTACTTTCTTCTTAGGGGAGGAGCCATAGTTCAGTGATACAATACTCGTGCAGAAAGTAGTCGATGTAGAAAAATAGATGGTCCAGTGATGTTACTGTTTGCAAAGCGACTCTCAAGAGATGCTAACCTCACTTCTTTTCCTCTCTTCCCTCAGATCTTTTGCCGTTGATCTTTCAGCAAACCTGGGGCCTGCAGGGTAAGTTCTTGCCGTTTTAATTATGCCACCAGCGATGTGGGTTTGCTGGGGAAATTTGAACTGTGCGAGGGCAGAGAGAGGGTTTAGGGCATTTTCCCCTGCCCTAAATTGATTTAATTTAGCATTTTAGTTTGACTTATTTATTTGTTTGTTTTGTATTTATATACCACCCCATAGCCAAAGATCTCTGGGCGGTTTACAAAAGTTTAAAACAGTGAACATTAAAAAGTATACAAAATTAAAAACCATCAAAAATATAAAAACAACGGTATCCATTTAGTCAACAACAGTTCTGGGGTCCGTTAAAAAACAAACAAACTTAGCATATGTTGTTAAATGCCTGGGAGAAGAGAAAAGTCTTGACCTGGTGCCGAAAAGATAACAATGTTGGCGCCAGGCGAGCCTCATCGGGGAGATCATTCCACAGTCGGGGGGCCACCACCGAAAAGGCCCTCTCCCTTGTTGCCCTCCTCCGAGCTTCCCTCGGAGTAGGCACTCGGAGGAGGACCTTAGATGTTGAGCGCAGTGTACGGGTAGGTTCATGTCGGGAGAGGCGTTCCGTCAGGTATTGTGGTCCCAAGCCGTGTAAGGGTTTATAGGTTTAAACCAGCACCTTAAATTGGGCTCAGAAACATATAGACAGCCAATGCAAGCGGGCCAGAATCGGTGTTATGCGTTCGAACCTTCTGGCCGCTGCATTTTGCACAAGCTGCAGCTTCCGAACTGTCTTCAAAGGCAGCCCCACGTAGAGCGCATTGCAGTAATCTAATTTGGAGGTTACCAGAGTATGGACGACTAAAGCTAGGTTATCCCTGTCCAGATAGGGACATAGCTGGGCCACCAACCAGAGTTGGTAGAAGGCACTCCGTGCCACCGAGGCCACCTGAGCCTGAAGTGACAGAGACGGTTCTAGGAGAACCCCCAAGCTACGAACCTGCTCCTTCAGGGGGAGGGCAACCCCATCCAGAACAGGTTGAACTTGGATTTACTAAACCAGAACTTTTAAAAATATGGGGTGAAATCCAACAAGAGCAGACCGATAGAACTGAATGGGGCTGTGGTTAGTCATGACTAACTGAAGTTCCGTTCATTGCAGTTGGTCTACTCTAGGTAGAAATCATGTTGGGTTTCAGCCATGGTTTTTCATGTGGTCTAGAAATATCTACAAATTCCAATAGTCAAAAAGAGTTGAACTGAAATAGTTTGGCAGGAGGAGAGGCGGAGGCAGATCTTGCTGTTGCAATCCTCTACACACTTAATTGATTAATTAATCAATATGTTTATTGCTAAATCCACAGATCATTGCAACACATACAAACTTGACATTTTGCTATACTATACATGATAAAAATTACATATGGTTAAAAATTACATATGGTTAAAAATTACAGCTATCAAAAACGTAACATGCATTGCTAAAAGGATAGTAAGATAGGAGCACAGCGGACATACAGAAATCTTTAATTGCTTCTCAATGACATTTCATTTATGTCATTGAGAATTGGAATCATTGAACTCTATAGGACTTGCTTCTAAGTGAAAGTGCATAAGATTGCCTTGTTTGTATGCGTTAAACGTTATATTCAAACACATGTAAAACTTTACTTGGAAACGCATTTTGCGGGGAATAGTAGAACCCAGATGGGGTCATCCCATGAAGCTGATGGGTGGGAGGTTCAAGACAGAGAAAAAGGAGGATTTTTTTCACACAGTGCAGAGTCAAACTATGGAATTGGCTACCACAAGACGTGGTGATGGCCACCACTTTGGATGGCTTTAAGAGGAGGTTAAACAAATTGCTGAAGGAGAAAGCTATCAATGGCTGCTAGTCCTGATGACTCTGTGCTACCTCCAATATCAGAGGAAGTGGGCCTATCTTCCCCAGTTGCTGGGGAACATGGGCGGGAAGGTTACGTTGCGCTCACGTCCTACTTGTGGGCGTCCCATTGGAGCATCTGGTTGCCAAAATGTAAACAGAATCCAGGGCTAATTGAGTCTCGTGTCTGATCCAGCGTGGCTCCTCTGATGTTCGTAAGTTTTAAAATGGGCACAACCCTTTTAAAACATTCTTTAAGGAAAATAAAAAAAACAGAAGGTATCAAACTATTATCCTGTACGGATGCTAAGGAAGCCCTAAGAGCTGTGCACGTAAATATTTGTGTTTCCTAAGGGAAAACTATAGCATTGATTTTACTTTTGATTCACATCACACTCATTCCTGCCGTCCAATTGGACTTTCGTGGAGTTCCTCCATCCTGTGACTTTGTTACGTTACTTATTAACTTTCTGAAACAATGCGTTTCTAAAGAATCGACCGTTTCCTGTACAGAGAGAGAGAGAAAAACATACTAGCAGGAAATTTACCTGGGGCTACGTGATTGATTTTTGTATACCCATTTCCCGTTAATACTCAGAACCTGGAATGAACCTGAATCTGCTTTTCTAGAGCTGTCTATATTATGTTGCCTGGGTTTTTGTTTTGAAAAGTGCCGATTTGAAACAATCGCCCAAATAAAAAGGGCGGCTTCAAACGTTTGTCAGTTTCTTGCGTGCATTTGATACTCTGTAACTCAAAAACCATATTGGGTTGTGAAGGATAGTGCTGGGTATTTTGAGTTAGGTAAATACACTTGCTTCTTCCTTAATACTCGTGCAATTAATTTCAGGGGCCGGTTGCAAACTGTGCTTATTTGTGTATTTAAGTTTACCTCGCTCTTCCGCCAATCCCCCCCCCAAAAAAAACCCCGAAAGGGCTTTCAAAGGTTAGCATTAAGGCTGTCCATAAATTTAAAAGACGTGGCACGAAAGGAAAAGGATTGGGAGAGAGGAAGGGAAAAAAAATTCAGTTACAAAGTTCTTGTAGGCTTTCTGGCAGAGAAGGGCGAATTCCTGAGATGCCCCAAAGATAGGCAGAAGAACTGTTGGTTGAGGGGCTTTCCCTATATGTCTTCGCCCCCCCCCCCTAAAGACTTCCTTAAGGAAAGTATTCCAAATTCAGGGAGCCACCACTAAGAAAGCCATGTGCTTTTTTGCACACCTAATGTGTTTTTCCTAGCGATGGCACTCAAAGATGGGTCGGGGCAGGTGAGTACAGGGACGGTCCTGTTCCTTTTTCTCTGCAAAACAGGCAGAGAACCAGTAGGTCAAGTTTCCCCCAGCTTGTGTTGATGAAGCCTCTGACACTGATTGGCTGAGCTGCTGCGTGATGTCACGGAATGTTCACGAATGTTCCAGCAGCAGGGGGCGGAGTTGTCAGAATATGTGTGGTCCCTGCTTGGCTTCCATAAGGCGGAGGGGAAATAGGACAGTCTAACTGGGATTAAAAATGGTGGCCGTGTTGGCCGGCGGTGATGGGAATTGTAGTCCCACACATTCGGAGGGCACCAGGTTGGAGGAGGCTGCTAAGAGGAGATCCCAGGAGGTAATAGAACTTAGGAGCTAAAGAGTCCAGAGGCATAGTGACCACAAGTGGCTATTGGCAACCGATTTCACAACTCCTTTGGCTGCTGGCTTATTTCATTTCTTATATTTTGCATCCTTCCCTTCCTTCAAGGAGCTCCAGGCTGGGTGCACAGCCCCTCCCCATTCTGTCCTCACAACAGCCCTGTGAGGTAGGCTAAGCCGACAGAGAGCGACTGGTCCAAGGTCACCCAGCGAGCTTCGATAGACAATTCTTGGATTTGAACCCAGGCCTTCCTAGCCCTGGTTGCCACACCCCTAACCCCAGAAGCTCTCAGTCTCCTAACTCTCACCGTTGTTGGCTGGGGCAGATGGTGGGTGTAGTTCCCCTGCCTTAACTGCTACACCGCACTGGCTTCTCTCCTACGCAGCCCGGGGCTTCTGTGCCCAGCGCTGTGTGTGCGCGCGTGGAAGCATAATTCCTCGTTTCCTTGTGCCACGTTTAAAGGAGAAATCTCTGGCAGAGAGCGTGCATGCTGCAGTTTCAGAGTTATGCCCTTCCCTGTCGCGGGGATTTCATGGGGTTGTTCCGCCTTGCATTGTTGTTCTTTTAAAAACATCCAGGGCATCACAGGTGAGTCGAGGTGAAGTTGTGGGCGATGGAGGGAAGTAATCCCAGCAGGACGAGGCCAGGCAATGCTCCCCCACCCACCTCTTCTGCTACTTTGTCTCGGCTGGACCCTGCTCATGTCTTGTGACATCACCGTGGGTTGCACCAAAGCACACACACGCACACACACACACAAGGGGAAAATTCCAATATTGCTTCAAAGTGTGGATCAGGGAAATCCCCGGGTCCCAGACTCAGGAGGGAGGCGTCGGCTCCCCGAGGAGGGAATGGGAGGCCCGGGGGTGGGGGGGGCTGGAAGAGATGGAGGAGTCAGATAGGGTATGCACACATGTGTGTGTGTCAGAGAGAGAAAGAGAGAGAGGCTTTGGGGACATTCCTCACTTGCCCTGCCCAGGCAGAAAGTTGGCGAGTTTTTTCTTTTCATTTGCGCTGTTCAGTATTGTGCGTGTCCAGCTTGGCTCAGCGGTGTTGGAACGGATGGAGCTGACTGAAGGCACTTCTGTCTTTTCAAACGTTCTCTTCACTCTAAGAAAGCACATGCCATCAGCGGTTAGGAATGTGCTAGCGGCGCTCACCACTTCAGCTCCCCCGTCGTGTGCGCACACGCAAATGCAGACCACTGAGAAGGTCCGGGGGGGTCAAGTCCCCAACGAGACCATGAGGACTCCCCACATCCTCAAGATGCCCAGATGCCTGGGATCTACTTGGGGGGTGACGTGGCGGAGAAAGGAACTTTGCACGCGCTCAGAGGCACCTGTTACGCCGAGGTTTCGGAGCAGAGTGCTGGCCTTTTGGACACTGGTTTTGGGTCTCAGTTTAAACCCTGCGTCTAAGAGGAATCTGGAAAAAATGGCTCAAAGAAAAAGTCTCATGGGGGTGGGCAAATTTTAATCGCTTTTTCCCCCTTTGAAAGTGAGGTCTAACCTGGACCACTTTCTGCCGTGCTCCCAGATGGGATGGTCCCGGTTGGTCTTTTTTAGTGGTGAAGAAAAGGTAGTCTGCACATTCTCAGAGGCACTTGGCCTTAGTCGTACTCCCCCCCACCCCAGGCTTAAGAATTCCGGTGCCAGTTCTGTAACCCCTGTGGAATACAAGCGGCTGTTTATCCACACATGTGTCCTTCACAACATGCAGTGGTTATTTCTCCTTCTCCCCGATCCTACATGAGTCATTGTGTTTGAATACCAAAGGTACACGGGAGTGCTACCTTAACTAGGGTCAGCAGTTGCATAGGCCCATAACATACCTTCTAGAACAGATGGGAGGTCCTGGAGCATTTGTGTGCTTAAGAAACTTAACCCGCACTCAGGATATCCAGGTTTGAGTCCCCACTTGGCCATGGAAGCCCACTGGGTGACTTTGGGCCAGTCACTGACTCAGCCCAGCCTACCTCACAGGGCTGTTGTTGTGAGGATAAAATGGAGAGGACGATCATGCACAACGGAATATAGATATGACAAATAAACAAATAAATGCCACCTAGCCTGGTGAAGATTTCTGGAGAACCCGAAAGCTTGCAAAGTTAAGAAACTAAATAAAAGGGTACCGCAGGGAATGTGGTCAAGAATTATTTTCCGTGACCCCAGAAATGAGGACCTGAAATTATGGGTATAAGCTGCAGCTGCCTAGATTCCGATTAAATGGAAGGAAAAACTTCCTGACGGTAAGACCTGCACAACGGTGGAACAGTCGACACACGGAGATTGTGGGTTCTCCATCTCTGGAGGTTTTTAAAAAGTGGCTGGACAGAGCCACCTCTCATGGGCGGTTTAATTGGTTTAACTGTATATTGCAGGGGGTGGACTAAATTATCCTTGTGGTCCCTTCTAACGCCATGATTCAATAAACATGCTCCTTATTTCCCGTTCTTGGTTATTATTTCAAAAGTGCAGAGTTGTTGAAGGTTTCTGGGTTTTTTGTTCGTTTGGGATGGAGTTGTGTCTCACTAATGTTCATGTATTTTCTTCTTGTTGTTTTTCCTTCCTCAAGACCCTGCCCCCAGCACCACTCCTTTCGTGGAGATAATTGAACAGCCCAAGCAGCGCGGCATGCGTTTCCGCTACCAGTGCGAGGGGCGCTTGGCTGGCTCTATTCCTGGGGAGCGCAGCACGGACACCACCAAGACCCACCCCACCATCAAGGTTCGCTTTTCAAAATTGCAGGGTGTCGAGAATCCTTGGGCCGTGTTGACATGGGCCTGCAGATTTGAAAGCAATTCGTTTTTTGTTGACGTCGTACATTGCGCTTCCGGAGGGGACGCGTCTCAACTCGAGAGGCGTGTCGCGGAACGTTCACAAACATTCCTGGTCGCTTAGCGCGCAAAACGGCTAAAAACGCCGGCAGCCCTGTTGCGAGAGGAAGGGATATTGTCAGTTTGGCTGGGGTTTTAAAAGCTCCGCACGGGCCCCGGTGGGCGAGAGTGCCTTTGTGTGATGGGCTGAAGGCTGGGCAGATGTCTCAGCAGTTCAAGAAGCTAAGAGGCAAGGAGGTCAAAACCAAGTGTGTTGTTGCACTCCTGTCCTGGTTGTGGAGTTTGTTCACATTTTGTGTGAAGAAAATGCTGGGCTAGATGGACCGTTGGGCCTGATCCCGCAGGGCTCTTCTCATGTTCTTAACCTCCATGGACCTGGTAGAACAGCGGGGATGGCAGATAGCCGGCCCAAACGTTGGGGAAAGGGGCAGGCCGAGAAGTAGAGCCCCTGGCTGACTCTGCGTGACCTCTCCTGCCCCCAGATCCACAATTACATGGGTCCTGGCAAAGTCCGGATCTCTCTGGTGACCAAGGAGGTCCCGTACCGGCCTCATCCCCACGACCTGGTGGGGAAAGACTGCAAAGAGGGGTTCTACGAGGCCGAGCTGTCGCCGGAGCGCTCCATCCACAGGTGAGAGGAAGTGGGGAGCCGGGCCTTCTCTCTTTCTCTGGCTGTCCTGGGAGGCGGGCGTCTGGGGCAGTGGGGGGGACCCTCAGGCCGGGGCGGGGGTGTCTCAATCCAGCCCTCTCACCTTTTCTGCATTCCCCCTTCCCACCATGGCCAGTGCCTGGAACTCCTCTCTGAAGTTTCTGGCGATTAAGAGCTTTAAGCTACACTGTGCTGGTCTTTGGCCCTGGGGCCGAATTTCCTTTCGGAGAGGCTGTTGGTGTGCTGGTTCGGAGGCCTTTCCCCGCCTCTCTTCCCCTCCCCTGTTCCCTTGCCTCTTCCTGTCCCTCCACGCTGACCCCCGCCCCTCCTCCGCCTCTTCCCAGCTTCCAGAACCTGGGGATCCAGTGCGTGCGGAAACGGGACCTGGACAAAGCCGTGGCCAAGCGGATCGAAACCAGCAACAACCCCTTCAATGGTGAGGAGAGAGCGCCCCCCAACCCCTTTGGCAGGGACGTGGGCGGGGTGGAGGGTCGGACCGTTATAAGGACGTAGGAAACTGCCTTAGACGAGGTTGGAGAATTTGGACCCATCTTGACCCCGGCGGGAAGGGGAAGGGGGCACATTTGGAGTGTTGAACGGGGCTCGTGGGCGCTCTCACAAAATGGCCGCCACGGGAGGGCGGGGCTCACTTGCGGAAAGACGCAGCAGGCAGGGCAAACGGTATTTGTTCATTTTCCACGGGAGACGCTGGGGATTGAGGCTGGGCCGCCCTGTGTTTTGCCCTGAGCGGTATCGCGCTCTCCTCCTGCGGTCTAACTCTGCCTGTTTTGCACCCTCTTTCTCGCCCTCCCCTGCCTCGCTCTCAGTGCCCACGGAGGAGCTGAAAGGCGACTACGACCTCAACGCCGTCCGCCTGTGTTTCCAGGTGTGGATCCGGGACGCGGGCAGCGGCCGCCTGGTCCAGCTTCCCCTGGTGATCTCTCAGCCGATCTACGACAATCGTGAGTGCGGAGGGATCCCGGGGGGGAGGAGGCAGAAGGGGTGCTTTTGAGGGTGGGCCTTTCCTTCTCCCCCGCCCCCCAAAGACTTGTGGAGCAAACGCGATGCCAATAGATAATTTCACCCTTCCCCAACCTGCGGCCGTTCAGATGTTTCGGACTGCAACTCCTATCATCCCCAGCAATCACGCTGGGAATTGTAGTCCAATATATCTCAGGAGGGCAGCAAGTTGCGGAAGGCGGGGATTATTGATTCAATTTGTATCCTGCCCAGAGCAACTTCCAGCAGAAACCTTGGAAATTGTTGAGGGAGATTTCTTTAATTTCTTTCCCAGCCTCTACTCTTTCTCTGTATCTCCTGACCTCTTTGTCTTGCTGTTTCTCTTCCTTCCCAGCCTCTAGCTTCGCTATTTCTCTCCCCACAACTTCTTTTTAACTCACTTTTGATTAGCCAGGCCCCCAGGGCAGCCGTTGCCTGACTAGCCACATCCGCTGCGGGGGGGGGGGGGGGGGAGCTTTTAAGTTAAATTATTACGCATTTTTATAAGCAATGGAATTTAACTTTTTCTCATGCAAATCTACCCTATCTGTGCATGATGTATCACTTTAAACCTTTACTGTGGTTGGTTGGTTTATAGGTTTTTCTTTTAACCTTGCTTTTCAGCTGAAAAAAGCCTCCAATAGTAAGGCCTTTCAGTCTAGGAGGCGCGACATGAAAGGAAAACGAGCTGGGCGGGAGGAGGAAAGAAACCAGCTCCGGCACTATCACTAAGTTTCAAAGTTCTTACAGGCGTCCCTTCTAGAAGGGGAAGAGCAAAGCGAACTCCCTGCAGCTGCCCTTCCTCTGGCCGATAGATGGGGCCGGACTGCTCCTCCCTTGCCACAATCTTCTCCCTGGGAGACTGGGTGCAGCCTCCCAGCGGCCCCAGCTCCCCTGGGCGGAACGTGCTTCCCTTCTGCTCTGCAGCCCTTCCATGTGCGTTTTTCTCCCTCCAGGTGCGCCCAACACTGCCGAGCTGAAAATCTGCCGTGTCAACCGCAATTCGGGGAGCTGCCTGGGAGGAGACGAGATCTTTCTTCTCTGCGACAAAGTGCAGAAAGGTAAGAGCTCCTCCGGCAAACGTCTTGTGTCTTCTGGGCCGCTGCACTCCCCACGCCCTGCCGCCTGCCTCAGCTTTGAAAGACGTGGAGGAGATTTAACCTTGGGAGAGAGCATCAAGGACCTTTGGACAATGATGGTCCAGAGGATACGACGTCATCTGTGTGTGTGTGTGTGTGTGTGTGTGTGTGTGTGTGTGTGTGTGTGTCTTTCTCTGTCTCTTTCTCTCTCTCTGTCTCTCTTTCCCTGTCTCTCTCTCTGTGTCTGTCTGTCTCTCTGTCTCTCTCTCTTCTCTCTCTGTCTCTCTCTCTTTCCCTGTCTCTCTCTCTCTCTGTCTTTCTGTCTCTGTCTCTCTCCCTCCCTCTGTCTCTCTCTCTTCTCTCTCTGTCTCTCTGTCTCTCTTTCCCTGTCTCTCTCTCTCTCTGTCTCTGTGTGTGTGTGTGTGTGTGTGTGTGTGTCTGTCTCTTTCTCTCTCTCTGTCTCTTTCTCTATATTCACGGGTATATTTTGTTTTTATGTCACTTTTTGTCTATTCTTTGCATGTTTTGTTGTTGATTTTGCTGGTCTGCGACCATAATAAATAACAATTTGAAACTCTTCCTGGCTCCTCCCCATGGGGTAGGGGCGGGGCCTGCTGAGGTGACACGAGCCGCCACGCGCTACACCAGGCCCTCAGGGTGGAGTTCCTATACCCTTACCGTGGCTAGTTAGGGACAGGAAGTTTTAGGCCTTGGCACTTCCTGTTTCGTCCCTTCTCCTGCCCTTTTCGTCACTCCGGCGACGCGCCTGACACCCGTGACTCAATCCCCTGTTTCTCTGCTTCTGCTTCAGAGGACATCGAAGTCCGCTTCTTCAAGGACGCCTGGGAAGCCAAGGGCTCCTTCTCGCAGGCCGACGTCCACCGCCAAGTGGCCATTGTCTTCAAGACCCCGCCGTACATGGACCAAACCCTCCGGGAGCCCGTGACGGTCCAGATGCAGCTGCGCCGCCCCTCCGACAAGGAGGTCAGCGGGCCCATGGAGTTCCGGTATCTCCCCAACGAAGGTATTAGAAGGGGTTGGGAATATTGCGCTCTCTTGGGCACGGTCCCTTCCTTGGACAGTGACCGTGGTTGGTTTTTGAATGGCTGATGGGAGCGTCGGAAGCAAAGCGCTTCACAAGGCTGTTCACACAACACGCTAAGCCACACTCGGGAGTTGAGTGTGGGTTGTTTTGAACAGTGGGTTATAGCGTGTCGTCCGAACACAGCCAGGGTGGCTCGCTGACCATGCAACGACAGCGTGCCTTGTTTTTCTCCAACAAGCCACCTTGAGGACCGATGCTTGTGGATGGGCTGTTCAAGGCGGTTCACAAGCCACCCTGGCTGCGGTCAGACAACGCGACAACCCAGCCCGCGGAAACCGTGCTGACGGAGTCGGATTTTTAAAAATGTCCTGAATTTAAGCATGTTCCGCCCCCCAAATGTGTATTTTCATCTTTTACACCATGAAGGGAAAACGCATTTTCAGTTGTCTTTTTTCATTATTATTATTATTGTCCACTATTACTAAATTTCTACGAAATTTGGGGAAGTTAAAAACCGGTCCGCAGAATCTGCCCGTATCACTGAGGATAACTGAGGGCGGGTGTTAAGAGGCCACCAGTGAGGGAGGAAGCAGCAGCCAGGCCCCTCTCCACCGTGCCTGGGTCCAGCTCCAGCTGAGAGCCCCCTCCCTCCTGCAACCAACTGCCTCTGGAGAGGCCACCAGTGAGGGAGGAAGCAGCAGCCAGGCACCTCTCCACCGTGCCTGGGTCCAGCTCCAGCTGAGAGCCCCCTCCCTCCTGCTACCAACTGTCTCTGCAGAGGCCACCAGTGAGGGAGGAAGCAGCAGCCAGGCACCTCTCCACCATGCCTGGGTCCAGCTCCAGCTGAGAGCCCCCTCCCTCCTGCTACCAACTGTCTCTGCAGAGGCCACCAGTGAGGGAGGAAGCAGCAGCCAGGCACCTCTCCACCGTGCCTGGGTCCAGCTCCAGCTGAGAGCCCCCTCCCTCCTGCTACCAACTGTCTCTGCAGAGGCCACCAGTGAGGGAGGAAGCAGCAGCCAGGCACCTCTCCACCATGCCTGGGTCCAGCTCCAGCTGAGAGCCCCCTCCCTCCTGCTACCAACTCCTGCTGAACTTTGCAACTAAGATTGTAGTGCCTGAATTTGCTTTCCTTCCCCCCCTCCTCCTCCCTCCCAATCCCCTTTCCTTTTGTGTCATGTCTTTTAGATTGTAAGCCTGTGGGCAGGGACTGTCAAGAAATACTTTTGTAAGCCGCCGTGAGAGCCTTTTTTGGCTGAATGGTGGCATAAAAATCCTTAAATAAATAAATAAATAAATAAATAATAAATAAATAATTGTGTGCGTGGTGGGGGGAGCATTCTCTGCCTGCTTTTGAGCCAAGTTGCCAACTTTGTGTGTGTCCGTCTCTTCTTTGGACAGGCGACTTTCACCGTATTGAGGAGAAACGCAAACGGACGCTGGGTACCTTCAAGAGCTTTGTGCAGAAAACGCCCTTTGCAGGTAGGGTAGCAGGAGAGGTGGCGGAAAGAGACAGCGGTTGAAGGAATTCCACCAGGGCGAGAGAGAGGTGTGACATGGTGGCGACTGTGGAATTCCACGAGGACCCTGGGTTGTTGCTGCCGCTGCTGTTGTAATTTATGCCATTTCTATCCCGCCCCCTAGCTGAAGCTCTCTGGGCGGTTCACAACAATCCCCAAGATAAAATACAGCATTTATTTAAATGTACAAAATTTAAAGGACAGTTTCAACGGCTAAAAACCCTTTTTGATAAAATGCTAGACTGGTCCAAACAGCTGGCAGGAATACCCCGTCACCTGGGAGTAGAGGGCAGTCTTCAGGTGGTCCTGAAAAGATGGCAGTGTTGGCATCAGGCGGGCCTCAGGGGAGAGGAGAGCATTCTCTATCCGGGGGGGGGGGCACCACTGAGGAGGCCCCGTCTCTCTTCGCCGCTCTCCGTAAAAGTCAAGTCTCCTGTGCCCATGAGGAGTACCCTGGAGATGAAGCAACATGTGAGAAAGAGGGGTTCAACCCTAGCTCTGAAGTTGCTGTATGTGTTCTACCCCCTTTCCTCTTCTCCCCAACAGTCGGGGCTGTGGAATCGCGTTCCCCGCGCCGCATCGCTGTTCCGAAACATGGCCTGGGGCGGCCCAATGCCACCGGTAAGGACTTTCTCCCTCCAGAAGCGTTTCTGAGGATATTTACTTTTTGCCTGTGGAAACACGCTGAGAAGCTAGTAAAGCAGTGGTGGGCCACATACGCCCCCCCCCCAAGATGTTTCAGCCTACAACTCCCATCATCCCCTCACCATTGGCTATGCCGGCGAGGGCTGGTGGAGGGTTGTAGGCCGAAACATCTACAGGGCCACAAATGGTCCACTCTTTCATGAGATAGTTATTGATGTTGCCATGCGCCACAGAGGGCGTATACATGGCCCACCCCGTTGCAGAGCAGTGCCTTTTATTTATTTTTACTGACATCACTGTGGACTAGCAGCTTAAGCGTTTTGTACGAAACTGTTAGGCGACGCTCAGCCTGTCTACCTACCACCTCTTTGGGCCTCCATTTTACACACACCTCCAGGCCCCGTGTAAATCCTCCATCCAAACTTACCTCCCTCTTTCTTTGCACAAGCCCTTGCGCCTCGCCGACACCTTCCCTTTTGTCGTTGACATCACAGCAGTCCGGCCAATCGTGTGGAGGAGGCCGCTCTGGTGTTGAGGCCGCTGTGTGATTGTGCCGACGGGTTGTGTCTCGGCTTGGTACTCTTTCTCCCCCCGTATCTCTGTGAGGTTCCCCAAAAGGCCCAACGCTCCAGTCTATAGACCTTCCGTGCTGTTTTCTGTTCCTGTTTGTCAAAACCGCAGCCGAATGCTTTTAAAGCGCATACGTCTTGAATAGACCTGTTCTAAAACAGCAGACGTCACATACTATTAAATGCCTGGGAGCCGAAGGCGCTCTTTACTTGGCACCTAAACAAATGACAGTGTCTGTGCCGGGCAGTCCTGAGTGGGGAGCTCATTCTGCAATCTAGGGGGCCACCACTGAGGAAGCCCTCTCCCTTATCACCACCTTCCGAGCCTCCTTGGAGGTGGCAGCAAATCATGAGGCAGTTAGTGGTCGGTAAGTAGTAGTAACACCCATCCCTTTCCTCTTCTGCTCCTCCGCAGGTGCTCCCGGGCTCATGGGAGTCCCAGGCCAGCCCTCGGTGCCTGCACCCAAACCACAGACCCTGATCCAGGCTTCTCACGGCTTCTTCGGCGGCCCCAGCCACGCCACGCTGCCTCTCTCGGCTGCAGCGCAATCCGGCCTCAGCACGGTGAACCTGGAAGACCTGTCGGGCCTGGGCGTGGCCCAGTCGGTCCAGTCGGACGCGGAAACTAGCATCGCCGACGCCATCCTGCACCTCCACTTCGAAGGGGCGGACGCGGGAGCCATGGAGCTGGGAGAAATCCTAGACGACATGCCCTACACCAGCCTGGAGGCCATCAACACGGCTGAGTTCCGGCAGCTCCTCACGGAAGGGGCCGGCCCGACGGGCCCGACAGCGGTGGCGGCAGCCTCAGAGAGCCAGGCGACTCTGCTCACCTACCCGGAGTCGATCACCCGCCTGGTCAGCCAGCGGAGGGCGGAAGGGGAGCCGTCCGGAGGCGGGGAAGCCGGAGGCAGCAGCTCGACCAACAGCTTCATCAACGGCCTGTTGGGAGCCCTCCCTGGCGAGGACGGCTTTTCGTCTATGGTCGACCTGGATTTGAACTCGCTTCTGAACTCATAAGGGGAGGGGGGTTGACTTGAAACTGCCGGGCTCTCTCCTTGGCCTCCCGGACTCCTGCCAGCCCCCTCCTGCCCAGACTAGCAACTTGGTCTCCGCTTGCTGGTGTTTCCCTGCTGGATATTTTGGGATGGACAGCCGAGATGTCGAGGAGGCGGTGGGGTAGGGCGAGGGACTCGTCTCTTGGAACTAGCACCAGACGTTTCCCCGCCGCCTCTCCAGCGCCCCCCGCTTCTGTGGATCGTGTCGCCTGAATTGGGATGGGACCTGTGGTCTCTTTGTCGGAGAGGCGGGGATTGGCAGCATAGCCTGCTCTTGCCACACTTTTGTTAGAAACGGTGCTCTGTAGCAGCCACAAGCATGCTCAACCCGACCCATTAAGTGCTCCGTAATCACTACAGAGTCGATTTTACACCCTTTCTGACGCGATTTTACACCCGCTGCACCTCCGGACCCTTTCACAGTTGCCCACTAGATGGGTTCTTATTTCTCTGTTGAAGTTGGTGGCTGTCCTACATCCACTAGAATAAAGAAACGAAGTCTCCGGATTTTATTCCAAGAAACAGCCTTCTTCAGGGGTCAGTTTTAATATGTATAGATCCCTGCAAAGACCTCCGAAAAACAGAGTCTGCATGACGAATCCCGGAACCACAGAGTGTCTTTTTCAGAGATCTCTGTTCCTTGGAATAAAACCACATTTATTTTTTTCAGGATTTTGAGACATTGGCTCATTTTTCCGCTGGATCATTTTGGATGTTTTGTTCCCCTGTTCATCTGTAACATACTTGTGGGTGGAGTTCTCCAAAAACTTCTCTGGGTGTCATGGGGAACCTTTGCTTTCCCCCCTCTTGTTTTCTCCAATGCACCAGTCTGCCCCGTTTTCCATCGGAATATATCTACGGTTGCCAATGTTTCTTCGTTATTTGTTGGTAGGACTCTTGTGCCGTTAAGAATCGTGCTAAAAAATGCAAGCATCACTTTCCCGAGAAGGTAAAGCTGTTTTAGTCTACAGCAGCAAAGGTATCAAAGCGGCTTGGGGAACCTCAGAGGCGAACGCATTGATTGCAGCATACACTGCATCTGAGGAAACCCAGCGAAAGCTTACGCTGGAATAAATTTGTAAGTCTTTAAGGTGCCACAAGATTCCTTATGTGAAAAAACAAACCCAGCGATGGAGACTATGCAAACGTTTGCTTGTATCAACGCTCTTAAAAGGTCGCCCTACCAAGATTTTTTATTTTATTACAAGGTAAACTACCTTTTTGGAACCGGAGTGCCTTAAATATTGTCCCAGCTCATTTCTGGGACTAAATGTGCCTGATGGACGCTTCATAGCCTCTCTGTCCCGAGGGGAAGGTTTCGCTCAGCCCGTTTTTAAACAGAGTCAGAATAGGTCTCTCCACTGGGCTGTCGGAATGAGAGAGGTATGTTAGTGGGCGTGGGGAGCAGGGTTTACAGCTCAGGTCTTCTGTTAGTGGATGATGGGTCACCTTTTGGCCTTTGCATTTTGCCCCCTTGGGGTAGGAGGATGGCGTGAGTGCAGTGCGGTGCACACAAGACTTCTGTTCCTCATACTTCTTAAAAGAAGAGAACTGGGGGTGGAAAGACATTCTCTCCTGTTTCGGTTAACTGATGCCAAAACTTCGGGCCTAGCGCCCTGCTTCCTTTCGGAAGGGGTGGAAAACAGGTCACAGAAAACCCAGGCGGGCTTTCTCCTTCCCCGTTCGAGGAGAGGCTGGTTTTCCTGTAGGCCAGCTTTCTCCAACGGTGCCCATGTTTGGGCCTAGCCAGCATGCAAAGGCTGGCTAAGCCAACAGCTGAGAACTATAACTCAGGCAAGGCTGCTGTGTGCCTAATTTAGCTCTGGAGCCTGTTTCTTCTTTGGTTCGGGCAGGAGTCCCGTCCGAGCGAGGTGTTCCCGTGTTACATCAGCGTGATCCTCCCGGCCCTCCAAAGAAGTACTTTCGGAGGAGGAAGGAGGTGAGGAAGCGATGGAAAGTGTGTGTGTGTACAACCTCCCTTCCCGGATGGCACCCAAGACCTAAAGCTTTGGACTCAGGTAACCTCTTTAAAAAATAAAAAGCCCGGGAATCCATCACTCAGAC
The DNA here is from genome assembly GCF_023053635.1 of Elgaria multicarinata webbii. Classification (NCBI taxonomy): domain Eukaryota; kingdom Metazoa; phylum Chordata; class Lepidosauria; order Squamata; family Anguidae; genus Elgaria; species Elgaria multicarinata. The sequence goes on along the minus strand of NC_086191.1, from coordinate 11,714,461 downwards.
GGTGTCTGGCAGGGGTTGTGAAAAATGTCTTCCAGGCCCTCGGTCCACCAGGCTGCAGATATGGGGAAGGTGGGCGACCTTCCTGTCCGTTCCCTCTGGGAGTTGCTTCCGTGCCTCGATTTCTTTTTATACTATTTGCTGCATTGTTGGGGGTTTTTTTTGTAAAGGGGGCGAATGTGTAAAGATACTTAACTACTTAAGTGCTGTAACTATTTCAACTGTATCTCTCCCCCCACACACACACCCTTTTCCTATCGCAGGTTCCTAATAAACTGAAGCCTCCGCTTTACCATTTTCTTCTTTTAGCTTTGGGATGTTTCAAATTCTGTAACCCCCGTAGGGGAGAGGTTTCCTTAAGCAGGGATAGAGTCCAAATTCAGCAATCCTAGCGTCCCAACCTTGCCTCTGACAGAGTTAACAAGTCACCCCAGCCATGCTCCCAACGACACGATAACCCACCCTGTAGGAATTGTGCTGCGTTCAGACAACATGCTAACCCACGGTTCAACAAATAACCCACGGTTCAAATCAATCGTTGGGTGTGTTGTGTGAACAGTTCTACCTGTGCTCCCACGGAATTGTGGCAAAACACCGGGCCAGACAGTACCTTTCCCCCCCACCCCCAGTGTTGAAAAGAGCAAGCTGCTAATATGAACACTTAACTTTGACCAGAGTCAGTGTTATTTCCTGCAGCTTGCACAGGGGATGGGGCAGGCCCATGAAGCGGAGAGGACGCTCTGTTGAATTTGCAGCAGAGATGAGGATCAAAGAGGAGGCTTGATTCGTAGCTCAGTCTCTTGACAACCAGCCTAAACCTTTGCATGTGTCAGGAGACTATGATAACAAAAACTCTGTTTAAGAGAACCGCTGCAGGTACAGGATAAATCAGTGCAGTCTCCTCCTTCACACACACAAAGTCCAGAGGCTGTATTACATAGGCTTCTGAAACAGCAGAGGAGAACTTTACATCTTAACTCAGATTGTGAGGAGCTGGACGGAAACGCCAGGAATGAACGGCCATCAATTGAGAGATGGAATTTCAAATGCATTGGAAGTAGCACAAGCTTAAATCCTTACAATCTAGGATTGGGTGTGTGCACGCACACGTACTTCCTGGGTGCAGGAATAAAAGCAGCCCTGGGAGAACCCATAGAATTCCTTTTAAGGCATACATGGCTTTCTAAATCATCTGTAGCACAAGAAAGAGTTGAACGCAGAACTAGAACTTTCTCTTCGTATCCTAGCCTCAGTCCTCCCACTCCGTTAAGGATGAGCACGCTGAAGACAGGGCCAGACGCTTTGGAAAAATTAGAAGTGCTCTCTAAAGAAGTAACTGGTTTTATACCACTTTCTCTCTTAAGATGCTTTTTCTTTTCACCCAGCCCAGCAATGAACACCCAGTCAGAGGAGGAAATTACTTTATTTTCAACCTATTTACAAGTGAATGCATTATGAGTCATTTTTTCCACCACCTTAAAAGGCCAGAAATGTTAAACAGATCTTTCCCTCTGAGCAGAGGTGTGGGATTTTGAACTCCAGTGAGGTTGGTGGTGAAGCGTAGGACCCAATCATTAGGAACAATTAAACCAAGACTGCACACATACTTGGGAGTGTCTATATTTTGCCCCTCTGCTGCAGCATTAAGAGAAGGTTCTCAAGAAAAACTTCCCTTGACACATCAAGCTGTAGAAATGGCTTTTCCCCCAACAAAGGCCAGAGAAGTAGGTAAAATGTGATCATCTGTTAGATCGGAATGAGGGCATCCAAGCTTCTGCATTTCATGGGACATTTCCAGTGACTGGTTAACACTGCAAATTGAACAGATCTGTGTTGCTAAAAAGCTTGTATGCTCTTACGCCACCAAAGGCCGCTCACTTAAGAACTTGTTTTACTTTACCACACCTTTCCTTTCGGACCACCGCAGCAATTCTTTCTACTGATCTGCCTTTTAAAATAATAATAATTAAAAATGAGTGCTTCTGTAGCTGTAAATGTTTTAATACGAAAATAACAGCAAGAGAAGGGAGTCACTAGTACACCCCCAGGCGTTGTAGCGGTATACATGCAGGCTAGAGAGGGAAAAGAGTGCAGAGATGAACTCCTAGGAAGAGTTTCAAGGGCAGCACACGCTGGTGAGCAGCTCAGAGAGAAATTCATCAATGTGGCATCACAAAGATGGCCTGTTCGGCACAGCAGCCAACAAGACTGACCCTGCAGGAAAATAGGAAAATCCTGTCCCCAAAAGTTCTTTTCCCAGCAGCCTGTGGTTGGTAGCAACCTCCTCCAAGCAGCTGCTTAAGAAGTCGGTGGGAGGGGAAGCAAGTGAGCGTTACATGGTGGGAATTTTGTACTCCAATTTTGTTCCCCAGGAGAGCGGCCCGTGCCAGGGGAGGCAAGTTAAGTCACTTCTGTGTCGCTCACTTTGTTGATGATGCGGGAGCGGCGGGGAATACATTCCAGGTCAAACTTGCTTTCGTAGATGGTGGGGCAGAGGTGCCAGCGGTTGTCCCGGTAGATGCCCAGGTAAGTGTAAACGTCGGGCTTGTAGGACAAGAGGCACTTGATGCCCGTAGCGCGGATGATGCCATCGGCCACCAGCACCTGCTCCTCGTCGGTGAAGTTGTCCGTGTAGACGCAGATGACCTGCTTGCGCTCCGAGTCGGGGCAGCAGGGGCTAACCTTCGCCACACCGATGCGGCCGTCGAGCACAGCGCGGGCGATGCCGCACCAGGCGTGGTCTACCTTGAAGCCGCTGTCCAGGTGCATCAGCCACTTCCCCGTCAGCACCCGCCGGTTCAGGGCGAGCTCTTTGACGGTGTCAAAGGTGACGTGGCGCCCGCTGACCTGGAGACGTTCCCAGTCGTCCTGCAGCCCCACCACGTCTCCGCCCTCGGGGCAGAAGCTGGGCCCATAGATGGCGATCCAACCCACCGGTTCTGCATTGCGGTCGGGATCTCCGAACCGGAACACCCGGGACGGTTGGTAGGTCTGCAGCCACTCCTCAAACTCGGCCCGCGGGGTCTTCCGGGCGTCGAAAACCACCCAGGGGTCCATGTCTGCAGCCATGGACTCGGCTGCCAGGTGTTCAGCCGCAAAGGCCCCATCCTTCCCGGCCTCGTCGTCATTCTGGTCAGACATGGCTCTGCAAGGCGTCCAATCGAATCAGAGGTCAGTGCAGGAAGAATTTCTACAGCATGCTAAACCCAAATTTCCCCAAACCCGCCGGATATTTTGGATAACAACTTCCCGAACATTGGCCACGCTGTTATTGGTTGTTGGGCGTTGAAGTCCGGAAAAAACCTGGCAGGTTTAGGGAAGGCTGTGCTGAAGCCACTCTTAGCCCCTGCATGCTCACAACCTTCGAGGCAGGTTTTGGGGGATTGGGGAATGGAGGCCCAGGCTCACTCTGAAGGACGTCCACTTTGACAGGCAAGCAATAACAGGGCAGTTCGAGCATGTGCAAGTTTTAGGCCTATACTGAGGAATGAGATATGGCACCGGCCACTTGGAGCAGGATTCCCTTCTGCAGCTAAGGAAAGGCTCAGCTTTGCCCGGGCCTTGGTGCATTGGAAAAGAGTCAAGTTCCCCCTTAGGCCAGGGGTGGGAGCGACTGGTGGTCCTCCCAGCGCTGTTGGCCTACAACTCCCATCATCCCTCACCACTGGCTGAGGCTGATGGGAATTGTAAGTCAAAACATTTGGCGTACAGGGATAGCTAGAATGCATAGTTAAATAGGATGATGTGGTTGATGATTTGTATTTGGGTAAATTTGCATATGCAAATGAGTGCCACTCCTATTCTCTTCCCCTCTCCCTACCGTTAGAGAAGAGTTGAACAGCGTGGGTGGGATCCTCTTCTCACCCCTTCAGGGGCCCGAAGCGGCCGCAACTCCGCCCTTCCGTTACCTTACCAACGGCCTGGGGCAAGCGGCAGGGCGCGAGCCCACCCCGGAAGTGACCAGGGGATCAAGTTGAAGGTGACACCGGAAGTTATGTGGAACCGGAAGTGGGGTAGGAAAACTTGGTTTATTTATTTATTTCTAAGGGCCGTTTTCTTTAGTATTACCCAAGACTGGACAACTATCCACTCCATCCAATCATTTTTTTATTTTTTAAACGGACTCATGGACACACACAGAGCATAAACTTCGAGAAAGCGGCCATTTTGGCCAGGATTCTCTAGGGTCACGTGGGGGGCTGTGGCGCTCTAGGACGTGAAACCTCTATGGACAAACACAGGCACATCCGACTCTGTGCTTTGCCATTGGCCGAGTAGGGGGCATTTTTGGTTTTGGAACGGAAGTGATGTAGGAGGGCTGTGACAATATCGACAGCGCTGTAGATTATTATTTGTTTAGCTGTAGGGTGGACGTCCGGTCGCTCTAGGCTGAGCTACCTCTATGGCAAAGGCTCTTTAGACCGGAAGTGCCGTTCAGGGCTGCCTAGAATTTCACCCTTTCAGTGCTGTGGCCAAACATAGCAGCTCTCTCAGCTGCTCTGCCATGGGGGGTGGGGGTGGGGGTGGGGGTGGGGGGGGGTCGTATAACTGGCCTACCCAGCAGGACTGTCATAAGCCTCCTATAAATAAATAATAATAATAATAATAATCCTCTCAGCCACAACCTGGAGTAGGGAGAATAACTGGGAGCTGTAATAAAAGGCAAGGTGTATATTCCTAAAATAAAAATAAAGTAAACCTCCCAGAGAGCCCTGGCTATGGGGGCGGTATATAAGTGTAATAAATAAATAAATAAATAGTAAAGCAAAATAAACCAGGACTATATCGCAAGGTTGTTGTGAACTAATCTCAGCCACACATACTTTATTAATATTATTATTAGCAATATTTATATAACACTTCTCATTGAATAAAACCCAAAGTGGTTTACACCCACACAAGGATAACAATATTGGGCTACATTGCATAGTTCTTGTGAGCTCTTTCTCTTTCAGGCACGGTGCGATAGGGCAACAACACAGAACTACCTTGCTGGGTTACTGAGTGCCACACACAGATCTGTAATATAATGATAATATTACTTAGCTATAACATTTATGACTACCTTGCAGGGCTGCCGTAGAGCCCTTTCTCCACCCGCCTGCCTACAATACAGGGATCATAAGCATGGGCTGTAGAATCATAGAATAGCAGAGTTGGAAGGGGCCTATAAGGCCATCGAGTCCAACCCCCCCCCCCCCCCGCTCAATGCAGGAATCCACCCTAAAGCATCCCTGACAGATGGGTATTCAGCTGCCTCTTGAATGCCTCTAGTGTGGGAGAGCCCACAACTGGGAGTAAGTCCCACTGAACTTCAGGGGACTTACACTGTGCATTTGCCAACGAGTGCAATCCTATTATCTACTCAGAAGTAAGCCCCACGGAGAGTTCAATGGGACTTCCACCCAGTGTGTATTACTAGGATGGCTTGTCGCCTAAATCAATTTGAGTGGGCAGTTGTGGACAGCACTCTGCACATGGCTCAGAGGCACTGTCTCCTCTCCTCCCTCTCTGCCCTTCTGTTGTGATCGAGTTTACTGCTGATTAAGAAAACAAAAGATGGCTGTGCTAGTCCTTGATTGGGGGGGGGAAACAAAACACCAAAATGCACAATCAGGTGACCAAAATCCCACAAAAATGCACAAGCTTTCGAGTTCTGCAGAGCGCTTCATCAGGCTAGCCTGGCCTTCCATCACCAGGTGCCCTATAGATCTTGTTGGACTACAACCCCCCCCCCCCCAACCGCCATATTCCCTGGTCAGGGCTGCCGGGCTAGCCTTTCCCAAACGCTCACCCCCTTCCAGATGAGGTTGGACTACAAATCCCAGCATCCCCCAGCGGGGGTCCGCCAGCTGGGGTTGGACTACAAGTCCCAGCATCCCCTAAGGGATGCTTGGGGAAGGCTAGGTGGCACCCAAAAGGCAAGGAATGGGGTGGGAGCACAGATGCTCTGTTGGTTGCTCTGTTTGTTTGCTTTTTTCATTTTTTTATGAATGGGGCATTACTATTATTGTTGTTATATTTATGAATGGGGCCCCGTTCATGGTTTCCCGCCTACTCTGCCCCACCCCCGCACCTACCCTGGCGGCGCTAGGACCGCGCGGAGGCGGCTGGGCCGGGTCGAGCAAGGCAGCTCCTTCCGAGGTTGCCGCCGCCGCCGCCGCCTCGGATCCGGCTCTTTGCTCGCTTGCAAGGCCCGGCAGGAGCAGCGGGGAGGACCAGGAGGCGGCCATGCCGAGCAAGAAGAAGAAATACAACGCGCGCTTCCCGCCGGTGAGAGCCTGACCCCCTCTTACCCCGGGGTAAAAACTCCCCCCCCCGCACAATCCACCCCGGGGTAGCCCTTCCTTTACCCCGGGGTTATGCAAGGGCAGGTGCAAACGCGCCTTCGCCTCTCGCGCGCTGCAATCCCAGAGGGGTTTTCCTTCTTCGGGGTGGGTGGGGAGGGCACTGCGCCTCTCATTGCTGGAGCCCCCCGCCTCATATCCTCCCCCCACATCCAAAGTGGGGGGAGACATTCCCTGTTAGAGACCCCTCCCTGCAAGACACTCGCCCAATCCCTCCCTATGCAAGCCTTTGCTATTTATTTATTTTTACTTTATTTTATTGCAATCTATTAAAATAGACACAAGAGCCTTTCTCTCTCCCCCAATCCCAAAAGATCCCCTTCCCCTTCCGGCTGTAGGGTATAAAATAACTCTCTGCCCCCACCCCCTGCATACAAGCAGTGGGTCCCTCCCCCATAGAAGAAAATGCCTCTTCCATACTCCATAGAATCCCATCTTTACAGTAATCTGTTTTGGGTGTGTGCTTTCCAGATGTGTTGGACTGCAATTCCCACCATTCCCAGCTAGGGAATGATGGGAGTTGCAGCTTAGCACATCTGGACAGCCCCGGTTGTGTTCGCTGGGATGGATGCCCAACAGCTTTGTAGCCAAAGACAGCATTCAGGGTGTTCCCACCCTCAGTTATAGAATTCCTTGGTCTTGGACTACAAATCCCATCACCCGTGTTAGCAACACATCTGGAGCACTTAAGTGGTGATTTTTTTGGGTGCTCTTTCTACCTATCCCATGTCTACCGCTGGACAATTTCTTTGCATTTCCTGTGTTTGGAATGTGACAGATTTTTTCTCTCTGTGCCGTTGATAATTTTATAAAGTTTCTATCATTACTGCTGTTATTATTATTATTATTATTATTATTTATTATTATTATTATATTTATATACCGCCCCATAGCTAAAGCTCTATGGGCAGTTGTTGTTGCTATTGTATATTATTGTTGTTTTGTTGTTGTTAGTCCCAAGTACCTGTCCCATTGATAGACTCCGATTCCTTCTCGTGAAGAGGCTGTCAGAAATTCATGGAGAATTTCGCTATGGATGGCTACTAGTCATGACGGCTACGAGCCATGCTAGGGTCAGTCAGGCAACAGTTCGTAAGCGAGCCTTTGGTTTGAACCAGCAGGGTTCTTTTGGGGTTCTGAAAACATACATCATAAAATACTAACATATGTGAAGTTGGATTGCAATCGCTTTAACATATACGTTACCTGTTTACACTGAATATTATTTGCCTCTTTATCTAAATCATGGCCCTGCTGCCTCGTGACCGTTTTTCTATTTTATATCTTGAAAATGTTTTTGTTTAATAGCCTTATACCTTAACAATTGCTCCTCGAATTGCTTCCTAGCTTGCATTGTTGTTGATTTGAATATGATTTGTGCCAGTGTTTGCTGTTAAAAAAAAAAGAAGTAATGAAATCCGTCATTTGGACCAGGTTTCTCCTTTTTAAAGGAAGCCTTGCTTTCTTAACTCTCCTTGGGCCTATTCTTCAGCCACGCCGGCATCTTTTTCAACTCGTTTTCTTTTAAAACTGTACTATACATTTCGTTTCGGCCAACCCCTAGGTCATTTGAAAGGGTTTGACCTTCTTAACTCCTTTCTGATGCTTTTAAAAATGCACTTTAAAAATAGACTTTCTTTTTTTGTAAATGAGGGTTGTTGGTTGGATTTTCTAGCTCATTTTTCATTCCCATGTATGTGTGTTTGTGTATACATCGAATTTGCTACTACAGCAGCTGCTGTTTCAAGCAATTTTTTGAGTGTGTTGGTTGGCTTGTTTGGACACAAAGAACAAATCTGATCCGCTTGAAAGTGCAGTCCTTTGTTTGAATGAAACTTGTGCAGGATAACTTCCTGGTGGATCATGCCTCAGGTTATGTAGTGAGAAATGAGTTTGTAATAAGCAGTTCAATTTTGTCTGCTACACTCTCTCCTGACTAGTAGCTGTTCTCCGAGCTATCAGGTCGTAGAGTAGGGTCTTTAACCTACTTGAACCTTTTTAACCGGAAATGCCTCCCAGCAAGGGGGAGACCAACCTGATCCCCTACTTCAACCAGAGAAAGATCAGCTTTAGGGAGAATGTTTCACACTTCCCTGCCAGAAAGAATACTTTGAAATTCAGAACTGGGGTCTGTGTTTCATTTTGCTTTCCTCCTCCCTCCCAATCCCTTTTCCTTTTATGTCGTGTCTTTTGGACGCGACAGTTTTGGGCAGAGGCTCTCTCATAATTAATCTTTGTAAGGGTGTAATCCTATGGATGTTTAGGCGGAAAAAAAGTCCTACAGCTACCAGCAGTATCCCCTGGGTCTGATCCAGCAGGGCTCTTCTGATGTAAAAATGTTGTAAATAAAATGCAAAGAACCAGTTAAGTTCCAGCCCTCGCTGAAAGCTAAAGATGTGGCTTTCCTTTTCCCCCTCTCTAGCAAAAGTAGCTTCATTTTCCAGGTCGGGTTGGGAGTTATAGGACTTTTTTCTGTCTAAACATGCATAGGATTGTGCCTTAGGCGCTTCTGGGGGACCCTTTTCCCTCTCTAGCAAAGGTAGCTTGATTTTCCAGGTCGGGCGTCAAAATGCTCCACGCTGAGAGGCTCAACCATGGCTTTTTCAGCCCCATGCCCAATGGTGCGACCACTAGTTCACGCTCTCTCTGCTCACTGCCTAGCAAAGGTGTTGGGGGTGTCATCCTTTGGGGCAAGCGATGTGCAGAGGGCTTCAGCCAGTGCCATATCCTGGGCGTGATGCTAGAAAAACAAGATCCCCAAGCGGGTGTGTCTGTTTCCTGGGTGGGTGTTGGCCAGGTGCTCCCAGATACATCTCAGGCAGGGTTACAAGACAGGCTGAAACGTCTCCACTTAATAGGAACTGCACTCTGCATGTGCTCAGAGGAGCCCTTGTCTTACCCCCACGGGCTTTTGCGGCTGGACTACTGGGCTTATCAAAACAGGTGAGCCCCCAGTTCAGCTTGAGTGCCAGGACGACACCTTTATTTATTTTTCAAGTGCTTCCCGGGCATCCAACAGTAGCTGCTGTTTTAGTCTGAAACGGGGACCTTTTCTGCGGCCAAATGAAGCACTGGGGAAATGTCCCTGTCCTGAAAACGTTCCGCCCCATGTTGCCGCCGGTTGGGGCCCAGCTCCCGTTTAATACATTCTCCCATCCTCTGTCTCTCAAGGCCCGAATCAAGAAGATAATGCAGACCGACGAAGAAATCGGCAAGGTGGCCGCCGCTGTGCCGGTGATCATTTGTATCCTTTTCGCCGCCCCAGCTGCGGTTCATTTCCCCTCTTGCATTCCTGCCTTGAGCAGGGGGATGGTCTGGATGGCCTCCTAGGCCCCTTCCAACTCTTCTATGATTCTATTAAGCGGACGAGAGCGTGGGGCTGGGTGTCACCTTACGGTCACGGCGTGCTTCCCTGGAGGAGAGGGTTCTAAACCAAAATCCAGCATTTCTAAAACAAATAATTAAACCGTTCCTGATGCCGCACATGCTGGACGAGGGGTCAGTTCAGACAACACCTTTCTTAACGGGGTGGGGGCGGGGTCTCCCTTCCTGACGCCCCTTAACTCTTGGCTACCCCAAGCTCGGGCTCTGGAGCTCTTTCTCGAATCCTTACTGAAGAAGGCCTGCCACGTGACGCAGTCCAGAAACGCCAAGACCATGACCACGTCGCATCTGTGAGTATCGGCTCCGTGGCGCACTTCTCCCACCCCCTGCTTCGCCCTCAGCCCTGCAAAGTCCAAAAGGTGGGTTGGCTCCGAGGTCAGTGGGGTGGCGGATCTGCTCCGGGTTTCAGTCAAAACCAGTCACAACACGAACGGAGCTCGCCAGGGTGCAGATAGGTCCTTTAGAGTGGTTCCTGCTGAAACCCGGAGCGGAATTGCCGACCCAGTGCCATCGGCCTCCTCGGCCCGGTTCAAGCCCGTTCTTGTCTGAAACCTTGGACAGCTGCTGCCAGTCAGTGTAGAACAGGGGCGGTTAGAAGGTAGATCTTTAAGTGTGTTAGACGTCAGCTCCCAGAAGCCTTTGCAAGCCTGGCCAATGGTCAGTCGTGCTGCGGGTTGACATTCAAAAGGTCTGGAGGGGTGTCAGGTTGGAGAAGGTGAGTGACGGCAGCACAGAGCTCAACAGACCCATGGCCTCCTGATTTGGTAGAAGGCAAGTTCACATATTCTTATTTCAGTCAGCCCTTTATTCAGGGAACTTGAGGACTAGAATCTCAATTCTTTTTTTAGACGGAAGGTAGAACACCTGGTTTAGGTGCACAAGAAGGCCCTTTCTTCAGGTAGGGCTAAGAAAGACACCTGCAGGAAGCCAGGAGATCCTCTGGATCAAGAGTAGTAATAAATCTAGATAAACCAAAGGTCCGACTCAGTAGAAGTCACGAATCGAAATCACTTTCCTCTAAAACTGTGAGGACTAGAAATTTGCCTTTTGTGTTTTGAACCGAAGTTAAGTGTCTCCCACATCTGGCTGGGATATGGGTTTTTTCCCTCCTCCCAGGAAACAATGCATAGAGCTGGAACAACAGTTTGACTTCTTGAAGGACCTCGTTGCCTCCGTGCCGGATATGCAAGGAGAGGCGGAAGACAACCACATGGAGGGGGAGAAGGTCTCCAGGAGGTAAAGGAAGAAGCAAACAGACCGCAGCGCCATGGTAGAGCCTGTGTTTTGCATGCAGACACTCCCAGGTTCAATCTCCCAGCAGTATCTCCAGGAAAGACCCTCTTCCTGAAACCCTAGAGGAGGGTAAGCCACTTGGTGCCTTCCAGAAGTTTTGGACTACAACTCCCATCATCTCTAGCCAGTAGAGAGCTGCAATCCAAAACATCTGGAGGCCACCAAATTGCCTACCTCTGCCATAGGTAATACTGAGCTAGATAAACCCAATGGCTCCCCACGTTCCTGTTCAGAACCATGAGGACCAGAACCGTGCTTTCTCTCTAGAAGAAGAATTATAGCTCAGTGGGACAGCGCCTGCTTTGCCAGCAAAAGGCCCCAGGTTCACTTCCTAGCTTCTTCGGGTAGGGCTGGAAAAACTCCTGCCTGAAATCTAAAGAGGCGCTGCTGCCAGTCAGTGTTGACAATACTGGGCTAGGTGGACCCAGGGCCTGACTCAGGATAAAGTAGCTACTGATGGTTCTATGCCTTACATGTTGAAACCCCAGATTTAACCCCCTGCATCTTCAGTTAGAAGTTAGTGATGGGAAAGTTATTTTTCTGATGAAGTATCTCTGCCAGCCAGAGTAGGTAATACTAAACCATGAAGGCCTATCAGTCCTATTAGAGCAGCCTTCCTCAACCTGGGGCGCTCCAGATGTGTTGGACTGCATCTCCCAGGATGCCCCAGCCAGCTCTGGGAGTTGTAGTCTAACACATCTGGAGCGCCCCAGGTTGAGGAAGGCTGGCTTAGAGGCTTCTAATCCTTCATTATTCACATAATGCATCCACTACATTTGTCTTTTCAAACCAATTCTACCACCATGTGGACAAGGAACTAGCCTCTTCCTCTCTCCCAGAACACGAGTGAAGCCTGGTTGGGGAAGCCCAGCTCCAATCCTGTGTGTGACCTTGAGGGCCATTCATTGCCTCTCAGCTTGTCCTACTTTGCAGGGTTGTTGTAAAGATCAGATGAGGGTGCAGGGAGGACCCCGCACGCCACCAGGAAATCTTTGGAGGGACAGCAGGGTAGAAATGCAGTTCTGTAAACGCAGCCCCTCCCAAGATGAAATTCCTACAATGGGCAGAATTTCCAACCTCCGCTCATGTGTGCGGACAGTTAAGCCTCTGTTTGTGCATACCGGACCAAAGTCAGCACAGTGCAGTGGTTAGAGCATTGGACTGGGGCTCAGCCATGAAGCTCCCAGGGTAACTTTGAGCCGGTCGCTCTCCAATTAGCCTACCTCGCAGGGTTGTTGGGAGGATAAAACAGAGAGGAGGTGGAAGATCATATAAGCTACATGGGGTTTCTTGGGAGGAAAAAGCGGGATATAAATGTACCCGGTAAATAATAAAGGAAAGCAGGGCTGTGCTGCTATGCCCTGGGGGTGTTTCTTTTTGGACACATCTCTGCTCTCTTTCTCTGGTTCAGGGGCCGGAGACCTGGCAGCGGGCGGAAGAACGGTGGCACGGCAGGGAAAGGAAGGGATCCGAAGCAATCCGGCACGGACTCGGAGCAAGAGGTGGGTTGGCCACAAGGCCAGGACGTCCCCTCCAAGCTGAGGCAGGGCAAGGGCGTGCCACGTTTGGCTAGAAGCGTTCTCCCTGTGTTGCCTCTCCTGCGGTCCTTGTAGCTCTTACTGCCAGTAACCAATGGCGTCGTGGAGGCAGAGCTCACAGGGACGCGTGCCCGACACGTTTTTATGAGCAGGGACGCTGACGCCATCTGTCACCCGTGTCAGACTTCCCCTGCTCCTTCTGAGCTTAGCTGTGTGGGTGGGGGGAGAGCAAATTTTCCTGGCAACAATATATTTCCCCCTAAGTATTTGAGGGGGATTTGGTCCCGAATAGGCCATTAAGACCCATTCACTTGGGGAAAGGTTAGGGCATGCTCCGTCTGGCCATGCTCGATCTCTCCACATCCACCGTGGGAGCCATTTTGTGGCAGCGCCCGCAGCGCATTCTCCAATTCCCCAATGTGCCCGTGGATCCAAAAAGTCTGGGGTGGATTGTTCACCGGCAGAGCAAGGGACGGGTTGTTTTTCTGTGTTGCCTGTTGGGAATCGAGGCCCGGGCGACTTTGTGAGCAACCTAGATGGAAGCAGCCCAGCGGTGGCTCGGGAAAGGTGGTGTTTCAGCTGCCCACCTGGAAGGGCAAAACCAGAAAGGGGGTGTTTTTTTTCTAGCACCTCATAGGACACAATAATTTGCTTATATGAGCTGTGTTTAGCTTGGTTGTCCCCAGGTTGTGTTGGTCTGATCTAAATAAATAGCCATTTGCGTGCAAGAGCCCAGGATTGCGCCGTGGTCACCTTCTCCCATTTTACCCCCCCCCCCCAGGATGACTCAGAAGACAGTGAGAGCAACGGAGAAGAGGAAGTCTCCCAGACGGTCCCCCCTGCACGATCCGCCATGCACCTCCCCACGTAAGAACACGCTTTTATTTTTGTCCCCCTTTGTTGGGCCAGCGGAGGTTTTCGAACACGGGTGGGGAACCCCTTCCAGCCCTGAAGGCCGAATGCCATTACGCAAAAGCTCTCCAGGCTGGGCGGGGCTAGAGGCAAAAGGGGGCGTGGCCCAAATGCAGCAGGGGGGAAATACCGGCGTATTTTTACTTTAAAGTTCTTACTGCCTGGGGACAAAAAAAGCAACCGGCAGAAAAAGCGGGGAAGCCACCCAGAAAATAAAGTAAAGGAAAAAATTGCAGAATGATGCAGAAATTTGGCAGAACAGACTTATGCCTGCTGGTAGGACACAGGCGTTAAATGCAGAAGGCTCTAGCTTCAGTTGTCTTCGGTATAAGGCAGCAGTGTGACAGGCGCCTATTAGGGTAAGAGCCTTCTCTGTAGCGGCCCCTCTATCTACAACATATCACACACACACCCGGAAGATCTGCCTGGGGCCTTCACTGTATATTTTTAGACACCCAAGTCCCTCTTTAAGCAGGCACTTAAGCTTCCGTCTATTGCTTTATTACATTTCCTCCTGGCACCGCCATCTTTTTAATATATATTTGTAATATTTATCATTGTAAGAACATAAGAAAAAGCCCTGCTGGGTCAAACCCAGTGGCCAACCAGCCATCGGCCAGGGACCAACAAGGCAGGACACGGTGCAATAGCACCCTCCCGCCCATGTTCCCCAGCACCTGGTGCACACAGGCTTACTGCCTCGGATACTAGAAGTAGCACATAACCATCAGAGCTAGTAGCCATCAAAAGCCTTCTCCTCCAGGATTGTAATTTTGATACTTATTATTAATTATTATTATTATATTATAATTATATTATTATTATTAATACTTAATTATTATTTGCTGTTCTTGTTGTTTTTACGATTGCAAACCGTCCTGGGGGGGGGGGGCATTTGAAAGTTGGGTGCTACACCAATCTAATAACCCTAATAATAATGATCGTGTATTATTATTATTACGATGTGAGCGCATGCATTCCGGCACTCTAACCGCCCTTCCCTCTCTTTCTCCGGCTTTTCTCCAGCGCTCCAGCCCCGTATCTGCATTTCACCTCCCCACCGGTTCCCACCGTCCCCCTGCCTGTCTCTGCCCCAACAGGGGTGATGTCCGTGGTGCCCGCGCCGCTTGCGCCGGTCCAAGAAGACGAAGAGGAAGATTACGACTCCTAACCCCCGTTCCCTTTTTCGCTGCTGCCACTTTGGGAGGGGGGGGTGGAAGGGAGGGGGGAGGGCGCTGGGTTTGGACGGGGCTGTTCTTAAATTTATTAAAAAACGTGAAACTCTGGCAGGAGCTTTGAGCACGCTTTATTTTTCCGCCCGCAGCCCTGCTCTCTCGCTTGTGCCGTGTTGGGGAAGGCTGTGAACCACCCCATCCGTCGTTTCTGGCGTTAGATAGAAAAGTCAGAAAGAAAGTGAGCTAAAAAAGCAAAGCACTTTTTAAAAACCATGGTTGTTTTTTCCCCTGTTTTAAAAAAGAACAATTACAGAAGGGAGGGAGGGATACTTTTTCTGTCTTCCGGCAGTTGATGTTGTTGTTTCGTTCAGTCGCTTCTGACTCTTCGTGACTTCATGGACCAGCCCACGCCAGAGCTTTCTGTCGGCTGTCGCCACCCCTAGCTCCCCCAAGGTCAAGTCCGTCACCTCCAGAATATCCTCCATCCATCTTGCCCTTGGTCGGCCCCTCTTCCTTTTGCCTTCCACTTTCCCTAGCATCAGCCTCTTCTCCAGGGTGTCTTGTCTTACAAGGAACAATTTTTGTGTGGGGAGAGGGGAGCACCCATAAGGTCCCGTCTCATCCCGCCCCACAACCCCGTGCAAGGCCTGTAGGGAGTGCAAGAGAGGAAGAATACGTCCTGCCCAGGCAAGCCGATATCCTATCGTAGAAGGAAGAGGGGTCCTTCATGTTGTAGCAAGCCATGACGCCGAGGTACAGCGACACGGCGAACCGCACCAGCCGAGGGTAACTAGGAAACCCAACCAGTATGTCCAATGGGGTTAACATGCCGTGATCATGCGCACCCGGTCATTGCACCCCACTACCAAACTGTGATTTGCTAACCAGCTGCAAACCACAAATAGAAACCATGGTTTGTTGTTGGCTTATCAGACTGCCTTGTTTAAGCCACGGCTTTAATCCCAGATTGTTTAAGCCCAGCCACACACAGAGGAGGCAGTAAATCCTACTCTCAAGATATGCAACTTCGGCGTTTTCTTCTTATCGCTCTCTCATTTTGGTGGTGGGCCAAAGAGGTCATTCAGCCACATTTAGGGCATGGAAAGACACGAGAGATAAAAGGTAAGATGTGCGTGATCAACCAGTAACTGCAGGAAAAATAATTGCAGGTGCTCGGAATGCCCTTTTTCAAAACGGGAGATTCGTTCAAGAGATCTTTCTCTGTTCCCAAGCACGCTTAACAACAACATAAAAGCCCTGCATTGTTGTGACTCAACAGAGAAAGAAATTAAAAGATATGGGAAAGGAAAAATAGCGGCTTGGAATGCGTTAAGGCAAGAGGAGAAATGGGGAGGCGCCTATCGCACCGTGACCCCCAACTTCTCCAAGATCCTGTTCCCCTTCTCCATGTATTCGGATCGCTGCATCCAGAAGTTGTCATTATCTTTCATGATGTCCGCAAGCACCGCACCGCCTAAAAAGACCATGTGCTTCCGGCGAGGAGGGTCCTCAATGCGAATTTTGAATTTCTGGAATGGAGGGGCGGGGAGAGAGAAAAAGGAAATTTAGAGGAGACGCTCATAACTCAATTTGCCAGGTGTGGATCAAGTTTAAATAGTGTTGGAGGGTGCCATGCTGTGCACGTTTAGATAGAAAGAATGCTGGGAGTTGGACTTATTTTCTGTCTAAAACACTGTTGGATGGACCGGGGTTCAAATCCTTGCTCAGGGTGATCTTGGGGCCCTCTTTCTCTGAGGGGCTTATGAGGATAAAATGGGATAATCTTCAGGTAGCATGTAGAATCACAGAATAGTAGAGTTGGAAGGGGCCTATAAGGCCATCAAGACCAACCCCCTGCTCAATGCAGGAATCCACCCTAAAGCATCCCTGACAGATGCTTCTCCAGCTGCCTCTTGAAGGCCTCTAGTGTGGGAGAGCCCACCACCTCCCTAGGAAACTGATTCCATTGTTGTACTGCTCTAACAGCCAGGAAGTTTTTCCTGATGTCCAGCTGGAATCTGGCTTCCTTTAACTTGAGCCCGTTATTCCGTGTCCTGCACCCTGGGAGGATGGAGAAGAGATCCTGGCCCTCCACTGTGTGACAGCCTTTTAAGTCTTTGAAGAGTGCTCTCATGCCTCCCCTCAATCTTCTCTTCTCCAGGCTAAACATGCCCAGTTCTTTCAGTCTCTGTTGCTCTCAAGATGGGCAGGCTGTTACTTGTTCTCGGAATTGATACCCCCGAAATCCCGCACGGCAGCTTGGACTCCGAATCGAAGCGATACCGAATCGCAAAAGTAACATAATCTGTACAGCCACAAAGCCATTTAAAAAGGCTGCTAGCTAATTTCCTTCCCACTAACAAACACGGGCGCTGATCCACTGGGGAGTTTAACTTATTTTAAGTAGAAAAGTGCTGGCTGGGAAAGAACCTGTCTCCTTGATATGTGAATTATTTGCAGGGAGTTGGTTTATTAAAACCACACACACACACACACACACAATGTGGTAGAGCATTCAAAAAAGGCACACACACCCTCCAACAGTCTGAAGTGGTACAGTCACCCCAACTATCTCAGGACTCTACCACCTCATGTTTTTACATGTCAAAAGAGGACGTGGCTTTAACAATCTTGGTTCTATGTGTCACTACGCAGGTTGCCTGGAGCCATTTCATGGGCCATATGCTTCCGATCACACATTCAAGATGTCCTGAAGGATTCTGTGCCGTTGCAGTTCTTTGAACACAGATGGTAGGAAGTGTCGGGGGGGGGGGGGCAGAAATAAGGCAATGCCTTGTCAGGGAGGAGTTCCTGCAGTTCCTGAACATATTGCGTCGACAGAGCGCGATGCACATCCCAAGAAGTTTACCAAGGAGAAGGCGAAAGTAATTTAGAGAAAGGGCCATGTCTTCTAAATGGAACACAGGGAAAGCGAGAGGAATGTCGTCACACGCTTGTTCATTACATGGCAACAGGAAGAAATCTCTGTCTTTCTGTGTGTGTGTCACTGTATGTATGTGTGTGCTTGCACATGAGGCAGGAATAAAAAGACCCCCAAGGTCATTGGGCTTGTTTCACGCACAACTGTGCTGTGATTTGGGTGACAGGCAGATAGATGCGGATGGGACGTAATACACCAACGGGCTGAACTGGCAGTGACTAATTATAAAAGAGTTCATCAGCGGGTTCATGGCAGGGAGCTCAATTATAATGCCAACTCCGCCTCTCGCAGCAGTGGGAAAGGCAAATCCCACGCGAGAGATAATGAGGAAAGGGGTGGGAAATGAGACAGCCACTATGGTCATGTCTTCATACAAATCCACGTGTGGACACATGTGGATCAGCACATCCAGGAATACATACATTTGTATCTCCATCCCAAAACAGAGATTGTGGAGGCGGGAAAGGAAGTGATGGGCTTTGCAGCCACAGGATGAAAGTGACGGACACTAATTTGGTTGGCTTTAAAAGGGAGGAGTTGTCTTTTTGTCACTATGAGCTAGGCGGAATTGAACCTCAGTTTCCAGAGGTTCTCTGCCTCTGAATGCGAAGGGCAAACCACAGGGGAGGGTTTCTATCTGGGAGTGCTATGAGCTTCTTGGCTGGCCATTGTTGGAAGCAGGAAGCAGGCTTTGGGGATTTGTGGCCCTTGAAATGTTTCGGCTTGCAGCTTCCATGATCCGTCACCATTGTGTCTGCTGGTAGCCTTAACATACCTACTGAGATGGACAGGCTGCAGCGCTCAGACATGACCACTGGAGGGCTCCCCATTATTTTATTTTATTTTTTTTTATTTATTTATCATACTTATACCCCGCTCCTCAGCCAAAAAAGGCTCTCGGAGCAGCTTACACTTAGCAAAAAAGACAGTCTGGGGTCTTAACATGGCTGTTCAGATGAGCAAGCTGTAGTGCTCAGAGGAGGCCGTAAGAGGGTACCCCAGTATAAATCCTGAGGTATTATTATTATTATTATTATTATTATTTATTTATTTATTTATTTTATTTATTTATATAGCACCATCAATGTACATGGTGCTGTACAGAGTAAAACAGTAAATAGCAAGGCCCTGCTGCATAGGCTTACAATCTAATAAGGTGAGGTCTTAACTCTGCTTTTGAAAGAAGCAGACTTCAGGGCTCAGAGTTGGCCACAAGAGGGTCCTCCAGTAGAAACGCTGACGTTGAGATGAACAGGCGGCAGTGCTCAGTGGTGGCCACGAGAGGGCAACCCCGCATAAACACTCCTGGTAAATGTTCACATCTGCACATTTCACAACCAGCAACCATTCCAAAAGGCTTCACTGGTCTGGATGTGATGGATAAGTGGGGCCATTTCACCAGCAGTTTCCTAATTTTTTCACCTCATTTCCCCCCTCTTCCCTCCTCATCCTTTTTTCCTTGTCTGTCATGACTTTTTATATTGTAAGTCTGCGGGCAGGGACTGTCTTCTTGTACTGATTATATATACGCTGCTCTGGAAAGGTTTTTGCCTGAGGAGCAAGCAGGATAAAAATGCTGTAAATTAATAAATATGTTTTCTCCTCCACGGCTAATAGTGGTGTGTGTATGTTTGTGGTCGGGATCTGGATTGGAGCCGTGTGTGTACGGTTAGACCAGCCTTCTCCAACTATAACTCCCAGCATTCCTGACCACTGGCCATGCAGGTTGAGGCTGATGGGAGTTAAAGTGTGAAACATTTGGAGGGCACCAGGTTGGGGAAAGCTGAGATGGATGACTGACATTCTCCCTCTGCTACCGCCTTGATCCAAACTGGTTCTTCCACGGCAGTGCTGAGCTCACCTATCAGGCGCCCTTTAAAACTCCCACAATGCTCTGGTGCTACGTTGGGGGGAGCATTGCGGGAAATGGAAATGGCGGCTCCCACACAGCTTCCCATCCCATTGAAACGCTAGCAGGGATGGGGAGCGCCATTTTTAATTCCATAGCCCCCGAGGCAGCGCCCTTTAAATTTCCCACAAGGCACCAGAGCTCTGTCGAGGGCATTGTGCGAAATTTAAAGGACAAGTCTGCACCTGCAAATTCCCTTCTTCGTGGCGGTCGTCGGAAGAGCAGCTGTGGAGACGGAGCGCAGCGTGGAAGGGGCGAGTTTTGCTTAGGGGGGTCGCGGCGCGCGTGGGGGGGCCCCGGGGAGAATTAGCGAGCCTCTCCGCCGCCCTCCCTCCCCCCGCTTCCTTTTAGGCACGGAAAGGCGCTTCCTGGGCGTCCACGGAGGCCTTTTTCGAGCTTAAAGGAAACGCGGGAGGGGCGGGGTTTCGAGGGGGCGGGGTTTCGAGGGGGCGGGGCCCTGGCTTTGGGGAGGGGGAGTTAGTCCCCCTCCTCCGTAGCAGCGACCCCCTCTCCGAAAATGCCCCCCCCCCGCACCGCTTCTTTTAGGCTCTATTCCTGCCAATAGAGCCTCCAGGAAGAAGGGGAGGGGGCATCTTTCGGGGGTGGGGTAGCTTGGGGAGGGGGAGTTAGTTTTCGCCTTTCAAGCAGCGACCCCCCACTCCGAAAATGCCCCCCACTGCTTCCTTTAGGCTCCATTCGTCCGAATGGAGCCTAAAGGAAGGCGAGGAGGGGGCATCTTTGGGGAGGGGGGAGCTAGCTTTGGGAGGGGGGTTAGTTTGGCTTCCCAGGCAGCGACCCCCCACTCCGAAAATGCACCCCCCGCACTGCTTTCTTTAGGCTGCGATTGTGCCAATGGTGCCTTTTTACGAGCCTAAAGGAAGGAGAGGAGGGGGCTTTTTTGAAGGGGGGGCATAGCTTTGGGAGGGGGGTTAGTTGTGGCCTCCCAAGCAGCGACCCCCACTCCGAAAATGATCCCCCCACTGCTTCCTCTAGGCTCCATTCGTCCCAATGAAGCCTAAAGGAAGGCGAGGAGGGGGCATCTTTGGGGAGGGGGGAGCTAGCTTTGGGACGTGGGGTAGTTTGGCTTCCCAGGATGCGCCCCCCACTCCGAAAATGCCCCCCGCACTGCTTCTTTTAGGCTCTATTCGTGCCAATAGAGCCTCAAGGAAGCAGGGGAGGGGGCATTTTTGAAAGGGGGGGTAGCTTTGGATGGGGGTTAATATTCGCCTCCCAAGCAGCGACCCCCCACTCCGAAAATGCACCCCCCGCACTGCTTTCTTTAGGCTGCGATTGTGCCAATGGTGTCTTTTTACGAGCCCAAAGGAAGGAGAGGAGGGGGCATTTTTGAAGGGGGGGCATAGCTTTGGGTGGGGGGTTAGTTGTGGCCTCCCAAGCAGCGGCCCCCCACTCCGAAAATGACCCCCCCACTGCTTCCTTTAGGCTCCATTCGTCCCAATGAAGCCTAAAGGAAGGCGAGGAGGGGGCATCTTTGGGAAGGGGGGAGCTAGCTTTGGGACGTGGGGTAGTTTGGCTTCCCAGGATGCGCCCCCCACTCCGAAAATGCCCCCCGCACTGTTTCTTTTAAGCTCTATTCGTGCCAATAGAGCTTCAAGGAAGCAGGGGAGGGGGCATTGGGAGGGGGAGTTAGAGGGCTCATTTTTGAAAGGGGGGATAGCTTTGGGAGGGGGGTTAGTTGTGGCCTCCCAAGCAGCGACCCCCACTCCGAAAATGCCCCCCCCCACTGCTTCCTTTAGGCTCCATTCGTCCGAATGGAGCCTAAAGGAAGGCGAGGAGGGGGCGTCTTTGGAGAGGGGGGTGCTAGCTTTGGGGGGGTTAGTTGTGGCTTCCCAGGCAGCGACCCCCACTCCGAAAATGCCCCCCCTGCTTCCTTTAGGCTCCATTCGTCCGAATGGAGCCTAAGGGAAGACGAGGAGGGGGCGTCTTTGGGGAGGGGGGAGCTAGCTTTGGGGGGTTAGTTGTGGCTTCCCAGGCAGCGACCCCCACTCCGAAAATGCGCCCCCCGCAGTCAGGCTCCGTTTTAGCTAATGGACACTTTTTCCGAGCCTGATGGAGCGCGGAGCATTTTCGGAGCGGGGGTCGCTGCTGCAGAGGGGCCAACTAAAGCGGTGGGGGGGGGGGACCCAGGTGTTACTGCGCAGCTCGGGGGCGGGAGCAGGGTCCGAGCCCATGGCTGGCGTGGAGTGGCCGTGTAGGGCAGGGCTGGTCGGAAAGCGGGTCTGCGGGAGCTTGGGACTTGGCCCCGCAGCATTGGTGAGCCCGGGCCTCGCTGTCAGGGGCGCCTGGGAGCTGTAGTCCGCAACCCCTGGAGACGGCACCCTCCGAGCAGCCCTAGAGGGTCGCCGCTCTTCTCCCCTGCGAGCCATGGCTGAGTGGGGCCAGCTCCGAAGGAGCGGCTCTGTGGCCTTGGGAAGGCCCCTTGCCGTGTTGAAGGCTGGGGAGCTGGAGCCCCGTGGGAAGGCGGCGCTCGGCAGTCCTAAGTGTGTTGTGCTTCCTTAAGAGGCCACCCGGGGCGAGAGGCTGGAGCAGGAGTTCCGAAGCCCATCGTGTAGCCCAGCCCAGTGGGAGGTGCGTCAGGCTCTTGGCAATGGGCGCTGTTGCTGGTCCTTCCTGTGTCCATTGGCTTGCAAGGCTGGCCGATGCACGCGGCGCCCCTGGCGAAGGCCGTTGGCAATGGCAGGTCTTGCGAGTGGTGGGCGTGCGTCTGCGCAATGTACGTGGCGCCCCTGGCGAAGGCCGTTGGCAATGGCAGGTCTTGCGGCTGCGCAATGTACGTGGCGCCCCCTTGCGTTTCTGAAGCCTGCACTGCAGCCTCCCATCTAAGTTCCCACAAGCACTTGCGGGCTGACGTAAGTTCCCACAAGCACTTGCGGGCTGACGTAAGTTCCCACAAGCACTTGCGGGCTGACGTATCCGAGTTGGCGCTTGAAATATTAGTTCCGAATTGTTCCTTCCAACAGCTGGAATAGCACAGTGGGAAGGCGCTTGGCTGCGGAGCCGAAGCCTGGGAGTTCGAATCCCCGCTTGTGCCTGCCGGGGTCGGCCCAGCTAGATCACCCCTAGTCGAAGCGGCAATTGACGGGATTAAATACCCAGCCGCAGCCCGAGTGGGGGCCCCTGGGGAGAGGTCCCTAGGAGGCGGAGAAAGGGGGGGAAGCCATGCAAAAGGGGAGAGAGGGAGGAACCTTTTGCGCAGGCGCGAGAGGCGGCTGTATATATCTAAAAGATACTAAGTGCGAAGTTTTTCGCCTGGGGGCGTACTGTGATGCCCCCAGGTTACTTTAGGCATAACCGCCCCAGCCGCCTTTGACTTGTGCTGCGTCGCCACTGCCGCACAGTCTTTTGGGGTGTCTCTCTGAGGTTGTCCGCACTCTGGGCTTGTCCGCTCTTGGGTCGACGGCTGGGGGGCAGCTGGGCACCGAGGTCTGTGCAGCTTGCCCAAGGCTGCCCAGGTGGCGGGGCGCGTAACCCCATGAGCCACTTCCGCTCCGTGTGGCCGGGTAGTTAATCCCGTGCATGGCCACTGACTATGTGGGTGTGGCCGGGTAGTTAATCCCGTGCATGGCCACTGGCTATGTAGGTGTGGCCGGGTAGTTAATCCCGTGCATGGCCACTGGACTATGGGTGATCTCGGCTGGCCCCTCTCCCGGGAGCGCACAGTGGGGATTCGAACTCCCAGGCTTGGGCTCCGCAGCCAAGCGCCTTCCCACTGTGCTATACCAGCACTTGGAATCCACCTATTCGGAACTTATACTTAAGGCGCCGAACGCGCCCATTGAAAATAAAAAAAAAAGGAGCGCCCATACCGGGGATTCCAAAACCCCGGACTGGGCGCCCACACGCAGGCCGCTCTTCCTACGGAGCCAAACTTGCTGGGGAGCTGTTACCCCCAAACTTGCATTTAAGGCGACACACATTGAAAGGGGGAAAAAACCTGCCGGGGCTGCACCTCGCAGACTTCAGCCTGCACCGCTGGGGGCGCTCGCCCACCGCGCTCCAGGGGCTGCACAAAAAGAGGGCCGGAGCTTCCATTGGGGGAGCCGCTTCGAGCCTTTCACGGCCAAAGGGGAGACCCGGGGGAGCCGCAAGCCCGCACCCGAGCCTCTACAAGCCCAACGCTTCTCGGGCCTACGAGGCGAAGCTCCGTTCCCAAGGAGGCCTTCAAGAGGGACACGGCACAATCACGCGCCTCTCCTCGCTACAGTTTGGGGGGGACGTGGACTTCAGCCGGCGCTCCTGCTTCTGCACAACACAAAACACACCAAAGGCAATTGCAACTCCAGGCCTCAGCCTCGAAAGTTTATGCTCTAGTTGCAGGCGAAAGACAGACTGTGGCACTTAAAATCATAGAATAAGAGAGTTGGAAGGGACATAAAAGGCCATCCAGTCCAACCCCCTGCTCAAGGCAACAATCCACCCTAAAGCATCCCTGACACATGGTGACTTAGATCCGGGGCTCAAGTTCTAAGCTGCCTTTCAAGGAAAAAGAATACACACCAAAGGGAAATGGAACTCCCAACCTCTAGATTGATGCAGCCTTTCCAGGCAAAAACCGAACAAACAGGAGCTACAAAGTAAACTCAAATGTCCAGCCACCAACCCCACAACTAGACCCCTTCCCCTCTGCACTATATCAGGAGTTGGGGAGCTCCTGGGGGTTAGTTTAAAAAGGCATATGTTGGAAAGGGGATAGGAACTCCTAACTACCAGATTCTCAAATAGACTATCATCCTCACTATCCTGCACCAGGCATTGCAAATGTATTATTATAAATTATGATCATTCGTCTCCCCACGCTATATGAGCTTATATTGATCTCCCAACACTATAGGAGCTGCTTTTATGTATTTTATTCCTGTAAGCCGCCTTGCAGGGCTTTCTGCTCTGAAAAGCGCCCAAGGAACATTTTACATAAATACATTAAATGATTTGCTGAAAGCTATCCTGTGGAAGATATTTTAGAGTACGGGTGAGCAAAAAGGAGATCTCCAGATGTTCCTGACTTCAGTTCCCAGCATTCCTGACCACTGGTCATGCAGGCTGGGGCTTCTGGGACTTGAAGTCCAAAACATTTGGGGATTTACCTTCTGCCCACCCCTGTTTTAGATACTGTAATCTAACTGCAAGCAGATTTAAGGGAGGCGGCAGCAGCGTCTTTTAAAAAAAAACTTCTTAGAAGATCTTAACAACCATTACACAAAGATTGGGACACCTTAAAGACCAAACATTTTATTCTGGCACAAACTTTCCATCAGATGCACATGAAGCATTGTGGACAGGTTCAGATTTACATACAACACATACAGTGTGGAGTAGGAGAAGAGGAAAAAGAAAAGCCCAAAGAACAGGGAAGGCAGAAGAAAATTAAATGCCCATCGCCTTATTGACAGTGGTCATTCACAGTGAAGTTATTGCTGATAACACAAACATCAAACACATGTAGTGCAATTTAAAAAGAAAACTTTACCCCAATTAATTCCAGGGATGAATCCTTTATCTAATCTTGGCAGGGCGAGAAGAGAAGCTGAATGGCTGCCATTTTGTCTTTCCCAGAAAGCCTTGTTCTGAAGTGGGGTTGGGCAGGGAACTCTGGGAAATCTCAAAGGGCTGCTGACGCTTTTAAAAAAATGACTGCTTCCTTAGCCCCTCACTGGGGGCAGCCATTAGAGTGGACAGAAGTTGAATACGCACAGGATAAAAGATACACAACTTTTATAAAATGAACGGATTGTTCTTTCAGCAGCTCACCGTATTTGAGAAGTGCAGCGTTAGCCAATGTCCACAAAAAGGGCAGTGATGGATGCAGGCTTGTTAACGTTATAAAACAGGGGTGGGCAGCTGGTGGCCCTCCAGATGTTTTGACCTACAAGTCCCATAATCTCACCATTAACTATGTCCTTGGCTCAGGCTGATGGGATTTGTAAACCAAAACTTCTGGAGGGCCGCAAGTTACCCACCCCTGTTATACAGTCTCAGTGTGACTCAGGTTTTAAATCTGAACTACTAGCAATGATAGACAGCCATGCATAAGCACCATCCCATGTCCACAGTTCATTCCGTTACAACCTAGAATTAAACCGGAGTTCATGGACATGTTTACCATTCGATTGACACAACATACTTAACACTCTGAAGGTGCAAAGTATTTTTTTTATTGTAAATTCGACTTTTGTGCCACAATAAGTATGTTGTGTCAATTGAATGGTAAACATGCCCATGAACTCCATTTTAATTCCAGGTTGCAAAGTCAAAAAGGGGGTAAGTACTTGGGCAAGGCACGGTACCCTGCCCACCTCCCCCCAACACACAGTTTCCTTCCCCTCAAATACAGTGTGGAAAATGTCTACAGCTAATTTGTACACAGGCTGAGCCTTCTCCACATGCCCCCGGCGCTGGGGCTACGAGAGCAGAGCCTTTTCAGCAGTGGCCCTTCCCAAAAAGGCATTCCTGGCATCTATTTTACTGCCTTTCTTGCACCAGGCAAGGAGATTTTTATTTCCCCTTCAACCTTTTATACTCATATATTATACTGTGGTTTCAATAGGGTCATTTGGCTCAGTGAAATTGGTATTGTAGTATCTCCCTGCTCTTAATGCAAAGTTTGGATGTCTTGTACTCGTGTTTCAATTTTACAGTTGATCAATTTACTTCCTAATGTTTGTTTGCTTGTGGTGATTTCTCATTTTTCTTCCCGCCCTCCCGTTGGTACATTGACCAGAGAACTGCTGTTATTTGGCAACCGATATACAGAATAAATGGAAGACTACACAGGATTAGGCCAACTCATAGAGAAGAGGTCTGGATCACAGCAAAATGGAACTGCCGTGTTCAGAAAGAGTCTATCTTTTCCTAACAGGAAAGTTTGCCTTGTGGGCTTCCTAGCAGCATCCATTTGATGGAAACTTATGTCTGACTAGATGGACGTTTGCTCTTACTCACTTCTTAGGAAAGCCGTGACTAACTTGCTCTGAAGGACTTAAGTCACTGCTTCTGTTAGCTGCAGCGGGACAGCAGAATTTAAAACATTAATTTGGGGCAAGCAAGGGGTTCTCCCTAGATCCCATCTGTAATAACTCAGCCTTAGGCAATACCATGCCCTTGAGCATGTACAGAGTGCAAATCTCCTACTACAAGGTAATGCCAGCTCACTCCCACCGCCCCAAACTGGGATGAGCAGTCCAGAGGTTCCAGTTTAGAGGACACAAGTGTAGCAGGGTGAGATGCTGTAATTCAGGATTCCTGCAAACCCCATTCTATGGCCCCCTCCATTTCCATCCCCCTACCCCAATAATGATGGATAAGCATGCTCAGTGGACACAGAATGACAGGTAGCATTCTGGGCTCACTGAGCACACGCAGCCATCATTGGGCTGTTTTTGAGATCTCCCCCACCCCCAGCCCAATTTGGGGGGGGGGTATTTCTGCAAATTTTGCCTGCTGATCCCTCCCTCTCGTTCCAGGGGTGGTGCTGTTTTGGCTGCGTGCGCAACAGCATTCACAGCCCAGACGTCGGAAATAGGGGAAACACTGATGGAACCCAAGCAGTCTTGAGAGACAGCGACTGGTGTAAAGCCAACCACGTCCACCTTCTTCCCTACCCCAGTACCCCACCCCAAAACAAATACCTTGGGAGCTATTTTTGGCTGAAGAGAACAAGTAAATAAGTAAAGGAATGTAGGTATCGGAGCCAGAGGTCCGCCGCTGCATATGATCTGCCTACCAACTAGTTCCATTTCAACCCACAACATGCGAGGACTGAGAGGCTAGATGCACACGAGTGGAACTGCAAAGCGTGGGTGGCACAGATTTATTGGCCTCGGCTGCCCCCCACCCCGTCCCATGCCCTGAATTCTGGAATGAACAAGAGGAAAGAGAGAGAAGCGTCTGAGGGGAGGTGGCTTTGCCAGGCCTAACGTAGTACAAGAACCACGGTCCATTTGAAGAACACGGAGCACATTGTCACTCAGCCAGGTGCCCCACTCTTATTCTTATTCCTCCTTGACTGCAATGGCGCCAGGCCCCACGTGGCTAGGCACCGGCTTCTGGATGCAGACGATGCCCGCGATGAGCGCGTAGCCAACCCTGGCCTCTAGGCCCACCAGCACTGACAGGATTTGGTTGCGATGATTGAAAGGTTTTTCCTAGGGGTTATTCCCATCCCTGGCACGGCTTTAGGGATGCTGGGCGGGGGGTCCCCTGGGGAAGAAACAGCAAATAAATTAAAAGTGCTGTGAGGAATAATAATTTTGCAAAATCATTTTGGGACTGACCCTACCATGAAGGCAGACTGAAGCAGCCATCTCAGGTGGCACTAAGGCGACAGGGAGTTGGGAGGACAGAGGCGATGACGCCATGGGGCCTGCTCCCCATACCTAGCCTGCTGCCCTCAGGTGCAGTGAAGGAATCTGTCCCATTACCGGTGGTGAACTAAGATTCAACTGCCAAGCTGGGTGGCTTCTCTAAGTGGAATGGCAGCAGGGAGAGAATCGTGTTGTCCCTCAGCCCTACAGCTTGGTTGTCCCTCAGCCCAAGGGATGGCTTTAAAAGAACATTAGACAAATTCATGGGGGAAAAGGCTATCAGTGGTTACTAGTCCTCATGGCTATACGCTCGGTGTCATACTACCCATGGGACATAACTGGTTAAAAGTGTTCCATGCCAAGGGGGCCACTCAATATAAACTTCTCCTGCTGACCTTCAAAGCTCTTCACGGTCTAGCTCCTGCCTATCTCTCCTCTCTCATCTCACACTATCGCCCCGCTCGTGCTCTCCGCTCCTCTGATGCCATATTTCTCGCCTGCCCAAGAACCTCCACTTCCCTTACTCGGCTTCGTCCTTTTTCTTCTGCTGCCCCTTACGCCTGGAACGCTCTTCCAGAACACTTGAGAACTACAAACTCAATCACTGCTTTTAAAACTCAGCTAAAAACTTTTCTTTTCCCTATAGCCTTCAAATATTGAGTTTGTTCTGACTCTATACTGTTTAGCTTCACCCTACCCGGTGCCTGTTTACACTTCCCTGTGCCTGTTCGCATTCTCCTTCCCTCTTTATTGTCTACTACAACTTATTAGATTGTAAGCCTACGCGGCAGGGTCCTGCTATTTACTGTGTTATCTGTACAGCACCATGTACATTGATGGTGCTATATAAATAAATAAATAAATAAATAATAATAATAATAATAATAATAATAATAATAATAATAATTTACCATGAAAAGGCAGCAAATGTTTACTTACTATTTAAAATTATAGTTTGGTATCTTCCCAGGGAGAGCTACGGGCTTGTTTCTCTGTCTCAGCTGCCAGGACCACCTGGCCAGCCTTGGGTGTTATCAGGGCTGGATCCAAGAGCAGACGGGGCCAGGCAGCTGCCAAGGGCCCACGCCCCAGCAAGGGCCCATGAGCAAGTCACCCCTTTTCACCCCTACAATCTGCTCATTCACCTACCTGTTGCTCTGGCCCAGAAGAAGCAGGAGATGCCACAAGCGCCTTGATCGATGCAGGACAAGAAATAAAAGTGGCAGCAATGAGAAGGCAAAGAAGATCAGCTGCAGCTGATGAGGGTGAGGAAGTAGGGAGGGGCTGAGCTCTTAAAAGGGCAATGCAGTGCTGCAGGCTGCAATGCTGAGTTGGCCACAAGAGGGCACCCCAGAGTAACTGCTTACCTCTTAATTAAGCTACTCAGATCAGCAGGCTGCAGCACTCAGTGGTGGCCATAAAACAGCATCCCTGTATAAATCCTGAAGTTTTAAACCACTATTGGGGTTATCTCACTGCAGTGCTCAACAGTGGCCATAAGAGGAGAGCCCAGAATAAAAACAATTCATAACAAACCAATCCAATTCAGCAGGCTGCAGTGTTCAGTTGCAGCCGCAAGAGGGCAGCCATGCCTAAGTTTTGAATTTTTAAATCTCTAGAGATGATTGGGCTGCAGTGCTCCATGGTGCCCACACCCCATTATATGCCCTGCTATATTAGAATAACCACTAAATGCATAAAACCTACTCACATCAGTTGGCTGCAGTGCTCAGCCGTGGCCACAAGAGGGCAGCCCAGAATAACCACTAAATTCATAATTAACCTATTCACATCAGCAGGCAGCAGTGTGCAGTTTTAGCCACAAGAGGGGAGCCCTGCATAAAACTTTTGAAATTTTAAATCTCCATTGAGATTACAAGGCTCTAGTGTTCAGCAATGGCCACAAGAGGGCACCCCAAAATAATTTTTTATTTTTTAAAATCGGTATTGAAATGACAAGGCTGCAGTGCACCATGGTGGCGACAAGATGGCAGATCTATATAAATCCTGTTTTTTAAATTGTTATTGAGATTACAAGGCAGCAGGGCTCAGTGGTATAACTATTGAAAGCCCTGTATAAGTCAGTGGTGGCCACAAAAGGGTACCCTGTCATATGCACTGCTATATTAATGCTGCTGTTGAGTTGATCAGGCTGCAGTGTTCAGTGGTGGCCACAAGATGGCAGCCTTGTATAAATCTTGATTTTTAAATCATTATTAACATTACAAGGCAGCAGGGCTCAGCTGTGGCCACAAGAGGGCAGCCCAAAATAACTTTTTAATTGCTAAATTGCTATTGAAATGACAAGGCTTCAGTTTATGATGTTGGCCACAAGAGGGCACCCCATTATATGCACAGATATGTTGATACTGCTATTGAGATTATCAGGCTGCAGTACTCAGCAGTGGCTGTGTAACTTTTGAATTTTAAAATCACTATTGGGATTACAAGGCGGCAGCACTGCCTAACTTTTGAATTTTTAAATATCTGTTGAGATGATCGGGCTGCAGTGCTCAGCGGTGGCCACAAGAGGGCAGCCCAGAATAACTTTTTGATTTTTGTACTGCTTTCGTCGCCAGCTGAAGACCTTTTTAGTTGCTCAGTATTTTAACACTTAATTTTAACTTAAATTTAAATTTTACTGTTCTAACTCTGTATTTTAATCGTATATCAATTTTGTTGCATGGTTTTATCCTGGTTGTGCTTTTTATACTATATTTTGTAATTGTAATTGTGCATTTAACATGTTGGTTGTTTTATTATGGTTTTAATTTTTGTGAAACGCCCAGAGAGCTTCGGCTATTGGGCGGTATAGAAATGTAATAAATAAATAAATTGTTGTTGAAATGACAAGGCTGCAGTACATGATTATATGCACAGATATGTTAATACTGCTCTTGACATTATTAGACTGCATTGCTCAGTCGTGGCCATAAGAGGGCACCCTAGAAGAACCACTAAATTCAAAATTAACCTATTCACATCATTGGGCTGCAATGCTCAGCTGTGGCCACAAGAGGGCAGCCCTTTTGAATTTAAAAATTTGTATTGAGATGATCAGGCTGCAGTGCTCCCATTATATGCACCCCAAAATAGCTTTTTGAATTTTAAAAATCGTATTGAAATGACAAGGCTGCAGTGCAACATGGTGGCCACAAGCAGGCACCCCATTATATGCACTGATATATGTATTTATTTATTATTTATTTAGAATATTTATATACTGCTCCCCATTGGAAAATTTCAGAGCGGTGTACAATGTAAAATGAAAATAAAAACAGAAGAAAAACAGTTAAAACACAATTTAAAAGAAGCAATAACAGTACTACTCTTGAGATTAGTTGGCTGCAAATCTCAGCAGTGGCCACAAGAGGGCAGCCCAGAATAACCATTACATTCATAATTTACCTATTCATATCAGCAGGCTGCAGTGTGCAGTTGTAGCCAGCAGAGGGCAGTCCTGTAGAAATCCTGATTTTTAAATCGACATTGAAATTATAAGGCTGCAGTGCTCAGCTCTGGCCACAAGAGGGCAGACCAGAATAATCACTACGTTCATAATTTACCTATTCACATCAGCAGGCTGCAGTGCTCCATAGTGGCCACAAGAGGGCAGACCAGTATGAAGACTGATTTTTAAATCACCATTGAAATTACAAGACTGCAGTGCACAGCTCTGGCCACAAGAGGGCAGACCAAAATAACCACTACGTTCATAATTTACCTATTCACATCAGCAGGCTGCAGTGTGCAGTTGTAGCCAGCAGAGGGCAGTCCTGTATAATTCCTGAATTTTAAAATCGCTATTGAGATGATCGGGCTGCAGTGCTCCATAGTGGCCACAAGAGGGCAGACCGGTATAAATCCTGATTTTTAAATCGCCATTGAAATTACAAGGCTGCAGTGCTCAGCTCTGGCCACAAGAGGGCAGACCAGAATAACCACTACGTTCATAATTTACCTATTCACATCAGCAGGCTGCAGTGTGCAGTTGTAGCCAGCAGAGGGCAGCCCTGTATAATTCCTGAATTTTTAAATCGCTATTGAGATGATCGGGCTGCAGTGCTGCATAGTGGCCACAAGAGGGCAGACCGGTATAAATCCTGATTTTTAAATTGCCATTGAAATTACAAGGCTGCAGTGCTCAGCTCTGGCCACAAGAGGGCAGACCAGAATAACCACTACGTTCATAATTTACCGATTCACATCAGCAGGCTGCAGTGTGCAGTTGTAGCCAGCAGAGGGCAGCCCTGTATAAATCCTGAATTTTTAAATCGCTATTGAGATGATCGGGCTGCAGTGCTCCATAGTGGCCACAAGAGGGCAGACCGGTATAAATCCTGATTTTTAAATTGCCATTGAAATTACAAGGCTGCAGTGCTCAGCTCTGGCCACAAGAGGGCAGACCAGAATAACCACTACGTTCATAATTTACCGATTCACATCAGCAGGCTGCAATGTGCAGTTGTAGCCAGCAGAGGGCAGCCCTGTATAAATCCTGAATTTTTAAATCGCTATTGAGATGATCGGGCTGCAGTGCTCCATAGTGGCCACAAGAGGGCAGACCGGTATAAATCCTGATTTTTAAATTGCCATTGAAATTACAAGGCTGCAGTGCTCAGCTCTGGCCACAAGAGGGCAGACCGAAATAAACACTACGTTCATAATTTACCTATTCACATCAGCAGGCTGCAGTGTGCAGTTGTAGCCAGCAGAGGGCAGCCCTGTATAAATCCTGAATTTTAAAATCGCTATTGAGATGATCGGGCGCAGTGCGCCATAGTGGCCACAAGAGGGCAGACCAGTATAAAGTTTTTTGCAAAGAGCAGCTCTAATGGGAATTAACACAAATGCTTATAACTCCGTCATTTTTTAAGATAAAGACATGAAACTTGGCACACTGGTAGCTCTTAGGAAGGGCTTTAGTCATACCAAATTTGAAACAAATCCGTTTATCCATTGATTTTTTAGGAATTTTTTAAAAATTGAGGTTTTAAAATTATTATTTTTTAAATAGTCATTTTTAAAGTTAGAGAGATGAAATTTTGTACCATGATAGGATTTAGGTAGACCTTTAGCCACACCAAATTTGAAACAGATCCTTTCATCCATTGTTTTTTTAGGAATTTTTTTAAAAATTGAGGTTTTAAAATTATTATTTTTAAAATAGTCATTTTTAAAGTTAGAGAGATGAAATTTTGTACCATGATAGGATTTAGGTAGACCTTTAGCCACACCAAATTTGAAACAGATCCTTTCATCCATTGTTTTTTTAGGAATTTTTTAAAAATTGAGGTTTTAACATTATTATTTTTAAACTGTCATTTTTAAAGATAAAGAGCTGAAAGTTGGCACCATGATAGCTTTTAGGTAGAGCTTTAGCGATACCAAATTTGAAACAGATCTGGGGGCAGTAGCAAACCCTGTTAACAACAACAGCAGCTTGCAATGAGTGAAGATACAGTCAGAAAAGATATTTGAGGGAAGGGGAGAATGTAACACACAGAGTATAGCAAAAGCTTCAAAGTACAGCAAAACCTACAAAAGTAGGAGTGAGTGAAGTTAATTTCAGATACAATGAATCTCTCACTTGTTCTTTATTTCAGTGATTTTAACATTAAGATGTTATGTAGAACAGATTTGTCTTAAATGTGTGCTGTAAAATCAGACATGTGACCAAGGCTATGTTTGGGTGGGCATGCCCCCTTGGTACTGGACACACACCCTTGGGGGCAACCAAGTTGTCCTCCTTTTTGGTTTCCAAAATATGGTATTATCTCCCTGCTCTTAATGCAAAGTTTGGATGTCTTGATCTCCATTGTACTCATGTTTCAATTTTACAGTTGATTAATTTACTTCCTAATGTTTGTTTGCTTGTCGTGATTTCTCATTTTTCTTCCCGCCCTCCCGTTGGTACATCAACCAGAGAACTGCTGTTATTTGGCAACCGATATACAGAACAAATGGAAGAATACAAAGGATTAGGCCAACTCATAGAGAAGAGGTCTGGATCACAGCAAAATGGAACTGCCATGTTCAGAAAGAGTCTATCTTTTCCTAACAGGAAAGCTGTTCTCCGAGCTATCAGGTCATAGAGGAGGGTCTTTAACCTACTTGAACCTTTTTAACCGGAAATGCCTCCCAGCAAGGGGGAAACCAACCTGACCCCCTACTTCGACCAGAGAAGGATCAGCTTTAGGGAGACCGTTTTGCACTTCCCTGCCAGAAAGAATACTTTGAAATTCAGAACTGGGGTCTGTGTTTCATTTTGCTTTCCTCCTCCCTCCCAATCCTTTTTCCTTTTATGTCGTGTCTTTTGGACGCGACAGTTTTGGGCAGGGGCTCTCTCATAATTAATCTTTGTAAGGGTGTAATCCTATGGATGTTTAGGCGGAAAAAAAGTCCTACAGCTACCAGCAGTATCCCCTGGGTCTGATCCAGCAGGGCTCTTCTGATGTAAAAATATTGTAAATAAATAAAATGCAAAGAACCAGTTAAGTTCCAGCCCTCGCTGAAAGCTAAAGATGTGGCTTTCCTTTTCCCCCTCTCTAGCAAAAGTAGCTTCATTTTCCAGGTCGGGTTGGGAGTTATAGGACTTTTTTCTGTCTAAACATGCATAGGATTGTGCCTTAGGCGCTTCTGGGGGACCCTTTTCCCTCTCTAGCAAAGGTAGCTTGATTTTCCAGGTCGGGCGTCAAAATGCTCCACGCTGAGAGGCTCAACCATGGCTTTTTCAGCCCCATGCCCAATGGTGCGACCACTAGTTCACGCTCTCTCTGCTCACTGCCTAGCAAAGGTGTCGGGGGTGTCATCCTTTGGGGCAAGAGAGGTGCAGAGGGCTTCAGCCAGTGCCATATACTGGGCATGATGCTAGAAAAACAAGATCCCTAAGCGGGTGTGTCTGCTTCCTGGGTTGGGTGTTGGCCAGGTGCTCCCAGCTACATCTCAGGCAGGGATACAAGACAGGCTGAAACGTCTCCACTTAATAGGAACTGCACTCTGCATGTGCTCAGAGGAGCCCTTGTCTTACCCCCACGGGCTTTCGCGGCTGGACTACTGGGCTTATCAAAACAGGTGAGCCCCCAGTTCAGCTTGAGTGCCGGGACGACACCTTTATTAATTTTTCAAGTGCTTCCCGGGCATCCAACAGTAGCTGCTGTTTTAGTCTGAAACGGGGACCTTTTCTGTGGCCAAATGAAGCACTGGGGAAATGTCCCTGTCCTGAAAACGTTCCGCCCCATGTCGCCGCCGGTTGGGGCCCAGCTCCCGTTTAATACATTCTCCCATCCTCTGTCTCTCAAGGCCCGAATCAAGAAGATAATGCAGACCGACGAAGAAATCGGCAAGGTGGCCGCCGCTGTGCCGGTGATCATTTGTATCCTTTTCGCCGCCCCAGCTGCGGTTCATTTCCCCTCTTGCATTCCTGCCTTGAGCAGGGGGATGGTCTGGATGGCCTCCTAGGCCCCTTCCAACTCTTCTATGATTCTATTAAGCGGACGAGAGCGTGGGGCTGGGTGTCACCTTACGGTCACGGCGTGCTTCCCTGGAGGAGAGGGTTCTAAACCAAAATCCAGCATTTCTAAAACGAAATAATTAAACCGTTCATGATGCCGCACATGCTGGACGAGGGGTCAGTTCAGACAACACCTTTCTCAACGGGGTGGGGACGAGGAGGAAGATTACGACTCCTAACCCCCGTTCCCTTTTTCGCTGCTGCCACTTTGGAAAGGAGGGAGGGGGGAGGGCGCTGGGTTTGGACGGGGCTGTTCTTAAATTTATTAAAAAACATGAAACTCTGACTCTTCGTGACTTCATGGACCAGCCCACGCCAGAGCTTTCCGTCGGCTGTCGCCACCCCTAGCTCCCCCAAGGTCAAGTCCGTCACCTCCAGAATATCCTCCATCCATCTTGCCCTTGGTCGGCCCCTCTTCCTTTTGCCTTCCACTTCCCCTAGCATCAGCCTCTTCTCCAGGGTATCCTGTCTTACAAGGAACAATTTTTGTGTGGGGAGAGGGGAGCACCCATAAGGTCCCGTCTCATCCCGCCCCACAACCCCGTGCAATGCCTGTAGGGAGTGCAAGAGAGGAAGAATACGTCCTGCCCAGGCAAGCCGATATCCTATCGTAGAAGGAAGAGGGGTCCTTCATGTTGTAGCAAGCCATGACGCCGAGGTACAGCGACACGGCGAAACGCACAGCCGAGGGTAACTAGGAAACCCAACCAGTATGTCCAATGGGGTTAACATGCCGTGATCATGCGAATCGGGTCATTGCACCCCACTACCAAACTGTGATTTGCTAACCAGCTGCAAACCACAAATAAAAACCATGGTTTGTTGTTGGCTTATCAGACTGCCTTCTTTAAGCCACGGCTTTAACCCCGGATTGTTCGCGCTGCTGTCCACCCTGAAACAGAGGTGCCCAGCCTGAAAACTAAACCGCTCTGAAGGCCGGCAAAACGGACGGGACAGAAACAAATCCGGAATAGGGAAAACCCCGGGTCGTTTGCTCGTCAGCAAGACGGCTTAAGCAACAAACCATGGTTAACCTACACCAAGGCTACACGCGAACGCAGCCTTAATTCACAGGCGAAAAAAAGAAGGGAGAATTGTTTTGTTGATTAATTGCAAGCAAATCAGAAATCTGTTTTTAGGTGCTAGCACTGAAACCTTTAATGGGTGGAAGGGGAACATGGAACTGGTTCTTTCTCCCTAATCTTTTTTGTTGGGGGCAGTGGGGAACCACTTCTCAGGAGTGCTCTTAGACAGTCCTTCATGACTGATACTTTGCAGTCAGGCTCTTCTTCAGAAGTGAAGCCCAGCCACCCACAGAGGAGGCAGTAAATCCTACTCTCAGGATATGCAACTTCGGCGTTTTCTTCTTATTGCTCTCTCATTTTGGTGGTGGGCCAAAGAGGTCATTCAGCCACATTTAGGGCATGGAAAGACACGAGAGATAAAAGGTAAGACGTGCGTGATCAACCAGTATCCCTGCAGTATCCCTGAGCTATTAATTGAAGATGCGTGGCGTATTTCAGCTGGGAAGTAGAAATGCAGTCATCCAAATCTTTTTCACTCCCATCATCCCCAAGCCAATACAGTTCATGGAAGTTGCAATCCAACATCATCCGGAAGGCCACGCATCCCCCATCCCCGGTTTAAACTTGATTCCCTTTTTGTGACATGAAAAGTAGGGGCGGGTGGGAATGAATGAAATTCCCTGAGGCAAGTTGGCAGCCTGAACTGCACAGGAGAGATGTATAGCATGAAACTTCAAGAGGTGGGTCGGGTTGATCCTCCGCTTCCTTTAGCCCTAGGGGAGGAACATCTTTCCTACGTGATAGTTTCGCGGGGGGGGGGGAGGAGGGGAGTCGTTCCTGCAAGCTCCATAAGGACTAGCAACTTGCATGGAGGGAGAAGCATGGAAAAATAATTGCAGGGGCTTGGAATGCCCGTTTTCAAAACGGGAAATTCGTTCAAGAGATCTTTCTCTGCTCCCAAGCACGCTTAACAACAACAAAAAAGCCCTGCATTGTTGTGACTCAACAGAGAAAGAAATTAAAAGATATGGGAAAGGAAAAATAGCGGCTTGGAATGCGTTAAGGCAAGAGGAGAAATGGGGAGGCGCCTATCGCACCGTGACCCCCAACTTCTCCAAGATCCTGTTCCCCTTCTCCATGTATTCGGACCGCCGCATCCAGAA
The DNA here is from genome assembly GCF_023053635.1 of Elgaria multicarinata webbii. Taxonomy (NCBI): domain Eukaryota; kingdom Metazoa; phylum Chordata; class Lepidosauria; order Squamata; family Anguidae; genus Elgaria; species Elgaria multicarinata. The sequence continues at coordinate 11,676,946 of NC_086191.1, read as the reverse complement.
GTTGTCTTTATCTTTCATGATGTCCGCAAGCACCGCACCGCCTAAAAAGACCATGTGCTTCCGGCGAGGAGGGTCCTCAATGCGAATTTTGAATTTCTGGAATGGAGGGGGGGGGGAGAGAGAGAAAGGAAATTTAGAGGAGACGCTCATAACTCAATTTGCCAGGTGTGGATCAAGTTTAAATAGTGTTGGAGGGTGCCATGCTGTGCACGTTTAGATAGAAAGAATGCTGGGAGTTGGACTTATTTTCTGTCTAAAACACTGTTGGATGGACCGGGGTTCAAATCCTTGCTCAGGGTGATCTTGGGGCCCTCTTTCTCTGAGGGGATCATGAGGATAAAATGGGATAATCTTCAGGTAGCATGTAGAATCACAGAATAGTAGAGTTGGAAGGGGCCTACAACTTCCATCTAGTCCAACCCCCTGCTCAATGCAGGAATCCACCCTAAAGCATCCCTGACAGATGGCTGTCCAGCTGCCTCTTGAAGGCCTCTAGTGTGGGAGAGCCCACCACCTCCCTAGGAAACTGATTCCATTGTCGTACTGCTCTAACAGCCAGGAAGTTTTTCCTGATGTCCAGCTGGAATCTGGCTTCCTGTCACTTGAGCCCGTTATTCCGTGTCCTGCACTCTGGGAGGATCGAGAAGAGATCCTGGCCCTCCTCTATGTGACAACCTTTTAAGTCTTTGAAGAGTGCTCTCATGCCTCCCCTCCATCTTCTCTTCTCCAGGCTAAACATGCCCAGTTCTTTCAGTCTCTGTTGCTCTCAAGATGGGCAGGCTGTTACTTGTTCTCGGAATTGATACCCCCGAAATCCCGCACGGCAGCTCGGACTCCGAATCGAAGCGATACCGAATCGCAAAAGTAACACAATCTGTACAGCCGCAAAGCCATTTAAAAAGGCTGCTAGCAAATTTCCTTCCCACTAACAAACACGGGCGCTGATCCACTGGGGAATTCTTCCCCGCAAACCCGCAGTTACGAAGCCCCGGGTCGTTTCAGCGAGGCTCAAGCAGGGGAACATCCTGTTGGATTGGGCCCCATGGCTCTGCAATTGACCGCCTCCCATGCTGACCACCTTAATAGTGCCCAAAAGATGCCAGGTGCCTGCCGTAATTTCCCTTCTGCAGCTCAGGAAACAGCTATGGCTGGGGTCACCATCAACACTTCTCTTGACACCTGCCACACTCTCTGGCCCACCTGATTTTTATTTGATTTTGTAAGATTTTTGCGAATTATAGCCTTTTTTTTAAAAAAACACTGGGAAGCTGGGTTGCTGCAAAGGGAAGCCCCCCACCCAACGCCATCTTTATTTTGGATCCAGAAAGGGTCGTCTTATGTTTCGGAGCTCAGAGCCCGCCTCTGCCTTGAGCTGGGATCCTTGGGCAACTTTTCTTTGAATTTCACCAGTTTGCTGCCTGGGAAATGCATGTTCTGTGACCAGCCATGGCAGCCATTTTATGAACAGGCAAACCCCGCCCCTGTGGCAGCCATTTTGTGAGAGCGCTTCTCACCCCCTCTCAAAATTCCAAACGTACCCCACTGACCCAAATAGTTTGGGGGGGGGGAGTTGAGCTAAGGAGGGCGAGCTAGTGCTAGCAGGAAGGAACCACTAGGGGGCAGCCACCACCACCGGCGCTCCCAACCCACCGATAGTTTTTCCACGTCGCCCTTCAGCACCCGTTCCAGGTACAACTGTTTGATCTCACGCTCCAGGCGGGACGGCAATCCTGGGTACATGGTGGAGCCTCCCGAAAGGACGATGTGTTTGTAAAACTCGGCCCTGCGATAAGAAAGAAAGTGGGTCAAGGGAGAGAAATGAGGAACGCCGCTACATCCAGCAGGTGAGGAACAGCCAGGCGCCCCATCCTGTCCATTCGCGAGCAAATTGATAGCCAGCACTTGTCCGTTTATCCCCGTAACATCAGCTCCTCTGGAATACACAAGAGGGAGCTGTAACAAAGTTTTGCAGCTTTGAGAGCTCCTGTTCAGGGAGCCGGCCAGCCACACCCTTTTCCAGGATATTCCATTCCTCCTATCCTCCTACCCTGTTTTTCTGGGGTTTTCCCCCCCTAATGGTCATTTTGTGGCTAATTAGAAAGTTTAGTTCTCAGTGGTTTTGGAGCACTCTTGGGACACATGCCCTCAATGGGACCCATCCCGACGCATTTCTACTTTCGTTCTGCTCTTCCTTCTCCTCTTCCTCCTCTTGGCTCCTGCTTGCTTGCTTGACAGGCTGAGAGCCAGGGAGTAAGGAGGCCGCGGCGTCTCCTGCTCCTCCGTCTCACCACTTCCACTGTCTGGGCCAAAGAGAGGCAGGTGGGTGAGCAGGTTGCAAGTCCAGGGGGGATCTTGTCCATGGGGCCCTGCTGGGATGTGGGGCCATCAGCAGGTGCCCAACTATGCCGACCTGGTAGTCATTGAGGTGTTGTGTCCATAAGAACATCAGAAGAGCCCTGCTGGATCAGACCAAGGGTCCATCTAGTCCAGCACTCTGTTCCTACAGTAGCCAACCAGCTGTTGACCAGGAACCCACAAGCAGGACACAGGTGCAACAGCATCCTCCCGCCCATGTTCCCCAGCAACTGGTGCATATAGGTTTACTGCCTCTGATACTGGATACGTCTGATGGGTTTTTCACCCTAGGGTTTTTATTTTTGGTACTTCTGCAAATCTCAGACGTTCTCCTAAGCCTGCTCATACTTCCCACTTGTTCACGGATGGTGCCATCTCGGGCTCCGAAAGGAACGGCACTCACCCCCTGCACATTGGAAAGAGAAGGAGGAGGAGGAGAAGGAGGAGGAGGAGGAGGAGGAGGAGGAGGAGGAGGAGGAGGAGGAGGAGGAGGAGAAGGAGGAGGAGGAGGAGGACTCCAGTTAAACCTCCCAAGTGCCCCTCTCACCGGGTGTCAATGTCAGCTGCCTGGATGGTGTTGAAGAGGAGCTCAGCCACCCCCACGCCCTCCACGTTGATGAGGTGGGGCTGGAACAACGCCTCCGGCGCCTCGAAGCGCTCCCCGCCCACTTTGATCACTCGGCCGTCCGGCAGCTGCAGGGGCGACAGGAAAAAGGGAAACATCACAGAAAGGCAGGTCTGGTGCTAACACTGGCTATCTTAAAGAGAAAACGCTAGCGTGGTATGTCACTTTTGAGGGATTTTTTTTTGTCCTGGGCTCCCCACCCCCACCCCCCGTACAGAACGGAAACTGTCAAGATGGGGGACACTTGGCTCAGCAAGACTACAAACGAGAAGGATCTTGGAATGGTTGTAGATCGCAAGCTGAATAGGAGCCAACAGTGCGATATGGCTGCAAGAAGGGCAAATGCTATTTTGGGCTGCATTAATAGAAGTATAGCTTCCAAATCGCGTGAGGTACTGGTTCCTCTCTATTCGGCCCTGGTTAGGCCTCATCTAGAGTATTGCGTCCAGTTCTGGGCTCCACTATTCAAGAAGGATGCAGACAAGCTGGAGCGTGTTCAGAGGAGGGCAACCAGGATGATCAGGGGTCTGGAAACAAAGCCCTATGAAGAGAGACTGAAAGAACTGGGCATGTTTAGCCTGGAGAGGAGAAGATTGAGGGGAGACATGAGAGCACTCTTCAAAGACTTGAAAGGTTGTCACACAGAGGAGGGCCAGGATCTCTTCTCGATCCTCCCAGAGTGCAGGACACGGAATAACGGGCTCAAGTTAAAGGAAGCCAGATTCCGGCTGGACATCAGGAAAAACTTCCTGACTGTTAGAGCAGTGTGACAGTGGAATCAGTTACCTAGGGAGGTTGTGGGCTCTCCCACCCTAGAGGCCTTCAAGAGGCAGCTAGACAACCATCTGCCAGGGATGCTTTAGGGTGGATTCCTGCATTGAGCAGGGGGTTGGACTAGATGGCCTTGTAGGCCCCTTCCAACTCTGCTATTCTATGATTCTATGAACCAGGGGTGTTGAACTCTTTCAGCCCAAGGACTGAATTCAATTTCCGGAGAAGCTCTCGGGGGCTGTGTTCCGGTGGTGGGCGGGGCAAAAGGAAAAAAGGGCGGGTCTAAACAAACCAACGTAAAAAGCAAGGAACTCCCCAAAAAGACCGGCACTCAGGGGAAAAGGTGCAGGCGTCAATAATTGGGTTTGCACAACACGCTTACCTTAGGTTGTTTGTTGGGCCATGGGTTAGCGCATTATCTGAACCCAAGACGTTTTCCACAGGGTTCCTTGTTAACCATGCAGCATGGGTTATTTTTCTCGAACAAGCCACCTTGAGAACCCGTGGTTCGTTGTTGGCTCGTTTAAGGTGGTTAACTGCAGAAAATGTCCTGGGTTCAGACAACATGTTAACCTGCCGTTTGACGACAACACACACTGAACCGCTGAGTGTGGTTTAGCGTGTTGTGTGAACAGCCCCCATGCCTTAGAAGGGCTGTGTGTAAATTCTGAAATAAAAAGCGTGCCCAGGGCGAATTCTTCTCCTGGTCATTGAAGGAGGTCAGTTACCGTGTACGACTCCACGAGCACCGTGGTCTCTTGCGCGAGCTTCTGTTCTTGGTCAATGTTGTAGCCGACGTAGCACAGCTTCTCCTTCATCATCCTCACCGTCTCGAAGTCGGCTGAGTGGTTGAAGGCATAGCCACGCAGTAGCAGGAGCTGCCGTCAATGAAGACATCCACTCTATCATTTAACTGTTATGCATGTATACGCACACACGCCCCGTAGCATAGGAATATAGTTTAAGTGGAGACGGACATTCCATTAGAAGCACTCCACTCAACTCGCAATCAGACCTGGTTTGTACATCGGGTTAACCCATGGTTTATTTAACCCATGGGTTGTTGAATTCTGGGCTCTCCTAATGTACGGAGCCAACCACGCTAAGAAGCCATGCTTTGTTCACCAGGAACAACTCAGAAAGAGAACTCGGGTTTTGTTGTCAGGTTATGAATTTTGGGTTGTTTAAACCACAGGTTGTTGTTATATGTGAACCCAGAACCATGGGTTGTTCGCGGTTCATTTCACCAAGCTACGAGCTTAGAGTAGACGCACTGAAATCAATGGGACAAGTAAAAGGCGTGACTAACTGAAGTCCAGTTGTTTTCAATGGATCTTCTCCAAGTATGGATTGAACCCAAACACTTGGGAAGAGGGTTTTGCAAGTTTCTGCTAGTTATAAAACAATCATGGACTTCCCATTTGTTCCTTGTGAAGGCAGCATTACTCTGTGCCTACGGAAGAAGGCCGCCCACAGTCCCGGCTGGTCTCACCTTGATGAGGTAGCGTGTGATGTCACGTCCTGCAATGTCCAGCCGGCGGGTGAGATGGGGCAGCGAGAAGCCCTCATACACTGGGCAGATGTGAGTGACACCGTCCCCTGAGTCCACCACCACCCCGGTGAGGAGGCCTGCAAAGGTAAGACAACTTATTTACTGCTCTTCAGGCCCCCAAAATTGCTACTGGAGCTGATGAATAATGAGCTGATTAATAATTCAGTCTTACAATCTGAAAGTCACGACACGAAAGGAAATAGGGTTGGGAGGGAGGAGGAGAAAAAAGAAGCCAAACTCAGGCACCAGTTCTTCATTACAAAGTTCTCATGGGAAGAACTATATGGAATATGGAAGAACTGCCACCCCCAGGCACCCTCTGGGGCAGGTAGCTGAAGGTGGGATCCTGGCTGCAAATAGAAATGGTCTAACTGGGAAGTCGGAGGGTGCTTTCAGATAAGCTGCTAAGCAAGCAAGGTGAGGTTCCCAGTTTATTATGATGTATTTGTCATTAGAGCTCACAGCTGTTCAAAGAAATCTCAGTCGATGAACCCTAGGAGAGTTGGTGGATTGACTGACTGACTAAATCTGCATAAATAGTGGTGAGCTTAGAAGGCCGGAAGACATAGATAGATGGATGGATTCACAGCAGCAAAAAACATGGCTCCTGTTTTCAAGAGGAATTGTTCCTGTGACAGTCAAAAAGGGGTCAAAGTTGGCAGCATTCTCTCGCCCCCACCCTACCCCCAGCCCCATTCTAAAAGGTCTCCCCTGAGATTTAATTACTATCCGTACGAGCTTGAAGCTCAAATAAAGTCTTCCAGTGGGAATTGGCTGGGTAGCCCATTACTTGCCTCTCGGCCTCCCCTCCAAACCCCACAACCCCTGACTTACCCTGGGCGTACAGGGTCAGTACAGCCTGGATTGCAATGTAGACGCCTTCGAACTGGTACGTCTCAAACATCACCTGGGTGGCATGGGGAAACCGGCTGTGAATGTCCTGCCGAGGGCTAGACAGACCCAGACCCACCCGCCACAAGGTCTCGCGGTCCCAAGTTCAAACTCCCACAGCTGCCATCACCAGCCCAACCGGTCGATCACAAGTTACCCTCTGCCTCAGTTTCCCCCGTTATTTATTTTATATCCGCCGATGTCCATAGTGCTGTAGAGTGCAAAAGGACAGGCCCCTGCCCCAGGGAGCTTACCACCTAAATCAATGGAGGGTAGCCCAAAGTGGGGAGATGGGGGGGGCAGACATTCCCCCCATCCTAGCGTTCCCCTGCTCCTCTGTTTAGGGAAACACACCGTCCCGTCCCCCCAAGCCCTTAGCAGCAAGAGAATGGGGGAATAATGCAATGGACTCTCACATTCCTGCTCCCCTATATTGCCCGAGGTGGGTGGGAAAACATTGTTAGACTACAACTTCCATCATCCCCGACCGCCGGGGCTAATGGGAACTGGAGTCCACCCGCTTCAGAGGTCTTTTTTTTTAAAATATGTTCAGCAACTTATAAATCTGTTAAAGAAATAAAACAATATCTGCAGGGCCTGTAGGCTCCGCCCCCTCTGCCCCCGTACCCGTTGCCAGATCCCCCGCTAATGTTTCTCCGGCCCCAGTACCGACCCACCTCGATGATCTTCTCCCGGTTCTTGATAGGGTTCATGGGGGGCTCAGTGAGCAGGATTTTGCAGTTGCGGGGCTCAACGTTGAGTTTCTCTGGCCCGAAGGTATAGTCCCACAAGTACTTCATGTCGTCCCAGTTGCGCACTATCCCGTTCTCCATGGGATAGTTCACCTCCAGCATAGACCGCAACTCGCTGGCTTCGTCGCCCACCATGAGGTCCTGGCGTGCGGGAAACCACATTCAAGGGTTAAAGGTGACGTTTCGCGGCTGCGGCAACGCCAGCACGAATTGGGAGCCCCCTATCCCGGGAGGGGGGAAAGAATCCATGAACGCCACCTGGCAGCTCAGATCTGAACTGGGGCTGCATTCACACAAACAGGTAACACTCAGTGCTCTTGGGATAGATGAGCGTGCAATATGAGCGTGCAAGGGAACAGGGTTGGTTTGGCATTTGGAGGAGATGCTAAGAATACTTTATATTTAGTACACTTTAAGTGTCCAAAGCCTGTTGCAAAGGATGGCACAAAAGAGAAGCCTCCAGAAACACAGTGTATGCAAAAGATAAAATTGCAATGCACTCTTCGTGGGGCTGCCCTTGAAGACGACGCGGAAGTTGCAGCTAGTGCAAAATGCAGCAGCTAGACTGCTGATGGGTACATCTTACAGAGACCACATAACTCCGTCTTAAAGGAATGGCACTGGCTGCCTATACGCTTCCGGTCGGAATTCAAGGTGTTGGTGATGACGTTTAAAGCCTTAAACGGCTTGGGACCTCGATACTTGAGAGAGCGCCTCTCCTTATATATGCCTGCCCGAGACCTCAGATCTGTTGGAGGAGCCCTTCTCCGCATCCAACCAATGCAACACAGACGCTATGATGGGACAAGGGAGAGGGCCTTCTCTGTTGTGGCACCCCGACTGTGGAACACCCTCCCCTTGGAGGCCCGACACGGATTTCATTTCGACGCCAAGTAAAAACATGGCTTTTTAACAGACCCTTTGATGGCTGAATTCACTAAGATGGCACATGGTTTTAACTGCTTTTACTGCTTTTAAATTATATATTGTTTTAACTTGATTCATGGTTTAATTTGTTTTTAACAGTGCATATTTATTGTTTTATACTGTATGCTTTTATCTGTACGCTGCTCTGAGATCTTAATGATATAGGGTGGGATACAAATGTTTTAAATAAATAAATAAATAAATAAATAGTTATTAAGTGGGCATAATGTGAACAAACAATAACCATGTTTGTAACCAGCAAAATAGTCCTTATGCCTTGTTGACGAGATCTCCAGATTATATCCTGTTTCGTTAATTTGTTAAAACCAATTTAAAGCCAAAAATTCCCCTGTTGAAACAAAATTTCTCAGTTGCAGAGGGCAACTGAATTCTGTCTCTGGCCTATAAAACACTGCTTATACACCACTCGTGAGTCTTCCAGAAAAGCAAAAAAACAAATTTCTAACCACAATAACTTTTGTTTTTCTATAAGCTACAATGTGGGAGATAAAACAAACTTTTGCCAAGAAATGGTATTTACTGCCATATCCAACTTGCCAACAAAGGCTACAACAATTGCAAACGTTGTTTTGGAACAAAGGCACTGTATTTATATTGCCTTGTTACATTGTAGCCACTTTGTAACTACTCGGTTCCTTTCTTTAATCTTTTGTATGTAAAGCATGTCGCTTTCATGATTTTGTTGTGATGTCAGGACGGGCAGTATAGTTTTGCCCACCAGCACTTCCTCACGGATTGAATCGTTCTAGGGGAGCAGCGCTTAGCCAGGTTTCATCTCGGGCAGGAGATCCCTGGAGGTCTTGGGGTTGTGTGACATTTGTGCTTGTTTACACACATACAGGCTGAGCGTAGGTGTGCCGAAACGCTCCGACGGACACCCCAACAGCACTACTTCCGGATCAGAACTCTACCCGTACACTGCGCTCAACATCTAAGATCCTCCTCCGAGTGCCTACTCCAAGGGAAGCTCGGAGGATGGCAACAAGGGAGAGGGCCTTTTCGGTGGTGGCCGCGTGACTGTGGAATGATCTCCCCGATGAGGCTCGCCTGGCACCAACACTGTTATCTTTCAGACGCCAGGTCAAGACTTTTCTCTTCTCCCAGGCATTTAACAGCATTTAACAACGCTAAGTTTGTTTTTTAACGTACCCCAAAACTGTTGTTTTTAAATGGATACTGTTGTTTTATACTGTTGTTTTTATGTTTTTGATGGTTTTAAATTTTGTATACTTTTTTTTAATGTTTACCGTTTTTAACTTTTGTAAACCGCCCAGAGAGCTTCGGCTATGGGGCGGTATATAGATGTAATAAAAAAATACGGTAGGGAAGTTGAATGTCAGGCCCAAACCTGGGCCAAACCACAGGTCTATCTGCTCTGTTCATATATTCGTAGCTAAATTACTTTTAATAGAATGCATAATGCCGTACAGCTTTTAATCTTTGCAGACGTTTGGTTCTTGGCCGTCATGGAAATGTACGGAACGAAAGGCAAATGAAATAATCCAAAGCTGCCCTCTTAGGAATCCGGTGGCGTCCCCGCACCCGCTCGCATGGACCGGGACCCCCGTAAACACCACTCACCTTGATCTCAATGTTGCCAACTTTGGTGGATGAGCGGATTATGGGACGACCCACCAGGGCTGGGAAGATGTGCTCGGGAAAATTGGACCCAGCATAGCCGCATTTAACAAACTGCAGAGGAACCGGGACGGGGGAAGGGAAAGAGAAAACTAGCAAAGTTCATTTAAACAGGAGGATGGAAGGAAAACAAGAAAAACCCCTGTGTATGTACAGTGCTCTCATTTCTAGAGCGCTTGGAAGTATTTGAAAGCACTTCACATACATCACAATCCCTTAATGCAGCCTCACCTGGCATGTCTTGGACTACAACCCCCATCGTCCCCACCATGCTGGTCAGGGCAAATGGGAGGTGTAGTCCAAGACATCTGGAGAGGAGCACCCTGCTGAAGGCTGCCCCGGTGCGATCCAGCAGGGCCATGATTATTTTCCTAAATGAAGGTGTTTTTTGTGCCACTAGATTGAATGGGTGCTGTTTGCCATTTCTATGCCGTGTCTGGCTTTATATTTTACTTTATTTATTCACTTGTTTCTATACTGCCCAATAGCCGAAGCTCTCTGGGCGGTTTATAACTTTTAAAGTACCTTTAACCTACTCCACGGGCCCCAAAGGCTCCTGGACTGGCTTGCATATAATCAGGAAAACAAGCCGGCCCCGTTCCCACAAGTTTACAATTTTCAAAGACACAGCACGCAAGGAAAAAGGAATGAGGAGGGAAGAGGGGGGGAAAGTCCGTCTCTCGGCAGGGCTGGCAAAATGGCTCTGCTTCCCCTTCTCATCTCACTCAGTGCAGCCTGCCAGAAAGGACGCTGATGGGGACAGTTGAGCGAAGAGAAGCCTTCCTAGGGGTGTTTGGAAAGAGGTCTGCCTGATCCACCAGGCCTATCTCTCTCAAAAGGGTTTTGTTTCTGCTCCACACACACGCTGCCTGGGCGAAACAGATCTGCCCCCGAACGCCAACCAAAGAAACCGAGCAGCAAGAGGAAGTGAAGAAACAGGAAATGAAGAGCGAAAAGTGACTCATAGTGGAACAAACTGGACTAGCTAGGAGGAAGCTCTTTGCAGCTTGCAGGTTTAAAAATCTGCAAACTCCTGAGGGGGGTGGGGGGAAGGCAAGAGGCAGGAGAACAGAGGCCTCTTTCTCTCTTGTGTTGATCAAGTGCTAACTCTGGTTGCTGTGCTGGCTCTGTCCACTCCAGGTCTCCTTTGCAGGAAGGGCGACAAAACCGACGGGTCATTGCCGCTGTTGCTTTTGTTGCCCGGCTTTCCTTGCGAGGGGCTTTCCCTTAAAGTTGGAGCAGACCAAGGTGCTCCCAAATTCGATCTCCGGGGAAAGGCTCCTACCTGAATCTCTGTGGAGCCACTGTCTCAGCGTGGACAGAACTCCACTCAACAGGGCAATAGCTTCAGCTTAGTATAATGCAGCTTACTGTGTCCTTCTTTAAAGTAGCCCATTATTCAGAACAATGAGTACTAGAGCCTTGCTTCATTTTTACAGGAAGGAACGTAGGCCAGGGGGAGAGCGCTTGCTTTGCGTGGAAAAGGTCCCAGGTGGAATTCCTGGCCTCTCCAGGTAGGATGGAGAAAGAATTATATGTATGTATGTATGTATATATATGCAGAGAGCAGCGATCAGTCTGTGTGGATGATACTGAATGAGATGGACCGATGGTGCACCTTGGTATACGGCAGCTTCCTAATTCATGCAATTAAAAATGATGAATTGTAAAGAAATCACCCTAATACAACAACAGCAGCAAAAACCAACCGGAGCACCGTCAAAATTACACAATTAAGCAACCGCCCTGGGCAAATAAAAAAAAAACTTGCCCCAGGCAAGCTTGGGGTGGGTGGGAGTGGAATGGCAGTGGTAGAGGGCCACTACAAGAAAGGCCCTGTCCCCTGGTTATTATGATTAACCTTGATCTTACTTTCCTTTTTAGGGGAAAGGACTTTAGCTCGATAGCAGGGCGCTGTTTTGCATGCAGAAGGTCTCCGGTTCTGTCTGAGGCATCTTCAGGTAAGCTGGGAAGGATGACAGAGCCCCTGAGGAGTAGCTGCCTGCCTGTGCTGACAGTATTGAGTTACATGGGCCAAGGGTAGAAGCAGTGGAGGCTGGTGGCTCAGATGCCAGTGGGGTGGTCAATCTGCTCTGAGTTTCAGTCAGAACTCTAAAGGAGCTACCCAAGGCATCACCACGGGGTGGAAGTCAAGTTCGTAAAAGCTATTTTCTCTCTCCCTCTCTGTTTCCTCCTCTTTCTTCATTTTTAGCACTTATGAATGGCAAAACACAGGGTTTTTCTTTCTTTTTTTCTTGAGTCATGTTTAGCCAAGAATCGAAAATGGGGGGGGGGGGAAGCAGTTTGGGAACAAAACGCCACGGAAAGCAGAGAGGACATGAGGGGGTGTCTTCGCCCACGGAGCTCCACTCCAGAACACTTGACGTTGTTGCAGCACAAAGCGGATTTCGATGCCCAGGAAAGCTGCAGACCCAGCCCTCCCGATGCATCCACATCCCCTTCCCAAGCATAGGCTTCATTCCCCCGACAAAAAAACCCACCGTCCCAGGAAATATTCTAACCCAAGCTGCTTAACAGAAGAACAGATGAATTGTATCCATCTCTATCATGCCTGTCCGTAAGCGTCTTTTTCCTAAGCATTATATCTATCAGACCACCTCAACTTCTGCCCTTCTAGTTATGTTGCACTACAACACACATCATCCCCAGCCAGATAAGCAATGCAGTCCAACACATCTGGAGGACATCCAGGTTGGGCATGGCTTTGAGTTTTCCTTTAATATACAGACACAAATTTGTAGCTACCCAAAGTAATGAAGACGTATGAAATGCATATATATGAAAATACAACTTACTAGCAATCATACATAGGGCTTCGACAAAGGCAGACCAGATATCCAAATAAGTATCCATTTGAAGGCGGTGTCTATATACCACCTGTTCAATTGATGGAAGCATTGCAAGGTCCTCAATCCATTGCATTATAGAAAATGAGCGTTTATCCTTCCAACGTTGTAATATTCTTTTATCTGTCAAATCCATTTACACTGACCAGTCGTTAGTTTCCGTGAAGCAGGTTAAAGATTTAAAAGAGTGTGTACATTGGCAAATATTAAAGGCTGTTCCAGTACAAAGTTTATCCGTGTAATAACCTCCTTCCAAAAAGAAGCATCTACTGGACATTGCCAAAATATATGTTTAACTGAAACATTTGCAGCAATCATCCAAATTAGGCAAACCCTTATTAAAGAGACGTTCTGGTATCCAATACGCATGAAACAAAAGCTTTTGCTTAGATACAGTCTAAGATCCATAGATGCAACAGGTACAGACGCCAAAGCAGTGATACGCTGATTAGGTAGAATGAGACAATCCGATTCCTTATTCCATTCCTGCTTAAAAATCCTGTATATCATGTTTATTCCCCAAAACCAAGTATTTATAGACATAGATCGTGAGTCATGTTGCCCGGCCAGTCTGAATAAGCGCTTCCAATAACGACCGAGACTTTGATGCTATAAAAGCAGCAGGCCCAACCCTAGCTACTAACAAACGCTGCCGTTGCAAGTATTGCATTCAGCCATAGTTGACAAGTTCTAATTTGGCCCTCGGGATAGAAAATGACGAGAACTCGTCAGCCGTTGACCCAAAGTTGAAACAGCCTAATCCGTCCACGTCCACCACAAAGACATTCCCTTAGCCATTTTAAAATCGGGATTGCCCCATCAAGCCAGTAGAGAAGAAAACAGATCAAAGTGTGCAGCAGATTGGAAAAGTCTGATAATCTCTCTCTCTCTCTCTCTCTCTCTCTCTCTCTCCACACACACTCACGCACGTGCTAAAAGAGCAGGAATACTTTGCAAAGCAGTTTTCAGAGGGTCAAAATGAGTCGAATGCAATTCATATTGAGAAGAATTGTGGGTGGGGTTGTATGGTAATAGCAGAAGAGAAGTTAAACTCTTTCTCTGCCTGCCATCTCCAAAGCTGTTTGCATTTCTTGGGGTGCCGTGGATTATTTATTTATTGCATTTTTATACTGCCCAATTAGCCCAGACTTGTTTCCAGGGGTCTGGAAACAAAGCCCTATGAAGAGAGACTGAAACTGGGCATGTTTAGCCTGGAGAAGAGAAGATTGAGGGGAGACATGGTAGCACTCTTCAAAACCTTGAAAGGTTGTCACACAGAGGAGGGCCAGGATCTCTTCTCGATCCTCCCAGAGTGCAGGACAAGGAATAACGGCCTCAAGTGACAGAAAGCCAGATTCCAGCTGGACATCAGGAAAAACTTCCTGACTGTTAGAGCAGAACAACAATGGAATCAGTGACCTAGGGAGGTGGTGGGCTCTCCCACGCTAGAGGCCTTCAAGAGGCAGCTGGACAACCATCTGTCAGGGATGCTTTAAGGTGGATTCCTGCATTGAGCAGGGGGTTGGACCTGATGGCCCTATAGGCCCCTTCCAACTCTGCTATTCTATGATATGAATTTGTCTCTATCAGGGCAAACAAATCCAGATTTCCACCACTCCCCCCGCCCCAAACTGACAATAATTCGATGGTCTCTTAAGGCTCAGTTACTGGCAGTAAGAGCTGTAAGCTAAAATACTCTGGGCTTTTATTATTTATTTATTTTGTCCCTTCCTTATTGGCTCTCCTTGTCTTCGGCCCCGCCCACGAGTGGAACGAGAATTTCCCCAAAATGGAATTTGGCCGTTGGGCTTAAAAAGGGGTTCAACACCCTGGTTGATACAGCATGAGAGGCATTTCTGTTAAGCAACAGCGTAATATATCTTCTGAAAGGACAATTCAGCCGAAATGGGAATAAGGTGAAGGCAACCTTCCCTGATCCTCATGTCCTTCAGGTGTATTGAACTTTATTTAAGTCAACTAAATAAATAAATAAACAAACATGCCATCCCTATTTTGAACCTGCTTTTGGTACTATCTAGCCTGAGGAAGAACCTTGGGGTACCTGAAAGCTTGCTCACACTTCTGTGGGTGGTCCCATTAAACGACTTGCCCCGCGGTGAATTGGGGCCGTTAAAAATGCATCCGTTACACATCCTGCATCTTTGCACACTTGGGAGTCTTTATTGGAAAACTTAATCCTTCTAACTTACCGATAAAACTGAACTTTTAAGAAAAGATACAAAACACAGAGTCCACTGAAGGGTTCTGTCCGAAGCAGGGGTCAGCAACCAGCTGGTTTGGACTCCAACTCCCATACTCCCTGACCCTTGGCCATGATGGCTGGGGCTTATGGGAGTTGTAGTCCGGTCGCTTTCCCCTAATTTAGGAGACTTGACACATGCAAAGGCAGTCCTGGAGTGATAATCAGTCATGGGTGGGTGGGTGAAAAAAATGCAGGGGTCCCAATTTCCATTACCTAAATCCAAACTGTACAAAAATGAGCCTTCCCCTTCCAAATGCGTCCAACTACAACTCCTATTGTGTGAGGACGATGGGAGATAGTGTCCTAATCCCATGGAGGCTGCCCAAGTGGAGAAGGCTAATTTTAAAAGCCCTGCTCCCGGGGGGTATTCGGGGCTGCCTGCACCATGTCGCTCAGTGTGCTAGTCCTTACTGTGACTACCATTTCTCTCCAGGCACTCTGCATATCCTCAGAGGCACTCTTGGCTTTTCGCGTGCATCATCAGCTTCATGGTTTTAGCAGCCCCTCTCCGGTCGCCAAAGCGCCTTGCACAGCCCAACCTGGCGTTTTGGCTGAACGCTCCCCACGTTCCTGACCTGACTGGGGAGGATGGGAATTGCAGTCCAACACACCTGGCAGCTGCCAGGTTGGGAGAGGCTCTTTTACAACACCCAGGTAAGAGTGGGATCGCACGGGGATCTCCCTCCGCCTGTCGCGCGGCTGGGAGAGGGAGGAAGCGCCGGGTGGGGCCCTGGGCTGGCAGGGCGGGATTCGAACCCGCGACTTCCCGGCTCCCCGCCCCTCGCTCGCCCCCCGCTCACCCCGGTGCCGTTGTCACAGACCACCACTCGGCGGCCCTGGCTGTCCATGATGGCGTTGCTGGTGCTACTGCTGGTACCGCCTGCGGGTCGCGGGTTCGAGTCCGGCCGCCGCCTTCTCCTCCGGAAGCCGCGCCGCCGCCTGGGCTTCGGGGCTGGGCCAGCGCAGGGCGGAGCAGGCGCCGGAGCTGGGAGGGAGCAAAGCCCCGGCCGTGATGCAACATCCTGGGCTGGGAGCCGAGCCGAGCCCCGCCGCGCAGGGAGGGAGGGAGCGGAGCGCGGCCGGAAGGCATCATGCGCGCGGGTGACTCGGGAGTAAGGCTCCTGCACAGCCCCGCAGCTGGAGGGCGCGATCCGGGGGCACGTGGCCTTCAGTGGCGCTCTCGCCTAGGAAAGCGTGCTGCCCCCTTACTCGCGAGTAAGCCCTCTTGTGCCCCCTGGGACTTACTCCCCGGTAAATATGCACAACATCACGGCTCAAGGCGCGATCCAGTTGCGCCTTTACTCAGAAGTAAAGTCCCATGGTGGTCGCCGAGGCTTACTCCCCGGTAGACACGCACCCCGCAGCTGGAGGGCGTGAGCCAGTTGCAGTTTTACTCAGAAGTAAGCCCCACTGCATTCAATGGGGTTTTACTCTTAGGTAAGGCACGTTCACTCG
Organism: Elgaria multicarinata webbii; assembly: GCF_023053635.1. NCBI lineage: Eukaryota > Metazoa > Chordata > Lepidosauria > Squamata > Anguidae > Elgaria > Elgaria multicarinata. The sequence continues at coordinate 11,660,829 of NC_086191.1, read as the reverse complement.
GAAGTAAGTCCCATTGGGATCCCTGGGGCTTCCAGCTTGGTAAATATGCAGAACATCACCGCTGGAGGATGCGATCCAGTTGCACCGTTACTCAGAAGTAAGCCTCGCTGTATTCAGTGGAGGTTGCTCTGAGGATGGCGTGCAGCAGAGTGCAGAATAAGGGGTATGACATGCAGCAGAATTAGGTGGCATTAATAATAATAATATTTGTATTTATTTGTTGACATGTACATTTCTCTTTCTTGCCAAGTAGCTCAAAGCACATACCTAAGATCCTAGTGATATGGGGCGGGATACAAATGCTTTAATAAATAAAATAAATCATAAATACAAATATTGCAAATAAATAAATGATTCCCCTAAGCCAAGCTACTGTTTTCCTTTTCGTGTGTGAATGGCCCTGTTTTCACTAATAAGAAGAAAATGTTTTTAGGATGTTTTAAGGATGTTTTAAAGATGTTTTAATCATGTACGGTATGTTTTTAATCAGTTTTTAATGTGTATTTTATATCATGTTTTTATGCTGTTTGTTTTATACTTTGAATGGTTTTAGTTTTTGTGAACCGCCCAGGGAGCTTCAGCTATTGGGCAGTATAAAAATGCAATAAATAATAATAATAATAATAATAATAATAATAATAATAATAATAATAGAAATTTATTTATGTATTATCCACCTCTCCCTCTGGATCAAAGCAGGGAACAACACCAAACACAATATAATACGTACAATTAATTAGTTAAAAGAGCATATAAAACCATTACAATATTAAAATGACTACCACAGCATCTTAAAATGCTTAGGTTTAAAGTTCATCTGGGTAGGCTACACTCGAAGAATGAGTTGGCTATTCGTATATAGACTACTTCTCATTCTAACACATCACAGTGAACATATATATGCATAAAACCACTGCAAAGAATGGGACGCTTTATATCAGATTCTTCCCCCCCCCCCACTTTTGCAAAGATGTGACTAATCCCAAACAAATCAGCTTCTATTGACTCTTTGCCTTAAGCGCCCCGCCTAAAATTAATCTTCAGCTTTGCTTCCCTTTCCTTCTGCTCTTTGCCTTCTAAGGTGTGGAAGAAAATTAGACGCTTCAGGCAATTTCCCCTCTGTGACATTCATGGTGTATTATGTACTGTGTGATAATGGCATCTAGATCAGGGGTAAAACTTTGCAGGGGTGGGGTGGAATTTGGCTCTCTGGAGTTCCCCCAGAGAGCCACGCCCCCTCCCCAATTTTTTGTTGGTTTCCTGCCATTTTTAAAAAATCCCGTTCTAATTGTTTGAAATGCCTCTCCTAATGCTTCCTTGAAACTACAATATGCTGGTATTTCAAAGAAGACCTTGAAACTATAATATGCTGGTGTTTTGGCTCCGCCCACTTTTGCCTTTGGCCCCGCCCATGATGGGGATGCGGGGGCCCCAAGGTTCTGCACCTTTGATCCTGAGCCTCACTCTGGGGACCGGGCTCCTGCTATATCTGCAACACAATTTTTCCAAACAAACTGATGATGATGTTGCAGCAAGAAATGTGGTTCAACTGTCAGTCTTATTCCTTCGGGGCATTGAGAAGGTAGATCTCCAGATGTTTGGGATGGACTCCCATAAATCCCTGCCAGCATGGCCAATGGTCAGGAAAGGCCCACGCGGTTTGGAGGGTGGACGAAAAGTCAGTAGATGCATTGAAAAGAATTAAGGTTTGAAGATATAACACCGATTCTGGCCTGCTTGCATTGGCTGCCTATACGTTTCTGAACCCAATTCAAGGTGCTGGTTTTTAACCTATAAAGCCTTACACCACTTGGGACCACAATACCTGATGGAACGCCTCTCCCGACATGAACCTACCCGTACACTGCGCTCAACATCTAAGGTCCTCCTCCGAGTGCCTACTCCCAGGGAAGCTCAGAGGATGGCAACAAGGGAGAGGGCCTTTTCGGTGGTGCCCCCCCCCGACTGTGGAATGATCTCCCCGATGAGGCTCGCCTGGCACCAATATTGCTGTCTTTTCAGCACCAGGTCAAGCCTTTTCTCTTCTCCCAGGCATTTAACAGCATTTAACAACGCTAACTTTGTTTTCTAATGGACCCCAGAACTGTTGTTGTTAAATGGATACTGTGGTTTTTATATTTTTTATGGTTTAAAATTTTGTATACTTTTTTTTAACGTTCACTGTTTTTAACTTTTGTAAACCGCCCAGAAAGCTTCGGCTATGGGATGGTATATAAATTTAATAAATAAATAAAGTACTAAGTTAGACTAACATTCCATCCAGACCACTGGATACAACCCAATCAGGCATTTTATTAGGGGTTTTCTGCTCTTTTCTTCGTCTTCTTCTATTTTTGTAGTATTATTAATTCTTGTTATCGTTGTCCATCAACACTTTTCTTGATTTTTTTAAAAAAAATGTCTCCGCGTGTGTGTGCATTTAAGGAAAAGAACATATATTTCTTTTATTTATACCCCGTCACTACGTTCAACATCTAAGGTCCTCCTCCGGGTGCCTACTCCGAGAGAGGCTCAGAGTGTGACAACGAGGGACAGGGCCTTTTCAGTGGTGGCCCCCAGACTCTGGAACGATCTCCCTGACGAGGCTCGCCTGGCACCAACGCTGCTATCTTTCCGGCGCCAGGTTAAGACTTTCCTCTTTGCCCAGGCATATGGCGGCACATCTTAATTACCCACATGTTTAGTTTTTTAATGGTTTTTAATGCTTTACGTCTGTATGTTCTGTGTTTTAGAATTTAAAATTTTGTATACTCGTTTTTATCTCAGTGTTAGAATTTCTGTAAACCGCCCAGGGAGCCCTGGCTATGGGAGCGGTATATAAGTGTAATAAATAAATAAATAAATAAATAAATAAAATAAAATATATTTGTGTTTGGTTCATTTTATTCGGCTATTTTTATTATTTTTCCTCTTCTCTCTCTATTATTTTCCCGCTCTCTGTTTTATTATTTGCCCTCTTCTGATTCTCTTTCATTTCTGCATGTGTGTGTGCAGATATATCAGAAAATCAAGAAAACACCTCCACCCCCATTCGTTATTCTGCTCTTTTCTTTCTGTCTGTCTTATTTTTTTCCTCGTCTGCTCTTGATTTTCTTTTAATTCTGCATGTGTGTGTGCACAGATATACCAGAAAATCAAGGAAAGAGCATAGACGCACAATCACACATATTTGCTATTCTGTTCTTGTCCTTGTTTTCTTTCATTTCTGCATGTTTGTGTGCAGATATATCAGAAAATCAAGAAAAGTCTCTCTCTCTCTCTCTCTCTCTCTCTCTCTCTCTCTCTCTCTTTCTCTCATATTCCGCTCTTTTCTTTCTGTATTTATTTATTTTGGGGACTCCTCTGTTCTTTCCTTTCCTCTGTCCTTGGCTGCTCCTATCTGTTGCTCCCTCTGCTCCTTCCCAAGCGAAGGCCGCGCGGAAGGCCCCCTTCTCCCCCATGCATTGCGCCCCCGATCCAGTAGTGTTGCCCCCCCTCCCTCGCCACACACACACACACAGTCTCTCTCGTCTATCCATCACCCATCCTCTCCCTGATCCGTTCTAGCCTTTCCCAGGCGTTTGCACACCTGCGAAACACACACACACCACCCTCTTGGCTTTGTGATGCAGCTGATGGGGAGGCTGCAAAAGTGAGGGGAGGCGAGGCAGGGGCTGCCCTGGATGTGAGGAGGAAGAGGAGGGCTTGGCCAGGATCCCCCTTCTCTCTGGTTCGGGGGGGGGGAATTGTGTGTGTGACTTGCAGCCTTGGAGCGGGGGGGGGGGAGCTGAGCCTGTGATCCCGCCCGGCGCTGGAGCTGCCACAGACGTTCCTCCTCCTCCTCCTTCTTGTTCTTCCTTCGGCAATGCAGGGCTATCCATCCTGCGCAGGCGGTTGCTGAGCAAGGACCCGCCGCAGGGGAGCGGGGAGGACGCGCAGACGGGTGAGCCAGACCCCCAACCCTGATGGGGTGGGGGGGAGGGAGAGAGGGAGGGAGGAGGCTGCAGGGAAGGGGGGGTGTTGCATGGGGAAAGAGCGCTCGGAGGGCAGCGGGAGGAGAGATGGCTCGCAGAGATCTCCCCCACCCCCCAATAAAACCACACACATACTTTTAACCTGCACTTTCCGCAATTCGTTGCTTTCTCTCTCTCCCATCTCCCCAAATCTCTGTCTCTTTATCCCACCCACCCATTCTATGCCCCCTAATTCCTAACCCACCCATTCTATGCCCCCTAATTCCTAACCCACCCATTCTATGCCCCCTAATTCCTAACCCACCCATTCTATGCCCCCTAATTCCTAACCCACCCATCCACCCACCCCAAATGTACTGATCTTTAATTCTTATGTCCTCCCCAAATCCTTAAGCCCCCTTCCTTCCTCCCTCCCTCCATCCCCACCCACCCCAAAATCTGGCTAGGGGTCTCTTAAAACTGCACCTTCCCAATTTCTTAGGTTTGGATAACATACTGAATCTTTTGGATTTGTCGGGGTGCCCTGTGATTTGTTCCGGCACCCTCTTCTCCCTAAACTCACACACACACACACACACACACACAATCTGTCTGGGTTCCCAATCATTCCTAACCCTAACATCAACACACACACACCAAAAAAATCTAGTGGGCTTCCTTTTCATTTCTTCCCCTAACCCATTGCCTCTTAAGCAGCCATTCAAAAATGCCTGGTTGTCCTCTGATTCCCCTGATGTCCCCTAATTACACACACACACACACACACACACACACACACACACACACCACCACCACCACTCCTCATTTATCCTGGGAGTTCCTTAATTTCTTACCCATCAGGCCAAAAACTGCCTGGTTGTCCCCTAAATCTCATCTCCACCCCCAAGTCAGTTTCCTATACACTTACCTGCCTGTGTTTACCTTTTGCTAGATCTGTTGCATTGGGGGGGGGGAGATGCAAGGGGATCTATGTATCTGCATGTTTGTCTATATATGGCAAAGGGCCACTGTCAAAATAGTATCCCCAAATATGCAGATGACCCCCCTTTCCAGAATCTGAAAGCCTTTGACCCCCTCACGCCATACCCCCCACCAATGCAAGTTCAATCTACAGTTTCCCTGGGTGAGAGACACAGAGCAACCTCAAAACCCCATAACAATCTCTCTAGCAGTTCCTCTCCATTTCTCCTATCCAAACACCATAGATATCCTTTCCAACACCCCCTGGCAAGAAAGGTCTCTACATCTGTCCCCAAATGCCACCTTCCTAGCACTCCAGCATAGCAGGAGGCAGACCTTTCCTTCCTCATTCAGCCCCACCCAAGCATCTTAGAAACCCTGAGTGTCAAAACCTCGTCCACACAACATGACAAGCCAGAGTTGAGTCTGGGTTGTCACTGGAAGATGGGTTGTTGTTGAATCATGGGTTATTGTCAACCCAGCTGCACTAACAAACCATGGTAACCACGAACAGCCCATGAAGAGAACCAAGGGTTCATTGCTGGATTGTGAACTGTGGGTTGTTCATGGTTGGCGCAACTGGGTTCACACAACACAACAACCCATGGTTCAAGACAACCCGGATTCAACCCATACCTGGACAAACACACACTGCAACTTTGACACATGGTCCTCTTGAAATCCAGCCACTCCTCCATTTGAATCCCACAGGTTGCATACACGCTTTTCGGAAACATCGCTTTTGTAGGATCTTGGCCTTTTATCTCAGTTCCAATATATCCCCTGCTCTAGAATACCCCAATATAGCAAAATTACACCCCCATCTCCAAAACATAAAGAAGAGCAGGAACACAAAACTGCTCAGAAATCACCCCTGTCTCTGACCAGAATCCTTGCCCCTTATTCCAAGATGTGTGTGGAACCTCAGCGGAAAGGCACTTTACATGTGCTCAGGGACACTCTCTTCCACAGTTTTCCTTCATAGTCCACCCCATGCTCCTAGACCTCAAGATACAAGTATCTCCTTCCCACCCACCCACTTCAAAGTATAGCTCCCCTGAAACATTATCCACTTTATTAATGCTTCTTTTATTGACTGATTTGCCCTTCCTATATCATTTCTGAGCATACAAGCTGCATCTTAAATTTCATTGGTGAGACTTCTCTAGAAATCCTGCCCCCTTAGGCATCTTGTGTGTCTCTGGCTTTCCAGCGCAGATCCCTTACAACAAGATGCAACTTTCCATTGCCCCAGACAGCTGATATCCCTACTAGCCTCTACAAAATGTTGCCCCCTGAGTATACAAGGAGCAAAGAGAGATTCTCCTTGCTTGAAATGCGCGGAGTGGCCCCCCAAAAAGCAGTATATGTCCTTGCTATTTAAAAGGCTTGTGTAACCTCAGCGGTGAAATGCTGCTGGATATAAGGTTTTCTATTTCCTAAATAAAATATGCAGAGCGAGGGACAAGAAGAGGGTAGATCAAGATCTACTTTAGATCTCTGGGTGATTTGCAGAGGGTTAGTAAAGGCCGACAGTTGAACAATAGTTTACAGAACTGCCCGTTAAAAAATAAGGAAAGAAATCTTCTGCCTATGTCTCAGCCTCAGTGTAATCCGCTTGTAAAATATAGATTTTAATTGGTCGACATTGACCAGGGTTTTGTGCTAAGTCAGTTTCAGAGTTTAGTGTTAGAATTCCTGAACTGGAGTAACTTATACTAGTAAAGAGAGGTTATCCCAGTGCATGCTTATGCAGGACAGTAAGAAATTGAATTGATGCTGCCCTCGGAGACACCATTTTGCATCTGGCTTCCCAGCCTGCCATTATTTCGCACCTTACTCCAGGTGATTCTAGCAAAAGAAATAAAGAAAGTAGATCCCACAAGCTTGAACTCTGCCCATGTAGAATCCCACGTTGCTACGAGAAACTGAAGCCTTCCCGAATCCAACGTTTCGAAAACGTGACTGATTTTTGGCACAAAAGATCGTTTATTTCAACCTTCCCTGAGCTCCGGCGTTAAAGCTTCCAGCTTGTATGGACCCATTTCAGAAATACTTGGAGGAGTTTGGGGTGGAGTTCATTCTCAACAGGGCGGTTTTGGACGGATCAGGCCAGGGAATTCTAAACCTTTCATCTAGAACATTTCCTTTGAATGAAAAGGAAAGAATTGTCCACGAAGGAATGGCCTGAGAGCTGAATATCATTTTGGAGATAACTTGGTGGGGTGGGTGGGTGAGAAGCCTTGGGGTTGTGCTGTTTTGTCTAATGCCAACTTTCGGGCCTGCGAGTTGTTAGCTGTCCTGTTGCAATGTCGTTTGGGCTCCTGTGTCATTGTGTCGTCGCTGGCCCAAAGGCTGGAGGTGTGATTGTGGTGGAACGCACACCTGAATGGACTATGGTGGTTTGGTTCCAAGAACAGAAGGGAGCCACGCGGCTGTCGTAACGTTGTTTGCTCTGAGAAAGGCTCGGGCAGCTGTTGTTGTTTATCTGGACGGTGTGGATGCGTGACTGGTGATGCAGTTGTTGGCGGGGTGTGTGTGTGATGTGGTGCAACAAAGCCGATGTGCGCACACACTATATAGAGAGGGGGCCTTGATCCTGGTTTTGATCCTGGGGCATCAGGAAGGACAGGACTGAGAAGCCTTTAAGTATGTGTGCCACAACCCACATGCAGTGACATATAAATGCATTTTCCTGTTGTACTGCATTTATGTAATTTTGTCTTGTTTTAAAAAAGAGATGACCGTGACTGGGGTTAAAGGTAGGCATGGTTGATCACCTGCTGGGGCCCACTGTCCGAAGCCCTTGAACCTGCTGCTCCTCTTCCCCCTGCAAGCAAGTGGGAGCCATGAAGGGAAAGACAAGGAGGAGGAGGAGGAGGAGGAGAAAATAGTGGTGAGAAGGTAGACTTGCTGAGAGGGGGGGCATTGGGGGTGTCTTGCCCAAGCACCCCCCAAAACCAGCACTGACTGGGACTCCAACGATATCCTCCGACCAACAAGCCTTTTCCGTGAGCCATGTAGGGATGATTGTGATCGTTCAGTGCTGAAGACAAATGCACCGTGCTTATGCTCAGAGGCTTGCCTGCTCTTACTGCTTCGTATGCTAAAGGGCTGCACCCTGGCATTAAAAGGGTAACAATGCCGACAGGCTGCGAGGCCTTTGCTAGGCCCAGCTCCAGTTAAACACAGTTCGGTTTGTCGCCGTTGTTCAAAAGGATCCATTTTTGGCCTCCTGCAATTCCCTTCCTCTGCATGTTATGTGTGGGGCGTTCGGTGAACTGGTCCCCAGATCTGCGGGTCGGCAGGATCCGGAATAGGAGGGCAGTTTCAGGTTTTAAATGGACCACTGCATCCTCCTCTTCCTCCGCTAGCAGACGGGATGGAGAAGAGAGTGTTGCCATGGCAACAGGGAGGCATTAAATGTCTGAACTGCTGCCGTAGCAACAGCGCGGAGGTAGTTTAGGGCCGTCGCCATGGCGACTTTGGGGGCTGCGAAAGGTCAGGACCATCACCTTAGAAACCAGGGGATGCTAGAGGTGTTTACTGTAGGGTCATCAGAGGGAAAAGCATCAACGTGGGGGCAAAAAGACAAACAACCCACGTAGAGGTCAGACATTGTTGCCGTGGCAACAGCTGGATGCTGGGATGCCATCCAGCGGGCCTTGTTATGACAGTGCAAGTGCGGGACGCCAAAGAATGGTCATTCCTAGCTAGGGTGACCCTGTGGAAAGGAGGACCAGGCTCCTGTATCGTTTACAGTTGCATGTTTTTTGTTGTTTATTCGTTCAGTCGTTTCCGACTCTTCGTGACTTCATGGACCAGCCCACGGCAGAGCTTTCTGTCGGCTGTCGCCACCCCCAGCTCCCCCAAGGTCAAGTCTGTCACCTCCAGAATATCATCCATCCATCTTGCCCTTGGTCAGCCCTTCTTCCTTTTGTCTTCCACTTTCCCTAGCATCAGCCTCTTCTCCAGGGTATCCTGTCTTCTCATTATGTGGCCAAAGTACTTTTTTGCCTTTAATACCATTCCCTCAGTTTTGCCTTTAATACCATTCCCTCAAGTGAGCAGTCTGGCTTGATTTCCTGGAGTATGGACTGGTTTGATCTTCTTGCAGTCCAAGGCACTCTCAGAATTTTCCTCCAACACCACAGTTCAAAAGCATCTATCTTCCTTCGCTCAGCCTTCCTTATGGTCCAGCTCTCGCAGCCATAGGTTACTACGGGGAATACCATTGCTTTAACTATGCGGACCTTTGTTGTCAGTGTGGTGTCTCTGCTCTTAACTATTTTATCAAGATTTGTCATTGCTCTCCTCCCAAGAAGTAAACGTCTTCTGATTTCCTGGCTGCAGTCAGCATCTGCAGTAATCTTTGCGCCCAGAAATACAAAGTCTGTCACTGCCTCCACGTTTTCTCCCTCTATTTGCCAGTTATCAATCAAGCTGGTTGCCATAATCTTGGTTTTTTTGAGGTTTAACTGCAACCCGGCTTTTGCACTTTCTTCTTTCACCTTTGTCATAAGGCTCCTCAGCTCCTCCTCGCTTTCAGCCATCAAAGTGGTGTCATCTGCATATCTGAGGTTGTTAATGTTTCTTCCTGCAATTTTAACTCCAGCCAAATTTCAGCAGGTGTCCTTTGGATGCATGCAGCACCTGGTGAAATCCCCTCTTCATCACAACGGTTAAAGCTGCAGGAGCCCTGCCTAGCCTAGCATGACCAGATGCAAAAGAGGGCAGGGCTCCTGCAGCTTTAACTGTTGTGATGAAGACGGAATTTCACCAGTTGCTGCATGCATACAAATGACACTTGCTGAAATTCCCTTTTCTATGCAACTGTTAAAGGTTCAGGAACCCTTAGATCCAGATGTTGTTGGACTACAAACTCATCAGCTGTACCCAGGATAGCCAATGGTGTGGGATTTTATTTCCCTTTATATATTTGTTACGTTAATATCCTCCCTTTTCCTCTAAGGCAAGGCTAGGCAACGGGACTTACTTCTGAGTAGACACACATAGGCTTGCTCTGTAAGCCAGTAACCAAGCCTTAATTATACATTATCATACCATTGCCTTCACTTCCCTCTGCTTTTCCTCTATTCTTTTCTACTTGTCCAATTATAAAGGTCATCGGGGCAGAGACCTCTCCTTTTGTATTCTGTTAAAATGCCATGCACACCGAGAGTGCTATGTTGTTGCTGTTATACCATATACCTAGTGCTAAGAAAAGGACATCAAGGTACCAGGGTCTGACCCAGTACCGTTTATTTCATAGAATCATAGAATAGTAGAGTTGGACGAGACCTACAAGGCCATCGAGTCCAACCCCCTGATCAGTGCAGGAATCCACCCTAAAACCTCCCTGACAGATGGTTGTCCAGCTGCCTCTTGAAGGCCTCTAGTGTGGGAGAGCCCACGACCTCCCTAGGTAACTGATTCCATTGTCGTACTGCTCTAACAGTCAGGAAGTTTTTCCTGATGTCCAGCCGGAATCTGGCTTCCTGTAACTTGAGTCCGTTATTCCGTGTCCTGCACTCTGGGAGGACCGAGAAGTGATCCTGGCCCTCCTCTGTGTGACAACCTTTTAAGCCTTTGAAGAGTGCTATCATGTCTCCCCTCAGGAACCGAATCCCAAGAGTGACCCCCTGTGGTCTCTGACCTGTCCTCGCAGGATGGTGTTAGAAGGAAGTCCTGAAGCAGTGAGTTCCCAGTCGCTAGATCTCCGGCGAGCGTGCCCCAAAAGCGGACGCATCTACCCTTCTCTGGGGGACAGCATCCTATTGACGAAGGAGCCAGTGAAGTACGGGGAGCTGATCATTCTGGGGTGAGTGAAGGGCCCCCACTCCAGAGGACAGGGACTAATGTAATGTGTGTGTGTGAGTCTGACTTGAAGTGCAGTCACTTATCATGGCTGTTTCCCATAGCCCCAGGGAGAGTGCAAAACTATCCGTATCAACAAACTGGTTCTAGCAATTTACGTGGCCACCGGGAATTCTTTGTAGCTCTGCGCTAAGCACAAACGTAAGACATGTCCGTCTTTGGTTTCTCCCAACGCAGGTACAATGGCTCCTTGCCCAACGGTGACAAGGGCCGCCGCCGCAGCCGATTGGCCCTTTTCAAGAGGCCCAAAGCCAATGGGGTTAAACCTGATGTCATCCACCACATCTCCACGCCACTTGTGTCCAAGGTGAGTCCAAAGCCACCGTTCCTAGCTACCAAAAGGCCGGTTGGCTTAAATGCGGAACTATATTTTATGCCAGTATCAAGCCCGGGATACTGTGATGCCGTATTCGTGGTGGGAAGGAAACCCCACCCCCCACCAACTGAAAATTATGAAACAAAACTTTGAGGTTTTGGAAATATTTGCCAGGTATAAGTCAAGGAATTCCATGGATCCGAGGTATAATATTAATCTTGTTTGTATTACCCTTGCCCCACAAACTTAGCTTTAAGGTTGCCCCTCTATCTATATCCTCATTCATCAACTTATTTAAATTTAATTTGATCATATGAGATATGTCCCTGGGAATAAGTGCTCCCAAATAGGTGATAAAATCTGGGCGCCATCGAAGTTGCCATTGCATGAGGATATACTCTTTATCTCCAATTGGCATCATTTCAGACTCTGACCAGTTATTTGAATAGCCCAACAAATCACCCAAAGTATCCATCAGTGGCATCAAAGCTGGAACAAATGACTGGGATTTCGAGATAAACAACAAAAGTTCATCAGCTTAAAGGATCATTTTAAATCTGAAACCAGTCAGCAGTTCTCTTTTTAGAAATGGATCACCGAAACTAAATGTGGACGTTACCTTGGGTCAGTTTAGCCTGGGAGATAAGAGGATGTAATTCTGCCCAGAGGAAGGGGGTAGCTCAGAGTACCTGGTTCATTCAGAGTGTTTCCAGACTCCTGCCTGTAACCCAGACAAGGTAGACCACACCTGATAGACCTAGAAGCTTCCTATGTGCCTATTTAAATCAATCCTTTATTCAGAACCATGTGGACTGGAGTCTTGCTTTCATTTTACAGCAAGGACTATAGTTCAATGGTAGGGTGCAGGTTTGCATGCAGCTGGTCCTAGGTTCAGTCACTGGCATCAACACGTAGGAAAAACCATCCTTTGATAGAATATTTGAAAAAGACAGAGAAAAATGATGTATTCGTTTGTGGGTTTTAGATTAAGATAGGGAAAGGGAGGAAAGAAGCATAATTCTGTGAACCCGATGTATGTAAATGGAGTGGACATAGAATCATAGAATAGCAGAGTTGGAAGGGGTCCTACAAGGCCATTGAGTCCAACCCCCTGCTCAATGCAGGAATCCACCCTAAAGCATCCCTGACAGAGGGTTGTCCAGCTGCCTCTTGAAGGCCTCTAGTGTGGGAGAGCCCACCACCTCCCTAGGTCACTGGTTCCATTGTCATACTGCTCTAACAGTCGGGACGTTTTTCCTGATGTCCAGCCAGAATCTGGCTTCTTGTAACTTGAGCCCATTATTCCATGTCCTGCACTCTGGGAGGTTGTAGTAAATTACATGTAGTAAATTACCCTTTACTACATGTAAAAGGTAATTAAGAAATTAATGGGCATTTCTGGCATGAAGAGGGCAAAAGAAAAATATATCCTAACCTCACCCTTAAATGTTTTTTAATGTAATTGTAGATGTCATATTATCTTTGTTTGTATGTATTATGCGTGATGTTCATTTAGATGTTGTTGTTGGGGGAAATAAAAAATATTATTTTTAAAAAAACACAGGTAGGAAAAACCACTATCTGGAATCCAGGGGTGAGCCATATTAAGCTGGATAGAGCAGTGTTTTGACACATTAAAGACGGCTTCATATTTAACAAAACTGTTTTAATTTACAATATTTATGTTTATTTACAATATGTATATACCGCTCCCCATGCAGAATTTCGGAGCAGTGGACAAAATAAGAGCAGAATAAAACACTTTAAAATAGATTTTAAAAGAAGCAAAATGTACAGTGAACCGTGGCTGATCATTAAGGAGAGGCTTCCTGGAGCAAAGGCGTTTTCAGGAGGTGACGGAAAGAATACGAAATGGCCTGACCTCCAGAGGCAGGGAATTCCATAGGAGGGGGGCCACCACACTGAAGGCTCTTCCCCTGGTGGACTACAATCGCACGATAGGGTGGAACCACCAGGAGCATGCTCTCGGATGACCCCAGTGACCGGGCAGGTTAATAATTTTTCTCTGAAACTATGAGGACTAGAAGTCTGCCTATTTTGTTTTAAACCAGCTCAGTAGAAGGCAGCTTTCCATGTCCCCCATGGCCTTTACGAATGAGATACAAGGCGCTGAATCCGACCCCTGTACGGTTGGAAGGGGTGTGGGTTATTCTCAGGGCTTGGTGGGTAGAGCAGGGGTTGATGTGTCCAGCTCTGGAGAGGAACTTGACCACTCCCCCCCCCCCGCCCCCGTTTCTTTTGCCCAACAGGCACTGAGTAACAAAGGCCAACACAGCATCTCGTACACCCTTTCCCGAAGCCATTCGGTGATCGTCGAGTACACACATGACAGCGAGACCGACATGTTCCAGGTAGGCAGAAACGGGGTTGCCACGTTACCTTTTGGGTCTGGGCTCCTGCGCCTTGATCAGCTTGCCTGATGGGCAGAAATTCAGTGGGGGCAGGTTTTTCCGGCCATAGAGCAGCCTTCTCCAATCGGCTGCCCTGCAGGTGGTGGCTAGGGGATGATGGGAGTTGTAGTACAGGACATCCGGGATGGAGACAGCTGCCCTAGACCGGTGGGCAGGGCAGAAAGCAAAGAGGGTGGGAGCAAAGGTTAAATGAGCAGGGATAAAAAAAATACCCCCGAACACCTGCCTATGTTAGCTTGAAACTCTTTCTTCTGCTACCTAAGGAGAAGCATTTTAGAATAGGGGGGAAATCTACATGGAAGCTGGAAAGCCACCAGACAATCGAGCGTGGGGGAAGGGGCGTGGCTTGGGGAAAGGAGGCGGGGCCATATAGGGAATCCCAGAGGGCCGGTTTGGGACTCACCCCTGCAGTAAATGGATGAACATCTTCTGTAGATAGAAAGCTACTCAGGTTTCCTTTCAGCAGCAAGTTTCAAGTTTCTTTGCTAGGACAAAATGTCATCCTGTAACTACTAAAAAGCAAGTCAAAAGTTCAGAAGTATTGATTTTCTGTGGTCTTTGTTTCCTATGATGGCATATCGTTTTTATTTAGTACTCCACCTCGAGAGGGATCTACCCTTATCGGTGGCCTACAAATAATTATAAATGAAATGAAATGAATATTTGGGAAGCAGTCAAATGTCAGTGCACTTTTTAATTTTAATTTTATTTTGGTCTTTCTCCCGGCCTCCTTCCTTTTATTCCCAGATCGGCCGCTCCACAGAAAGTATGATAGATTTCGTAGTGACGGACACGACCCCCGGGGCAAACTCAGCCATCGACGGTCAGTCGGCACAGAGCACCATCTCTCGCTTTGCCTGCCGGGTCATCTGCGAGAGGAATCCCCCGTACACGGCGCGCATTTACGCTGCTGGCTTTGACGCCTCCCGCAACATTTTCCTTGGAGTGAGTGAGTCACCAGAGCGACGTGTGTGTGTGTGATTGTGTGATTGTGTGATATGCAATGGACCAGGTCAGGACAGCTCTACACCAAGCAGGAATCCTGGGTACTTTTCCCTCCATAGCACAGGCATGAGACGATGGGGAAATCTCGATTTTCTCTATTTCTGCCTCTCGTGCAACTTGGCTCTCTTACTCGAGTCATCTGGGGGCAATTAGCTCTGTAAGCTCCTCCTTGCAGTGCACTTGTTTGTGGTTTGGACTATTTTGATCTCTTGAGACAGGTGGGGGGAGGTAAGTGGATCGGCCCCACTTTTGGCAAGGAGATATATTATTACAGGGGTATTGAACCTTTTTCAAATTCCGTTTTGGAGAAGCTCTCAGGGGCTGTATTCCAGCAGTGGGTGGGGCCCGAAAGCAACAGGGGTGGAGCCAAGGCAAAAGGGGCGGGGCAAACATTACAAAAAATGCCAGGATATTGTAGCTTCAAGCTGTTACTTCCAGTAACTTAGGAGACGCATTTCAACCTTTTAGAAGGGTGGGGGGAACTGCACAAAAGTCAGGAAATTGCCAAATGATTGGGGTGGGTGGAAGAAAGGGGGTGGGGTCAGGGTCAGGGGGTGTGGTCTGGGGGAATTCAGAAGGCCAGATAAAGACCCCTGGAAGGCAATGTTCAGCTGCCAGCCCTGAAGTCCTGCACCTCTCCATCCAAAGGTCTTTCTCCTCTTCCTCAATCTGGTTTCCCTAGGAATGTTAGTTCTGTGAAGGTTTTTTAATATACCTACATGGATTTGCACTTCTCCATAGCAATGAACACACGTGAAATGCACACAGCTTTCTAGCAATTATACATAGGCTTCAACAGATGTGGACCAGATATCCAAATAAGTATCCATTTGAAACTTACATCTATTCAAATATTGAAAGCGTTGTAAGGTGTTCAACCCATTGCATTACAGGACAGGAGCATTTATCCTTCCTGTGTTGTCATATAAGTCTTTTAGCTGTCGAAAGGGCGCAGAGAATCCATTTACACTGACCATTTGTTAATCTCCACGAAGCAGGTAAATCATTTATAAAGGGTGTGGACAGCAGCGGATATTAAAGACTGTTCCAGTACAAAGTTTATCTTTGTAATAACTTCCCCACAAATAGAAGCAGCTACTGGACATACATTTAAAAGAAGCGTTACTGTATTGTATTGCCAGCAATTAGCTGAATTAGACAATCCCTTATTGAAGAGATGTTGTGATGTCCAAAAGATGCAAAACATTGGGTTTTTTTTCTGAATAAGACGCAAGAGCTGTGCTCAGAATAAACTCCGGATAGCTTTGTCCTGGTATACCCCCCTGCCCAAGCGTTGCTGTGATGCCAGTGTCTGGTTTCATTGGCAGGAGAGGGCGGCTAAGTGGAGGACTCCGGACGGGTTGATGGACGGGCTGACGACAAACGGAGTGCTGGTGATGCACCCCAACGGCGGCTTTAGCGAGGACTCCACGCCGGGCGTGTGGCGCGAGATCTCGGTGTGCGGGAACGTGTACGCCCTGCGTGACAGTCGCTCCGCTCAGCAGCGGGGGAAGCTGGTACGTTGGAGGCTGGGTCAGTGGGTGGGACAGGAAGGTGGTCCATTGCAGGTCGAAAAGAGCTTAGCACCCTATTGGAGGGCCATAGCTCAGAGGCAGAGCTCTGGCTTTCCAAGCCAAAAGTCTCCGGTTCAATCCCCGGTATCTCCAAGAAAAGCTTAGAATCATAGAAGGGGCCTATAGAAAGGGGCCTATAAGGCCATCAAGTCCAACCCCCTGCTCAATGCAGGAATGCTTCCACTTCTGCAGGAGGGGAAATGAACTGCAGCTGGATGAAGGATTCCTCTCAGAAGCCCAGTCAATGTCCACAATACAGGGCTAGTCTGACTCTGTTCAAGGCATCTTCCTATATTCCTATTCGAGGACATTTCTACACAAGGCGTTTATTGTGCACTTGTGATGGCTCACTCACAGTAATTTTTAGGTGTTTTACACGACGTTGTCATCCTTCAGGACCTCTCCCGTGCTTTGCAACCATCCGTGCATATTTTTCCCCCTAACAAGGAAAGTCTGGTATTATTCAGAAATGGTGGAATGAGACGCTTGCGTAATTGCGCGATTCCGCTATGCCACAGTGCCATCTAGTGGCTGGCTATTGAAACACATAGGAAGGCGGAGAAAGAAAACACCTAGGGGTGGGGTGGGGAAGCACGATCTTAATACCGCAAAGTATCTGGAAGGAGAAGCCTCTGGAAAGGTATGGGATAAAAGCGTCATGTAGAAATGCCCAAGCTCAGCCCTTTGTTCAGAACTTTGCATGGCAAAGGTCCCAGGTTTGATTCCCGGCATCTCCAGGTAAGTCTGGGACTTTTGCTCTCCTGACACACACACACACCCTTGGTCTTTCCCCCGCCCCAGGTGGAGTCGGAGTCCAACGTGCTCCAGGACGGCTCGCTTATCGACCTGTGCGGTGCCACCCTGCTGTGGCGGACCTCGGAGGGGCTCCTGCGCACCCCCACGCTTCAGCAGCTAGAGGCCCTCCGCCAGGAGATCAACGCCGCCCGTCCGCAGTGCCCGGTGGGCTTCAGCACCCTGGCTTTCCCCAGCCTGGCGCAGCGGGGCGTGGTGGAGAAGAAGCAGCCCTGGGTCTACCTCCACTGCGGCCACGTCCACGGCTTCCACACCTGGGGCTTCCGCAAGGAGAAGGGGGGCCTGGAGCGCGAGTGCCCCATGTGCCGGCGCTCGGGGCCCTACGTGCCCCTGTGGCTGGGCTGCGAGGCGGGGCTCTACCTGGACGCCGGACGCCCCACCCACGCCTTCTGCCCCTGCGGCCACGTCTGCTCGGCCAAGACTGCGCAGTACTGGGCACAGATTCCGCTGCCCCACGGCACCCACGCCTTCCACGCCGCCTGCCCGTTCTGTGGCACGTGGCTGACCGGCCGACAGGGTTTCGTGCGCCTCATCTTCCAGGGGCCACTCGACTGAACTGGGGGGGGGGGTGGGGAGGACGGGGTGGGGGGAGGGGGTGGCAAGGCTGGGAGGTGTGATGGAAAATAAACAGTAACACCAGAGAATGATTTGGCCCGCTTGAGGAGGCCGTGTGTCTGCGTGGTTTACTGAAAACACCTTTCACTCCGACGGGAAGGGCATGATAGAGCATGCAACAAAGGCAAGGGACAAGATCAGGGGGCGGGTCTTTGGCTTCCCAGTTGTCAGTCTCTGCAAGAAAAGCCCTGGATTGGCTGGGTGAGTCATGGAGGGCGTGGCTGGCTGGTTGAAGCTATGGAGGGGGAGAGAAGGGGGCGGGCATTTGGTCTCCCAGCACCGCAGGTGTCAATCTCTGCAAGCAAAGCCCTGGATTGGCTGGATGAGTCATGGTGGGCGCGGCTGGCTGTTTGAAGCTATGAATGGGAGGGGGGAGAGAAGAGGGCGGGCCTTTGGTCTCCGAGCAACACAGTTGTCAGTCTCTGTAAACAGAGCCCTGGATTGGCTGGATGAGTCATGGTGGGCGCGGCTGGCTGTTTGAGGGGGGAGAAGGGGGCGTGGCAGGAAGTTGGAAGGAGCAAGAGAGAAAGAGGCAGGTGAGGAGGGGGTCTGAGGCTGGCAGCAATGTGGGAGGGGTAAGGTAGGACATAATTTGGGTGGGGGTCCATTTCAGGGGGGATCCCTTCCTAGAAGGTGGGGAAGGGGGGTAGTAGTCCAGGTAGTACAGCACGTGGCTTGCATGCGGGAAGCCCTGGGTTCAATTCCTGCCAGCATCTGCAATTGGCGATCTCTGCATGAAACCCTGGAGAAAGGCTGCCGGTTGGTGTGGACAAAATTGAGCCAAATAGACCAGAGGTCTGGCTCGGTTTGGGCAACTGGGGGGGCCCTCCAGATGTTTTAGCCTACAATTCCCATGATCCCTCACCGTTGAGAGTGTTGGCCTGGTAGAGGCTGCAAGCATTGGTCCAGTGAAGGCTGGTGGCTCCGATGCCAGTGGGGTGGTGATTCCGCTCCGGGTTCCAGCCACAACTTTAAAGGACCTGTCCAAGGTGCTGAACCCAATCCGCAAAGTAGACTCGGCACCTTGGATCGCTCTTTTAGAGTTCTGCCTAAAACCCGGAGCAGATTCACTGCCCCACTGACGCCAGAGCCACCAGCCTCCACTGCTCTGGTCACTCTTGGTCTAACGCAGGGTCCTAGCTCCCTCCCGCTATCTCCAATCCAGGGGTGATAAAAGTGGTTGCTCCTTCCTCCCTTGTCTCCCTCTCCCCCCCTTCGCTCTCTGCCCCAGATGTGGAGCAAAAGGTTTTACATCTGGCAGGCAGCGCTTGAATTTGGGAGGAAAATTTGCCTGGGATGGAGGCTTAATGAAATCCATAACTCCAATTTTAGCCAAATCTCTTTTTCTCACTCACTCACTCACACACACACACAAGCGCCTACCTTCTAATGAAATGTTGGCAGGAAAGGTAAACAGCTGCTGCCCCCCCCACCCCCCACCCCAAGTAAAAACAGAAACTGATCAGTCTTGTGCAGGCAAGTGCAAGCTTCCGTTCTGTGAGTAATCTATTTTCATTGCACTGTTTTTTCTTGCTTTTGCACACCTGCACGGCTTGTGGGTTTCCCATTAGGGCAGCTGGTCGGCCGCTGGGTGAACTAGACTAGATGGATCCTGGCCTGATCCAGCATCAGGGCTCTTCTTAGGTTCTTATTACATTTTTACTACCGCGGCAATTTTGAATATGTGTTTCGTTGTTATACGCCACTTTGGGAGGGGTCTTGCCCTGAAAGGCAGCCAAGAAATATTTTAATGAATTAAATTAATTATTATTGTTGTTGTTGTTTATTGCATTTATATCGCACCTTTTTCCTCCAAGGGACCCAAGGCGCAGCGTACATAATCCTCTCTATTTTATCCTCACAACAACAACCCTGTGAGGTAGGTTGGGCTGAGAGTCTGTGCCTGGCCCAAAGTCACCCAGTGGGTTTCCATGGCCGAGTGCGGACTTGAACTCGGATCTCCCGACTCCCAGTCCAGCACTTTAGCCACTGTGCCACACTGGCTCTCCTGTGGTGTCCTCATTCCCAGCATGCTTTTGGATAGCTTGGAGGGGTGTCTTGGACAGCAGTGATCCCCAGTCATATTTAATTGGTAGGAAATCCCCTGCTTTCAAGTTGAACTTCCACTTTCAGGGCAAGAGAGAAAGCAAAAGTAGCTAGCTGTTGCTGGACTACCATTCCTACCATCTCTGCCCATTGAGCCTGCTGATGGGGGTTGGAGTAGCTCACCCCCTGCTTCTATTTATGGATTCATTTCTTTTTAGGATCATAACTCCCAAGTTACTTCTAGCCCGCCCTTGTCAGGGGATTACTTGGAGGTAATCCCCATCGAAGTCAACGGGACTTCCTTCCACTCTGCACTTCCTTCCACATTTCATCTGTCTCAAAGTCAGTGGGAGCACTAGAAAAACAGCTTAATTTTTTTTAAAAAAAAAAAGTCCTAAAAACACATGTAGCCAAGTAGTTTAGAGCACGATCCTATTTAGACAGGGGGAAAGCCCTACAATTCTTTTTCTGGATGGCTGTGGCATGCCGGGTGTTGTAGGACTTTGCTTTCTTTCTAAACCTGCATAAGATTGCGCCCTTAAGAGAATGCTATTGCAGGCTGAGAAGAGGAGGGTCAGGCTGCTTCAAAAGGAAGAGTTAAAGGATGGAGAGGCGGGCTTCCATCTCCCAGCAACGCAAGGCATCAGTCTCACCTAGGAGACCCTGTGACTGGCTGGCTCAGTCACAGGAGGCGTGTCTGCCCTGTTGAAGCTATGAATGGGGGGGGGGGGGAGGAAGGGGGCGTGGCAGGAAGCTGTCTGGAGCAAGAAAGACTAGCAGGTGAGGAGGTAAAGGCGCTAACATGGGTGTAACAACAAATGGTTGCAGGGCAGGCCACGGCTGGTCAGTGATGGAGCATGCACATTGCACATGCACATGTGCGGTCCTAGGTTTGAGGCTTGGAGGGGTCCAAAAATGATGGTTAGGTAGGGGATTTGTCCGTGTGTGTTGCGTGTATTTCACGAGATGACCACACAGGCCAAGATCCGAAGGACTAGTGAGAAGGTCTGCATGCTGCAAGGTGTCTGTGAACACGCGAAGACCCCCTAGGCAAAACTGAGGATTGGATCATGTCCATCAGCACCGTAACAGAGGCCACCAGCTTCACACACCATTAGACCTGTAAAGTCATTTAGCCCAGCAGTGGGCAGGAGGCAGGGCGAGATTTGTTACAGTTATTATTATTATTATTATTATTATTATTATTGATTCCATTTCTATATCGCCCCAACGCCAAAGCACTCTGGGCGTTGCCCAACAATTCAAGAGATCAAAATACGGCATAAATAAATACGTGGAATGTAAAAAAAAACAATTTAGAAAGAATTTCAACAAAAGGCTAGACCCGTTAAAAGAAGTGGCGTAAATGCCTTGTCTGAAATGCCTGGGAGTAAATCCCTGGCTCAATTGCAGACGATCAACAAAGGTTTCTGACTCCTAATTCTTTAGCGACAGCAACAAGGAAATGGCTCTTTTCTTTTTCTTTTTTTCACCACCCAAACTAGGCACTTTCAGGGATTTCTAGCCAAGAGAACCCCCTTGGCAAGAGGCTAAGGGCAGGCCCCAATTCCAGGAATTCTGGCACGATCTCCCTGACAAGTCCTGCCTAGCACCACTATTATCTTTTCACTGCCTGATTAAAATCACCCTCTTCTCTCAGGTGTTTGGTGGCGAGTTTTTAATCAAGTCCTGATTTGTATTGATCATTTTTTTAAAAAAAAAATTAGATATACATTGGCTAGATGTGTGCCTGTCTATATGTTTTTCTGTTAATGGTTTTGCACTTTGTAGGAGGTCTTTTGAATGGTTTTTAAAGGAAGCCAGATTCCAGCTGGACATCAGGAAAAACTTCCTGGCTGTTAGAGCAGTACGACAATGGAACCAGTTACCTAGGGAGGTTGTGGGCTCTCCCACAGTAGAGGCCTTCAAGAGGCAGCTGGACAACCATCTGCCAGGGATGCTTTAGGGTGGATTCTTGCATTGAGCAGGGGGTTGGACTCCATGGCCTTGTAGGCCCCTTCCAGCTCTGCTATTCTATGATTCTATTCTACCTGAGCTGCCCAGAGTTCTCCGGCTGTGGGGGCATTGATAAATGAAATACGATAAATGTAATGAAATCTCTAATGCATCCTCTCTGCAACCTGGTGAAGAAAAAGTGTTGTTCTGTTTTCTTTTTCTTCCTTTTGTTCTGCTCCTGTTTTCTTCTCAGACTTTTACGCTTTCTCATGTATAATGTATAATGATATTCAATATAAATATGACATGTGTTGTTCAAAAAAATATTTCTTTGTTCGTAGCTCCTGAAGACGGATCGGCAGATCCGAAACGTCGAGCGTTTATTCAAAAAGTCTTGTAATAACAACACGTTTTTAAACGTTTGTGACATCAGTACAAAGGGATTAAAACTTTTCTACTTCTTAACACTAGAGACTATCTCTTCCTTTTTTTGGTTCCACGTAGTGTTTTCCCCTCATCCTTTTGACGTGTCCTCTTGTTGCATATCTGGAGGGCAGAAGCTTAGGTTGGGGTCGCCCCGCTTTGCCCACAAGGGTTAGTTGAGTGTGACATCCCCACCCACCTGTCTCTCTCCCCCCAGTCTGGCATGATGGTGGATTTTCAGTATATCCTGCCCAATGATATTGGCATTTCGACGCTGGACTGCGCTGAAGCCTTCCAGCTGTTGTCGCCGGAGGAGAAGCTGTACGCCCACTACCTCTCGCGGGCCTGCTGGTACGGGGGGCTGGTGGTACTCTTGCAGACCTCGCCAGAAGCGCCCGCCGTCTACGCCCTCATCTCCCGGATCTTCCGAGCCCAGGACCCGGCACAGTTAGGGGAGGTGGCCCGCTCGATCGGTCTCTCTGATGAAGAATACCAGGTACTGCAAAGCCTCTGTGTGTGTGTGTGTGTGTTTTTGTTTGGTTTGAGGGATGTCCATGATTGGCATCCAGGGTCGGTATCGTTGGGCATTGGCTGAGGGCCCACTCCCAGCAGCCCCCTGGAGTTGCCCCTCCTCTTTGCCATTGCAACCTGCTTGTTCACCGGCCTCTCGCTCTGGCCAAGACAACGGTGGTGGTGAAAAGGAGGAGGAGATGCCACGGCCTCCTTGCTCCCTGGCTCTCTGCCTGTCAAGCAAGCAAGTGGCAGCCATGAGGAGGAAGAGGATCATAGAATCCTAGAATAGTAGAGTTGGAAGGGTACCACAAGGCCATCTAGTCCAATCCTCTGCTCAATGCAGGAATCCACCTTAACTTTATTTATTTATTTATTTATTACACTTATATACCGTCCCCATAGCCAGGGCTCTCTGGGCGGTTTACAGAAATTCTAGAATTGAGATAAAAATGAGTGTACAAAATTTTAAATTCTAAAACACAGGACATGCACACATAAAGCATTAAAAACTGTTTAAAAAACTAAACATGTGGGTGATTAAGATGTGCTGCCATATACCTGGGCAAAGAGGAAAGTCTTAACCTGGCGCTGGAAAGATAGCAGCGTTGGTGTCAGGCGAGCCTCGTCAGGGAGAAATTAAAGCATCTCTGATAGATGTTTGTCCGGCTGCCTCTTGAAGGCCTCTAGTGTGGGAGAGCCCACCACCTCCCTAGGTCATGGGTTCCATTCTTGTACCGCTCTAACAGTCAGGAAGTTTTTCCTGATGTCCAGACTGAAGAAAGAGTAGCTGGTGACGATAGCAATGAGAAGGTAGACTCAGAGAGGGAGGGGGTCTTGCCTAACGCCTCCCAAAACCTGGAGAAGGCACTGGGGTATGCCTCCACCCCGTGTTCTCCACTGTGTTCTTTCTCCTCTTGCTGTGTTTGGGATACTATTAGCCATGCTAGCTCAACGCAGCGTTCCTCAACCTGACACCCCCCAGGTGTTTTGGACTGCGTCCCCCAGCCAGCATGGCCAACGGTCAGGGGGTAATGGGAGTTGTAGTTAGTGCAGGCTGGTGGCTCTGATATCAGGGAAATCTACTCCAGTTTTCAGCAGGCACGAAGCCTCTCTCCACTTGATGCCCTCAATTTATAATGACACCAGGTTTAATAAATGAATAAATCTATAATAGTACCAGTTTTATTAATAAATGTATTAAACCGGAAATGTATTAATAACTGTAGCATTAATAAATCGGTCGTAAGGTCTGTGTTCCAGTCTTTAAAATGTCTGCATGAAGGTGCAGGGTTCATGTCTGAGTTCACAGGGCAGCGAGCAGGGGGTCAGGCTGGAGCGGTTATCTGTGCACGTATTTCTCAACGTCGTTCTCGCTCCCAGGCGTTCCTGGTTTACGCTGCCGCCTTCTATGCCAACATGGGCAACTACAAGTCCTTCGGTGACACCAAATTCATCCCCAACCTCCCCAAGGTGAGTTGGAGGGGATAGACGCCAAGGACCTGCCACGGAACAGGACGTCAGGAGCTGTATATCTTGGGCCCTTCAGCCAATCGGAGCTCTCCTTGCACCTCATTGGCTGAGGTGCTGGCGGAGGGAGGCGGAGTCTCTGTTGTGGACGGCCTGAGTCTTATCACTGATGCTGGTTCTCCTTACCACCTTTCTGCCCCTAGGAGAAGCTGAAACAGCTGGTGTGGGGCAGCCAAGCCTTCGCAGAAGACCCAGAGAAGATGGAGGCGTTGTGGGGCCGCTGTGGGGAGCTCATGTTCTCCCTGCAGCCCTTGCAAAGGCATTTGGGGCTCAGTGGCGAGGTATTGATTTATTGATTTACTATATTTATCTACCATTCCCCATTGAAAAATTTTGGAGCGGTGTACAAAGTAAAATGAAAATAAAAACAGAATAAAACACTTAAAACAGATCTTAAAAGAAGCAAATACAGTGACTCCTGGCTGGACATTCAGGAAAGGCTTCCTGGAACAGTGATGTTTTCAGGAGGCGCCGAAAGGAGGACAAAGTTGGCACCTGCCTGACCTCCAGAGGCAGGGAGTTCCACACGAGGGGGGCCACCACGCTAAAGGCTCTTCCCCTGGTGGACTCCAATCGGAGGATGCGTCTATGTGGGACCACCAGGAGCAGACCCTCAGATGACCTCAGTGACCGGGCAGGTTGGTAGGGGAGAAGGCGCTCTCTCAGGTATCCTGGTCCCAAGTTGTTTAGGGCTTTGTACACAAGTACAAGAACCTTAAATCTGGCCCGGTAGCGAATAGGCAGCCAGTGCAGTTCCCTCAGCAGAGGAGTTACATGCTGGAAAGGGGCAGCTCCAGACAACAGCCGAGCTGCAGCATTCTGCACTAGCTCCAGCTTCCGGAGCAGCTTCAAGGGCAGCCCCACATAGAGCGCGTTGCAGTAATCCAATCTTGAGGTTACCAATGCCTGTACCACCATGGTCAAGCTATCCCTGTCCAGGAGAGGCCGTAGTTGGCGAACCAACCGAAGATGGTCAAAGGCACTCCGAGCCGTGGCGGCTACTTGAGCCTCCAACGACAGAAATGGGTCTAAGAGTACCCCCAAACTACGAACCTGTTCTTTCAGAGGCAGTGCAACCCCATCCAGAACAGGCAATGAGCCTGTCTCCCAGACTCGGGAACCACTCACCCACAGGGCTTCCGTCCCCCTAGCCACCCCTCCCCGTGTTCATCTGGAACTCAGTTCTAAAGGGAGCAAAAGGAGGTGTTGATGATTCTATGGGTGGGGCAGGGGGCTATGATTCGGTGGCTCAAGGCCTGGTCTTTCGTGGCTACCCTCTGACTCCTGTCTTCTCTCTCTAGGGCATCTCTACTTATTTTTCCGCCAACTGCCGCACGGAAGATGCCAAGCTGGCTCAGGATTTTCTCGACTCCCAGGTGCGGCCAGAACTCTCCTGCCTCTCTGGGTTGGACCGTACCACGTGGGGGTGGGTGGGTGGGAGCGCCAGAGTAATTGCTGAATCTGGAGTTAATAGGGACTGCGGGACCATTTCGGGGTAGGCCTGGCTTCTCCCTTTGGTTCTCAGCGCCCAACCCCTTTGCTTAAATCTTTCTCCAGAACATCAGTGCTTACAACACGAGGCTTTTTAAGACGGAGGCAGATGGCAAAACGAACTACGAGGTTCGCCTGGCTTCGGTGCTTCTAGACGGTAAGAGTTCCCGGCTCTCTGGCTTGGCGACGACACGTGGCGGAATAATGTTTCAGAGATACCGTAATTGCCAGGATAAAGCGTGTTGAAACACTTCGTGCCTTTGGAGACACACTGCTTAAAATATCTATTTGATGGTGCCTCTTTATACAAAAATGAAAAAGAAAGGTCCTTGCCGCTTGGCACAGAAACATACACAACTGTTTGACTAGTCGCCTGTGGTGACTCACAAACTTCTCCAGGTGACCAGGTTGGAAGAATGATCTGAGGGTAAATGGTGCAGCCTCCTTGCTAAGGTTAAGCAGGTCTGCATATGCTCAGTATTTGGGTGGGAGACCATCTGTGAAGGACGCACACACACCCATGTACACCGCCTTCTTTAATTTATTTATTTGAAGTATTTTTATGCTGGTCCTACAAGATAATCCCTGCCTGAAGGCTTACAATTTAAAAAGACTCCACTGCTCTGAAATTTTGAATGGGGAGCAGTATATAAATATTGTAAATAAATAAATAAGGCACGACACACAAGGAAAAAGGAATGGAGAGGCAAGAGGAAAAAATGGCTTTCAGCAGGGCTGGTGGACTGGCCCCACTTCCCCTTGAGTTACATAATGGAAGAAAGGTGAGAGAGATATGAATGAATGGATGACTGAGACACTCTCTGTGAGAAGATAAACTCGCACCCAGAGTCCTTCAGCCTGCCTTGGCCCATTCTTGGTATGCCGCCCCGCAATGCCAAGATTTTTTTTACCAAGCCCTGAAATAAAACTGCCTTCACACACGCCTTGTGCCTTAACGTCCGCCTCCTCTTCCGCCCAGATTCCCAGCTTGATACCGAGATGACCGACAAGGCAAAATGCTTCCAGTTTGGCGGCTGCGTGTTCACCGTGACGCTAGGCGATTACTCCCCGCTACTGGAGAAAGTCGTGGAGAATTTGCGGAAGGCCCAGGTGAGAAACGGCGGGGTGATGAGGACGCTCTCCTTGCTTGTCTTCAGTTGCCCCCTCCTTTCCCCAAAACACCACTTATCGGAGATACCCGAAAGAAGAGCTTGGTTCAAGATCTGGGACTCCCTAAGGTTTGACAAAACAAGAGGTGACCCCGCCGTGGCTTCTGCCATGGAACGCCGATGGTTGCAACCGTTTTAAACAAGCATGAAGATAGAGCAGAGCCAACAGGCAGAGTTAGTTTTGCTTCATTCTGCTTTTGTGTTGGTTCTGGGGAAAGGGGAAAGAGCCCTGCTGACATGATGGGAGAAATCGTGCCTCTTTTTGCCCCGAACAATCCCTTCCACATCCGGTTCAATATTTCCTACTTTTAATCTCAAATCTGGATCAACATTGAGTCGATTTCTGTGCTTGTTCTTCGTATAACAAAATGTCAAAAATGTTTGTTCACAAAGACATGTGGAACAAAAGGGAACTAGATGTTTCAAAGCTTTTTCACCTAACTTCTTATAATCAGGAAAAACCGTCACCCAGAATTGGTCCAGTCTATATTCTTTGAAAAATGATTTCAATGAACCATCACAAGTCACGTCAACAAGTGCATCTCGCTCTTTTGCAGATAGAATTGTTAGTTGTACATCACCACATTCAAAAGGATTCCTTATCCGTGAGTTTTCAGGATTAGGTGCAGGGAAGTCATCTCTGAAGCTAGTCGCTAAATCATGCAGGTGCTCAGTGATGTTATATTTTACTTCTGGTAGGAATTCGTCATCAGTGGACTCCAAAAATGAATGTTGAATATGTGAATGGTGCCACGGACCCCCTGGGTGGATTACGTGGACCCCCTGGGGTCCACGGACCACCAATTGGGAACCACTGCCCTAAACCAATGGAAACCTCGCTCTCCCTGGCTCGCAAGGGCTACTTCACACCAAGCCGGCAGCTGCTGCTGCTGAAAATGGCATCCCTGTGTTTATGACCCCCTCTCCGTGCTCTGCAGCATCTCGTGGAGTTTTCCTCGGGCTGAGTTGTTGCGGTGTTCTGCCGTTCCCTCCTTCCCCGCTTCCCGCCAGCGACAGAGAGCGCAGGCGAGGAATTAAGATCACGGCACAAGTAAAGTTCTAGACGTTACAGATGGAGAGGGAGTGGGAGCTATAAAACACACGGCTGCCATTTTTGGTGGAAGCCGTGCATCTAGTGGTGTGGGACTTCTGGCCCTTGAGCCAAATCCAGCCGTTTGGAGATCCCCAGGCAGCCACGCCCACTTCTCTTGGCCACGCCCTCTTTCCCCCCAACTTACAGTTCGGGGGTGATTTTTTCTGCTTATTTAAAAAGTTGAAATGCCTCTCCTGGAAATAAGAGCTTGAAGCTACAACATGCTGGTATCTTTGGCCCTGCCCACTTTTGCCTTTAGCTCCGCCCACTGCTGGAATGTGCCTGTCCCCAGGAACGCCTCTGAATCTGGCCACTGGGGCTGACAGAGCTTCCTACACCGCTAATTTGTCCCTGAGACTTCAGCAGCCTGTTCTCTTCCTAGCATACTGTATATTCTTACCCATGAGGGCTAGCCGCTTGACTTTTTTTCTTTTTTAAAGTCTTCTCTGGAAGCTGCATTATGCTGTAGGGGTGGGTGCAAGGGGAACGCAGGGGGCAGGGTTTGAGGCTGCGGCTAGCCAGTAGAAATGGATTTGGCCTGACTTTGGACCCTCGTGTCTTCCCCTGCCAGAAACACGCTGCCAACCCCACCCAGGCCGAGATGCTGGCCCACTACGTCACCAGCTTCACGCAGGGCTCCATCACGGCCCACAAGGAAGGCTCCCGCTGCTGGATTCGCGACAAGGGACCCATCGTAGAGAGGTGGGCTTCGGCCTGCGTCGACATCTGCTGTATACACCCGCCGTTTCGTTATCCAGACGGAGGCTATTTTGCCTGAATGCTGCTTCCAGGCTGGAGGCAGAGAACTGGGGAGATACTGAGAACATAAGAAGAGCTCGGTCAATTCAAGGGGCCATCTAGTCCAGCATTCCAGGGATCAGACAACATGACTCTTCTTGTTTTCTTAAGTTCGTAAATGAGAAATTGGGGTGTGGGGGGAGATTGCCCCTTCCAGAGAATTATAGAAACTTTGCTTTTTTTCTGCCTGGTACGTGTTTGTGGGGTGGAGGGGGTTACCTGACGTTTAGCCATGCTAAAGATGCCTTCTTCTTCTTCTTCTTCTTCTTCTTCTTCTTCTTCTTCTTCTTCTTCTTCTTCTTCATGTTCGCAGCTATATTGGTTTCATTGAAAGCTATCGAGATCCCTACGGTTCCCGGGGGGAATTTGAAGGTATCCTTCTGCCTTTGCTATGGGGAATTTTGGATCTGGGCTTTCCCCACTGAGCTTGATGGGGGGAGGGAGACTTGGGGAGGGATAGATCTCTGAGCCAAGCAAAGTTCTGGGCTTTCCCCAAACAAGAGGTACAGGGTCTGTCCTGCCAAGGAAAAAGTTTTGTACCCATTGATGCAACAAGCCCCAATGAATTTGACAGGCGTTAATTTCAAGTAACATTTCATAGGCACAAGATGCAAGAAAGTAAGACGGCTAGGAGATATTGGTGAGATGAAGGGGACTGGTGATCTGTCACCACTCGTGGTTCCCTTGGTCACCCAGCAGTTACCAGGTCCGGTTTGGTCCCCCGACAGTTACCAGGTCCTCCTTTCTAGGGTTTGGTCACCTGGCAGTTTCTGTGTCTCCCTTTTTCAGGATTTGTGGCTGTTGTGAACAAGGCCATGAGTGCGAAGTTTGCTCGGCTGGTGGCAGCAGCAGAGCGCCTCCTGGAGGAGCTGCCTTGGCCCCGGTCCTTCGAGAAAGACACGTTCCTCAAGCCCGACTTCACCTCGCTCGATGTGCTGACCTTCTCCGGGAGCGGGATTCCCGCCGGCATCAACATCCCAAATTGTAAGCCTCCCTCCCCCACAGTTGGCTACCAGCTCGGCCATCCTTCCTCTTCCTACATGGGTCTGCAGCCAAGTTCCATGGCCCAGCTCTGGTTTCTGTACAATACCACCTTTGGAGCAGGGCCTTTCAGTTGCTGGCCCCTACTGTAAGGTTTTTGGGGGGTGGATGGGGTGGGGAAGAAGCAGAGTTAGAGATGGCCCAATGTCCTGGACTGTGAGCAGTGATTAAATCCTCTTACTTGTTTCAAGCCAACCTTCCTCAGCCTAGAGCCCTCTGGATATCTTGGACTCTAACTCCCATCATTCTCAGTTAACATGGCCAATGGGCAATTGGTGGGAGTGGCAAGGCTGAGCCTTAGAGCGTGGGGGGCAGTTACAAAGAGTGCCCATGAACATGTGCAGAGTACCTTTCCGCTGTAGAGTTCCCCTCATATCTGGGATCAAGTCCTCAGGTGTTTTAATTGCAATTTTTCACACTTCATAACGGACCATCTTTGGACCAAGCTGAGGCCTGCTCAGCTTTAGAGGTTGGAAAGGGGCATCTGGGTGAATTCCTGCCTTCTCAGGGCTGCTCACGTGGCCCTCAGAACCCGGTGAGCTCCCCCTGCCCCCTTCTCCCCCTTCCCAGATGACGACATCCGCCAGACGGACGGCTTCAAGAACGTCTCGCTGGGTAACGTGCTAGCGGTGGCGTATTCCACGCAGAAGGAGAAGCTGACATTCCTGGCCGAGGAGGACAAGGTGGGGGCGTTTGCCGTGGAGGGTCGGGGGAAGGGAGAAAGATGGGGCCTGTGGGAAGGAGGCCCTGCTGGATCTCTGCTGGTATCATTGACATTCCCCCCACACACACTCATAGGGATGGGGCGAACGCAACACACCTGGGTTTCATAAGAATGTGGAAAGCTGCTGTATACTGTGAGACCAGTAGCCCAGTATTGGCGGCTGCTCTCCAGCATTTTAGGGAGGAGTTTTTCCTGCCCTGCTTCTAGACACCGGGAATCGAACCGGAGCCTGCTTGCATGCTCTATTGCTGAGCTGCGGTCATAAGAACATCAGGAGAGCATCTGATGCTGCCCACAGGAGACCCACAAGCAGGACATGAGTGCAACAGCATCTCCCACCCATGTTCCCCAGCAACTAATGTATATAGGCATCTTGCCTCTGGTAGCGGAGGCAGCACATAGCCGTCAGGGCTAGTAGCCCTGGATCGTCTTCTCCTCCAGGAATTTATCCAACCCCCTTTTAAAGCTATCCAAGTTGGTGGCCCTCACTCCATCTTGTGGTAGTGAGTTCCATAGTTTAACTATGTGCTGTGTGGTGTGTCTTGTTAGCGTTAGCACCAGCAAGGCCCTTAAAACCCCAGGGCACCTGGGAGCAGGCGCTTCCGCTGCTGAATTCTACGTGCGAATGTCTCTTGCAGGATCTGTACATCAAATGGAAAGGGCCGTCCTTTGAAGTGCAAGTGGGCCTCCACGAACTCCTGGGTCACGGCAGCGGCAAACTCTTTGTGCAGGTGGGGCTTTTGTACGGGTGTGCGTGTGTGCTTGTGGTTGGTGGCAGGGGGGTTGCTCAAGCGAGGAGTGTGCCAGGTTTGTACCAACGCATACTTTGCACAGCTGGGTGTGTTTTTGCCCACCTTTGAGCCTCATCTGGAATGGGGACAATCTTCTGTCCACACAGACCTTTACCCTTTTCTCTGTCTCTGTATGTGTGTGTGTGTGTGTCTGTCTGTCTCTGTGTGTCTGTGTCTGTCTGTCTCTCTCTTCTTCCACTCCCAGCCTCAGGCCTCGCTGTTTCTCTCCCGGTTTTCCATTTTTTATTTCAAAAATACCTTTTTGAAGGGGGCGGGTAGTGAAGAGCTGTGTGGGGGCCATCGGAGATGCCCCCAGGAGCCACAGCAAACATGGCTGCCATGTTGGACAGCTCCTGGATTACGTGTGTGTCTGTGGGTGTATGTATAAACCTTTTGTAAACTGTCTTGCAAGGACAACAAGCTATGAAAGGCCGCGGAGAAATCCTTCAAATGAATTGGCTGCTCCAGGGATCACAAGATCGCCTTCCTGAAGTTGCCCTCCAGTTTTTAAGATCCATTTTTGTTTCTTTTCTCTGGCAGGATGACTCAGGGGGCTTCAACTTTGACCAGAAGGCAGTGATTAACCCGGAGACAGGAGAGCAGGTGAGGGCTTGCGTTAGAAACCTGAATGGATTCTCAAAGATTCATAAACCATTCATAAACCTCGCAACAGAATAGGTTTTAGCAAAGCGATATATGCAAAACGTTTCCAAATACATACATTTTAATACAATATTACGTACAAAATGTAAAACAATAGATTAGGAGTCCTGTAGTTTCTCCTGCATGGATAGATCATAGCTGGATTCTATAAAGGGCTCTATAAATACATAGTTTAAAATGTTTGCTGGTTCTATGTAGGACATTTAATACTGTGAGATATTAGTTGAAATAAGGCCTGTTTACGTATTTTCCTCACTGGGGAAGACCACCCAGATCTGGACATCTTAATCACCCACGTAGTTTTTTAATGGTTTTTAATGCTTTATGTGTGTATGTTCCGTGTTTTAGAATTTTAAGTTTTGTATACTCATTTTTATCTCAATTTTAGAATTTCTGTAAACTGCTCAGAGAGCCCTGGCTATGGGAGCGGTATATAAGTGTAATAAATAAATAAATAAATACATGTTTAGGGATAGGGCCATTGTGTATTATTATTATTATTATTATTATTATTATTATTATTATCCGCCTCCCCCTCTGGATTGAGGTGGGGAACAACACCAAACACAATATAATACATAGAGCATATAATAGAGCAATTTAAGAACATCAGAAGCGCCCTGATGCTGGATCAGACCAAGGGTCCATCTAGTCCAGCACTCTGTTCGCACAGTGGCCAACCAGCCATCAGCCAGGGACCAACAAGCAGGACATGGTGCAACAGCACCCTCCCACCCATATTCCCCAGCAACTGGGGCACACAGGCTTACTGCCTCGAATACTGGAGATAGCACACAACCATCACGGCTAGTAGCCATTGATGGCCTTCTCCTACAGGAGTTTATCCAACCCCCTTTTAAAGCCATCCAAATTGGTGGCCATCACTACATCTTGTGGCAGTGAGTTCCATATTTATTATTATTATTATTATTTATTTATTTATTTAGCACCAACAATGTATTTGCTGCTGTACAGAATATACTAATAAAACAGCAATACGCTGCCTGCCTAGAGGCTTACAGTCTAAAATCACATTTTATACTGTTTTTATGTTTTTGATGGTTTTTAAATTTTGTATACTTTTTAATGTTTACCATTTTTAACAGTTGTAAACCGCCCAGAGAGCGGTATATAAATGTAATAAATAAATAAATAAAACGTGACGGGGAAAGGGGTTACACAAAACAGAAATAAAGGAATAATCATATATTGTATATTTTGTACAGCACCAAGTACATTGTTGGTGCTATATAAATAAATTAATAATAATCATAATAATCATAGCAATGAGAACATTAAATCAGGCTAAAATACCAAAAGCTATGGAAAACAGGTGAGTTTTCAAATGGGTTTTAAAATCTAAGATGGAACTCATAGTTCTTCGTAGAAACCAGGGCCAGATTTACACCAAGCAGGATATAACATTTAAAAATGGTATATGGAAGGTGTCCTGGGCCCGAACAGTTGTCAGTACTGTTATAAGCCGTTATAAAACTAGTGTAGGTCCTGCCCAGTTTTGAAACTATGTACGTAGGAAAAGCTACAGGCTGCTAATCTATCGTTTTGCATTCCGTATGTGGTATTTTTCTGTCCCTGCAGATCCGGAGCTGGTACCGAGGTGGCGAGACCTGGGACAGCAAGTTTTCGAACGTGGCTTCGAGTTACGAGGAATGCCGGGCGGAGTGCGTGGGGCTATACCTCTGCCTGAACAAGGAGGTTTTGGGGTGAGCGCCAGAGTTCGGAGGAGAGGCGGACGCCTTTAGTGAAATCCATTCCGCCTGCGTTTTGCAGGTCGTCAGCCATCTTTCCTTCCGTCGTCCGCTCATTGACAGAGTTCTATTCTTCTAGGGATGTCTGGAACTTTTGTTTCACGTGCGCATTTGTGCCAATTTCCCCTGAAATGTAAGCGCCAAGCCCACAAGTTCTGTGAGACTCGTAAAAAGCCTGTCGGCAGCATCATCTGTGGGTGCAATTCATCAAGCTTATTTGAATTCAACATCCTCAGTGGTGGGGATGGAGGGAGCAATTGGAGTGTCAGACTGGGCGTCAGGAGATCTGGGTTCAAGTCCCCACTCGGCCAAGGAAGCTTACGGCGTAACTTTGGGCCAGTCACTGACTCTCAGCCCAGCCTATAGAATCATAGAATAGTAGAGTTGGAAAGGGCCTATAAGGCCATCAAGTCTAACCCCCAGCTCAATGCAGGAATCCACCCTAAAGCATACTTGACAGATGGTTGTCCAGCTGCTTCTTCAATGCCTGTAGTGTGGGAGAGCCCACAACCTCCCTAGGTCACTGGTTCCATTGTCGTACTGCTCTAACCGTCAGGAGGCTTTTCCTGGTGTCCAGCCGGAATCTGGCTTCCTGTAACTTGAGCCCATTATTCCGTGTCCTGCACTCTGGGTGGATCAAGAAGAGACCTTGGCCCTCCTCAGTGTAACAACCTTTTAAGTATTTGAAGAGTGCTCTCATGTCTCCCCTAAAACTTCTCTTCTCCAGGCTAAACATGCCCAGTTCTTTCAGTCTCTCTTCATAGGGCTTTGTTTCCAGACCCCTGATCATCCTGGTTGCCCTCCTCTGAACACGCTCCAGCTTGTCTGCATCCTTCTTGAATTGTGGAGCCCAGAACTGGACGCAATACTCTAGATGAGGCCTGACCAGGGCCGAATAGAGAGGAACCATTACCTCACGCAATTTGGAAGCTATTCTTCTATTAATGCAGCCCAAAATAGCATTTGCCTTTCTTGCAGCCATATCGCACTGTTGGCTCATATTCAGCTGGTGATCTACAACCATTCCAAGATCCTTCTTGTTTGTAGTCTTGCTGACCCAAGTATTCCCCATCTTGTAACTGTGCATTTGGTTTCTATTTCCTAGATGTAGAACTTGGCATTTATCCCTATTAAATGTCATTCTGTTGTTTTCAGCCCAGCGCTCCAGCCTATCAGGATCACGTTGAAGTTTGAGGGGTGTTGTTGTGAGGATAAAAATGCAGAGGAGGAAGATTATGTCTCCCTCCTTGGGTTCCTTAAGGAGGAAAAAAGGCGGGATATAAATGTAATTAAAAAAAGCATAAAAGACGAGCTGAGGGCCTATTTCAGAGAATCTAAATTTTAGGAAAGGCCTTTGGCTCCAGAATAATCTCGGCTTTTCTTGTACAGATGCAAACACTTGAAAAGGGAATGGAATTATTTGAGCAAATCAAATAATTTGCAAATCTACGTTTCCCTTTGTGTGCGCTTCATTCCCCTCTCCTCCATTTTTCCTTCCTTTTTCGACAGGATCTTTGAATTAAAAGGCGAAGACGCTGAGGATGTGATCTACATTAACTGGCTGAACATGGTGCGCGCTGGGCTGCTGGCCCTGGAGTTCTACACGCCAGAGTCCGGAACATGGCGGCAGGTGAGGGACCAACAGGCGGAACAGAGTTCTGGCACGTCAAAGGTAGAAGAGCCTCTCCCCGAAGGACTGATGGCTCCTGCTGTTCTTATTATACAGCCCTGTTTTGCAAGCGTTTTAGGATGCAAATTGTCGGTCTGTGAGCCCTTTCTCTTCTATGCATGTCTTGGCCCAAAATGTTGCTGTTTGGGGTCATACTGCAGCTTAATTGGCACTGTACCTGCTTTACACCCACCAGGTCCCTGTTTCAGTCCCCAGCGTCAGCAATTAAAACAAAGGTTGGGCAATTTGGGGGGGATCCGTCAGCTCCTGTCCACCCCACTCCTCTGGCCCCATAGCCACTGCTGTGCTGCCCACCTCCCAGCAGTTAGCTACCAAATTCTGGCGGCCAACCACAACAGAGGACGGGGTGGGCTACATGAAACTGAGTGGTGGGAGATTCATGGATAAAAAGGAATAAATAAAAGCAGGAAGGGGAAAAATCAGAGTATCTTTCAAAACTGCCCGTTAATTCACTGGGTGAGCGGGGGGATACGTCCTTGTGCCCCCCCCCCCCGTCGGTTGGAAACGGAGACCAAACAAGCCCTTAATCGGATCCAGTAGTGCAAGAACTCGTCTATTTTATTTATTTATTTATTACATTTTTATACCGCCCAATAGCCGAAGCTCTCTGGGCGGTTCACAAAAATTAAAACCATAATAAAACAACCAACAGCTTAAAAGCACAAATACAAAATACAGTATAAAAAGCACAAGCAGGATAAAAACCACGCAGCAAAATTGATATAAAATTAAAATACAGAGTTAAAACAGTAAAATTTAAATTTAAGTTAAAATGAAGTGTTAAAATACTGAGAGAATAAAAAGGTCTTCAGCTGGCGACGAAAGGAGTATAGTGTAGTTGCCAGGCGGGGTGCCACAGCGGAGAAAGCCCTGCTCCTAGTAGCCGCCTGCCTCACTTCCTTTGGCAGGGGCTCACGGAAAAGGGCCCTTGTAGGTGATCTTAATGTCTGGGCAGGTACATTTTCGTGGGCGGGATGGAGAGCAAAGGTCCCAGGGCAGCCGCCCTCCTCTCCTGACCTTGCGTTCTGTTCCTTCTCCCCGGGTCAGGCTCACATGCAGGCCCGCTTTGTTATCCTGAGGGTTCTCCTGGAGGCAGGCGGGGGGCTTGTGTCGCTACGCCATACCACAGGGGCGGACGGCAAACCCGATGCGGTCGTGTCGCTGGACCGCAGCAAGATCGCCACCGTGGGGAAGCCTGCTCTGGAACGCTTCCTCCGCAAGCTACAGGTAAGCAGCGGTGAGAGGAAAAGAGAGTGTCCCCCCCACCGGGAGGAGTCTCTGTCTGTCCTTCTGTCCTTCTCTCAGCAAACGCTCCCACCCATCGTTAGAAAAGGAAGGCCATTCATTGGGCTAAAGCGAACGTTATAATTCCTTCTTGTGCTTCCAGAAGCCAAACAGCCTGAAAACGTAATCAGCGCCATGAACTCAGAGCTCCGTCAATTAATCAACTCCTCTTTAGTTGATTGATCTACTGATTAGATCTGGCAGCCTGAAACTTGTCCAGCACTCTTCAGTCCAGTCCAGAAAAAATAGGAACGTAAAGTTAGAAATGGGAGAGTTTGCAAGAAGATGGAGACGAAGTTTAAAATTGGAGACGTGAGAAAGGATGTTTGTCAGCGGCGCCTTACCGTGGCAGGAGGGGTGATTTATTGTTTGGAGAGCAGAGAAAGGCAGGGTTCACACAACATGTTAACTCACCCAGTGTGGGTGGATGTTGAACTGTGGGTGATTGTGTTGTTTGAGCCACAGCACAGGGTGGACAGTGTTGTCTGAAGGCAGCACAATTTTCGCAGGGTTGTTTGTTAACCGTGTTAACCACCTTGAACAAGCCATGGGTTCTCAAGGTGGCTTGTTCAAGGAAAATAAACCGCACTGCATGGTTCACAAGCCCCCTTGCAGCAAACACGCTGCATTCAGACAGCATCATGGCTTGGGTCTAGGTTATCTGAAAGACCGTATTCTCCCTTATGAGCCTGCCCGTGCTTTAAAATCTTCTGGAGAAGCCCTTCTCTCAGTCCCACCATCTTCACAGGCGTGCTTGGTGGGAACACGGGAGAGGGCCTTCTCGGTGGCTGCTCCGGTGCTCTGGAACTCTCTTCCCGGGGAAGCTAGGCTGGCTCCCTCCTTGATGGGCTTTTAGAGGCAGGCAAAAACTTGTTTGTTCCAGCAGGCCTTTGGAGAGTAATCTGGTCCTCCAAAGACTTTAAATGTTTTAATATTGTATTTTTTTTAATTAATTTTTGTACATTTCTTTTCCTAGGTTTACAATGTATATGTTTTAAATTTTGTAAGGCTGCCTTGAGGTCCAGTATTGGGCAAAAGGCGGGATACAAATAAATAAATATAATAATAATAATAATAATAATAATAATAATAGCAACAACCCACCCTGTGGAAAAAAAGTGCTGCGTTCAGACGACACGGTAACCCATAGTGGTTTAATGCGTTGTGTGAACCCAGCCTAAAAGTAGGTTGGCAGAGGCAGATCATGGGAAGGAGGTTTAGCACAGGGAGGGGGGATTCTTCTGTTTCCATCTCAGCCGGAGCGCTTCCCTCTCAAAGGTGCTGAAGTCCACAGCGGACGTGGCCGGAGGGCGAGCGCTCTACAACGCCTACTCAGCGGTGACGGATGAAGAACCGGAGCACTTCCTCGCCTTGCGTCACACGGTGCTGTTGCGCAAAGAGGCCCGTAAGCTGTTTGTGCAAGCGAACACCCGCCTGGAAGGTAAGGGTGCTTGGACTTCTGTCCTGCTTGTGCGTTTCCCAGTGGGGCAACTGGCGGCTGCTGGACTGGATGGATCTTTGGTCTGATCCAGCCCGGCTTTTCATACGGGGCCATGTGGGAAGCTGGCCGGGCCACAGGGTGTGTAAATCGTAAAACGTCAGTGCGGAAGATACCTCCAGCTTGGGGAGGGCCTGCTCACACGGTCTCTTCCGCCCCATCCCTAGGAGAGGACGTGGTCCTAGTGCAATACGACAGCAGTGCAGCGGGGCTGGTCAGATCCTTCCGCGACCGCTTCCCTGAAGATGCTGAAGTGCTGGAGCAACATCTGCTGGAGTTGGCACGCGCTGACGCTCACTTCTGGAAAAGCTGAGGCCGTGGTTCTGCCTGCCGCCACATCGGATCCCTCTTGCACCCCTCAAATAACGGAAATAACGGCACGGCCACAGGCCCAGCGGGATACAGTCAGCGGTCCCTCTGCCCTGGGAGGGGCGGGGTGGGCGCTGCCCTCCCATCGCACTAGGAATCCAATAAAACTAGCTTTTATAAAGTGTTCTGGCTTCCATTTCTTCTTGCGCGCTTCTCCTTGCTTTGGGGGATGGTGGTCAGAATCAACTGTGCTGGTACTAACGTTCAAAGCCCTAAACCGTTTGGGGCCCAGGTTATTTGAAGGAACGCCTCCTCCCATATGTACCTGCCCGGACCTTAAGATCATCCACAGGGGTCCTTCTCATGAGCCCCTGCCAAAGGAAGTGAGGCGGGTGGCTACTAAGAGCAGGGCCTTCTCTGCTGTGGCACCCCGGCTGTGGCACGAGCTCAGAACACGCTTCCTCAGAACACGCTATATAGAACACAAAAGCATATAGAATAACCATTTCTTACATGGTTTTTAAATCCAGCAATTCTCCTTAACAATCTTATTAAAAACAAGTGTGAACTATCAAGCATTGTTTCCTACCCTTTTAGGGAGAAATAGTCAAGACCATTCACAAAGTCTCCCAGTATATACAATCCACGAAAAATATATTTTGCTCTTATTATTAATAATGAGTAGCATTTCCCCAGCCACTGAGAACGTTCGGAGAAATGTAACTGCAAAATGGCAGATGTGCTGATCAGCTTGTTTGTACTTTTCCCGTTGACTGACTCCACAGCTGGTTGTGTTGCCTTCAGATACTATAAGTCTACGCTGAATTTTGGCTGCAAGTGTACCCTCTATTCATGTGGGTTCTACGGGGCTTAATCAGAATAAAATGTGCAAAGATGTAACTACCAAACACAGCTTTAGTAAGAATTAAATTTTCCAAAATGCATCCACTTTCCAGTACAAATGAACGCACCAATGAGTCCTTCCAAGTCCAAAGAAAAGCCAGGGTTTCTTGCTTACAACTTCTCAGTGGGCCAGTCCCAAAGTGCCTTTCTTTTCTACAGATGCTGAATATTTCAGTAGCTTCTTTTGTAGATTTCTTACCTTTAATTCCCAGGGCAATCCCTAATTTGTAGCTCAACACTGGCGTTCCAGGTAGTAGCCCAATAATAATAATAATAATAATAATAACAACAACAACAACAACAACAACGAAAACAACAACTGAAAGATGCAAAACTGATAATCCATTTGACATTCTCCTGTGCACAAATATTACTTTGGTTGATGTGCAAAGGGAGAAGAGCCCCTAAAGACACATATATCCTCTTGAAATTCAGCTTCCTGGCAGAACAAGCTGGCTCTTTATTTTGGAGGAGGGGGGGTGTCTGTGCTTTCTTGCCCAGGTAAGGACCCTGCAGGGATGATGTGTGAGCAGAGGCTCTTCTGTGAGTTGCTTCCTCTCCCTGCGGCTGCTTGAGCTGTAACGGGAGACAGAGACAAAGTGGGGGAAACTCAGCCGAGGGACTGACCAAACCCTGGGATGAGAGGAGGCATTGGGGAAGGGGGGAAGCGAGGAACTGTTGCATTGCAAGCATCTTGAGACCCCAGAGACAGCTTCTGAAATGCTACTTTATTCTCAGCCTACACTAAAACGGAGACTCCAACAAACACTGGCTCACATCTTCCTGACTCCACCCTCCACTTCCTCTCCCTCCCAGCTCCCCTCCCTGCCTCTACTACAACTCCCAGGATGCAATTGACCTACCACAATTCCACAGGACCCCAGGCAGGAGCAAACCGGGGAAACTGCAGGACCAGGCAGCATCCTCCGCAGGGGAAGCGCTCAGCTCTGGAGCTGCCAAGGGTGAGACCCAGAGGACTCCCAGGGTCAGCACTGGTCCAGTCCACAAGAGTAGCGGAGAGGCGTCACATCTGCCAGCA
This sequence comes from Elgaria multicarinata webbii, assembly GCF_023053635.1. Classification (NCBI taxonomy): domain Eukaryota; kingdom Metazoa; phylum Chordata; class Lepidosauria; order Squamata; family Anguidae; genus Elgaria; species Elgaria multicarinata. Next base: position 11,620,536 of record NC_086191.1, on the reverse strand, counting down.
AAGGGGACCTTCTCCGTAGTCCCCCACCGGCCCCGGGGCTTGGGCTGCTCACCTCCCACCTCATATGGTGCCTGGATGTGAGTATGAACAACTAGGATTGCTTTCCTAAAATATGATTCCCTTTGCTTCGGGTTTCTTCCATTTCCTCGGTTACAATGAGTTCCTTGTAATGCTGCATTCAGGGCGTGGAAACTGCCCAGGGCTGTGTCAGTTGCATTTGCTTCTTGAGCTGGGCTAAATCTGCGCTCCTGTTTTGTAGCGATATTGAAGTGTCCTGGTTACTGTTGGGCTGCAATCCACTTTCCTTATACAGCTTTCAGAGTGTTATTTCCTGCTTTTCATTCCCCATTCGTAGTGATTTGACTCAAGGTGTAGATCTGGCCATTGGGAGTCAGCGATAATAAATGTCTGACAGTCCAGGATCAGACCTTTCAGCTGGCTGGAATGTTCCATGATCTTACAACACCTGGGCCTCCCTCAGCCACGTCCTATCCTTAAGGGAATGCTTTTAGCTGGCAACTGAGAGGAGGGAATTCCAGAGATGCAAAGAACCACCTTCTCTTTCCAGAAAGCCAGGCAAAACAGAATTCCTTTATTGGAACCGATTCCTGACTGCAGAATTGGGTATCATCTTCACTCCACCCAACCCCTTCTCAAACCTGCCTTTTAACAACTTGCCTGATGAAGAGACCTGGAGGTCTCCAATGCTTGCATGTGTTCCCTGACCTTTCCCTTGTCCTAAGCAAGGCGTTATTAGAGCATGATGGTTTATTCAATGGTGAAAAGGAGGAACTCTTCACCACACCACAAATTGATTTTAAAATATATGCAGAGATCCACAGCATCAAAAACTGATTTATAAAACATGCAAGGACACAACCATACCAGGAAAAGGTTTTTTAAATTATGCAAGGAACAACCCATCAATCAATTATTTTTTTAAAAAAATGCACGCTCTCCAACAGCAGAAATTGAATTTTTAAAATGATTTTTTAAATATGCAAAGCCCTGAAGCACCAGAAATTGATTCTAAAGTATGCAAGGATCCCGTTCTCCAATATGTCTATTTTTTTAAAAAAAAACACCTCAAGGCTGTGGGGCTCAGTTCTGCCCTCTTCACTCGTCTCTGGTTGTGATCCAGAGGAAGCTTTGGGTCTGAGCATCTTAGGAGTAGGAGGAACCCCCTGGCTCCCCCCCTCCCCCTGCTATCTCCTCCCCTCCCCCCCCCTCCCGTGTCATGGTGTTCACCTGCATTGTGAGGATGGCCTCCTTCTTCTGACCCTGTTTTGGGCTGCTATAGAGAGGAGGGGCTTAAGAGACTCTGGAAATTTGTGAGAGAGCGAAGGGTCAGAAGGAACGTCTCTCTCTTTCTGCCTTCTCCGAAAGGCCTCCCTGTTCCCAGCTGGGATCTCTCCCCTCCCCCCACTACCCACACTCATCACCCCATCTTTGTTCTTGCTCCTTCCGCTGCTTGGGGGAGCCAAGAAAGAGCAATGAATGTAGAACATGCCAGAATGCTCTGGGTTGCCCTGAGTTGTTTTCTTATATATTGCCATGTGATGTGCAAACCAGCTCACTATGTCGAGAAAGGCCACCAATAAACATTAAAAAATGAATCTGTGGGCCACTCTAGGTTTCAGTTCTCTTGATTATCAGCGGCTCGTCTGATAATTGAAATAACCGTCTCTTGGGTTTCTTCTTTCAGCTGATGGGATGCTGCATGAAAGAATTCAGATAGGCATGAAGCCCTATGAATGCTTAGAGTGCGGGAAGAGGTTCACTGCTAGAAAGAGCCTTCAAATACATCACAGGATCCACACCGGTGAGAAGCCCTATAAATGCTTAGTATGCGGGAAGAGCTTCAATTACAGTACAGCTTTGAAACGGCATCAAACAATCTACACTGCTGGGAAGCCCTATAAATGCTTAGAGTGTGGGAAGAGTTTCAGTCGGAGCTCACACCTTGATGTCCATCACAGGATCCACACAGGCGAGAAGCCTTATAAATGCTTAGAGTGCGGGAAGAGTTTCAGTCAGTGTTCAAACCTTGATGTCCATCACAGGATCCACACAGGCGAGAAGCCATATAAATGCTTAGAGTGCACGAAGAGTTTCAGTCGTAGCTCAAAGCTTGATGCCCATCGCAGGATCCACACAGGCGAGAAGCCCTATGAATGCTTAGAGTGCGGGAAGAGTTTCAGTCAAAGCTCAAACCTTGACGCCCATCACAGGATCCACACAGGCAAGAAGCCTCATAAATGCTTAGAGTGCGGGAAGAGCTTCACTGTTGGAAGGAGCCTTAAAACACATAACAGGATTCACACAGGTGAAAAGCCTTATAAATGCTTAGCGTGTGGAAAGACTTTCACTTGGAGGTCAGGCCTTAACTCCCATCACAGGATCCACACAGGTGAGAAGCCCTATAAATGCTTAAAGAGCGGGAAGGCCTTCACTGACAGTACAGCTTCTAAAGAGCATCAAAGAATTCATACAGGTGTGAAGCCCTATGAATGCTTAGAGTGCGGAAAGAGTTTTAGTAAGAGCATAAACCTTGACAGCCATCGCAGAACCCACACTGGTGAGAAGCCTTATAAATGCTTAGAGTGCGGGAAGAGTTTTAGCCGCAGCTCACACCTTAGTGACCACTACAGAACCCACACTGGCGAGAAGCCCTATAAATGCTTAGAGTGTGGAAAGAGTTTTAATCGTCTTTCACACCTCAACAGACATCGCAGAATCCACACTGGTGAGAAGCCTTTTAAATGCTTAGAGTGCGGAAAGAGCTTCACTGATGGAAGGAGCCTTGAAATACATAACAGGATCCACACAGGTAAAAAGCCTTATAAATGCTTAGAGTGCGGGAAGAGCTTCACTGTTGGAAGGAGCCTTAAAATACATAACAGGATCCACACAGGTGAAAAACCTTATAAATGCTTAGAGTGCGGAAAGAGCTTCACTGATGGAAGGATTCTTAAAATACATCACAGGATCCACTCAGGTGAAAAGCCTTATAAATGCTTAGAGTGTGGAAAGACTTTCACTTGGAGGTCAGGCCTTAACTCCCATCACAGGATCCACACAGGTGAGGAGCCCTATAAATGCTTAGAAAATGGGAAAGCCTTCACTGACAGTACAGCTTCGAAAGAGCATCAAAGAATTCATACAGGCAATAAGCCCTATAAATGCTTAGAGTGTGGAAAGAGTTTCAGTCAGAGCTCAGGCCTTAACATCCATCACAGAATCCACACAAGTGAGAAGACCTATAAATGCTTAGAGAGCGGGAAGGCCTTCACTGACAGTACAGCTTCTAAAGAGCATCAAAGAATTCATACAAGTGAGAAGCCCTATAAATGCTTAGAGTGCGGAAAGAGTTTCACTCGGAGCTCAGGCCTTAACATCCATCACAGGATCCACACAGGTGAGAAGCCTTATAAATGCTTAGAGTGTGGGAGAAGTTTCAATCGTATTTCACACCTCAACAGACATCATAGAATCCACACAGGCGAAAAGCCCTTTAAATGCTTAGAGTGTGGGAAGAGCTTCACTGATGGAAGCATCCTTGAAATACATCACAGGATCCACACAGGTGAAAAGCCTTATAAATGCTTAGAGTGCGGGAAGAGCTTCACCATCGGAAGGAGCCTTAAAATACATAACAGGATCCACACAGGTGAGAAACCTTATAAATGCTTAAAGTGTGGGAAGAATTTCAGTAAGAGGACAAACCTTGACAGCCATCACAGAACCCACACTGGCGAGAAGCCTTATAAATGCTTAGAGTGCGGAAAGAGTTTCAGTCAGAGCTCAGGCCTTAACGTCCATCGCAGGATCCACACTGGCGAGAAGCCCTATAAATGCTTACAGTGTGGGAAGAATTTCAGTCGTATTTCACACCTCAACAGACATAATGGAATCCACACTGGCGAGAAGTCCTTTAAATGCTTAGATTGTGGGAAGAGTTTCAGTCTCAGCTCACAACTTAATGACCACTACAGAACCCACACAGGCGAGAAGCGGGAAGAGCTTCAATGACCACACAACCTTTAAAAGACATCACAGGATCCACACTGGAGAGAAGCCCCATAAATGCTTAGATTGCGGGAAGAGCTTCAGTCGGAGCTCAAGACTTAATGCCCATCTCAGGATCCACACTGGACAGAGATTCCTATTTCACAAATTTTCCTTTTCCATATGCCTACTGTCAGCCTCCTTGCCATCTTCCAATTTTTTGCTATTAGTTGACTTGCAGCTGTCAGCGTATATCCTATTAGCATTTTTTCTCTTATCGTTTTATTTTCTTTGACAAAAAAAATCAATAAAGCCAACTCTGGCGTTTTATGTACTTTTTGCTCAGTAATTTTTTCTGTTTCTCTAAAGACCCTGTCCCAGAACGTCTCTACCTTTACACACTCCCACCACATACGAATTTGAGATCCGTTACCTTCACATCCTCTCTAACATGAGGATGACAAAGTCTTATTGATTTTTGCCAGCCTCACAGGTGTCCAATACCACTTGTGGACTAATTTTAAAGCACCTCCTTTTATTCTTGTTGATGTTGTTTCAAGGGGGAATCCCTCAATATTTTCTCCCATTCTTCATTGTTTATCTGCTGTTCTATATCCCTTTGCCATGTCTGTTTTATTGTCACATTTCCCCTAATCTCTTGCTTTATTAATATTTGGTATATTTGTGTTACTAACCCTTTATCTCCTACCTTATAGTTCCCTATCATTTTTCCCCATTCTGTTAAGTCCCTTATACTTTGCCTTTTTATCTTTCCCATACATATAAATCTACTGATTTGTGCCCATACTATCCAAAGCATTTTCAAATTTTGTGTTCGATTCTTCCATACTTCATTTGTTATAGGTTTTGGTTTTTCATAATTTTTTTCATCTGGATCAATCCTGTTTCCTTCAATTTGTTTTTTTCTACTGCTTTATTTTTTTATATCGAAATCTGGATGTACCCAAATTGGAGTTAGTAGTGAAATCCCCGGCATCAATTTCTCTTTTTTTAAATACCTTTTTTAGTAGTCCTATAATTGTGCAGCTTTTTCTTTCTATTCGTTGTTTTATGTATTTTCTATTATGGAACATATTCTGTATTTCTTCCTCCTTTAACTCCATCAGTTCCCTTTCTATTTCCACCCATTGTCCACCACTCTGCCGCTAAGATCATCTTCTTGGCCCGCCGCTCTGACCATGCCACTCCACTTCTGAAATCTCTTCATTGGCTTCCAATTCACTCCAGAATCCAATATAAACTTCTCCTGCTGACCTTCAAAGCTCTTCACGGTCTAGCTCCTGCCTATCTCTCCTCTCTCATCTCACACTATCGCCCCGCTCGTGCTCTCCGCTCCTCTGATGCCATGCTTCTCGCCTGCCCTAGGACCTCCACTTCCCTTACTCGGCTTCGTCCTTTTTCTTCTGCTGCCCCTTACGCCTGGAACGCTCTTCCAGAACACTTGAGAACTACAAACTCAATCACTGCTTTTAAAACTCAGCTAAAAACTTTTCTTTTCCCTATAGCCTTCAAATATTGAGTTTGTTCTGACTCTATACTGTTAGCTTCTCCCTACCCGGTGCCTGTTTACACTTCCCTGTGCCAGTTTGCATTCTCCTTCCCTCTTTATTGTTTACTACAACTTATTAGATTGTAAGCCTATGCGGCAGGGTCTTGCTATTTACTGTGTTATCTGTACAGCACCATGTACATTGATGGTGCTATATAAATAAATAATAATAATAATAATAATTACTTCCTTCCTTTATTATTGTTAAGAGGTGTCTTAATTGGTATGTGTCATAGTATGTTTTTAAATGCGGTATACCCCAGCCTCCTTCCTGCCCTGGTCTATACCTAAACGTTTTTGCTATTCGTGGACTTTTGCTCTTAAATATAATTTTTTCTATTCTATTTTGCCATATTTTAAATCTTTTTATTGGAATTTCCTGCAGTAATGTGTTAAATAAATGTCAATTTTGGTAGTACCATCATTTTTATTGTCATGATACAGTCTGAGAGTGACAGCTGCAACGTCTCCCATCTAACTATATCTTCCTTTATAACGTTCTACAATTTTCCATAATTTAATTTCCACAGGTTCTTCTGTGGGTTAGGTATCTGAATTCCCAAATATCTAAACACTTTTGTTACTAAAGGTATATTTGTCTGTTTTGAAATTTCTATTTGTTTTTTGGGTGATATATTTATACACATCAGATCTGATTTCTTCATGTTTACTTTCATCCTTGCCACCTGTTGGAATTGTAATAATTCTTCTATCAATTCTTTTATTCCCTTTTCTGAGTCCTGCAGAGAGAATATAATATCATCTGCATAAAGGTTTTATTTAAACTCCCTCCTCCCTACCTGTATTCCTTTAATATCCTTATTTGACCTTATTCTATCTGCAAGAAACTCTATTACCATTATGAAGAGAGACTGAAAGAACTGGGCATGTTTAGCCTGGAGAAGAGAAGATTGAGGGGAGACATGAGAGCACTCTTCAAAGACTTAAAAGGTTGTCACACAGAGGAGGGCCAGGATCTCTTCTCAATCCTCCCAGAGTGCAGGACACGGAATAACGGGCTCAAGTTACAGGAAGTCAGATTCCAGCTGGACATCAGAAAAAACTTCCTTACTGTTAGGCCACAGCTAGACCTAAGGTTTATCCTGGGATCATCTAGGGTTCGCCCCTGCCTGAGCACTGGATCCCCTGTGTGTCACCTAGATGAACAGGTTTGACCACAGGGATAAACCTTAGGTCTAGCTATGGCCAAAGAGCAGTACGACAATGGAATCAGTCACCTAGGGAGGTTGTGGGCTCTCCCACACCAAGAGGCAGACGGACAACCATCAGGGATGCTTTAGGGTGGATTCCTGCATTGAGAAGAGAGTTGGTCTCAATGGCCTTGTAGGCCCCTTCCAACTCTGCTATTCTGTGATTCTGTGAAAAGAGGCGATTAAAGGACATCCCTGTCTTATTCCCAAATTAAGTTTTATTTCCTCCGTTTCTGTTCCATTATATCGTATTTTTGCTGCTGTTTGTATATATATTGCCTCTATTATATGTTTAAATTTATCTCCCAAATTGTATATTGCCGGCAAATTAATTATAAATTTTGGGTTAACCGTATCAGAAGCCTTATACAAATCCATTGACATAATGATTGTTGGAATTTTTCTTTTTTTTTTTTGCAAATGTTAGTTAAAGCAAATGTTTTCCAAATTGGGTCTGCAATGAATCTATTTTTTAAAAAACATATTCATCTGAGCCTATGGATTCATTAATGACCTCGTTCAACCGCTTTGCCCATATTTTTGTAAAGATCTTATAATCCACATTCAGTAGGGATATTGGTCTATGTGACTTCGGATTGTATTTATCTTTGTTGGGTTTAGGTATCAGCATTATTATAGTATGTGTCCATACTTGTATTTCATCAAATGATACTTTCAGTTGCGGTACCAATATGTCAGCAAATGTCTTATAAAATTCAGATCTTGACCTGGTGATTTATTGTTTTTTAAATCTTTGATTGCCTCTTTTATCTCATTTTCTTCAATCCTTGCTTCTAAATACTGTTTTTGTTCTTCCTTTAATGGTGAATTTTTGCTTTCCCTTGGTATCTCTGAATCTTTTTTCTTTCTATCTCTCCTTCATACATCTTTTTAAAACATTTTTGTAGAATTTCTCCCATCTCTTTTTGACCATACGTCTTAGTTCCATCCTTTTTATTCAAAGCTAAGATCTTAATCCTATTTCTCTTTGATTTAACTCTATTTGCCAGCAGTTTTGAACATTTTCCAGTAAATTCATACCTTTGTTTCACATATAGCATATTTATCATTGTTTTGTTTATTTCTACTAGTTCTCTTTCCTTCCTTTTCCTTCCCGTTTCTTTTCTTATTGCAATGTTTCCTGTATTTTTATACTGTTCCATTAGACTATAGATTTCTTGATCTAATTTTTCTTTCTTTTCCCTATCTTTCTTCTTTATAATACTCATTTGTTTCATACATTCTCCCCTAATTGTCGCTTTTCCTGCTTCCCAGCATATATATTGTTTGTTTGACCTCTCTCATTTTCCTCAAAATACCTTTCTATACTTTTAAAAAAAAATCCCTTACCATTTCATTATTTAATAATATGGGGTTCAGTCTCCATATAGAACCACTTTTAGTTTTCTGATCTACATAATTCTATCACTGCTCAAATTGGTGCATGATTCATAATCTTTATCTGTCCTGTCATTTTTTTTGTTCTTCGTAATAAATGTTTTGTCATTAAAATTGTATCTAATCTACTAAAACTTTTATGTATCTCTGAATAATAGGTATGGCTATAATCATTGGGATTCATTTCTATCCATGTGTCATATAAATTATGGTTTTTTTAAACATTTTCCACGTATCTGCGTACTTTTTTGTCCTGCTTTGAAATTATTATTTCCTTCCCCTTATCCATCTTTGGACTTCCCCCCTGTAGATTCCAATTTAGATCCCCTACGATAATTTTCTCAGATTTGGAAAATCTGTTTATTTTTGCCAAGATCTTCTGTAAAAATTTTTACAGAATACAACCACAAGTCCTTCGAAGTCCAAACAAAAACATGGAATTCTTGCTTGCCACTTCTCAGTGGGCCAATCCCAAAGTGCCTTTCTATTCTCCAGATCCTGAATATTTCAGTAGCTTCTTTTGTAGAATTCTTAAGTTTAATTCCCAGGGCAATCCCCAATTCATAGATCAATACTGTCATTCCAGGTAGTAGCCCAATAATAATAATAATAATAATAATAATAATAATAATAATAATAAACATTAATAATAGAATGATAACAAATACTGAAAGATGCAAAACTGATTCCCCATTTGAAATTCTCCTGAGCACAAATATCAGTTCGGTTGATCTTCTGCTAAGAGAGAAGAGCCTGTAATGCCACATCTGACATTCAGCTTCCTTGCAGAACAAGCCAGGTCTTTATTTTGGAGGAGGGGGGGTGTCTCTGCTTTCTTCCCCGGGTGAGGACTCTACCCCAGGGACTCAACCTTCTCCTCTGCAGGGGTGATGTGAGCAGAGGCTCTTCTGTAAGTTGCTTCCTCTCCCTGTGGCTGCTTGAGCTGAAACAGGAGACGGAGATGACGTGGGGGAAAGTCAGAAGAGCAACTGACCAAGACTTGGGATGAGGAGCAGCCCTTGGGGAAGTGGGGATGTGAGGAACTGTTGCATCTGAAGACGCCAGAGACAGCTTCTGAAATGCTACTTTATTCTCAGCCTACACTAAACCTGAGACTCCAGCTAACACTGACTCCTATCTTCCAGACTCCACCCTCCACTTCCTCTCCCTCCCTGCCCTCCTCCATGCCTCTACTACAACTCCCAGGATGCAATTCACCTACCACAATTCCACAGGAACTCAGGCAGGGGCAAGCCAGGGGAAGCGCTCACCTCTGGAGGCACCAAGGCTGGGACCCAGAGGACTTCCAGGATCAGAACTGGGCCAGTTCACAAGAGCCATAGTCCCCCACCGGCCCAGGGGCTTGGGCTGCTCACCCACCACCCCACATGGTGCCTGGAGGTGAGTATGAACAACTAGCATTGCTTTCCTAAAATATGCTTCCCGTTGCTTGGGGTTGCTTCCATTCCCTGGGTTGCTGAAGGAGTTCCTTGTAACGCAGCATGCAGGCTGTGAAACTGCCCAGGGCTGTTAACGATCTGCGCTCCTGTTTTGTAGCGGTATTGAAGTGTCCTGGCAACTGTTGGGCTGCAATCCACTTTCCTTATACAGCTTTCAGAGTGTTATTTCCTGCTTTTCATTCCCCATTCGTAGTGATTTGACTCAAGGTGTAGATCTGGCCATTGGGAGTCAGCGATCATCCATGTCTGAGTGTCCATGATAAGACCTTTTGGTCAGCTTAAAAGTTTCATGTTCTTACAGCACCTGGGGCTCCCTCAGCCACGTCCCCGTTTTAGCTGGCAACTGAGATGAGGGAATTCCAGAGATGCAAAGTACCACCTTTTCTGTGCATAAAGCCAAGCAGAACAGAATTCCTTTCGTGGAACTGATTCCTGACTGCAGAATTTCATACCATCTTCACCCCACCTGAACCCTTCTCATACCTGCCCTTTAACAACTTGCCTGATGAAGAGACCTGGAGGTCTCCAATTACTGAACTGTGAGAAAGAGAAACTCTTTACCACATCACAAATAGATTTTAAAATAAATGCAGGAACCCACAGCACCAGAAATTGAATTATAAAAACATGCAAGGTCCCACCGTACAAGGAAAGGATTTTTTAAATTATTCAAGGAACTCCACCTCAATCAATCAATTTTTAAAACTACGCAAGCCCTCTAACAGCAGAAACTGAATTTTAAAAATGATTTTTTTAAATATGCAAGGCCCAGAAGCACCAGAAATTGATTCTAAAATATGCAAGGACCCCCTCCACCAATAAATCTATTTTTAAAAAAACAACATCTCAAGGCTGTGGGGCACAGCTCTGCTCTCTTCGCTCGTCTCTGGTTGTGATCCAGAGGAAGCTTCGGGTCTGAGCATTTTAAGAGTAGGGGGAACCCCCTGGCTCCCCCCTCTGCCTGCTCTCTCCAGTTTCCCCCTCTATCTGGTGTTCACCTGCATTGTGAGGATGGCCTCCTTCTTTTGATCCTGTTTTGGGCTATTGTCGTCTGAACCTGCTCCCTGTGAGTCACCACGCATATAGACAATAGAAGCACTCCACTGGTGATTTGAAAGAAAACTTTACTTTGGAACAATTCACTCTTATCCTACAATGGGATGGCTCAGTTCACCCATGTAGTCAGCAAACCATGAAGAAGAAGGGAGTAGAAGGGAGGAGGCAGGAAGTGGCAAAGCAAGCATTGCAGCATTCCCCTCACATCTTCTGGGTGAACATTAACCCTTTAGCTTCAGGTTCAGGGACCTGTGGCCCGAGTTCTGCTAACATGGGTTACTATAGAGAGCAGAAGCTTCAGATATTTTGGAAATTCATGACAGAAGGAAAGCCTCTCAGCCTTCTCTAAAGGCCACCCTGCTCCCACCTGGGATCTCCCCCCTCCTCCCAATAGCCACACTCACCACCCCAGCTTTTTTCTTGCTCCTTCTGCTGCTCCAGGGAGCCAAGAAAGAGCAATGAAGCTAGAACAGACTGGAATGCTCGGGGTTACTCAGAATCGTTTTCTGATATAATTAATTATATACCACCCTATAGCCAAAATAACAGTATCCATTTAAACAACAACAGTTGCTTAATCATGCCACTACGTCGAAAGAGGCCACCAGTAAGCATAAAAAATGAATCTGTGGGCCACTCTAGTTTTCAGTTGTCTTGATTATCAGCCACTCCTCTGATAATTGAAATAACCATTTCTTGGGTTTCTTCTTTCAGCTGATGGGAGGCTGCATGAAAGAATTCAGATAGGCATGAAGCCCTATGAATGCTTAGAGTGCGGGAAGAGGTTCACTGACGGAACAGCTTTTAAAGAGCATCAAAGAACTCACACATCAGAGAAGCCCTATAAATGCTTAGAATGTGGAAAGAGCTTTAGTTTCAAGTCAGGGCTTAACGCCCATCACAGGATCCACACAGGCGAGAAGCCCTATGAATGCTTAGAGTGTGGGAAGAGGTTCACTACAAAATCAAGCCTTGACGCCCATCACAGGATCCACACAGGAGAGAAGCCTTATAAATGCTTAGAGTGCGGGAAGAGTTTCTGTAACAGATCACAGCTTTATACACATCAAACAACCCACACAGGAGAGAAGCCCTGTGAATGTTTAGAGTGTGGGAAGCATTTCATTTCAAGGTCATACCTTAACATCCATTGCAGGATCCACACTGGAGAGAAGCCGTATAAATGCTTACAATGTGGGAGGTGCTTCAGCTACAGCACAGTTTTGAAACAGCATCAACGAATCCACACAGGCGAGAAGCCTTATAAATGCTTAGAATGCGGGAAGAGTTTCAGTCAGAACGGACACCTTTACACCCATCAAAGGATCCACACAGGCGAGAAGCCTTTTAAATGCTTAGAGTGCGGGAAGAGTTTCAGTAAGAGCGCACACCTTAACACCCATCACAAGATCCACACAGGAGAGAAGCCCTATGAATGTTTAGAGTGCGGGAAGACTTTCAGTAGGAGCTCACACCTTAAATCCCATCACAGGATCCACACAGGCGAGAAGCCCTATAAATGCTTAAAGTGTGGGAAGACCTTCAGTCGGCGCTCAAGCCTTGACACCCATCACAGGATCCACACAGGTGAGAAGCCTTATAAATGCTTAGAGTGCGGGAAGAGTTTCAATCAGAGGCCACACCTTAACACCCATCACAAGATCCACACAGGAGAGAAGCCGTATGAATGTTTAGAGTGCGGGAAGAGCTTCACTGATGGAAGGTGCCTTAAAATACACCACAGGACCCACACAGGCGAGAAGCCCTTTAAATGCTTAGTGTGCGGGAAGAGGTTCACTACAAAATCAGGCCTTGACGGCCATCACAGGATCCACACAGGTGAGAAGCCCTATGAATGTTTAGAGTGCGGGAAGAGTTTCTGTAACAGATCACAGCTTTACACCCATCAAACGACCCACACAGGCGAGAAGCCCTATAAATGCTTTGAGTGCGGGAAGAGTTTCAGTCAGAGTTCAAGACTTGACGCCCATCACAGCATCCACACTGGCGAGAAGCCTTATAAATGCTTAGAGTGCGGAAAGAGTTTCAGTCAGAGATCAGGCCTTAACGTCCATCGAAGGATCCACACAGGCGAGAAGCCCTATGAATGCTTAGAGTGCGGAAAAAGCTTCACTGCTAGAAATAGCCTTAAAAGACATCAAAGTATTCACACTGGTGAGAAGGCCTATAAATGCTTTGAGTGTGGGAAGAGTTTCAGTCAGAGCTCAAACCTTAAGGCCCATCACAGGACCCACACTGGGAAGTAGCCTTTTAAATGCTTAAATCTTTTCAATCTTTCCAAAACATAAGATCTTCAAATGGAGCACAGCAAAGGGACAACAGGGAAGGGTCCCACCTGGATACGGGAAAGCAGACAGGACTTCCATGCCTGGAGCAAATTAAATCTATCCTGGCTGGGCAGAAGTGCCACACTGACGATGATTCGACCCCAGTCCGTCTTTCGGACTCTCCCTGTCCAGGTTTCAGAAGAATTCCTTAAGAAGGGGCAAAGACTACTTTTGCCCACAGGGAGAAAAAAGCTAGGCTTCAAAAGCTAGCTCTTTACAGGAATACCAAAAATGGAACAAACAGTTCCATCATTAAGGGGAACGATTTTCCTTCCTATGAGGCCATCAAACCTGGCATACATAACCAACCCATTTACCCAGGCTACCTTTTCAGTTTGGAAGCAATGGGTGACAAAGCTTGCCCCATTTCCCCCTCCTCCCATTCCTGGACCACCCGGCATTTTGTGAACGGGACAAATGTGGACAATACAGGGAATGGGAAGCCAGAGGACATTACAGAGTAGGGGATCTTGTTGACAAAGGACTACCCATTTCCCCTGCAAAACCGAATGATCTATTAGTCGGAACACGAGCTGGGTGGATGCAGAAACTCCACATTAAAGTATTTGCTCAAAAGGTGGCCTGAAACACGGCATTAACAAACTTTGAATTTTTGTGTCTTCAAACCACAGAAAACATGAAAGGGCTGTTTTCTATCATTTATAACATACTTTTGGAAGCAACAATGGGTGACACGCAAAGTTTAAAGACAGTCTGGGGAACTGATCTGCAGTTCCAAATAGACAACAAAAGTTGGACCAAACTACCTTTTACGCAGTGGCGGCACTAGAAAAAAAATTCGGGGGGGGGGGGGCATAACAGGGGCAAAGTACATTTCTAGGTGGGCGGGCTGTGCCCCACATATTAAGGTCTCCAAAGAAAAATAACGGTATATCTTACACTATAACCAGGGTGTTAGCTATCCCACCCAATTTTGTGTCATCTGCAAATTGATAAGTATTCTCTGTACCTCTTCGTCCAAATCATTAATAAAAATGTTGAAGAGCACTGGGCCCGGGACTGAGCCCTGCAGTACCTCACTCATTACCTCCCCCAGTTTGAGAAGGTTCCGTTGATAAGCACTGTTTGAGTCCGATTCTGTAGCCAACTGTGAATCCACTTAATAGTTATTCCATCTAGCCCACTTTTAGCTAGTTGTTAATTATTTATTTATTACATTTCTATACCGCCCAATAGCCGGAGCTCTCTGGGTGGTTCACAAAAATTAAAAACATTCAAAGTATAAAACAACAGTATAAAACCATAATATAAAATACAATATAAAAGCTCAACCAAATAAAAACAGCAGCAATGCAAAATTAAAAATTTAAAACACCAAGTTAAAATTTATTTATAGACTGTTAAAATGCTAGGAGAATAAAAAGGTCTTCACCTGGCGTCTAAAAGTATATAATGTAGGTGCCAAGTGAACCACCTTCGGGAGCTCATTCCACAGCCAGGGTGCCACAGCAGAGAAGGCCCTCTTCCTAGCCTCACTTCCTTTGGCAGGGGCTCATGGAGAAGGACCCCTGAGGATGACCTTAGGGTCCAGGCAGGTACATATGGGAGGAGGCGTTCCTTCTGATAGCCTGGCTCCAAGCCGCTTAGGGCCTTAAATGTTAATACCAGCACTTTGAATCGGGCCCAGACCTGGACTGGCAGCCAATGAAGCTGGAAAAGGACTGGCGTGATGTGGTCTCGTAACCGTGCTGCCCTCTTTTGTACCAGTTGAAGTTTCCGGACCATTTTCAAAGGCAGCCCCACGAATAACGCATTGCAGTAATCCAAACGAGAGGTTATCAGACCATGAATAACTGTAGCTAGGCTATCTCTGTCCAGATAAGGGCGCAGTTGGTATATCAGCCTAAGCTGATAAAAGGTGCTCTTTGCCACTGAGTTCACCTGTGCCTCGAGTGACAGTTCTGGATCCAAGAGCACCCCCAAACTACGGACCTGATCTTTAGGGGGAGTGCAACCCAATCCAGGACAGGGCAAACATCACCTCGCCGGACAGATGAACCACCCGCTAACGGTACCTCCGTCTTGTGTGGATTGAGTTTCAGTTTATTAGCCCTCATCCAGTCCATTACCGTGCCCAGGCACTGGTTCAGAACAGCCACTGCCTCACCTGGGTTTGATGAAAAGGAAAGGTAGAGCTGAGTATCATCCGCATATTGATGACACATCAGTCCAGAATATCATGGGGCTTTGTCGACTGCACTTCTGTTGTGCAGTTTCAATCCAGTAGCTTTTTTCCAGTTGTTGTACTCTTTGTGAGTAAATGGATTTTCAGCAATAAAGGGGTCTTTTCCAGAGAAATGGTGACAAAGCAAAACACAGCATTTTGTATTACACTGTATTCTAACCAAGAATAGCATTTGTACCATGCTGGGTTGAAATGTCTCCATGACGATTGGCCATCTTTTATTGATGGATAACTTTTTAGCACTGTCTGAATTGGACTTTCTTCTTGAGACTGTGCAATGTCACTTGGACCAGGTAACTTTTTTTCTCTTTTTTCTTTTTTACAAAGGGAGGCATTAACTCAACTCCTAAACAAGCACCTGGCAACTCTGAAACACTTTCGTTTTCAGAATTACCTATTTCAGAAATATCAGACTCATTACTACTGCCAGATAATTCCTCCTCCTAGTCAAGTTCTGGTTCAGTTAAGTCTCATGTGAAAAACCCAGGCAGGAGCCGCCAAGTGTGGGAGCCAGACGACTCCCAGGTTCAGAGCTGGTCCAGGTCACAAGAGCGGCAGAGAGGAATCACATCTGCCAGTAAAGGGGACCCTCTCCATAGTCCCCCACCGGCCCAGGGGCTTGGGCTGCCCACCCCCCAGCCCATAATGTGCCTGGATGTGAGTATGAACAACTAGAATTGCTGTGCTAACATAGGATTTCCTTTGCTTCTGGTTGCTTCCATTCCCTTGATTACAGAACGAGGTCCTCCTAACGCTGTGTGCAAGCTGTGAAAACTGCCCAGGGCTGTGCCCATCACATTTGCTTCTTAAGGAGCTGGGCTAAATCTGTGCTCCTGTTTTGTAGCAGTATTGAAGTGTCCTGGTAACTGTTGGGCTGCAATCCACATTCCAAATACAGCTTTCAGATCTTGTGCAAAGGAGGAAGAGCCCGTAATGCCACATCTGTCCTCTGACATTCAGCTTTCTGGTACAACAAGCTGGGGTGTTTATTTTGGAGGAGGAGGGGGGTCTGTGCTTTCTCCCTGGGGAGAAGACGCTGCCCCATGGGCTCAACCATCTACAGGAGTGATGTGAGCTGAAACAGGAGAGGGAGACGTGGGGGAAACTCAGCAGAGCAACCGACCAAGCCCTGGGATGAGCAGCAGACCTTGGAGAAGGGGGGATGCAAGGAACTGTTGCATTGCAAGCATCCTAAGAAACCAGAGACAGCTTCTGAAATGCTACTTTATTCTCAGTCTACACTAAAACTGAGGCTCCAGCAAACACTGGATCCCATCTCCCTGACTCCACCCTCCACTTCCTCTCCCTCCCAGACCTCCTCCATGCCTCTACTACAACTCCCAGCATGCAATTCACCTACCACAATTCCACAGGACCCCAGGCAGGAACAAGCCAGGGGAAGCGCTCACCTCTGGAGACACCAAGGCTGGGATCCAGAGGACTCCCAGGGTCAGAACTGGTCCAGTTGACAAGAGCGGCGGAGAGGCGTCACATCTGCCAGCAAAGGGGACCCTCTCCGCAGTCCCCCACCGGCCTAGGGGCTTGGGCTGCTCACCCCAACCCACATGGTGCCTGGAGGTGAGTATGAACAACTAGCATTGCTGTGCTAAAATGTGCTTCCCCTTGCTTCGGGTTGCTTCTATTCCCTGGATTGCTGAAGGAGTTCCTTGTGACACTGCATGCAGGGTGTGGAAACCGCCCAGGGCTGTTTCAGACTCACTTGATTCTTAAGGAGCAGGGGTAAATCTGCGCTCCTGTTTTATAACGGTATTGAAGTACCCTGGTAACTGTTGGGCTGCAATCCACTTACCTTATACAGCTTTCAGAGTGTTATTTCCTACTTTTCATCCCCCATTCGTAGTGATTTGACAGCACCAGAAATTGTTTTATTTAAAACATACAAGGACCCCCACAATCAATTGGTGTTTAAAAATACGCTAGGCTCAACAAGCCAGAAAAGGGTTTTTAAAAACGTGCAAGGACCCACCATACCAGAAACAGATCTTTTAAACTAATGGCCTAGTCTACACCAAACAAGATATTGCACTATGAAAGGGCTATAGGAAATTGAGAAGTCCCCGCCCTGCTGTGAATAGTAGGCAAAATACGCCTGGAAGGGTAGCAAACTCAAACTGCTGATTCCTGCAAGGAATCTGTGGACATGCTGAGCCAGGAGGCCTTCTTTGGTGCTCCTGCCTGATTTAGAAAATGTTGTCCCTGTGATCAATCTGTTTCCAGGTTTGAGCTAACTTCTCTAAGACAGTGGGGTCCCCAATTAGTTAAGTATTGCAGACCCCTTGTTTTTCAAATGCCAAGCCATGGACCCCCTACTTTTGAAAAAATTATTATCTCTATGGTAGTTACCTGTGCGAAGCAATTTTTTGGAGAAAATAAGGGGTAGCCCCTCATAAGCAAAGGGTTTTAGGTATACTAAAAAACAAAACATGAAATCTGTGATATTACCACGCAAAAATGACAATGATTTAGTTAGGAATATAAAGACGAATTTAATTTTACTAACATCTAGTTTACAATTGAACAAATTGTGACTTGTCTAGCAGCTACTAAACCTAAATGTGATGGGAGAAATCGTGCCTCTTTTTGTCCTGAACAGTCCCTTCCATATCCGGTTCAATATTTCCTACTTTTAATCTCAAATCTGGATCAACATCGAGCCGATTTCTATGCTTGTTATAACAAGCGTAGAAATTTGTTCCATATAACAAAATGTCAAAAATGTTTGTTCATAAAAATATGTGGAACAAAAGGGAACTAGATCATTCAAAACTTTTTCACCCAACTTCTTATAATCAGGAAAAACCTTCACCCGGAATTGCTCCAGTCAATATTCTCTGAAAAATGATTTCAATGAACCATCACAAGTCACGTCAACAAGTGCATCTTGCTCTTCCGCAGACAGAATTGTTAGTTGTACATCACCACAATCAAAAGGATTCCTTATCCATGAGTTTTCAGGATTAGGTGCAGGGAAGTAACTTCTGAAGCTAGTCGCTAAATCACGCAGGTGATTAAATCACGCAGGTGATGTTATATTTTACTTCTGGTAGGAATTCGTCGTCATTGGACTCCAGAAATGAATGGTGAATATGTGAATGGTTTCACGGACCCCTGGGTGGGTTACGTGGACCCCCTGGGGTCCGCAGACCACCAATTGGGTACCACTGCTCTAAGAGAACTCTTTGGGCCTCATTGGTGAGATTCAGTGCTTTGGGGCAGACTGTCCAGCCCAGCTGTGTTGCTTTGCCAGTAAAACCTCTGGGAGCATGTTCTGAAACCCCAATGCAGAAGTGGGCTCAGTTTCTGCCACACCGTCCACATGGAACGATAAAGAAAGGGCTGACAAACACACCCTCTCCTGGACAAGGATTGCTCGGGCACAATGACGTAGGCCCTAGTTTTCTTACCTATATAAAACCACGTTGCTGTGTGATGTGCAAACGTGTAGTTACAGGGAAGAAAAACACCACTAGTTGGAAGGAGAACGGGAGGCAAGCTCTGGTGCTGCTGAAAACAGTTAAAATCTTTAATGGTTTGTGGGACCATTAAATAAACCCCAATAAATTGTGGGAACACAGTTTATTGTTGTCCTTGTTCCAGCGCATCTCAGCATGGCCTGCCAATACTGAATGCGTGCCAGAGACGGAACAACAGTAAACTGTGTTCCCACAATTTCGGATTCAACAAAATTCTTCCTTAGGAGCTCATGCTAGATACAGGCTGCTAAAAAAACAAACTGTTCTTATATGTTGAAAAACCTTGAACTTTTCTTTCTTTTAAGCATTCTGTTGACAAACTGCGTTTTGGAAGTCTCTGGCAAACCATGCCACGACATTCAAAAAGGGCCCCTATTAACATTGTAATCAATAAAAGAATATCTCTGTTAGGTAATTTCGTCAGTTCTCTTGATTATCACCGGCTACTCTGATAATTGAAATAACCATCTCCTGGTTTTCTTCTTTCAGCTGTTGGAGGCTGCATGAAAGAATTCACACAGGCATGAAGCCCTATGAATGCTTAGAGTGCGGGAAGAGTTTCAGTCGGAGGTCAGTCCTTTACACCCATCAAAGGATCCACACAGGCGAGAAGCCTTATAAAGGCTCAGACTTCTTGAAGAGCTTCACTGATAGCAAGGACCTTAAAAATCATCAGAGGATCGACAAAGGCAAAAGGCCTTATAAATGCTTATTGTGCCAAAAGAGCTTCAATAACTGTACAACCTTTCAACAGCATCAAAGAATCCACACAGGGGAAAAGCCATATAAATGCTTAGAATGCGGGAAGAGCTTTAGATACAACGCAGGCCTTCACGCCCATCGCAGGATCCACACAGGTGAGAAGCCCTATAGATGCCTAGAGTGCGGAAAGAGTTTTAATCACAGCTCAGGCCTTAATGTCCATCACAGGATCCACAAAGGTGAGAAGCCCTATAAATGCTTAGAATGTGGAAAGAGCTTTAATCGGAGCTCAGGCCTTAATGTCCATCACAGAATCCACACTGGGGAGAAGCCCTATAAATGCTTAGAATGTGGGAAGAGTTTCACTTTCAGCTCACATCGTAATGAACACTACAGAACCCACACTGGGGAGAAGCCCTATAAATGCTTACAGTGTGGGAAGAGTTTCAGTAAGCGCTCAAGCCTTAATGACCATCACAGGATCCACACTGGGGAGAAGCCCTATAAATGCCTAGAGTGCGGAAAGAGCTTTAATCACAGCTCAAGCCTTCATGCCCACTACAGAACCCACACTGGCAAAAAGCCACATAAATGTTTAGAGTGCGGGAAGAGTTTCAGTAAGCTCTCAACCCTTAATACCCATCACAGGATCCACACTGGGGAGAAGCCCTATAAATGCTTAGAGTGCGGGAAGAGTTTCAGTCAGAGCACAAGCCTTGACGCCCATCACAGAACCCACACTGGTGAGAAGCCCTATAAATGTTTAGAGTGCGGGAAGAGTTTCAGTAAGCTCTCAACCCTTAACGTCCATCAAAGGATCCACACTGGGGAGAAGCCCTATAAATGCTTAGAGTGCGGGAAGAGTTTCAGTCAGAGCACAAGCCTTGACACCCATCACAGAACCCACACTGGTGAGAAGCCCTATAAATGTTTAAAGTGCGGGAAGAGTTTCAGTAAGCGCTCAACCCTTAACACCCATCACATGATCCACACTGGGGAGAAGCCCTATAAATGCTTACAGTGTGGGAAGTGTTTCATTAATCGCTCAAGCCTTAATGTCCATCACAGGATCCACACTGGGGAGAAGCCCTATAAATGCGTAAAGTGTGGGAAGACCTTCAGTCGGAGCACAACCCTTAACACCCATCACAGGATCCACACTGGGGAGAAGCCCTACAAATGCCTAAAGTGTGGGAAGAGTTTCAGGCACAGATCACACCTGAACACCCATCACAGGATCCACACCAGAGAATAGCATTATAAATGCTTAGTGTGCTGGAAGAGCTTCCAAGATTGCAACAGCCAGAAATCACATGAAAGTACAGACATAATGCAGGATTCTTTTCAAACCTAGTAATCCCCAGAGCATAGGAAGATCCTCAAATGGAGCACAGCCCTTCCTTTTAAAAGAATCAAGCCCAGGAGGAAAGATCCTCAATTAAAAACAAACGTCCAGGGTATTCTGGTGCTAAAAAAGTTAAATTATGCAGCATGAGGAAGGCTGCTTCAAGTGAAATATGGATGATTTGATCTGGAATGGTGGAATGGCTTGAGTGAGGGTTTTGGAGAGATTTACAAGAAGACCCTCTAAAAGACCCCAGACTCATATCTGAAAGACCCCCAGAGGTATATTCCAGACCCTTGAGCCATGGACCTGAAGACCTTTGAAGTTTGATTCTATTCTCATTGATGTTATACCATTAACTATGGCTTAATCTACACCAGGCAGGATATTGCACTATGAAAGCAGCATATAAAAGGCAGGAGCCACACCAAGCAGGATATAGCCATATGAAAGTGGTATACGGTGTGTGTCAATGGGCCCCAACAGTTGTCAGTGCACTTTAATACCGCTATAAAACAGTAGTGTGGCTCCTTCCTTTTATATACCGCTTTCATACCACTTTCATAGTGCAATATCCTGGGGGTGTAGATTAGGCTTAAGACTCTAGCTAAGACTTGCAGGGTTGTCTTTGAAGAAAAGGGGGGGGAATCACAGTGGACTTCTCAAGCAGCTTCTCAGAGCACGTTCAAGGCCACAGTGGGCCGGGACGGGAGTGTGTGTGTGTGAGCAAGCTGGATGAGAGAACTGAGCATGCTCAGATGTCCACGAGGAGGAAAAACAACCTGTTTTGACATCTCGCAGTGTGCACCTGCTGATAAGAGAATGTCCTCACTCAAAGTTGGGTGTGGGAAGTCATAATTCTGAGCAAACGTAACACCTGGGATATGACCTAATTTGTCCGAAGAAGAACGTGAGTTCAAAGATGTCCAATACTCCTATCAAGATAAGACGCCCATATGGCAGCCATGTTCCCTGGACCCCATGACTATAACACGTGAGATATTGGGGAGGGGGAGACACTTAACTTCTAATTGGTGGATGGGTGGTCTAATCACTTATTCATGCCAATTGTGATTGGGGGATGGTGGTCTCATCACTCGTGGACCCCCACCTTTGGACAGAACAACTGTATAAAAGCTGCAACGCAGATTTATTATTATTATTATTTTAGATTTTATTTTTATTTTTCTCTTCAACTTCACCTCAGACTTGTGGATTGACAGACCCAAGGAGTTGGGTAACTATGAATCTCTTTCAGTCCTGAAGTCTAAAAGCATAAAGAGTATTTCCCTGAAAGTTGGGACTTTAGAGCATTTCTAGACTTTAGGAAATAGAGTATTTCTAGACTTCAGTTATTTTCTGAAGCTGGAACTTGAAATTATTTCCAAGACTTACATGTTCTCTAACTTCTGCTTTTACTCTTCACATGCTCAGAGGAACTTAGTAATGCTTCAGCATAGCTTTTAGATTCAAATAGTGTGCAGGAGGAAGAATAGGGAGCCTTAACTGCTATGTTTTAGTATAGTCAAAAGTGTTTTAGTTTAGCTTTAAACCGCAAATAGTAAACAGAAGTGGATAAGGAGGAGTCCTAACGATGCTAGAAGCTCGAGCTGTTATCTTATTAGCAAAGTTTGTAATGCCCTACTTTAGCAACTGCAATTGTTTACTTAATCTTGTATTTGCATTTCATTCTTTTTTCTTGTAACCACACGGAGAGAGATTGTATTCTTATGCAACTACCATGCCACTTGTTAATTTTGCAATTTTTACAATAAATAGATCCTTATTTACAATCATGTCTGTGGTGATGCTTGTCAGCTGGGATTAAATGTTCGTCTGTTTACATCAGCACTGGTTACCCACTGGGGTTTTCCAGACCCATTTGGTGCAGGTTCTGAGGTTTAAAAAAACGAAATTTACAATCCACGCCACAGTCAGCCAACTCTAAGTTGTTCTATTGTTTTGGGTTTATCCTGGGCATAGAAATCTTTCAGTCGAAAATATTCGTCTTTTCCAATTCAGAAACTTTAGCAACCATAGTGGCATTTAACTTGCCCAGATATGATTGTATTGAGGTGAGGAGAAGACCACAATGGAGACAGCTTAGGCGGCCACTTTTTCCAAACTGTAAAAATAGTCTTGGTGTATGGGTTTTGAACATTGTTTTTACAAATTGAAAAGGTAATGATTCAGAACTGAATGGAAACCTTTTATAGACTTTATGCAGGAACAAGAAAATAATGACTTGTTTATCTGTGGATTCAATGAATAAGAAGAAAACTTTAAGCTAACAGAAAAGGGGGAATTTTGACTTTTGTAATTACAGAGCAAGAGAAAATATTGTTGCATATTTTTGCTGTAGAGAAAATCAGAAGCCCATCTTAATTTTGCATGGGTTTTTTGTTTTATCTGTCTTACTTTCTGTATTTTGTGCTTGTTATGTTTTGAAACAATAATAAAAATATTCTTTAAAAAACACTATCGTTCCAGGTAGTAGCCCAATAATAACAACAACAACAATAGAATAACAAATACTGAAAGATGCAAAACTGATTCCCCATTTGAAATTCTCCTGTGCACAAATAGCAGTTCTGTTTATCTTCTGCAAAGGGTGAAGAGCCGGTAATGCCACATCTGTCCTCTGACATTCAGCTTCCTGGCAAAACAAGCTTCGTCTTTATTGTGGAGGGGGTGTCTGTTCTTTCTTCCCCGGGTGAGGACTCTGCCCCAGGGACTCTACCATCTCCTCTGCAGGGGTGTTGTGAGCAGAGGCTCTTCTGTGCCTTGCTTCCTCTCCCTGCGGCTGCTTGAAATGAAACAGGAGACGGAGGGGATGTGAGGGAAACTCAGCAGAGCAACTCACCAAGCCGTGGGATGAGGACGAGCCCTTGGGGAAAGGGGGATGCGAGGAACAGTTGCATTGTAAGCATCTTAAGACACCAGAGGCAGCTTCTGAAATGCTACTTTGTTCTCAGCCTACACTAAAACTGAGACTCCAGCAAACACTGGCTCCCAGCTTCCTGACTCCACCTTCCACTTCCTCTCCCTCCCAGTCCTCCTTCATGCCTCTACTACAACTCCCAGCATGCAATTCAAGGACCACAATTCCACAGGACCCCAGGCAGTTGCAAGGCTGGGGAAGCGCAAGGCCAGGCAGGATCCTCAGCAGGGGTAGCGCTCAGCTCTGGAGGCACCTTAGGTGGGACCCAGAGAACTCCCAGGGTCAGAACTGGTCCAGCTGACAAGAGCGGAGGAGACACGTCACATCTGCCAGCAAAGGGGCCCTCTCCGGCCCAGGGGCTTGGACTGCTCACCCCCCACCCCACATGGTGCCTGAATGTAAGTATGAATAACTAGGAATACTTTCCTAAAATATGATTCCCTTTGCTTCGGGTTGCTTCCCTTCCCGGGGTTGCTGAAGGAGTTCCTCATAACGCTGCATGCAGGGTGTGGAAACCGCCCAGGGCTGCGTCCGTCCCGTTTGATTCTTAAGGAAATTAAGAATAAAAAAACTGTGCTCCTGTTTTGTAGCAGTATTGAAGTGTCCTGGTAACTGTTGGGCTGCAATCCCCGTTTCTCATACAGCTTTCAGAGTGGTATTTCCTGCTTTTTATCCCCCATTCGTAGTGATTTGACTCAAGGTGTAGATCTGGCCATTGTGAGTCAGCGATCATCCATGTCTGACAGCCCAGGATCAGACCTTTCGGCCTGCTGAAATATTCCATGATCTTACAACACCTGGGCCTCCCTCAGCCGCGTCCCGTCCTTCAGGGAATGCTTTTAGCTGGCAACTGAGAGGAGGGAATTCCAGAGATGTAAAGAACCACCGTCTCTGTGCAGAAAGCCAGGCAAAACAGAGTTCCTTTAGTGGAACCGATTCCTGACTGCAGGATTTGGTAACATCTTTAACCCACCCGACCCCTTCTCCAACCTTGCCTGATGAAGAGCCCTGGTGGTCTCCAATTCTTGCACATGTTCCCTGAGCTTTCACTAAGCAAGGCGTTATTATAGCATGACGGATTATTCAATTGTGAAAAAGATAAAACCTCTGCACTGCAAATTGATTTTAAAATATATGCAAGGACCCACAGCACCAGAAATTGTTTTATTTTAAAACATACAAGGACCCCCACAATCAATTGGTGTTTAAAAATACGCTAGGCTCAACAAGCCAGAAATGGTTTTTTAAAAACATGCAAGGACCTTCTCAAACCTGCCTTTTAACAACTTGCCTGAAGAAGAGACCTGGAGGTCTTTTTTTATTTAAATGTTTTATTATTTTCTAAGACACAAACAAACACATACACTTTAGAAAACATAAAATCAAACATCAACATAAAAAAAACATACACAATTAAGGACTTCCGATTCCCCTTACAGGGGGGGGGGGAAATATGTGACAATATTTTCTCTCATTTTAAAATTAAAAAGAATTTCTCTCATTCTAACATTTTCTTCCCACTCATTGAATCCACAGATAAACAATTTGTTGTTTTCTAGACCCTGCAAAAAGTCTATAAAAGGTTTCCATTCAGTTATAAACCTAGATATTGATGTTTCTCTGATTATTGACGTGAGTTTGGCTATCTCTGCCATCCCTGGCCTTTCCCTTGTCCTAAGCAAGGTGTTATTATACCATGATGAATTATTGAATTGTGACAAAGAGGAACTCTTCAACGCACCAGAAATTGATTTTAAAAACATCCAAGGACCCAATCATTCTAGGAAAGGATTTTTTTTAAATTGTGCAAGGAACAACCCCTCAATCAATCGATTTTTAAAACTATGCAAACTCTCCAACAGCAGAAATTGAATTTTAAAACTGATTTTTTAAAAATATGCAAGGCCCCCCTCCTCCAATAAATCTATTTAAAAAAAACAAAAAACTCAAAGCTGTGGGGCTCAGCTCTGCCCTCTTTGTCCGCCTCTGGTTGTGATCCGGAGGTCCTTTGGGTCTGGACACCTTAGGAGTAGGAGGAACCCCCTGGCTCCCCCCTCCCCCTACTTTCTCCAGTTTCTGCCTGTGTCCTGGTGTTCACCTGCATTGTGTGGATGGCCTCTTCTGACCCTGTTCTTGGCTGCTATAGGCAGGAGGGACTTCAGATGCTCAGGACTTTTGGGACAGAGCAATGGGTCAGAATGAACATCTCTCTTTCTGCCTCCTCCCAAAGGCCTCCCTGTTCCCAGCTGGGATCTCCCCACTCCCCCCACTAGCCACACTCATCACCCAATGTTTGTTCTTGCTCCTTCCATTGTTTGGGGGAGCCTAGAAAGAGCAATGAAGCTAGAACACACCCAAATGCTCAGAGTTACCCAAAGCTGTTTTCATATATAGATAGATAGATAGATTGCCACATGATGTGCAAACCAGGCCCCTATGTCAAAAAAGGCCACCAATAACAATAAAAAAAGGAATCAGTGGTCCACTCTAGTTGCCAGTTCCCTTGACTATCAGTGGCTCCTCTGATAATTGAAATAACCGTATCTTGGGTTTCTTCTTTCAGCTGATGGGAAGCTGCATGAAAGAATTCACACAAGCATGAAGCCCTATGAATGTGTAGAGTGCGGGAAGAGTTTCAGTAAGAGCTCACACCTTGACACCCATCACAGGATCCACGCAGGCGAGAAGCCTTATAACTGTTCACAGTGCGGAAAGAGCTTCAGTCTTAGAAAGAGCCTTGACACCCATCACAGGATCCACACAGGCGAGAAGCCCTATAAATGTTTAGAGTGCGGGAAGAGTTTCAATAAGAGTTCAAACCTTAACATGCATCACAGGACCCACACAGGAGAAAAGCCTTATAAATGCTTAGTGTGTGGGAAGGGTTTCAGTCGGAGCTCAAGCCTTAACATGCATCACAGGATCCACACAGGAGAGAAGCCTTATAAATGCTTAGTGTGTGGAAAGAGTTTCAGTCAGAGTTCACAGCTTAACACACACCACAGGATCCACACCGGAGAGAAGCCTTATAAATGCTTGGAGTGCGGGAAGAGTTTCAGTAAGAGTTCAAACTTTAACATCCATCACAGGATCCACACAGGCAAGAAGCCTTATAAATGCTTAGAGTGCGGGAAGAGTTTCAGTAAGAGTTCAAGCCTTGACACCCATCACAGGATCCACACTGGCGAGAAGCCTTATAAATGCTTACAGTGCGGGAAGAGCTTCAGTCGGAACTCAAACCTTAACACCCATCAAAAAATCCACACAGGAGAGAAGCCCTATAAATGCACAGAGTGTGGGAAAAGTTTCAGACTGAGCTCACATCTGTATCGCCATCACAAGACCCACACAGGGAAGTAGCCTTTTAAATGCTTGGCATAAGATCTTTACTCTGGGACAGGCACGTGCATTCTGTGCCAGTGACGCTCCATTTCCATGACGCTCCATTTCCATGGATGCTCCATTTGGTACTCTAAGAGTACCAAATTCACCCTGAGGATTACTGTAAGAAATATGTGAACATGCTGAGCTGGGAAGTCTTCTCTGGTGCTCCTGCCTGATTTAGAAAATGTGCCTGTGATCAATTTGTTTCCAGGTTTGAGCAGAAGTGGACTTGGTTTCTTCCACACCGCCCACATCAAACGATAAAGAGCTGACAAACGCACCCTCTCCTGGACAGGGATCATTTGGCCACAGAGGTGCAGGTGCTAGGAACCTCAAGGCTGGATGACTGCATCTGGGTCTGCCCTTAAGGCTGCTCCGGACACTGGCTGTTGTCAGGAGCTGCTTATTTTTATGTATTTTGGATGAATATTGCAAATAAATAGATAAATTAAGATTCATAGGGTGAATATTCCTGTGATAATGCACATGAGCTCTGTTGTCTCATTGAATTTTTAATCTCTCTATTGCTGCTTGGGTTTCTTTTTATTTTAATTGTAATTTTCAGCTTTTTCTATTGCAGTTTTAAGCTTGTGCATTTTATTTCGGACTGAAGCCTGGAAAGGATTCAGAACCCCCCAGGAATCAGGGACACCAGCCTCTGCTCCCAAGGAAACGCAACAGGAAAAAGCTGTTTTTTCTTGCCTTTCGCTGCCCTCAGTATATGCTGCATTCTCATGTGGGTTCTGTGGGGCTTCATCAGAATAAAACTTGCAAAGAGAGAACTTGAACAAGTATGTCTTTAGTAAGCACTGAATTATACAAACACGAAACAAATCTCCAATGCCAATGAAGGCAACAATGGCTTAGCTCAGACAACACTCCAGTGGCGGCACTAGAAAAAAAATTCGGGGGGGCACAGCCGGGGCAAAGTACATTTCTAGGTGGGCAGGCTGTGCCCCACATATTAAGGTCTCCAAAGAAAAATAACGGTATATCTCACACTATAACTGCCATCCTAAACATATATTCTGAAATAAAGCATATATTGATTTAGTTGTGTGTGTTTTAAATAGCATGTTTTAGCTAAATTCAAATTGCAGTAAGGGAAAAGGCTTTTAAACAAGGTAGTCAAATATATAAGCATTTCCTTGACATACAGCTTAAACAGAAAGAACGCTTTCTTTAGAAAACAGTTACTTTTCAACCAGTGCAGGTAGAAACAGAAAGGTAGACTCTCAGTGTAAGAAAAGTAAGAGCAAACTGCAGGCCCTGTACACCTAGGCAAACCCAGTGTATGTTGTTGTGTGGTTATATAATGCCTATTTTCTTTGATATGTTCTTTATGAAGATTACTTAATTGCACTAAAACTGAGCCTCCTTTGGATTTCCGTGGTTTTTTGGTAACTCTCCCATGCCACCTTACAGGCTTGGAATCCTAGAATAGTAGAGTTGGAAGGAGCCTATAAGGCCATCGAGTCCAAACCCTGCTCAATGCAGGAATCCGCCCTTAAGCATCCCTGACAGATGGTTGTCCAGCTGCCTTTTGAATGCCTCTAGTGTGGGAGAGCCCACAACCTCCCTAGGTAACTGATTCCATTGTCGTAATGCTCTAACAGTCAGGAAGTTTTTCCTGATGTCCAGCCAGAATCTGGCTTCCTGTCACTTGAGCCCGCTATTCCGTGTAACTTCAGCCCATTATTCCGCATCCTGCACTCTGAGAGGATCGAGAAGAGATCCTGAACATGCCCAGTTGTTTCATTCTCTCTTCATAGGGCTTTGTTTCCAGACCCCTGATCATCCTGGTTGCCCGCCTCTGAACACGCTCCAGCTTGTCTGCATCCTTCTTGAATTGTGGAGCCCAGAACTGGATACAATACTCTAGATGAGGCCTGACCAGGGCCGAATAGAGAGGAACCAGTACCTCACGCGATTTGGAAACTATACTTCTATTAATGCAGACCAAAATAGCATTTGCCTTTTTTGCAGCCATGTCACGCTGTTGGCTCATATTCACCTTGCGATCTACAACAATTCCAAGATCCTTCTCGTTTGTAGTATTGCTGAGCCAAGTATTCCCCATCTTGTAACTGTGCATTTGGTTTCTATTTCCTAGGTGTAGAACTTGGCATTTATCCCTATTAAATTTCGTTCTGTTGTTTTCAGCCCAGCACAATCACTTTGAAGTTTGTTTCTGTCTTCCAGGGTGTTAGCTATCCCACCCAATTTTGTGTCATCTTCAGATTGATAAGCATTCCCTGTACCACCTCGTCCAAATCATTAAAATGTTGAAGAGCACTGGGCCCAGGCCTGAGCCCTGCGGTACCCCACTTGTTACCTCCCCCCAGTTTGAGAAGGTTCCGTTGATAAGTACTCTTTGAGTCCGATTCTGCAGCCAACTGTGAATCCACCTAATAGTTGTTCCATCTAGCCCACTTTTAGCTAATTTGTTAGGGTGACCATATGAAAAGGAGGACAGGGCTCCTGTATTTTTAACAGTTGTATTGAAAAGGGAATTTCAGCAGGTGTCATTTGTATATATGGAGAACCTGGTGAAATTTCCTCTTCATCACAACAGTTAAAGCTGCAGGTGCCCTGCCTTCTTTTAAATCTGGTCACAGTATAGCTGCAGTAATAGTATAGCTCCTGCAGCTTTTACTGTTGTGATGAAGAGAAAATTTCACTAGGTGCGACATGCATACAAATGACACCTGCTGAAATTCCCTTTTCTATGCAACTGTTAAAGATACAGGAGCCCTGTCCTCCTTTTCATAGGGTCACCCTAAGTTTGTTAATCAGAATATCATGGGGCTTTGTCGACTGCACTTCTGTCATGCAGCTTCAATCCAGTAGCTTTTTTCCAGTTGTTGTACCCTTTGTGAGTAAATGAATTTTCAGCAATACAGGGATCTTTTCCAGAGAAATGGTGACAAATAAAGCAAAACACAGCATTTTGTATTACATTGTATTCTAACCAAGAATAGCATTTGTACCATGCTGGGTTGAAATGTCTCCATGACGATTGGCCATCTTTTATTGATGGATAACTTTTTAGCACTGTCTGAATTGGACTTTCTTCTTGAGACTGTGCAATGTCACTTGGACCAGGTAACTTTTTTTTCTCTTTTTACTTTTTTACAAAGGGAGGCATTAACTCAACCCCTAAACAAGCATTTGGCAACTCTGAAACACTTACGTCTTCAGAATTATCTATTTCAGAAATATCAAACTCACTACTGCTGCCAGATAATTCCTCCTCTTAGTCAAGTTCTGGTTCAGTTAAGTCTTTCCAAGGAACTCTGTGTTTCTGTGACATCAGACTCTTTCCTGAGTTTTGCTTGGCTTGTGAAGTAGTAGTCTAAAGATCCAAAAGACAATGTTTTTGAAGATGATGCTCCTGATGAAGCTGAGTTTTTTTTTATTACAATCCATTGCCTTTGTAACATGTAATTAAATAAATAAGAGGCATTGAATATGGTGAGATTAATTGATGAGTAAATGTTGTGAGCAAATTCTCACAATTTACTATTGCACTGTGAGTGAATTCTCCCCACCCGCCCCCCATTCCTGTCTTAATTCTCTGAGGAGAAAAAAGGAAGACGTGGAAAAGGTACAGATTAATTCTCCCCCCCCCCCCCGCCCCTCATTTTTCCTGGCCGACTGTAATGAGAAAAAAAGGAAGAGATCCATGGAATAACCAGTGTTCTAGCTGGCTGGTGCTGGACTATAGTTTGGAGAACTGCCAAGAATAAGTTTATGCATCAGGGGTTTTAAGTGTGATGCAGTTATGAGGGCCCCCATCCCAAACCAAAGTTACCTAACCCTAATTGGTGGGGCAGAAAGTGGGTTCATTGGAGACAGAGCCAAGGGGGTCACCACCCTCCTAGAAACCTCTCTAGAATAACACAGAGAAAGCAGTTTGTGGCAGAGCCCACTTATTGAGGCAAGGGGAGGTAGGGAAGGAAGAAGCCCATTTCTCACACAGGCAAACTGAGGCAGATGGCAAATAAGAGTCAATTACTGCAAGAGAGTGAGTTTGGGTTGCATAATTGCAGCACACTTAAGTTCCCAGAGCCAACAGAGAGCAGGCTTAAAAAAAAAAGTGTCTTAAACACACATGCACACAATTTATCCAGGGTATGTCACAGCACAGAGAAAGGCATTTATAGACAAGCCCACTTCTCCAACATTTAAATTAAATGCAGATGGGAAACCAAGAAATCCATTTCACACATAGATAAACTGAGGCAGAAGCTAAATAGGAGCCAATGGCTGCAAGTGAGAGAGTTTGGCTTACATAATCACATGTTTAAAGGAAGAAAATGTGTTCAATCAAACAGGAGGAATTGAGCCATGAACATATATTAACTTGCACCACAAAAAGCAAAGAAATTATTTTTTAAAACCATGTGTTCACAATATAATTGAGATGAATTATGCAGCAAAACAAAATGGATTCTAGGCCCAAACACACACACACACACACACACACACACACAAGAATTTCTCAATTTGAAAATCACACATACACCAAGCCCAAATAGAATTTTACATGACATGACACCACAGAGTTACATGCATTCCCTATTGTCACAGCCCCATGAAAATATTTTTTTCAGGAAAATATCGGGATCTGATGGGAATGGTTTTTGTTAAAACAAAAGTATTTTTGCTGAGGGAAATAATCCCCTACCCACCCAGAAATGAACAAAAGAGATAGCAACCAGCAGGAGCAAGAAACATTACAAAAAACAGCAATAAGATCATGCCAGGATGAAGATGATAGTGATGTTCCTGAAGCTGCCTGCCCCCACCCCGCCCTGCTCAGACAGAGCTGGCCAGATAGGCAAAGGTTAAACAGCAAACGGTAAAACTTTAGCAAAACTATTACACACGGGGCAAAACAGCAAAAAGCAACATGCAAACAAAACCCAATATACATAACGACAGTGTGCTGAATATTAAAACCCCAAAATGTTTTTTGCAACCAGCACAGAAATATTCTACGAACCAGATTCAATTCACAAAAAGGCAAAAGTGGGGTAAATAAAATGTTCCTCTGTGCAGAAGATTTGAATAGTCTATTGAGCATTTTCCTGACAAACAATATTAGGAAGTGTTTTTATAAGGGAGAGCAATCATATAAACGGAAGGCTAGATAGTCAGCAGACTGTCTTAAGGGAATGAAACGACATCAGTAACTCAAAGAAAAGGA
Organism: Elgaria multicarinata webbii; assembly: GCF_023053635.1. Taxonomy (NCBI): domain Eukaryota; kingdom Metazoa; phylum Chordata; class Lepidosauria; order Squamata; family Anguidae; genus Elgaria; species Elgaria multicarinata. The sequence continues at coordinate 11,588,201 of NC_086191.1, read as the reverse complement.
GAATCTTTTAAAACATACTTAAACAGGGTGCAGTCGGCAGCCGCGGGGGAAGCAGAGGCAGCAGCCTGGGCCGGTTGCTCCATATCTCTTCCTTGTTCCTTCCTCCTCTTCAGTTGCATTTTGCTCCCACCGGAAAAGGAGCAAGTGAAGCAGGCCTCGCCAGTATCTGCTCACTGAGGCTGCTTTGCCTGGCCTGCCTGCCACGTGCTGCTCTCCGCTTTACACTTGCCCAGTCGCTCCTTCCTAAGCGTCCCACCCTGCCCCACCTCTTCCTAAAACAACCAGCCCCTTCTTCCAGATAATTAATCATCACCATGACAACAATGAGGCCTCAAAGCCAGCCCTGGAACAGGATCAAATCCTCGTCTCCACTGCCGCTGGCTTCTCGGCCATCCCAGAATGCAGGCAATTATAACAGGAGTCCTGAAACTGGGGTGGCAAGCTCCTTGTTTGGGGGGCGTTTGCCCCCCTCCGCACACCCCCCCTTGGAGCCACCACTGCTTTTAAGACTATCTCTGCTAATTTGAAAAAGCTGGGTTTTGTTGCCATTCGCTGCCCTCATTGTCCTTGTTTGAGGCTTCATCAGAATAAAACTTGCAAAGACAGAGCTTGAACAAATATGCATTTAGTAAGCATTAAATTATACAAACACGTCACAAATCTCAAATACAAATGAATACAACAATGAGTCCTTCTAAGTTCAAAAGATAGTGTTGAGCTACAAACTGGGGATTCCTTTGGGAATTATAGGTAAGAAATCTACAAAAGAAGCTACTGAAATATAGCTTATTTTGTAGATTTCTTACCTTTAATTCCCAGGGCAATCCCCAGTTTGAAGCTGAACACTATCATTCCAAGTTGTTCTTTATTTGTACAGTCTCTTCCGACTCTTCGTGACTTCATGGACCAGCCCTCGCCAGAGCTTTCAGTCAGAGCTCAAACCTTAATGCCCATCACAGGATCCACACAGTAGGGAAGCCCTATAAATGCTTAGAGTGTGGGAAGACTTTCAGTCAGGGCTCAAGCCTTAGTGCCCATCACATGATTCATACAGGTGAGAAGCCTTATAAATGCTTAGAGTGTGGGAAGGGTTTCACTCAGAGCTCAAGCCTTAACGCCCATCACAGGATCCACACAGGGGAGAAGTCTTTTTAATGCCTAGAGTGTGGGAAGGGCTTCCAACATTGCAAGTATCCATAATCCCGAAATCACGGGAATCTTTTCAATCCAAGCATTTTTTGGAATGTGGGAGGGTTTTCAAATGGAGCACAGCCCTTCCTTTTCAAAGAATCAAGCAGAGAGTGAAAGATCGTTTCTCCGGGACAGGCTTGTGTGGTCTGTGCCCGTGAAGAGCCCCTTCCAGGTTACAAGCGGTGGAATCAGCAGCACCTAAAGGCCTCATCTCTTAGCATGATCTCGCAAGTTCCTGAGAATGTTGGCCGAAATACGCCTGCATGATTAGCAAACTCACCACCCTGCTGATTATTGCAAGAAATATGTGAACGTACTCAGCCAGGAGGCCTTCTCCGGTGCTTCTGCCTGATTTGGAAAATGTCGTGCCTGTGATCAATTTGTTTCCAGGTTTGAGCAGAAATGGACGCAGTTTTTTCCACTCTACCCACATCGAACGATAGATGGACAGCTGACAAAAGCAACTTCTGGACAGGAATATCTTGGCCAAAGAGGTGAGGCGCTAGCAACCTCAAGACTGGATGACTGCAATGTGCTCAGTATGGGGCTTCCAATGTTGCAAATTAATAGATAAATAATGCACGTGAGCTCTTTGATAATGCACATCGGCTCTGTTGTCTTAAACCATGTATTGCATTTTAAATGTGTCTATTCCAGCTAGGTATTTTTTATTTTGGTTGTAGTCTTCAGCTTTTTATATTGCGGTTTTAAGCTTGTGCGTTTTATGTTGTTTTTATGCTTCTGATGATTTTTACATTTTGTATACTTTTTTAATTTTTGTAAACCACCCACAGAGCTTCGGCTATGGGGCAGTATATAAATGTAAAAAATAAATAAAATGAATAAATTTCAGACAGAAGCCGGAAATGGAATCAGAGCCCCACCAGAGTTTGACCCACCAGCCTCTGCTCCCCAGGAATCTCAGCACGAACAATCTGGGTTTTAAAAACTTTATTTTATTTAGTTATAGTGCATTGTACAACAAGCTTATAGTCAACAAATATAGTCAACAAATACAATAACAGTCAACGATCTTATTTGAATTTCATAAACAGTGGAATGTCCTTACAGCATGGCTCATTTAATTAGATCCCTCCAGAATGATGTTTGGGATGTCCGAGGCTTATAGGCCTCCATCCCTTTGTTGATAAATGCAAGGAAGGGAAACCAGATTTCCATGGAGTGCTTGTGTCTGGCCACACCTCTCAGAACTCTTGGAGCCTCTCTGAAAGTGCAATTTCCTAGATATTGGTGAACCACCCGTTTTCCAATGTCGTACTATTTCTAGGCACGCTGCTAGCAACATCAACAGGATCACTTCACTGTGCGACAAATTGCCTCTGACATTATCCATTTGACATAACAGGACTAAGAGGGGTTCTGGCACAATGACGCAACTCACAATATCTGAAACCACCCCAAATACTCAAAACCAGAAGTGTTGAATCTGGGGACAGTCCCACCACTTATGGATCTGTGTCCCAACATTCCCACATCCCCTCCAGCAAAGGGACAACAGGGAAGGGTCCCGCCTGGATATGGGAAAGCAGACAGGACTTCCATGCCTGGAGCAAATTAAATCTATCCTGGCTGGGCAGAATTGCCACACTGACGATGATTCGACCCCGGTTCGTCGTTCGGACTATCCCTGTCCAGGTTTCAGAAGAATTGCTTAAGAAATGGCAAAGACTACTTTTGCCCACAGGAAGAAAAAAGCTAGGCTTCAAAAGCTAGCTCTTTACAGGAAAACCAAAAATGGAACAAACAGTTCCATCGTTAAGGGGAACGATTTTCCTTCCTATGAGGCCAGCAAACCTGGCACACATAACCAACCCATTTACCCAGGCTCCCTTTTCTGTTCGGAAGCAATGGGTGACAAAGCTTGCCCCATTTCCCCCTCCTCCCATTTGTGGACCACCTGGCATTTTGTGAATGGTACAAATGTGGACAATACAGGGAATGTGAAGCTAGAGGACTTTACAGAGCAGGGGATCTTGTTGACAACCTATTTCACCTGCAAAACTGAATGATCTATTAGTTGGAACACCAGCTGGGTGGATGTTGAAACTACACGTTAAAGTATTTGCTCACAAGGTGGCCTGAAACATGGCATTAACCAAGACATTAACAAACTTTGATTCTTCCAACTACAGAAAACATGAAAGGGCTGATATCTATCAATTAGGGAAAGCGATCTGCAGTGACAAATTTGAAAAGGCTGGGTTTTGTTGCCATTCACTGCCCTCAGATTATGTTAAATTCTCCTCCTGTGGGTCCTGTGGGGCGTCATCAGAATAAAACTCGCAAAGATAGAGCTTGAACAAGTATGCATTTAGTAAGCATTAAATTATACAAACAAGTCACAAATCTCCAATACAAAGGAAAACAACAATGAGTCCTTCGAAGTCCAAATGATAGTGTTGATCTTCAAATTGGGGATTGCCCTGGGAATTAAAGGTAAGAAATCTACAAAAGAAGATACTGAAATATAGCTTATTTTGTAGATTTTTTTACCTTTAATTCCCTGAAGTACAATAAATTGATTCCAAAACATGCAAGGACCCCCTCCTCCATTAAATTTTTTTTAAAATAAACACCTCAAGGCTGTGGGACACAGCTCCGCCCTCTTCGCCCGTCTCTGGTTATGATCCAGAGGACCTATGGGTCTGAGCACCTTAGGAGTAGGAGGATCATAGAATCATAGAATAGCAGAGTTGGAAGGGGCCTACAAGGACTAAAAAAAAGTCCAACCCCCTGCTCAATGCAGGAATCCACCCTAAAGCATCCCTGACAGATGGTTGTTCAGCTGCCTCTTGAATGCCTCTAGTGTGGGAGAGCATCCTTCTTCTGACCCAAAACAGGGTCAGAAGACGGAGGCCATCCTGACAATGCAGGTGAACACTACAACACACAGGGGGAAGCTGGAGGTAGCTTGGGGGGGGGAGCCAGGGCAACAAAAATTTGTTTTTTTCAGATTTGCAGAGATAGTCTTAAATGGTAGTTTGGTCCAAGGTTTGTTCTAACTTTCGTTGTCTATTTGGCACTGCAGATCCGTTCCCCAGACTGTCTTTAAACTTTGCGCGTCACCCGTTGTGGCTTCCCAAAGTATGTTATAAATGATAGATAAAAGCCCTTTCATGTTTTCTGTGGTTTGAAGAGCAGGGGTTGGACTAGATGGCCTTTTTCTTAGTTTTTTAATGTTTATTTTTGGACATAGTGGCCTGGTTTGCACATCACATGGCAATCTGCTAATATATATATGAAAAGGACTCTGGGTAACCCTGAGCATTCTGGGGTGTTAACAACCCCCCCCCCCCATCTTTTTCCTGTTGAGATTCCTGGGGAGCAGAGGCTGGTGACTCCAATTCCGGTGGGGTCAGCTCTGGTGGGGTCAGCTCTGTTGGGTACCGCATAGGCTTACAATCTAATAAGATCAATAGTGTTGATCTACAAACTGGGGACTGCCCTGGGAATTAAAGGCCAGAAATCTACAAAAGAAGCTTCTGAAATATAGCTTCTTTGGTAGATTTTTTACCTTTAATTCCCAGGCCAATCCCCAGTTTGTAGCCCAACACTGTCATTCCAGGTAGTAGCCCTGCAATAATGGTAATAATAATAATAATAATAACAACAACAATTAAAAAATACTGAAAGATGCAAAACTGATTCCCCATTTGAAATTCCTGCCCATCTCCTCTGCAGGGGTGTTGTGAGCAGAGGCTCTTCTGTGAGTTGCTTCTCCCCCCTGCGGCTGCTTGAGCTGAAACGGGAGACTGAGACGACCTGGGGGAAACTCAGCCGAGGGACCGACCAAGCCCTGGGATGAGGAGGAGCCCTGGGGGAAGGGGGGATGCGAAGAACTGTTGCATTGCAAGCATCTTCAGATGACAGAAACAGCTTCTGAAATGCTACTTTTTTCTCAGCTTACACTAAAACTGAGACTCCAGCAAACACTGGCTCCCATCTTCCAGACTCCACCCTCCACTTCCTCTCTCCCTCCCAGCTCCCCTCCATGCCTCTACTACAACTCCCAGCATGCAACTCATCTACCACAATTCCACAGTAGCAAACTTGGAGAAGCAAATGGCCAGGCAGCATCCTCAGCAGGGGAAGCGCTGACCTCTGCAGCCACCAGGGTGGGACTCCCAGGGTCAGAACTGGTCCAATTCACAAGAGCGGCGGAGAGGCGTCACATCTGCCATCAAAGGGGACCCTCTCCGTAGCCCCCCAACGGCCCAGGGGCTTGGGCTGCTCACCCCCCACCCCACATGGTGCCTGGAGGTGAGTATGAACAACTAGCATTGCTTTCCTAAAATATGCTTCCCGTTGCTTGGGGTTGCTTCCATTCCCTGGGTTGCTGAAGGAGTTCCTTGTAACGCAGCATGCAGGCTGTGAAAACCGCCCAAGGCTGCGTCTGTCCCATTTGGTTCTTTAGGAGCTGGGTTAAATCTTCGCTTCCGTCTTGTAGCATTATTGCAGTGTCCTGGTAACTGTTTAATTTGAATATTCTGTACAGCTCCAAGTACACTGTTGGTGCTAAATAAATAAATAAATAAATAAATAATTTAACTGGCAACTGAGGCGAGGGAATTCCAGAGAAGCAAAGAACCACCTTCTCTGTGCAGAAAGCCGAATCGCTGACTGCACAATTGGGTATCATCTTCACCCCACCCCACCCCTTTCCAAACCTGCCTTTTAACAACTTGCCTGATGAAGAGACCTGGAGGTCTCCAATGCTTGCATAGCATGAGGGATTATTCAATTGTGAGAAAGAGGAACTCTTCACCGCACCACAAATGGATTTTAAAATATATGCAAGGACCCACAGCAACAAAAATTGATTTATAAAAACATGTAAGGACCCATCGTACCAGGAAAGGATTTTTTTTTAATTATGCAAGGAGCAACCCCTCAATCAATTGATTTTTAAAACTACGCAAGCTCTCCAACAGCAGAAACTGAATTTTAAAAATCATTTTTTAAATATGCAAAGCCCTGAAGCACCAGAAATTGATTCTAAAATATGCAAGGACCCCTTCTCTAATAAATCTATTTTAAAAAACCACCAAACACAGCTTTGCTCTCTTCACCTATCTCTGGTTGTGATCCAGAGGAAGCTTTGCATCTGAGCATCTTAGGAGTAGAATCATAGAATCACAGAATAGCGGAGTTGGAAGGGACCTACAACTTCCATCAAGTCCAACCCCTTGCTCAATGCAGGAATCCACCCTAAAGCATCCCTGACAGATGGTTGTCCAGCTGCCTCTTGAAGGCCTCTAGTGTGGGAGAGCCCGCAACCTCCCTAAGTAACCGGTTCCATTGTCGTACTGCTCTAACAGTCAGGAAGTTTTTCCTGATGTCCAGCTGGAATCTGGCTTCCTTTGAGCCCATTAGTCCGTGTCCTGCACTCTGGGAGGATCGAGAAGAGATCCTGGCCCTCCTCTGTGTGACCACCTTTTAAGTATTTGAAGAGTGCTACCATGTCTCCCCTCAGTCTTCTCTTCTCCAGGCTAAACATATCCAGTTCTTTAAGTCTCTCTTCACAGGGCCTTGTTTCCAGACCCCGGATCATCCTGGTTGCCCTCCTCTGAACACGCTCCAGCTTGTCTGCATCCTTCTTGAACTGTGGAGTCCAGAACTGGACACAATACTTTAGACAGACAACCATCTGTCAGGGATGCTTTAGGGTGGATTCCTGCATTGAGCAGGGGGTTGGACTCGATGGCCTTGTAGGCCCCTTCCAACTCTGCTATTCTATGATTCTATGATCTATGAGGCCAAATAGAGAGGAACCAGTACCTCACGTGATTTGGAAGCTATACTTCTATTAATGCAGCCCAAAATAGAATTGGCCTTTCTTGCAGCCATATCACACTGTTGGCTCATATTCAACTTGTGATCTACAACAATTCCAAGATCCTTCTCGTTTGTAGTATTGATGAGCCAAGGATCCCCCATCTTGTAACTGTGCATTTCCTAGATATAGAACTTGGCATTTATCCCTATTAAATTTCATTCTGTTGTTTTCAGCCCAGCACTCCAGCCTATTAAGATCACTTTGAAGTTTGTTTCAGTCTTCCAGGGTATTAGCTAACCCACCCAATTTTGTGTCATCTGCAAATTTGATAAGCGTTCCCTGCACCTCCTCATCCAAATCATTAATAAAAATGTTGAAGAGCCCTGGGCCCAGGACTGAGCCCTGCGGTACCCCACTCGTTGCCTCCCCCCAGTTTGAGAAGGTTCCGTTGATAAGTCCTCCTTGAGTCCGATTCTGTAGCCAACTGTGAATCCACCTAATAGTTGTTCCATCTAGCCCACTTTTAGCTAGTTTGTTAATCAGAATGTCATGTGGTACTTTGTCAAAAGCTTTGCTGAAGTCAAGATATATGATGTCCACAGCATTCCCACAGTCCACAAGGGAGGTTACCCGATCAAAAAATGAGAGAAGGAACCCCCGGGCTCACCCCACTATCCCCAGTTTCCCCCTGTGTGGTTTCGTTCACCAGCATTGTGAGGATGGCTCGTTCTTGCTAGAAATATTACGTTAAGCATAGTCATAGAATCATAAAATAGTGGAGTTTGAAGGGGCCTAAAAGGCCATCGAGTCCAACCCCCTGCTCAACAATTCTAAACATTCTAACTGTATAGAGTGGGAGGGGTTTTCTGCTCATTTCTATAGCAGTTGTACATAGGCAGTTAACCACTCTTCTGTATGTCTGGTTGTTGTGGGTTGTCTGTATTAAGGAATGAACAGACTGTGTTTCTGTTGTCCCTCGTTATTTGTTGTTACTACGTTCTTCAAATTCAATATAAAGAAACGTTTTATTATATATATATATCCTCTGGTCAAGCACATTCCTTTGCTGCTATCTTTCTATATGTTACATATAACTCCAAACAGAGTTATGTATAACCTCTAACAGGGTTATATATAGAGAGAGAGTTTTTTCCAATAGTTCTTTTGACCCTGTTTTGGGCTGCTATAGAGAAGAGGGGCTTCAGATGCTCTGGACGTTTGTGACAGAGCGAAGGGTCAGAATGAACGCCTCTTTTTCTGCCAGCCTGTTCCCAGCTGGGATCTCCCGCTCTCCTCCCACTACCCACAATCACCTCCCCGGTTTAGTTCTTGCCTCTTCCACTGTTGAAGGGAGCCAAGAAAGAGCAAGGAAGCTAGAACACACCGGAACGTGTGAATTATGCCACTATGTCCAAAAAGGCCACCAATAAAATTAATAATAAAAAAGAATCTGTGGACTACTCTAGTTGCCAGTTCCCTTGATTATCAGTGGCTCCTCTGGTGACTGAAATAACCATCTCTTTGGTTTTTGTCTTTCAGCTGATGGGAGGCTGCATGAAAGAATTCTCACAGGCATGAAGCCCTATGAATGCTTAGAGTGCGGGAAGAGTTTCCATAAGAGCTCACACCTTGACACCCATCACAGGATCCACACAGGAGAGAAGCCGTATACATGCCTAGAGTGCGGGAAGAGTTTCAGTCAGAGCTCACACCTTGACACCCATCACAGGATCCACACAGGAGAGAAGCCGTATAAATGCCTAGAGTGCGGGAAGAGTTTCAGTCAGAGCTCAAGCCTTGACGCCCATCACAAGATCCACACAGGAGAGAAGCCATATAAATGCCTAGAGTGCGGGAAGAGTTTCAGTCAGAGCTCACAGCTTCACACCCATCACAGGACCCACACAGGAGAGAAGCCGTATAAATGCCTAGAGTGCGGGAAGAGTTTCAGTCGGAGTTCAAACCTTGACACCCATCACAGGACCCACACAGGAGAGAAGCCGTATAAATGCCTAGAGTGCGGGAAGAGTTTCAGTCAGAGCTCAAGCCTTGACAACCATCACAAGATGCACACAGGAGAGAAGCCGTATAAATGCCTAGAGTGCGGGAAGAGTTTCAGTCGGAGCTCAACCCTTGACGCCCATCACAGGACCCACACAGGAGAGAAGCCGTATACATGCCTAGAGTGCGGGAAGAGTTTCAGTCAGAGCTCAACCCTTGACGCCCATCACAAGATGCACACAGGAGAGAAGCCGTATAAATGCCTAGAGTGCGGGAAGAGTTTCAGTCGGAGCTCACACCTTGACGCCCATCACAAGATGCACACAGGAGAGAAGCCGTATACATGCCTAGAGTGCGGGAAGAGTTTCAGTCGGAGCTCAAACCTTGACAACCATCACAGGATCCACACAGGAGGGAAGTCCTATGAATGCTTAGAGTGTGGGAAGAGTTTCAGTCAGAGCTCACACGTTAACACCCATCACAGGATCCACACAGGCGAGAAGCCTTATAAATGCCTAGAGTGCGGGAAGAGTTTCAGTCAGAGCTCAAGCCTTGACAACCATTACAGGACCCACACAGGAGAGAAGCCGTATAAATGCCTAGAGTGCGGGAAGAGTTTCAGTCAGAGCTCAAGCCTTGACACCCATCACAGGACCCACACAGGAGAGAAGCTGTATAAATGCCTAGAGTGCGGGAAGAGTTTCAGTCGGAGCTCACACCTTGTCTCCCATCACAGGATGCACACAGGAGAGAAGCCGTATAAATGCCTAGAGTGCGGGAAGAGTTTCAGTCAGAGCTCACACCTTGACACCCATCACAAGATGCACACAGGAGAGAAGCCGTATAAATGCCTAGAGTGCGGGAAGAGTTTCAGTCGGAGCTCACACCTTGACGCCCATCACAAGATGCACACAGGAGAGAAGCCGTATACATGCCTAGAGTGCGGGAAGAGTTTCAGTCGGAGCTCAAACCTTGACAACCATCACAGGATCCACACAGGAGAGAAGTCCTATGAATGCTTAGAGTGTGGGAAGAGTTTCAGTCAGAGCTCACACGTTAACACCCATCACAGGATCCACACAGGCGAGAAGCCTTATAAATGCCTAGAGTGCGGGAAGAGTTTCAGTCAGAGCTCAAGCCTTGACAACCATTACAGGACCCACACAGGAGAGAAGCCGTATAAATGCCTAGAGTGCGGGAAGAGTTTCAGTCGGAGCTCACACCTTGTCTCACATCACAGGATGCACACAGGAGAGAAGCCGTATAAATGCCTAGAGTGCGGGAAGAGTTTCAGTCGGAGCTCACACCTTGTCTCCCATCATAAGATGCACACAGGAGAGAAGCCGTATAAATGCCTAGAGTGCGGGAAGAGTTTCAGTCGGAGCTCAACCCTTGACGCCCATCACAGGACCCACACAGGAGAGAAGCCCTATGAATGCTTAGAGTGCGGGAAGAGTTTCAGTCAGAGCTCACACGTTAACACCCATCACAGGATCCACACAGGCGAGAAGCCTTATAAATGCCTAGAGTGCGGGAAGAGTTTCAGTCAGAGCTCAAGCCTTGACAACCATCACAGGACCCACACAGGAGAGAAGCCGTATAAATGCCTAGAGTGCGGGAAGAGTTTCAGTCGGAGCTCAAGCCTTGACACCCATCACAGGACCCACACAGGAGAGAAGCCGTATAAATGCCTAGAGTGCGGGAAGAGTTTCAGTCAGAGCTCAAGCCTTGACAACCATCACAGGACCCACACAGGAGAGAAGCCGTATAAATGCCTAGAGTGCGGGAAGAGTTTCAGTCGGAGCTCAAGCCTTGACACCCATCACAGGACCCACACAGGAGAGAAGTCGTATACATGCCTAGAGTGCAGCACGATTGATGGTAGCTAGGAACTGGAAGATCCAGGGGGAATATTCTATTGAAGAATGGTATAAAGAAGTTTGGGGTATAGCTATTAATGATAAATTGACTTGTGATATTAAGTGGAGGAAAGGTATAATGAAAATAAATGAGTTTGAAGGAATTTGGAAACAGTTCCTAATATTTGTGTTTTCTAAGGGAAGTGGGAAACCGCCAGCGGAAAAAGTATGAGATTTTGGAAGCAGGAATAGATCCCAAGGTGGAGGGTGCACTTATATGTTAAGAAAGATTATATTTGTAATGATAGGATAGGTTATAGTTAATATTTACTCAATATATATGTATTCAACATTTATTCAAAATGTATGTAGTATGTTGTGTTGCTGTTTCTTTTTTGTAAGATGTTTATTCTGTGTTTTAAAATTAAAAAAAAATAAAAAAAAGGAGAGAAACTGTATACATGCCTAGAGTGCGGGAAGAGTTTCAGTCGGAGCTCACACCTTGACAACCATCACAGGATCCACATTGGGAAGTAGCCTTTTAAATGCTTACAGTATAGGGAGGGCTTCCAGCATTCCAAATGCCTGAAATCGCATCAAAGAACAGAAATGGGGGAATCTTTTCCCCAGGCATCTCAACAGGAAAAAGATGGGGGGGATTGTTAACACCCCAGAATGCTCAGGGTTACCCAGAGTCCTTTTCATATATATATTAGCAGATTGCCATGTGATGTGCAAACCAGGACACTATGTCCAAAAATAAACATTAAAAAATGAAGAATAAGGCCATCTAGGCCAACCCCTGCTCTTCAAACCACAGAAAACATGAAAGGGCTGTTGTCTATCATTTATAACATACTTTGGGAAGCAACAACGGGTGACGCGCAAAGTTTATAGACAGTCTGGGGAACGGATCTGCAGTGCCAAATAGACAACAAAAGTTAGAACAAGCCTTGGATCAAACTTCCATTTAAGACTATCTCTGCAAATTTGAAAAAAGCAGGGTTTTGTTGCCTTTCGCTGCCCTTAGTATATACTTAATTCTCGTCCTGTGGGTCCTGTGGGGCTTCATCAGAATAAAACTTGCAAAGATAGAACTTGAACAAATATGCACTTAATAAGCATTAAATTTTTCAAGCATGCCACAAATCTCCAATACAAAGGAATACAACAGTGAGTCCTTCTATGTCCAAACGATAGTGTTGATCTACAAACTGGGGACTGCCCTGGGAATTAAAGGCCAGAAATCTACAAAAGAAGCTTCTGAAATATAGCTTCTTTGGTAGATTTTTTACCTTTAATTCCCAGGCCAATCCCCAGTTTGTAGCTCAACACTGTCATTCCAGGTAGTAGCCCTGCAATAATGGTAATAATAATAACAACAACAATAAAAAAATACTGAATGATGCAAAACTGATTCCCCATTTGAAATTCCTGCCCATCTCCTCTGCAGGGGTGTTGTGAGCAGAGGCTCTTCTGTGAGTTGCTTCTCCCCCCTGCGGCTGCTTGAGCTGAAACGGGAGACTGAGACGACCTGGGGGAAACTCAGCCGAGAGACCGACCAAGCCCTGGGATGAGGAGGAGCCCTGGGGGAAGGGGGGATGCGAGGAACTGTTGCATTGCAAGCATCCTAAGAAACCAGAGACAGCTTCTGAAATGCTACTTTGTTCTCAGCCTACACTAAAACTGAGACTCCAGCAAACACTGGCTCCCATCTCCCAGACTCCACCCTCCACTTCCTCTCTCCTTCCCAGCCCCCCTCCATACCTCTACTACAACTCCCAGCATGCAATTCACCTACCACAATTCCACAGGACCCCAGGCAGGAGCAAGCGGGGGAAGCACAAGGCCAGGCAGCCTCCTCCGCGGGGGTAGCGCTCAAATCTGGAAGCGCCAAGAGTGGGACCCAGAGGACTCCCAGGATAAAACTGGTCCAGTTCACAAGAGCGGCGGAGAGGCGTCACATCTGCCAGCAAGGGGGACCTTCTGTGTTGTCCCCCACCGGCCCACGGGCTTGGACTGCTCCAGACTCCCACCCTACATGATGCCTGGATGTGAGTATTTAGAACTAGGATTGCTGTGCTACAAAGTGCTTCTGTTTGCTTCGGGGTGCTTCCACTCCCTGGGTTGCTGAATGAGTTCCTTGTAACGCTGCGTGCAGGCTGTGAAAACCGCCCAGGTTTGTGTCCGTCCCATTTGATTCTTAAGGTTATTTCCTGCTTTTTATTCTCCATTTGTAATGATTTGACTCAAGGTGTAGATCCGGCCAATGGGAGTCAGCGATAATCTGTGCTTGACAGCCCAGTTTCAGACCTTTCTGCTGGCTGAAATATTTCAAGATTCACAACACCTTGGCCTCCCTCAACTGCATCCCAGGAATTCCAGATATTCAAAGGACCACCTTCGCTGTGCAGAAAGCCAGGCAAAACAGAATTCCTTTAGTGGAACCGATTCCTAATGGAGATTGAAGAGACACCTACAGTGGCATTGCTATCATTATATGGAAAATTAAATTGTAATAAAGAAACAAAAGAATTGATAACGAATTTGCTGACAGCAGCAAGGTTAATCATAACTAGGAACTGGAAGGTTCAAGATTATCTTGTTGAAGATTTGTACAAAGAGATATGGGATATCGCTATTAATGATAAATCAACATGGAATATAAAAGTAAGAAGAGGGATAATAAAAACGAATGATTTTGAGGGAATTTGGAAACAGTTCCTAGAATACTTGTGATCTACAACAATTCTAAGATCCTTCTCGTTTGTAGTATTGATGAGCCAAGTATCGCCCAGCTTGTAACTGTGCATTTCCTAGATATAGAACTTGGCATTTATCCCTATTAAATTTCATTCTGTTGTTTTCAGCCCGGGACTCCAGACTATCAAGATCACTTTGAAGTTTGTTTCTGTCTTCCAGGGTATTTATTTTTATTTATTTATTTATTATTTATTTATTTATTTATTACATTTTTATACCGCCCAATAGCCGAAGCTCTCTGGGCGGTTCACAAAAATTAAAACCACAGTAAAACACCCAACAGGTTAAAACACAATTACGAAATACAATATAAAAAGCGCAATCAGGATAAAACCACACAGCAAAGTTGATAAAAGATTAAAATACAGAGTTAAAACAGTAAAATTTAAATTTAAGTTAAAATTAAGTGTTAAAATACTGAGTGAATAAAAAGGTCTTCAGCTGGCGACGAAAGGAGTACAGTGTAGGCACCAGGCGGACCTCTCTGGGGAGCTCATTCCACAACCGGGGTGCCACAGCGGAGAAAGCCCTCCTCCTAGTAGCCACCTGCCTCACTTCCTTTGGCAGGGGCTCACGGAGAAGGACCCCTGTAGATGATCTTAAGGTCAGGGTAGGTACATATGGGAGGAGGCGTTCCTTCAGATAACCTGGCCCCAAACCGTTTAGGGCTTTAAACGTCAATACCAGCACTTTGAATTGGGCCCGGACCTGGACTGGCAGCCAATGAAGTTGTAAAAGGACTGGCGTAATGTGATCTCGACGGCCAGTCCCTGTTAATAACCTTGCTGCCCTGTTTTGCACCAGTTGAAGTTTCCGGACCGTTTTCAAAGGCGGCCCCACGTATAACGCATTGCAGTAATCCAAACGAGAGGTTATCAGAGCATGGATAACTGTAGCTAAGCTATCTCTGTCCAGATAAGGGCGTAGTTGGTATATCAACCTAAGCTGATAAAAGGTGCTCTTTGCCACTGAGTTCACCTGTGCCTCAAGTGACAGTTCTGGATCCAAGAGCACCCCCAAACTACGGACACGATCCTTTAGGGGGAGTGCAACCCCGTCCAGGACAGGGCAAACATCACCTCGCTGGACAGAAGAACCACCCGCTAACAGTACCTCCGTCTTGTCTGGATTGAGTTTCAGTTTATTAGCCCTCATCCAGTCCATTACCGTGCCCAGGCACTGGTTCAGAACAGCCACTGCCTCACCTGGGTTTGATGAAAAGGAAATGTAGAGCTGGGTATCATCTGCATATTGATGACACCTCAGTCCACATCTCCGGATAACCTCCCCCAGCGGCTTCTTGTATATGTTAAACAACATAGGGGATAAGATAGAGCCCTGTGGAACCCCGTGGCTTAGGTGCCACGGCACAGAGCAATAATCCCCCAGCACCACCTTCTGGAATCGGCCATCCAAGTAGGAGCGGAACCACTGCAACGCAGTACCTCCAACTCCCAGCTCAGACAACCTATCCAGAAGGATACCATGGTCGATGGTATCGAAGGCCGCTGAGAGGTCTAGGAGAACCAACAGGGTCGCACTCCCCGTCTCTCTCCCGACAGAAGTCATCCCACAGGGCGACCAAGGCAGTTTCCGTTCCAAAACCAGGCCTGAAACCCGATTGAAATGGATCTAGATAATCCGTTTCATTCAAGAGTGCCTGGAGTTGTCCTGCAACCACCCGCTCAAGCACCTTGCCCAGGAAAGGGATATTAGCCACTGGCTTGTAGTTGTTAACATCTTCCGGGTCCAGATTAGGCTTCTTCAGGAGTGGTCTAATTGCCGCCTCTTTTAAAGAGGCCGGCACCACTCCCTCTCTCAAGGAGGCATTTACAACCTCCTGGACCCAGCCGGCGATCCCCTCCTTATTTGATGTAATGAGCCACGAGGGGCAAGGGTCAAGCACACAGGTGGTCGACCGGACTTGGCCAAGCACCTTGTCCACATCCTCGGGCCTCAATAACTGAAACTCATCCAATAAAGCTGAACCGGACGGCGCTCTGAACGCTTCTACTAGTGGAGATGCATTAAGTGTGGTGTCCAATTCATGACGAATCTGAGCGACTTTATCTTCAAAGTGCCGTGCAAACTCGTCACAGCGTGCTACCGAGGGTTCCACCATCTCTCGCCCCGGCCCAGAGTGTAACAGGCCGCGAACCACCCGGAAAAGCTCCGCCGGACGACACTGAGAAAACACAATGCTGGTGGAAAAGAACTGCCTCTTTGCCACCCTCACCGCCACAGAGTAGGCTCGATAGTGAGCTCTAACCCGTGTTCGATCAGACCCAGCACGAGTCTTCCTCCACCTGCATTCTAGCCGTCTCCCCTCTTGCTTCATCGCCCTCAGCTCAGGTGTATACCAAGGAGCTGACCGGGCTCTGCTCAGAGGGAGAGGACGCTTGGGCACGATCGTGTCAACCGCCCGAGTCATCTCTGCATTCCACAGAGCGACCTGGGCTTCGACAGGAGCACCGGCCATATCAGCAGGAAAATCCCCCAGAGCCCTCTGGAATCCATCGGAGTCCATTAGCCTCCGGGGGTGGACCATTTTAATAGGCCCCCCACCCTTGCAGAGGGAAAAGGCCGCCGAGAGTCTAAACCTCAGTAGGAAGTGATCCGACCATGACAAGGGGGTAGATGTTAGTTCCCCCACTTCCAGATCACCATCCTCCTGCCCAGTCGAGAAAACCAGATCAAGCGTGTGTCCCTTTGCATGTGTTGGGCCAATGACATGTTGAGACAGCCCCATGGTTGTCATGGCAGCCATGAAGTCCTGAGCCGCTCCGGATACAGCAGCCTCGGCATGGAAGTTGAGATCCCCCAGAACCACCATCCTGGGGGTTCTCAACACCAGGTCCGAGACAACCTCCGTCAGCTCAGGCAGGGAGACTGTGGGGCAGCGGGGTGGACGGTACACCAGCAGAATCCCTAATCTGTCTCGAGTACCCAACACACAGTACAGACACTCAAGACCAGCACTCGACTGAACAGGAAGCCTAGAGAGGGAGATTGTATTCCTATAGACCACGGCAACCCCCCCTCCCCGGCCCTCGAGTCTGTGCTGGTGCTGCACCGAGTACCCAGGAGGGCAGAGCTGGGTGAGAGCAACCCCTCCCAGTTCCCCCACGCAGGTCTCAGTGATGCATACCAGGTCAGCCCCCTCATCCACAATCAGATCATGGATGAGAGAGATTTTGTTTTGGACTGACCTAGCATTCAGCAGCAGCACCACCAGACCCGAGAGCAAGCTGATAAGGCCGCCAGGAACCATCTGGTTGGGGGAAGGACTAGAAGAGGGGATAGCTGTAAGGAATCTGTCCCCTCTTCTCCTCATCTGGCCTGTTCCTCCCCCGGCACCATACCTCCCCCTACCCGTGACCACAGTTATGCAGGCACCCCCATATCCCCCAGAGCTCCCCAGGCACATATTAAAAATTTATTTAAAAATTGATTAAAATTTTTTTGAGGAATTGCTGTTGGTTGCTGGTCGGCTGGTGTTCTTCAAAACAGGGTGGCTCCTCTGTGCGACGCAAAGTGCGGCGCGGCGCCGAGGCGCTGCCTCTGGCCGGCTGGAGCTTTACCTGTAAGCAAGGCGGGGCACTAGTCAGCAGATGTTCAGCAGCTGGGGGAGAGACTGCAGAGCCCAGGCTCCTGCAGCCCCAAGGTCTTCTCTCCCCACTGCAAGGGTATTAACTATCCCACCCAATTTTGTGTCATCTGCAAATTTGATAAGCGTTCCCTGCACCTCCTCGTCCAAATCATTAATAAAAATGTTGAAGAGCACTGGGCCCAGGACTGAGCCCTGCGGTACCCCACTCGTTGCCTCCCCCCAGTTTGAGAAGGTTCCGTTGATAAGTCCTCCTTGAGTCCGATTCTGTAGCCAACTGTGAATCCACCTAATAGTTGTTCCATCTAGCCCACTTTTAGCTAGTTTGTTAATCAGAATGTCATGTGGTACTTTGTCAAAAGCTTTGCTGAAGTCAAGATATATGATGTCCACAGCATTCCCACAGTCCACAAGGGAGGTTACCCGATCAAAAAATGAGAGAAGGAACCCCCGGGCTCACCCCACTATCCCCAGTTTCCCCCTGTGTGGTTTCGTTCACCAGCATTGTGAGGATGGCTCGTTCTTGCTAGAAATATTACGTTAAGCATAGTCATAGAATCATAAAATAGTGGAGTTTGAAGGGGCCTAAAAGGCCATCGAGTCCAATCCCCTGCTCAACAATTCTAAACATTCTAACTGTATAGAGTGGGAGGGGTTTTCTGCTTATTTCTATAGCAGTTGTACATAGGCAGTTAACCACTCTTCTGTATGTCTGGTTGTTGTGGGTTGTCTGTATTAAGGAATGAACAGACTGTGTTTCTGTTGTCCCTCGTTATTTGTTGTTACTACGTTCTTCAAATTCAATATAAAGAAACGTTTTATTATATATATATATCCTCTGGTCAAGCACATTCCTTTGCTGCTATCTTTCTATATGTTACATATAACTCCACACCTCTAACTGGGTTATATATATATAGAGAGAGAGAGAGTTTTTTCCAATAGTTCTTTTGACCCTGTTTTGGGCTGCTATAGAGAAGAGGGGCTTCAGATGCTCTGGACGTTTCTGACAGAGCGAAGGGTCAGAACGAACGCCTCTTTTTCTGCCAGCCTGTTCCCAACTGGGATCTCCCGCTCTCCTCCCACTACCCACACTCACCTCCCCGGTTTTGTTCTTGCCTCTTCCACTGTTGAAGGGAGCCAAGAAAGAGCAAGGAAGCTAGAACACACCGGAACGTGTGAATTATGCCACTATGTCCAAAAAGGCCACCAATAAAATTAATAATAAAAAAGAATCTGTGGACTACTCTAGTTGCCAGTTCCCTTGATTATCAGTGGCTCCTCTGGTGACTGAAATAACCATCTCTTTGGGTTTTTTTCTTTCAGCTGATGGGAGGCTGCATGAAAGAATTCTCACAGGCATGAAGCCCTATGAATGCTTAGAGTGCGGGAAGAGTTTCAGTCAGAGCTCAAACCTTGACACCCATCACAGGATCCACACAGGAGAGAAGCCGTATACATGCCTAGAGTGCGGGAAGAGTTTCAGTCAGAGCTCACACCTTGACACCCATCACAGGATCCACACAGGAGAGAAGCCGTATAAATGCCTAGAGTGCGGGAAGAGTTTCAGTGAGAGTTCAAGCCTTCACGCCCATCACAGGACCCACACAGGAGAGAAGCCGTATAAATGCCTAGAGTGCGGGAAGAGTTTCAGTCAGAGCTCAAGCCTTGACAAACATCACAGGACCCACACAGGAGAGAAGCCGTATAAATGCCTAGAGTGCGGGAAGAGTTTCAGTCGGAGCTCAACCCTTGACGCCCATCACAGGATCCACACAGGAGAGAAGCCGTATACATGCCTAGAGTGCGGGAAGAGTTTCAGTCACAGATCACACCTTGTCGCCCATCACAGGACCCACACAGGAGAGAAGCCGTATACATGCCTAGAGTGCGGGAAGAGTTTCAGTCAGAACTCACAGCTTCACACCCATCACAGGACCCACACAGGAGAGAAGCCGTATAAATGCCTAGAGTGCGGGAAGAGTTTCAGTGAGAGCTCAACCCTTGACGCCCATCACAGGATACACACAGGAGAGAAGCCGTATACATGCCTAGAGTGCGGGAAGAGTTTCAGTCAGAGTTCAAACCTTGACACCCATCGCAGGATCCACACTGGTGAGAAGCCGTATAAATGCCTAGAGTGCGGGAAGAGTTTCAGTCACAGCTCAAGCCTTGACACCCATCACAGGACCCACACAGGAGAGAAGCCGTATAAATGCCTAGAGTGCGGGAAGAGTTTCAGTCGGAGCTCACACCTTGTCTCCCATCATAAGATGCACACAGGAGAGAAGCCGTATAAATGCCTAGAGTGCGGGAAGAGTTTCAGTGAGAGTTCAAGCCTTCACGCCCATCACAGGACCCACACAGGAGAGAAGCCGTATAAATGCCTAGAGTGCGGGAAGAATTTCAGTCAGAGCTCAGGCCTTGACAACCATCACAGGACCCACACAGGAGAGAAGCCGTATAAATGCCTAGAGTGCGGGAAGAGTTTCAGTCGGAGCTCACACCTTGTCTCCCATCATAAGATGCACACAGGAGAGAAGCCGTATAAATGCCTAGAGTGCGGGAAGAGTTTCAGTCGGAGCTCACACCTTGTCTCCCATCATAAGATGCACACAGGAGAGAAGCCCTATGAATGCTTAGAGTGCGGGAAGAGTTTCAGTCAGAGCTCACACGTTAACACCCATCACAGGATCCACACAGGCGAGAAGCCTTATAAATGCCTAGAGTGCGGGAAGAGTTTCAGTCAGAGCTCAAGCCTTGACAACCATCACAGGACCCACACAGGAGAGAAGCCGTATAAATGCCTAGAGTGCGGGAAGAGTTTCAGTCGGAGCTCAAGCCTTGACAACCATCACAGGACCCACACAGGAGAGAAGCCGTATACATGCCTAGAGTGCGGGAAGAGTTTCAGTCGGAGCTCAAGCCTTGACACCCATCACAGGACCCACACAGGAGAGAAGCCGTAAAAATGCCTAGAGTGCGGGAAGAGTTTCAGTCAGAGCTCAAGCCTTGACAAACATCACAGGACCCACACAGGAGAGAAGCCGTATAAATGCCTAGAGTGCGGGAAGAGTTTCAGTCGGAGCTCACACCTTGACACCCATCACAGGATCCACAAAGGAGAGAAGCCGTATAAATGCCTAGAGTGAGGGAAGAGTTTCAGTCACAGCTCAACCCTTGACACCTATCACAGGATCCACAAAGAAGAGAAGCCGTATAAATGCCTAGAGTGCGGGAAGAGTTTCAGTCACAGCTCAAACCTTGACGCCCATCACAGGACCCACACAGGAGAGAAGCCGTATAAATGCCTAGAGTGCGGGAAGAGTTTCAGTCGGAGCTCACACCTTGACACCCATCACAGGATCCACAAAGGAGAGAAGCCGTATAAATGCCTAGAGTGAGGGAAGAGTTTCAGTCACAGCTCAACCCTTGACACCTATCACAGGATCCACAAAGAAGAGAAGCCGTATAAATGCCTAGAGTGCGGGAAGAGTTTCAGTCACAGCTCAAACCTTGACGCCCATCACAGGACCCACACAGGAGAGAAGCCGTATAAATGCCTAGAGTGTGGGGTTTCAGTCGGAGCTCATACCTTGACGCCCATCACAGGATCCACACAGGAGAGAAGCCGTATACATGCCTAGAGTGCGGGAAGAGTTTCAGTCGGAGCTCATACCTTGACGCCCATCACAGGATCCACACTGGGAAGTAGCCTTTTAAATGCTTACAGTATAGGGAGGGCTTCCAGCATTCCAAATGCCTGAAATCGCATCAAAGAACAGAAATGGGGGAATCTTTTCAATCCAAGCATTTTCTGGAAAGTGGGAGGATTGTCAAATGGAGCACAGCCCTTCCTTTTCAAAGAATCAAGCAAGGGGGAAAGGTCTTTTCTCCGGGACCTGTGCAGTCTTTGCAGTTGAAGTTCCTAACCCCCTCCTCCGATCTTTGAAAAAAACAAAGATGTGGGGCACAGCTCTGCCCTCTTTGCCTGTCTCTCCTTGTTATCCTGAGGAAGCTTTGAGTCTGAGCACCTATGGGGTAGGAGGAACCCCCTGGCTCCCCCCTCCCCCCCCATGCTATGCCCAGTTTCCCCTGTGTCATGGAGTTCACCTGCATTGTGAAAATGACCTCTTTTTTCTGACCCTGTTTTGGGCTGCGATAGGCAGGAGGGGCTTCAGATGCTCTGGATGTTTGGGACAGAGCAAAGGGCGAGAAGGAACGTCTCTCTTTCTTGGATCCTAGATTCCTTCCTGGGTTTGTGATGAGGAGAGTCTTGCATGGGGATTTTTGAACCCAGTTTTACCAGGCGCCAATGACTGCATTTTAACTCCTCCTAGGTTTGTCCCTTTCTGCCTTCTCCCAAAGCTCTTCCTGTTCCCAGCTGGGATCTCCCCCCTCCCCCCCCCCTCGACTGATTTCCGGAGCTGCCCCATTTTTTATCTATTACTGATTAATATTGCAAATAAATAGAATAATAGAGATTCATGTTGTGACTTTTCCTTTGATAATGCCCATTTTGGTTGTAGTTTTCAGCTTTTATATTGCAGTTTGAAGCTTGTTCGTGTTCTGTCGGACTGACGCCTGGCATGGATTCGGAGCCGTGCCAGAATGGGAGCCACCAGCCCACACCCTCACTGCGCCCTGTGGGGTTGATTCCCCCCCCCTCCGGTAATTGTGCGCAAATCGGGGGATCGCTGCCCAAATCACACCCTGGCCTGCTTTGTTTCGGCCAACCTGAAAAACCAGGCACTTATTCCTCCTTCCTTTCCTCCTGCTCCCCTTCTCCACCAGCGTGGCTTTCCCCTTCCAAAAACGGAGCCAGAGACCCTCTCCCTCTGTCTCCGGTGGGGACGCATTTTGCGCTTCCCCAGACTGCGTTTCAAGCTGCTTGCTTTGAGGGGCGTGGCTCTTTTGCCCTGGCCCCGCCCCTAACTGGAGTCAACCCAGGATTGAGCTGATGGGAAGCTGCGTGAAAGAATTCTCACAGGCATGAAGCCCTTAAGGCTGCTCCAGACACTGGAGCCAGGGCAGAAGGCAGCAGCTTGGCTTTTGTCGGGAGCTGACCCCACCGGAATTGGAGTCACCAGCCTCTGCTCCACAGGCATCTCAACAGGAAAAAGATGGGGGGGGGGGATTGTTAACACCCCAGAATGCTCAGGGTTACCCAGAGTCCTTTTCATATATATATTAGCAGATTTGCATGTGATGTGCAAACCAGGCCACTATGTCCAAAAATAAACATTAAAAAATGAAGAATAAGGCCATCTAGGCCAACCCCTGCTCTTCAAACCACAGAAAACATGAAAGGGCTTTTATCTATGATTTATAACATACTTTAGGAAGCCACAACGGGTGACGCGCAAAGTTTATAGACAGTCTGGGGAACGGATCTGCAGTGCCAAATAGACAACGAAAGTTAGAACAAACCTTGGACCAAACTACCGTTTAAGACTATCTCTGCAAATCTGCAAAAAAATCGGTTTTTGTTGCTTTTCGCTGCCCTCAGTATATGCTGAATTCTCCTCGTGTGGGTCCTGTGGGGCTTCATCAGAATAAAACTTGCAAAGATACAACTTGAACAAATATGCACTTAATAAGCATTAAATTTTTCAAGCATGCCACAAGTCTCCAATACAAAGGAATACAACAGTGAGTCCTTCTATGTCCAAACGATAGTGTTTATCTACAAACTGGGGACTGCCCTGGGAATTAAAGGCCAGAAATCTACAAAAGAAGCTTCTGAAATATAGCTTCTTTGGTAGATTTTTTACCTTTAATTCCCAGGCCAATCCCCAGTTTGTAGCTCAACACTGTCATTCCAGGTAGTAGCCCTGCAATAATGGTAATAATAATAACAACAACAATAAAAAAATACTGAATGATGCAAAACTGATTCCCCATTTGAAATTCCTGCCCATCTCCTCTGCAGGGGTGTTGTGAGCAGAGGCTCTTCTGTGAGTTGCTTCTTCTCCCCGTGGCTGCTTGAGCTGAAACAGGAACTCAGCAGAGGGACCGATCAAGCCCTGGGATGAGGAGGAGCCCTTGGGGAAGAGGGGATGCGAGGCACTGTTGCATTGCAAGCATCCTAAGAAACCAGAGACAGCTTCTGAAATGCTACTTTGTTCTCACCCTACATTAAAACTGAGACTCCAGCAAACACTGGCTCCCATCTCCCAGACTCCACCCTCCACTTCCTCTCTCCTTCAAGACACTACCACCAGTATATTGGCGATAGCTCCTCCTAGTTCTCGTCCTACACCACCTCCTCCTCCTCCTTCTTGCAGCCTTACTGTTGAAATTCTTCTTTTGGCAGTGAGCACACACCCCTGACAGTCCACAAGCCACCTGGTCACATTGTTCTCCGCTATGGCGAGACGTGTTAATTTTCTATTTACATTATAGCTACTGTTCCGCAATTTGCCTCTATACACATATATTTGCATAGGCAAATAGATGGCCTCTTCTGAGTTTATTGTTGCTATCGTAAGCCACCACTACAAAGAACCCTGTTGGGGATTTATTTTTCCATGATCCAAAGTCATGATAGGTCTGAAAGGAAAAGGACCTTCATATGGGAAGAGGTTTGGTGGTTCATTGTGGGGGGGTTTTCATATGCAGAGAGTCGCTTGGACGTGCTTTCGACTGGTTATGAACACAACTTCCTACAAATTCTCAAACAAGTAGGCTTAACTAAGAATGTGTAATTCCTTGAATTACTGGACTTTTAACCCCAGAAAGTGCCACAAAATTTCATTCCAAACATGTTAATGTGATACATTTAAATTTTTTGCTCAGGTAGCTGAGAGAATAAGCTGTTCATAGAATCGCTCACATGTCAAGATCAGAAAGACCTCTTTGAGCGGCTGCCGAGTCGGTCAGGGAGTTCAGCCAAACAAGCTGAGTGAGTAGGACTACTCCAGTAGCAACCAACCCACAGAAAAACAGAAGGAAGCCCAACACTTCTCCTTGCCGGAGTACAATGGCAGCAGGAGAACAACATTTGTGTAAACATATCCTTGCCAACTCTATTTTAAAAAGTTCAGGTACCAGGTTACGGGAAAGACTTTCTTCTGCTGGAGGTCCCGGGGAGCTTTGCTGCCAGTCAGTGTCAACAATACTGGGCTAGATGGACCAAGAGCCTAAGCTAGTATAAGACAGAAGGGAAGGGCCATAGCTCAGTGGTAAGAGCTCTGAAGGCAGGAAGTCCCTGGTTCAACTCCCAGCAATTCCAGGTAGGGGTGGAAAAACACCAGCCTGAAACCCTGGAGAGCCGCTGCTGCTGCTGCCACCACTCAGTCAGTGTTGACAATACTGGGCTAGGTGGACCAACAATCCGGTCAGGAGAAGGCAGCTTCTAATGTTCCCTTTAGGACATCCCAGATTCTAGATTTCACACACACCTAACATTCCTAGAGTCTTGGTATTTAGAGGTCTGTATATGACATGAGAGCACTCTTCAAATACTTAAAAGGCTGTCACACAGTGGAGGGCCAGGATCTCTTCTCGATCCTCCCAGAGTGCAGGACATGGAATAACAGGCTCAAGTTACAGGAAGCCAGATTCCGGCTGGACATCAGGAAAAACGTCCTGGCTGTTAGAGCAGTACGATAATGGAACCAGTTACCTGGGGAGGTTGTGGTCTCTCCCACACTAGAGGCCTTCAAGAGGCAGCTGGACAAGCATCTGTCAGGGGTGCTTTAGGGTGGATTCCTGCACTGAGCAGGGGGTTGGACTCGATGGCCTTGTAGGCCCCTTCCAACTCTGCCATTCTATGATTCTATAATCCCTCTTAACAATCTCTTCTGTTACCAACAATTGCATGAGGAACCTGTT
Organism: Elgaria multicarinata webbii; assembly: GCF_023053635.1. Classification (NCBI taxonomy): domain Eukaryota; kingdom Metazoa; phylum Chordata; class Lepidosauria; order Squamata; family Anguidae; genus Elgaria; species Elgaria multicarinata. Next base: position 11,563,147 of record NC_086191.1, on the reverse strand, counting down.
GAGAGGTGCATGCAAAATGTTGTCTTTCTTTGGGAACATTAATCTGCTTTTGCTATTTTAAAATTAAATTTGAAGCCATTTTACTACCATGCCTGTTAGCCAAAAAGGATTCCATGGCTGCCAAAAAGATCATGGCAGCCCATGTCCTGAGGCTTACGATCTAGTAGACAAAGTGAGGAGGAAAGCTCAGGGCCCAGTTCCACTACTCAGGCACTAGGGAGGAAGAGATGCAGACAACAGTATCTAGAAAAAGTGCCTGAAATGTAACCTTACAAAAATGGAATTCCCAGGTGTTGCATCTAGAAATTTAGCTGTGGTTTTATGTTTGCAGCACCACCACCACACTTGTTATACAGAATATAAAATTACTTATACGTAAGTAGGCATGTACATGATAGCACTGCCACTCACTTTTCCTGGCATAAGTAGAAAACATTTCCACTAACTAAATCAAAATCATTCCTCTTTGCCCTTGTTTTCTGTTTGAGAACTATACACCACCCCCTCTGTCATGGCTTTGGGGGGAAAATACTTCCTTCCATACATCTAAAACACATATAGAAGCAGCCAGTGAAGGCCGGCCCTATCATATGGCAGAGGGAGGAGTCCACATTAGCCAGCAAATGAATGATGAGGAGGGAAGCTAGTGAGAGTTAGAGGCCAGAGATATGTGTGTGTGTGTGTGACACGGTCTGCCCCATTCCCACTGCATCAGAATAGCTTGTTTCTCTTCTTTGACCAAGTGCATCTCTGACTCACCTGAACAAGAGAAAAAAAGCAGCTCTATGGACAGACCCCACTCAGTCACAGATCTGTAAATCCCTGCTGAGTGTTCTGGGCTTCCAAAATTAATAGTATGATCTCTGAAACACCCCTCAAGCCAAATAACACAAAGTGGCACCATAAAACATATATATTTATTGCTCAGCTTTAAAGAATAACAACATTTGTAATGATAAAACGAGCAAAACGCATTACATGCAATGCAATTAGAACGATCACAAGCATAATAGAAATAGTGGCTAATAAATTTCTTAATAAAATTTAAGTTTAATTCTTCAACAAAGCAGCCATCATTAAGATCATATAGTCATATATCTAGCAGGCATGTTTGGCAGACCTTAGGTATTCAAGTTTGGTAGGTTTGTCATTCTTCCAGGATCTCTCTGAGCAATAAGATCAAACTCTCACTCTTTATCATCACTGTTGAATTGGTCTGAGGTTTTGGACATGGTCATGCCCACCACTCCTAGTTCCATCACCCAATTCAAATGGGATTCCCTCCAAATGCAGCTAGCGTGCAGAGGAAGAGGCCATGTAAGTCTTTGGCCGACCAGCCAAGGCAGCGTCCCCAGTCCATAGCTGGAGAAAAGGAGTGAAAATGTATAATTACAAATGAGAAGGAATAAAATGCCAGAAGTGACACAATGTAAACCTTACTAGCTGCGATATTTAGAGAGCAACCTTATTTCAGGAGGCGTAAAACTCAGGCTGCATTTCAATATTGTTTGCTCATTCATTTTACAGGACAAATGGTGGGAGGGGACAAGGGTGGCAGAGGTGGATTGTTGCTCATGAATACTCACAGCTTGCTCTTACTCCTCATGAGTAGACCCTTCCAGCCTTGATCCTTTTGACACTCCATAGCAGCTTCACTTCTTTGATGCTCCGCAGCACCGAAAGCAGCATTAAAAAAGATAAACATCATTAAACAGTCCAAGGGGAGAGGTACTTCCCTGGCCAACGAGAGGACTTTTCTCTAACCTAACATTTCCCTGTCGCAAGACAACCGCTTTGAGGTCTGTTACGGAACAGACTGGAAGGTTGAAATGCTCCCCCACAGCTTCATTGGTGTTACCCTTTTTCATGTCCAATTTGGGCCCTTTTGTTCTCCCGCGTGAGATCATGGGCACACAACACGGCAACATATGTATGGCAGACCTATTGCCACGCTTCCTGAGCACATGCTCCCACACCTGCCAATCTCAAACAGCTGCTCATAACCAAAAATACATCACCTCAAAGACAAAACAGCACTAGAAGCCGGCCATGCAACTAACACCGCTACCAGCTCTGTCCTCACATCTACCCAGATAACACAATCACTGGACCCAACGGGTGCAGACACACGGTCCGGAGATCATACGACTGCACGTCTTCAAACATAGTACACGCCATCACATGTCAGAAACACCCTTCTATCATGTACATAAGCCAAACTGGACAGCCCTTACATAGGAGAATAAAATGGAAAAATTGGACATGAATAAAGGTAGCCCCGACAAATCTGTGGGGGAGCACTTCATCCTTCCCAGTCATTTGGAAACAGGCCTCCATGTGGCTGTCCTATAACAGAGAACTATCAGAGACTGAATCACATGTGTGCCTTGACAAGTGACATACATTGTAAAGTTTGAAATTTGTCTGCCTGTGGTTCTGTAGGCAAAGGTTGAGTCTGGCTCATGAATACTCACAGCTGGTTCCTTCTCCTCATGAGTAGACCCTTCCAGCTTTGTCCCCCTTTATCATTCCAAGGCAGCATGTCTTCTTTGGTGCTCCGTAGCCCCGGAAAAAGAAAGGGGAAGAAATTACGATTCCTGTGGGACAGAATCTTCCTCCCCATGAGCAGGCTCTTCCTTCTGAGTGACCCCTGGCAGGTGTGGAACTCAGCGTTAAGCACAGCCAAACCCATGCAGGGCCGGCTTGCTGGGCGTTTGTCTACCCTGGCGCTACTCTTAAAAGTCAGTTGCAATCAGGTAGGAAGTAATCGTCATATCAAAACTGAAAGGGACACCTACGATATTAAAGAGTATGACCAGCAAGATGGAACCTGGACTCCACGCACTGTAATGACTCAGCCATTTGGAGGATCTGTTCACACGATCTGCTCAAGCCAAGTGCCAAGGTTTTCAACTTAACGATGAACGCCGACTCTGAGGTGTCCCGTTGACTTCTGTCTCTAATGTTTCTCCCATGCAAGACAGCCAATTTGGGGTCCCTTACCGGAAGACCTGGAAGGTTGAAATGTTCCCCCACAGGTATGTGGGTAGTACATTTTTTTTAATTGTCCAAATGGTGCCCATTTATTCTCGTGCGTAATCTCAAAGGAACCGCAATACGCCCTGGCACCACATTTCGCCAACCTATGTACGGCAGACCTAGAGCCACGCTTCCTGAGCACACGCTCCAGAGACCACTCCTCCTCACCTGCCAATCTCACACAGCTGCTCACGTCCAACAATGGACCGCCTCAAAGACACAAGAACACTAGGACCCGGCCTTTCTACCATGGACAGAAGCCATTTACGCAGGAGAATAAATGGGCACCAATTGCACGTTAAAAAACATAACACCCACAAACCAGTGGGGGAGCATTTCAACCATCCAGGTCATTCGGAAAGAGATCTCAAAGTGGCTGTCTTGCAAGAGAGAAACGTTAGAGACAGATTTTGCTGCGAGACGTCAGAGTTGAGATACATCCATAAGTTGAAAACCTTGGCACTTGGCTAGAACAGATCATGTGAACAGTTCCTCTGAACGGCTACGCCATGACAGTGTGTAGAGTCCAGGTCCCATCTTGCAGTTCATGTTCTTTAACGTTCTCCCCATGAATGGGAGACTTGCCAGGCATTCTGAATGCAGGAACTAGACTCTAGCCTCCTGATAAAGGGAAGACATGTGTGGCAAATGTAAATCCTGGCACTACGTTCTGTATTCCAATGAAGGGAAGACATATGTAAATTCTATCATTAAAGTGTGCCATTCCTGTAAAGGGAACAAAGGCCTTGCACATGTAAATCCTGGCGCTAAAATCTGCTATTCCCAAAAAGGGAAGACATGTGTGGCTTGTGTAAATCTTGGCACTAAGTTCTGCAATTCCCATGAAGGGAAGACATGTGTGGCACATATAAATCCTGGCACTAAGTTCTGTATTCCCATGAAGGGAAAACACGTGTAAATTCTATAATTAAAGTGTGCCATTCCCGTAAAGGGAACACAGGCCTTGCACATGTAAATCCTGGCTCTAAAATCTGCTATTCCCATAAAGGGAAGACATGTGTGGCACATATAAATCCTGGCCCTAAGTTCTGCCATTCCCGTAAAGGGAACACAGACCTTGCACGTGTAACCACTGGCACTAAGTTCTAAAATTCCCATGAAGGGAAGACATGTCTGGCACATATAAATCCTGGCCCTAAGTTCTGCAATTCCCACAAAGGGAAGACATGTCTGGCACATATAAATCCTGGCCCTAAGTTCTGCAATTCCCACGAAGTGAAGACATATCTGGCACATATAAATCCTGGCCCTAAGTTCTGCAATTCCCATAAAGGGAAGACATGTGTGGCTTGTGTAAATCCTGGCACTAAGTTCTGCCATTTCCATGAAGGGAAAATACGTGTAAATTCTATCATTAAAGTGTGCCATTCCCGTAAAGGGAACACAGGCCTTGCACGTGTAAATCCTGGCACTAAGTTCTGCCGTAAAGGGAACATAGGCCTTGCACATGTAAATCCTGGCGCTAAAAGCTGCTATTCCCATAAATGTGTGGCTTGTGTAAATCCTGGCACTAAGTTCTGCCATTCCCATGAAGGGAAGACATCCCTAGCATGTGTGATGTTCAGTTCTCATCTCCTTCATGCCCAGAAATGGGGACTGGCCTGGAACGTGGTATCAGCGACCTTTCCAGGCGTCCTTTGAACAGAAGCTGCGTTTCACTTGTCGTTGAACTTGTCCAGCGGGGGATGAAGAGAGGAAGAAGCAGCCGTGGAATTCTTCAGCCCTCCTGCCAAAGCAACATCCTGAGTCCATAGCTGGAGACACACAGAAGCTGCAGTAAAGGAGTTAAAAGGTATCATTACAATGGCGGAAAAAGGAAACACTAGAACGAATACAAGGTCAACCATAAGAGCTGTGAGATCCAGACAGGCCCTTTACTTTCCCCCAATTTCCCCAAACTGAAGCTGTGTCTCAATACAATTCGTTTCCTCAGTTGTTCTTCAAGAAACCTGGCTTGAGGGGGAAGGGGGAAGCAAAAGTGCCCAAAGATCTCTTCTTTAGCCTGCAGACCATGTGGGTAGTGTCTTCAGGCGAAGGAAAAGAGCTCCATGGAAACTCTCCATCCAGCGAAAGTATTGGTAAGAGGGATATAAAGTCTGCCTGTGGTTCTGTAGGCACAGGTTGAGTCTGGCTCATGAATACTCACAGCTGGTTCCTTCTCCTCATGAGTAGACCCTTCCAGCTTTGTCCCCCTTTATCATTCCAAGGCAGCATGTCTTCTTTGGTGCTCCGTAGCCCCGGAAAAAGAAAGGGGAAGAAATTACGATTCCTGTGGGACAGAATCTTCCTCCCCATGAGCAGGCTCTTCCTTCTGAGTGACCCCTGGCAGGTGTGGAACTCAGCGTAAGCACAGCCAAACCCATGCAGGGCCGGCTTGCTGGGCATTTGTCTACCCTGGCGCTACTCTTAAAAGTCAGTTGCAATCAGGTAGGAAGTAAACGTCATATCAAAACTGATAGGGACACCTACGATATTAAAGAGTATGACCAGCAAGATGGAACCTGGACTCCACGCACTGTAATGACTCAGCCATTTGGAGGATCTGTTCACACGATCTGCTCAAGCCAAGTGCCAAGGTTTTCAACTTAACGATGAACGCCGACTCTGAGGTGTCCCGTTGACTTCTGTCTCTAATGTTTCTCCCATGCAAGACAGCCAATTTGGGGTCCCTTACCGGAAGACCTGGAAGGTTGAAATGTTCCCCCACAGGTATGTGGGTAGTACGGGTTTTTTAATTGTCCAAATGGTGCCCATTTATTCTCGTGCGTAATCTCAAAGGAACCACAATACGCCCTGGCACCACATTTCGCCAACCTATGTACGGCAGACCTAGAGCCACGCTTCCTGAGCACACGCTCCAGAGACCACTCCTCCTCACCTGCCAATCTCACACAGCTGCTCACGTCCAACAATGGACCGCCTCAAAGACACAAGAACACTAGGACCCGGCCTTTCTACCATGGACAGAAGCCATTTACGCAGGAGAATAAATGGGCACCAATTGCACGTTAAAAAACATAACACCCACAAACCAGTGGGGGAGCATTTCAACCATCCAGGTCATTCGGAAAGAGATCTCAAAGTGGCTGTCTTGCAAAAGAGAAACGTTAGAGACAGATTTTGCTGCGAGACGTTAGAGTTGAGATACATCCATAAGTTGAAAACCTTGGCACTTGGCTAGAAAAGATCATGTGAACAGTTCCTCTGAACGGCTACGCCATGACAGTGTGTAGAGTCCAGGTCCCATCTTGCAGTTCATGTTCTTTAACGTTCTCCCCATGAATGGGAGACTTGCCAGGCATTTCTGAATGCAGGAACTAGACTCTAGCCTCCTGATAAAGGGAAGACGTGTGTGGCAAATGTAAATCCTGGCACTAAGTTCTGTATTCCCATGAAGGGAAGACATGTGTAAATTCTATCATTAAAGTGTGCCATTCCTGTAAAGGGAACAAAGGCCTTGCACATGTAAATCCTGGCGCTAAAATCTGCTATTCCCAAAAAGGGAAGACATGTGTGGCTTGTGTAAATCTTGGCACTAAGTTCTGCAATTCCCATGAAGGGAAGACATGTGTGGCACATATAAATCCTGGCACTAAGTTCTGTATTCCCATGAAGGGAAAACACGTGTAAATTCTATAATTAAAGTGTGCCATTCCCGTAAAGGGAACACAGGCCTTGCACATGTAAATCCTGGCTCTAAAATCTGCTATTCCCATAAAGGGAAGACATGTGTGGCACATATAAATCCTGGCCCTAAGTTCTGCCATTCCCGTAAAGGGAACACAGACCTTGCACGTGTAACCACTGGCACTAAGTTCTAAAATTCCCATGAAGGGAAGACATGTCTGGCACATATAAATCCTGGCCCTAAGTTCTGCAATTCCCACGAAGGGAAGACATGTCTGGCACATATAAATCCTGGCCCTAAGTTCTGCAATTCCCACGAAGTGAAGACATATCTGGCACATATAAATCCTGGCCCTAAGTTCTGCAATTCCCATAAAGGGAAGACATGTGTGGCTTGTGTAAATCCTGGCACTAAGTTCTGCCATTTCCATGAAGGGAAAATACGTGTAAATTCTATCATTAAAGTGTGCCATTCCCGTAAAGGGAACACAGGCCTTGCACGTGTAAATCCTGGCACTAAGTTCTGCCGTAAAGGGAACATAGGCCTTGCACATGTAAATCCTGGCGCTAAAAGCTGCTATTCCCATAAATGTGTGGCTTGTGTAAATCCTGGCACTAAGTTCTGCCATTCCCATGAAGGGAAGACATCCCTAGCATGTGTGATGTTCAGTTCTCATCTCCTTCATGCCCAGAAATGGGGACTGGCCTGGAACGTGGTATCAGCGACCTTTCCAGGCGTCCTTTGAACAGAAGCTGCGTTTCACTTGTCGTTGAACTTGTCCAGCGGGGGATGAAGAGAGGAAGAAGCAGCCGTGGAATTCTTCAGCCCTCCTGCCAAAGCAACATCCTGAGTCCATAGCTGGAGACACACAGAAGCTGCAGTAAAGGAGTTAAAAGGTATCATTACAATGGCGGAAAAAGGAAACACTAGAACGAATACAAGGTCAACCATAAGAGCTGTGAGATCCAGACAGGCCCTTTACTTTCCCCCAATTTCCCCAAACTGAAGCTGTGTCTCAATACAATTCGTTTCCTCAGTTGTTCTTCAAGAAACCTGGCTTGAGGGGGAAGGGGGAAGCAAAAGTGTCCAAAGATCTCTTCTTTAGCCTGCAGACCATGTGGGTAGTGTCTTCAGGCGAAGGAAAAGAGCTCCATGGAAACTCTCCATCCAGCGAAAGTATTGGTAAGAGGGATATAAAGTCTGCCTGTGGTTCTGTAGGCACAGGTTGAGTCTGGCTCATGAATACTCACAGCTGGTTCCTTCTCCTCATGAGTAGACCCTTCCAGCTTTGTCCCCCTTTATCATTCCAAGGCAGCATGTCTTCTTTGGTGCTCCGTAGCCCCGGAAAAAGAAAGGGGAAGAAATTACGATTCCTGTGGGACAGAATCTTCCTCCCCATGAGCAGGCTCTTCCTTCTGAGTGACCCCTGGCAGGTGTGGAACTCAGCGTAAGCACAGCCAAACCCATGCAGGGCCGGCTTGCTGGGCATTTGTCTACCCTGGCGCTACTCTTAAAAGTCAGTTGCAATCAGGTAGGAAGTAAACGTCATATCAAAACTGATAGGGACACCTACGATATTAAAGAGTATGACCAGCAAGATGGAACCTGGACTCCACGCACTGTAATGACTCAGCCATTTGGAGGATCTCTTCACACGATCTGCTCAAGCCAAGTGCCAAGGTTTTCAACTTAACGATGAACGCCGACTCTGAGGTGTCCCGTTGACTTCTGTCTCTAATGTTTCTCCCATGCAAGACAGCCAATTTGGGGTCCCTTACCGGAAGACCTGGAAGGTTGAAATGTTCCCCCACAGGTATGTGGGTAGTACGGGTTTTTTAATTGTCCAAATGGTGCCCATTTATTCTCGTGCGTAATCTCAAAGGAACCGCAATACGCCCTGGCACCACATTTCGCCAACCTATGTACGGCAGACCTAGAGCCACGCTTCCTGAGCACACGCTCCAGAGACCACTCCTCCTCACCTGCCAATCTCACACAGCTGCTCACGTCCAACAATGGACCGCCTCAAAGACACAAGAACACTAGGACCCAGCCTTTCTACCATGGACAGAAGCCATTTACGCAGGAGAATAAATGGGCACCAATTGCACGTTAAAAAACATAACACCCACAAACCAGTGGGGGAGCATTTCAACCATCCAGGTCATTCGGAAAGAGATCTCAAAGTGGCTGTCTTGCAAGAGAGAAACGTTAGAGACAGATTTTGCTGCGAGACGTCAGAGTTGAGATACATCCATAAGTTGAAAACCTTGGCACTTGGCTAGAACAGATCATGTGAACAGTTCCTCTGAACGGCTACGCCATGACAGTGTGTAGAGTCCAGGTCCCATCTTGCAGTTCATGTTCTTTAACGTTCTCCCCATGAATGGGAGACTTGCCAGGCATTCTGAATGCAGGAACTAGACTCTAGCCTCCTGATAAAGGGAAGACATGTGTGGCAAATGTAAATCCTGGCACTACGTTCTGTATTCCAATGAAGGGAAGACATATGTAAATTCTATCATTAAAGTGTGCCATTCCTGTAAAGGGAACAAAGGCCTTGCACATGTAAATCCTGGCGCTAAAATCTGCTATTCCCAAAAAGGGAAGACATGTGTGGCTTGTGTAAATCTTGGCACTAAGTTCTGCAATTCCCATGAAGGGAAGACATGTGTGGCACATATAAATCCTGGCACTAAGTTCTGTATTCCCATGAAGGGAAAACACGTGTAAATTCTATAATTAAAGTGTGCCATTCCCGTAAAGGGAACACAGGCCTTGCACATGTAAATCCTGGCTCTAAAATCTGCTATTCCCATAAAGGGAAGACATGTGTGGCACATATAAATCCTGGCCCTAAGTTCTGCCATTCCCGTAAAGGGAACACAGACCTTGCACGTGTAACCACTGGCACTAAGTTCTAAAATTCCCATGAAGGGAAGACATGTCTGGCACATATAAATCCTGGCCCTAAGTTCTGCAATTCCCACGAAGGGAAGACATGTCTGGCACATATAAATCCTGGCCCTAAGTTCTGCAATTCCCACGAAGTGAAGACATATCTGGCACATATAAATCCTGGCCCTAAGTTCTGCAATTCCCATAAAGGGAAGACATGTGTGGCTTGTGTAAATCCTGGCACTAAGTTCTGCCATTTCCATGAAGGGAAAATACGTGTAAATTCTATCATTAAAGTGTGCCATTCCCGCAAAGGGAACACAGGCCTTGCACGTGTAAATCCTGGCACTAAGTTCTGCCGTAAAGGGAACATAGGCCTTGCACATGTAAATCCTGGCGCTAAAAGCTGCTATTCCCATAAATGTGTGGCTTGTGTAAATCCTGGCACTAAGTTCTGCCATTCCCATGAAGGGAAGACATCCCTAGCATGTGTGATGTTCAGTTCTCATCTCCTTCATGCCCAGAAATGGGGACTGGCCTGGAACGTGGTATCAGCGACCTTTCCAGGCGTCCTTTGAACAGAAGCTGCGTTTCACTTGTCGTTGAACTTGTCCAGCGGGGGATGAAGAGAGGAAGAAGCAGCCGTGGAATTCTTCAGCCCTCCTGCCAAAGCAACATCCTGAGTCCATAGCTGGAGACACACAGAAGCTGCAGTAAAGGAGTTAAAAGGTATCATTACAATGGCGGAAAAAGGAAACACTAGAACGAATACAAGGTCAACCATAAGAGCTGTGAGATCCAGACAGGCCCTTTACTTTCCCCCAATTTCCCCAAACTGAAGCTGTGTCTCAATACAATTCGTTTCCTCAGTTGTTCTTCAAGAAACCTGGCTTGAGGGGGAAGGGGGAAGCAAAAGTGCCCAAAAATCTCTTCTTTAGCCTGCAGACCATGTGGGTAGTGTCTTCAGGCGAAGGAAAAGAGCTCCATGGAAACTCTCCATCCAGCGAAAGTATTGGTAAGAGGGATATAAAGTCTGCCTGTGGTTCTGTAGGCACAGGTTGAGTCTGGCTCATGAATACTCACAGCTGGTTCCTTCTCCTCATGAGTAGACCCTTCCAGCTTTGTCCCCCTTTATCATTCCAAGGCAGCATGTCTTCTTTGGTGCTCCGTAGCCCCGGAAAAAGAAAGGGGAAGAAATTACGATTCCTGTGGGACAGAATCTTCCTCCCCATGAGCAGGCTCTTCCTTCTGAGTGACCCCTGGCAGGTGTGGAACTCAGCGTAAGCACAGCCAAACCCATGCAGGGCCGGCTTGCTGGGCATTTGTCTACCCTGGCGCTACTCTTAAAAGTCAGTTGCAATCAGGTAGGAAGTAAACGTCATATCAAAACTGATAGGGACACCTACGATATTAAAGAGTATGACCAGCAAGATGGAACCTGGACTCCACGCACTGTAATGACTCAGCCATTTGGAGGATCTGTTCACACGATCTGCTCAAGCCAAGTGCCAAGGTTTTCAACTTAACGATGAACGCCGACTCTGAGGTGTCCCGTTGACTTCTGTCTCTAATGTTTCTCCCATGCAAGACAGCCAATTTGGGGTCCCTTACCGGAAGACCTGGAAGGTTGAAATGTTCCCCCACAGGTATGTGGGTAGTACGGGTTTTTTAATTGTCCAAATGGTGCCCATTTATTCTCGTGCGTAATCTCAAAGGAACCACAATACGCCCTGGCACCACATTTCGCCAACCTATGTACGGCAGACCTAGAGCCACGCTTCCTGAGCACACGCTCCAGAGACCACTCCTCCTCACCTGCCAATCTCACACAGCTGCTCACGTCCAACAATGGACCGCCTCAAAGACACAAGAACACTAGGACCCAGCCTTTCTACCATGGACAGAAGCCATTTACGCAGGAGAATAAATGGGCACCAATTGCACGTTAAAAAACATAACACCCACAAACCAGTGGGGGAGCATTTCAACCATCCAGGTCATTCGGAAAGAGATCTCAAAGTGGCTGTCTTGCAAAAGAGAAACGTTAGAGACAGATTTTGCTGCGAGACGTTAGAGTTGAGATACATCCATAAGTTGAAAACCTTGGCACTTGGCTAGAAAAGATCATGTGAACAGTTCCTCTGAACGGCTACGCCATGACAGTGTGTAGAGTCCAGGTCCCATCTTGCAGTTCATGTTCTTTAACGTTCTCCCCATGAATGGGAGACTTGCCAGGCATTTCTGAATGCAGGAACTAGACTCTAGCCTCCTGATAAAGGGAAGACGTGTGTGGCAAATGTAAATCCTGGCACTAAGTTCTGTATTCCCATGAAGGGAAGACATGTGTAAATTCTATCATTAAAGTGTGCCATTCCTGTAAAGGGAACAAAGGCCTTGCACATGTAAATCCTGGCGCTAAAATCTGCTATTCCCAAAAAGGGAAGACATGTGTGGCTTGTGTAAATCTTGGCACTAAGTTCTGCAATTCCCATGAAGGGAAGACATGTGTGGCACATATAAATCCTGGCACTAAGTTCTGTATTCCCATGAAGGGAAAACACGTGTAAATTCTATAATTAAAGTGTGCCATTCCCGTAAAGGGAACACAGGCCTTGCACATGTAAATCCTGGCTCTAAAATCTGCTATTCCCATAAAGGGAAGACATGTGTGGCACATATAAATCCTGGCCCTAAGTTCTGCCATTCCCGTAAAGGGAACACAGACCTTGCACGTGTAACCACTGGCACTAAGTTCTAAAATTCCCATGAAGGGAAGACATGTCTGGCACATATAAATCCTGGCCCTAAGTTCTGCAATTCCCACGAAGGGAAGACATGTCTGGCACATATAAATCCTGGCCCTAAGTTCTGCAATTCCCACGAAGTGAAGACATATCTGGCACATATAAATCCTGGCCCTAAGTTCTGCAATTCCCATAAAGGGAAGACATGTGTGGCTTGTGTAAATCCTGGCACTAAGTTCTGCCATTTCCATGAAGGGAAAATACGTGTAAATTCTATCATTAAAGTGTGCCATTCCCGTAAAGGGAACACAGGCCTTGCACGTGTAAATCCTGGCACTAAGTTCTGCCGTAAAGGGAACATAGGCCTTGCACATGTAAATCCTGGCGCTAAAAGCTGCTATTCCCATAAATGTGTGGCTTGTGTAAATCCTGGCACTAAGTTCTGCCATTCCCATGAAGGGAAGACATCCCTAGCATGTGTGATGTTCAGTTCTCATCTCCTTCATGCCCAGAAATGGGGACTGGCCTGGAACGTGGTATCAGCGACCTTTCCAGGCGTCCTTTGAACAGAAGCTGCGTTTCACTTGTCGTTGAACTTGTCCAGCGGGGGATGAAGAGAGGAAGAAGCAGCCGTGGAATTCTTCAGCCCTCCTGCCAAAGCAACATCCTGAGTCCATAGCTGGAGACACACAGAAGCTGCAGTAAAGGAGTTAAAAGGTATCATTACAATGGCGGAAAAAGGAAACACTAGAACGAATACAAGGTCAACCATAAGAGCTGTGAGATCCAGACAGGCCCTTTACTTTCCCCCAATTTCCCCAAACTGAAGCTGTGTCTCAATACAATTCGTTTCCTCAGTTGTTCTTCAAGAAACCTGGCTTGAGGGGGAAGGGGGAAGCAAAAGTGTCCAAAGATCTCTTCTTTAGCCTGCAGACCATGTGGGTAGTGTCTTCAGGCGAAGGAAAAGAGCTCCATGGAAACTCTCCATCCAGCGAAAGTATTGGTAAGAGGGATATAAAGTCTGCCTGTGGTTCTGTAGGCACAGGTTGAGTCTGGCTCATGAATACTCACAGCTGGTTCCTTCTCCTCATGAGTAGACCCTTCCAGCTTTGTCCCCCTTTATCATTCCAAGGCAGCATGTCTTCTTTGGTGCTCCGTAGCCCCGGAAAAAGAAAGGGGAAGAAATTACGATTCCTGTGGGACAGAATCTTCCTCCCCATGAGCAGGCTCTTCCTTCTGAGTGACCCCTGGCAGGTGTGGAACTCAGCGTAAGCACAGCCAAACCCATGCAGGGCCGGCTTGCTGGGCATTTGTCTACCCTGGCGCTACTCTTAAAAGTCAGTTGCAATCAGGTAGGAAGTAAACGTCATATCAAAACTGATAGGGACACCTACGATATTAAAGAGTATGACCAGCAAGATGGAACCTGGACTCCACGCACTGTAATGACTCAGCCATTTGGAGGATCTCTTCACACGATCTGCTCAAGCCAAGTGCCAAGGTTTTCAACTTAACGATGAACGCCGACTCTGAGGTGTCCCGTTGACTTCTGTCTCTAATGTTTCTCCCATGCAAGACAGCCAATTTGGGGTCCCTTACCGGAAGACCTGGAAGGTTGAAATGTTCCCCCACAGGTATGTGGGTAGTACGGGTTTTTTAATTGTCCAAATGGTGCCCATTTATTCTCGTGCGTAATCTCAAAGGAACCGCAATACGCCCTGGCACCACATTTCGCCAACCTATGTACGGCAGACCTAGAGCCACGCTTCCTGAGCACACGCTCCAGAGACCACTCCTCCTCACCTGCCAATCTCACACAGCTGCTCACGTCCAACAATGGACCGCCTCAAAGACACAAGAACACTAGGACCCGGCCTTTCTACCATGGACAGAAGCCATTTACGCAGGAGAATAAATGGGCACCAATTGCACGTTAAAAAACATAACACCCACAAACCAGTGGGGGAGCATTTCAACCATCCAGGTCATTCGGAAAGAGATCTCAAAGTGGCTGTCTTGCAAGAGAGAAACGTTAGAGACAGATTTTGCTGCGAGACGTCAGAGTTGAGATACATCCATAAGTTGAAAACCTTGGCACTTGGCTAGAACAGATCATGTGAACAGTTCCTCTGAACGGCTACGCCATGACAGTGTGTAGAGTCCAGGTCCCATCTTGCAGTTCATGTTCTTTAACGTTCTCCCCATGAATGGGAGACTTGCCAGGCATTCTGAATGCAGGAACTAGACTCTAGCCTCCTGATAAAGGGAAGACATGTGTGGCAAATGTAAATCCTGGCACTACGTTCTGTATTCCAATGAAGGGAAGACATATGTAAATTCTATCATTAAAGTGTGCCATTCCTGTAAAGGGAACAAAGGCCTTGCACATGTAAATCCTGGCGCTAAAATCTGCTATTCCCAAAAAGGGAAGACATGTGTGGCTTGTGTAAATCTTGGCACTAAGTTCTGCAATTCCCATGAAGGGAAGACATGTGTGGCACATATAAATCCTGGCACTAAGTTCTGTATTCCCATGAAGGGAAAACACGTGTAAATTCTATAATTAAAGTGTGCCATTCCCGTAAAGGGAACACAGGCCTTGCACATGTAAATCCTGGCTCTAAAATCTGCTATTCCCATAAAGGGAAGACATGTGTGGCACATATAAATCCTGGCCCTAAGTTCTGCCATTCCCGTAAAGGGAACACAGACCTTGCACGTGTAACCACTGGCACTAAGTTCTAAAATTCCCATGAAGGGAAGACATGTCTGGCACATATAAATCCTGGCCCTAAGTTCTGCAATTCCCACGAAGGGAAGACATGTCTGGCACATATAAATCCTGGCCCTAAGTTCTGCAATTCCCACGAAGTGAAGACATATCTGGCACATATAAATCCTGGCCCTAAGTTCTGCAATTCCCATAAAGGGAAGACATGTGTGGCTTGTGTAAATCCTGGCACTAAGTTCTGCCATTTCCATGAAGGGAAAATACGTGTAAATTCTATCATTAAAGTGTGCCATTCCCGTAAAGGGAACACAGGCCTTGCACGTGTAAATCCTGGCACTAAGTTCTGCCGTAAAGGGAACATAGGCCTTGCACATGTAAATCCTGGCGCTAAAAGCTGCTATTCCCATAAATGTGTGGCTTGTGTAAATCCTGGCACTAAGTTCTGCCATTCCCATGAAGGGAAGACATCCCTAGCATGTGTGATGTTCAGTTCTCATCTCCTTCATGCCCAGAAATGGGGACTGGCCTGGAACGTGGTATCAGCGACCTTTCCAGGCGTCCTTTGAACAGAAGCTGCGTTTCACTTGTCGTTGAACTTGTCCAGCGGGGGATGAAGAGAGGAAGAAGCAGCCGTGGAATTCTTCAGCCCTCCTGCCAAAGCAACATCCTGAGTCCATAGCTGGAGACACACAGAAGCTGCAGTAAAGGAGTTAAAAGGTATCATTACAATGGCGGAAAAAGGAAACACTAGAACGAATACAAGGTCAACCATAAGAGCTGTGAGATCCAGACAGGCCCTTTACTTTCCCCCAATTTCCCCAAACTGAAGCTGTGTCTCAATACAATTCGTTTCCTCAGTTGTTCTTCAAGAAACCTGGCTTGAGGGGGAAGGGGGAAGCAAAAGTGCCCAAAAATCTCTTCTTTAGCCTGCAGACCATGTGGGTAGTGTCTTCAGGCGAAGGAAAAGAGCTCCATGGAAACTCTCCATCCAGCGAAAGTATTGGTAAGAGGGATATAAAGTCTGCCTGTGGTTCTGTAGGCACAGGTTGAGTCTGGCTCATGAATACTCACAGCTGGTTCCTTCTCCTCATGAGTAGACCCTTCCAGCTTTGTCCCCCTTTATCATTCCAAGGCAGCATGTCTTCTTTGGTGCTCCGTAGCCCCGGAAAAAGAAAGGGGAAGAAATTACGATTCCTGTGGGACAGAATCTTCCTCCCCATGAGCAGGCTCTTCCTTCTGAGTGACCCCTGGCAGGTGTGGAACTCAGCGTAAGCACAGCCAAACCCATGCAGGGCCGGCTTGCTGGGCATTTGTCTACCCTGGCGCTACTCTTAAAAGTCAGTTGCAATCAGGTAGGAAGTAAACGTCATATCAAAACTGATAGGGACACCTACGATATTAAAGAGTATGACCAGCAAGATGGAACCTGGACTCCACGCACTGTAATGACTCAGCCATTTGGAGGATCTGTTCACACGATCTGCTCAAGCCAAGTGCCAAGGTTTTCAACTTAACGATGAACGCCGACTCTGAGGTGTCCCGTTGACTTCTGTCTCTAATGTTTCTCCCATGCAAGACAGCCAATTTGGGGTCCCTTACCGGAAGACCTGGAAGGTTGAAATGTTCCCCCACAGGTATGTGGGTAGTACGGGTTTTTTAATTGTCCAAATGGTGCCCATTTATTCTCGTGCGTAATCTCAAAGGAACCACAATACGCCCTGGCACCACATTTCGCCAACCTATGTACGGCAGACCTAGAGCCACGCTTCCTGAGCACACGCTCCAGAGACCACTCCTCCTCACCTGCCAATCTCACACAGCTGCTCACGTCCAACAATGGACCGCCTCAAAGACACAAGAACACTAGGACCCAGCCTTTCTACCATGGACAGAAGCCATTTACGCAGGAGAATAAATGGGCACCAATTGCACGTTAAAAAACATAACACCCACAAACCAGTGGGGGAGCATTTCAACCATCCAGGTCATTCGGAAAGAGATCTCAAAGTGGCTGTCTTGCAAAAGAGAAACGTTAGAGACAGATTTTGCTGCGAGACGTTAGAGTTGAGATACATCCATAAGTTGAAAACCTTGGCACTTGGCTAGAAAAGATCATGTGAACAGTTCCTCTGAACGGCTACGCCATGACAGTGTGTAGAGTCCAGGTCCCATCTTGCAGTTCATGTTCTTTAACGTTCTCCCCATGAATGGGAGACTTGCCAGGCATTTCTGAATGCAGGAACTAGACTCTAGCCTCCTGATAAAGGGAAGACGTGTGTGGCAAATGTAAATCCTGGCACTAAGTTCTGTATTCCCATGAAGGGAAGACATGTGTAAATTCTATCATTAAAGTGTGCCATTCCTGTAAAGGGAACAAAGGCCTTGCACATGTAAATCCTGGCGCTAAAATCTGCTATTCCCAAAAAGGGAAGACATGTGTGGCTTGTGTAAATCTTGGCACTAAGTTCTGCAATTCCCATGAAGGGAAGACATGTGTGGCACATATAAATCCTGGCACTAAGTTCTGTATTCCCATGAAGGGAAAACACGTGTAAATTCTATAATTAAAGTGTGCCATTCCCGTAAAGGGAACACAGGCCTTGCACATGTAAATCCTGGCTCTAAAATCTGCTATTCCCATAAAGGGAAGACATGTGTGGCACATATAAATCCTGGCCCTAAGTTCTGCCATTCCCGTAAAGGGAACACAGACCTTGCACGTGTAACCACTGGCACTAAGTTCTAAAATTCCCATGAAGGGAAGACATGTCTGGCACATATAAATCCTGGCCCTAAGTTCTGCAATTCCCACGAAGGGAAGACATGTCTGGCACATATAAATCCTGGCCCTAAGTTCTGCAATTCCCACGAAGTGAAGACATATCTGGCACATATAAATCCTGGCCCTAAGTTCTGCAATTCCCATAAAGGGAAGACATGTGTGGCTTGTGTAAATCCTGGCACTAAGTTCTGCCATTTCCATGAAGGGAAAATACGTGTAAATTCTATCATTAAAGTGTGCCATTCCCGTAAAGGGAACACAGGCCTTGCACGTGTAAATCCTGGCACTAAGTTCTGCCGTAAAGGGAACATAGGCCTTGCACATGTAAATCCTGGCGCTAAAAGCTGCTATTCCCATAAATGTGTGGCTTGTGTAAATCCTGGCACTAAGTTCTGCCATTCCCATGAAGGGAAGACATCCCTAGCATGTGTGATGTTCAGTTCTCATCTCCTTCATGCCCAGAAATGGGGACTGGCCTGGAACGTGGTATCAGCGACCTTTCCAGGCGTCCTTTGAACAGAAGCTGCGTTTCACTTGTCGTTGAACTTGTCCAGCGGGGGATGAAGAGAGGAAGAAGCAGCCGTGGAATTCTTCAGCCCTCCTGCCAAAGCAACATCCTGAGTCCATAGCTGGAGACACACAGAAGCTGCAGTAAAGGAGTTAAAAGGTATCATTACAATGGCGGAAAAAGGAAACACTAGAACGAATACAAGGTCAACCATAAGAGCTGTGAGATCCAGACAGGCCCTTTACTTTCCCCCAATTTCCCCAAACTGAAGCTGTGTCTCAATACAATTCGTTTCCTCAGTTGTTCTTCAAGAAACCTGGCTTGAGGGGGAAGGGGGAAGCAAAAGTGTCCAAAGATCTCTTCTTTAGCCTGCAGACCATGTGGGTAGTGTCTTCAGGCGAAGGAAAAGAGCTCCATGGAAACTCTCCATCCAGCGAAAGTATTGGTAAGAGGGATATAAAGTCTGCCTGTGGTTCTGTAGGCACAGGTTGAGTCTGGCTCATGAATACTCACAGCTGGTTCCTTCTCCTCATGAGTAGACCCTTCCAGCTTTGTCCCCCTTTATCATTCCAAGGCAGCATGTCTTCTTTGGTGCTCCGTAGCCCCGGAAAAAGAAAGGGGAAGAAATTACGATTCCTGTGGGACAGAATCTTCCTCCCCATGAGCAGGCTCTTCCTTCTGAGTGACCCCTGGCAGGTGTGGAACTCAGCGTAAGCACAGCCAAACCCATGCAGGGCCGGCTTGCTGGGCATTTGTCTACCCTGGCGCTACTCTTAAAAGTCAGTTGCAATCAGGTAGGAAGTAAACGTCATATCAAAACTGATAGGGACACCTACGATATTAAAGAGTATGACCAGCAAGATGGAACCTGGACTCCACGCACTGTAATGACTCAGCCATTTGGAGGATCTCTTCACACGATCTGCTCAAGCCAAGTGCCAAGGTTTTCAACTTAACGATGAACGCCGACTCTGAGGTGTCCCGTTGACTTCTGTCTCTAATGTTTCTCCCATGCAAGACAGCCAATTTGGGGTCCCTTACCGGAAGACCTGGAAGGTTGAAATGTTCCCCCACAGGTATGTGGGTAGTACGGGTTTTTTAATTGTCCAAATGGTGCCCATTTATTCTCGTGCGTAATCTCAAAGGAACCGCAATACGCCCTGGCACCACATTTCGCCAACCTATGTACGGCAGACCTAGAGCCACGCTTCCTGAGCACACGCTCCAGAGACCACTCCTCCTCACCTGCCAATCTCACACAGCTGCTCACGTCCAACAATGGACCGCCTCAAAGACACAAGAACACTAGGACCCGGCCTTTCTACCATGGACAGAAGCCAATTACGCAGGAGAATAAATGGGCACCAATTGCACGTTAAAAAACATAACACCCACAAACCAGTGGGGGAGCATTTCAACCATCCAGGTCATTCGGAAAGAGATCTCAAAGTGGCTGTCTTGCAAAAGAGAAACGTTAGAGACAGATTTTGCTGCGAGACGTTAGAGTTGAGATACATCCATAAGTTGAAAACCTTGGCACTTGGCTAGAAAAGATCATGTGAACAGTTCCTCTGAACGGCTACGCCATGACAGTGTGTAGAGTCCAGGTCCCATCTTGCAGTTCATGTTCTTTAACGTTCTCCCCATGAATGGGAGACTTGCCAGGCATTCTGAATGCAGGAACTAGACTCTAGCCTCCTGATAAAGGGAAGACATGTGTGGCAAATGTAAATCCTGGCACTACGTTCTGTATTCCAATGAAGGGAAGACATGTGTAAATTCTATCATTAAAGTGTGCCATTCCTGTAAAGGGAACACAGGCCTTGCACATGTAAATCCTGGCGCTAAAATCTGCTATTCCCAAAAAGGGAAGACATGTGTGGCTTGTGTAAATCTTGGCACTAAGTTCTGCAATTCCCATGAAGGGAAGACATGTGTGGCACATATAAATCCTGGCACTAAGTTCTGTATTCCCATGAAGGGAAAACATGTGTAAATTCTATAATTAAAGTGTGCCATTCCCGTAAAGGGAACACAGGCCTTGCACATGTAAATCCTGGCTCTAAAATCTGCTATTCCCATAAAGGGAAGACATGTGTGGCACATATAAATCCTGGCCCTAAGTTCTGCCATTCCCGTAAAGGGAACACAGACCTTGCACGTGTAACCACTGGCACTAAGTTCTAAAATTCCCATGAAGGGAAGACATGTCTGGCACATATAAATCCTGGCCCTAAGTTCTGCAATTCCCACGAAGGGAAGACATGTCTGGCACATATAAATCCTGGCCCTAAGTTCTGCAATTCCCACGAAGTGAAGACATATCTGGCACATATAAATCCTGGCCCTAAGTTCTGCAATTCCCATAAAGGGAAGACATGTGTGGCTTGTGTAAATCCTGGCACTAAGTTCTGCCATTTCCATGAAGGGAAAATACGTGTAAATTCTATCATTAAAGTGTGCCATTCCCGCAAAGGGAACACAGGCCTTGCACGTGTAAATCCTGGCACTAAGTTCTGCCGTAAAGGGAACATAGGCCTTGCACATGTAAATCCTGGCGCTAAAAGCTGCTATTCCCATAAATGTGTGGCTTGTGTAAATCCTGGCACTAAGTTCTGCCATTCCCATGAAGGGAAGACATCCCTAGCATGTGTGATGTTCAGTTCTCATCTCCTTCATGCCCAGAAATGGGGACTGGCCTGGAACGTGGTATCAGCGACCTTTCCAGGCGTCCTTTGAACAGAAGCTGCGTTTCACTTGTCGTTGAACTTGTCCAGCGGGGGATGAAGAGAGGAAGAAGCAGCCGTGGAATTCTTCAGCCCTCCTGCCAAAGCAACATCCTGAGTCCATAGCTGGAGACACACAGAAGCTGCAGTAAAGGAGTTAAAAGGTATCATTACAATGGCGGAAAAAGGAAACACTAGAACGAATACAAGGTCAACCATAAGAGCTGTGAGATCCAGACAGGCCCTTTACTTTCCCCCAATTTCCCCAAACTGAAGCTGTGTCTCAATACAATTCGTTTCCTCAGTTGTTCTTCAAGAAACCTGGCTTGAGGGGGAAGGGGGAAGCAAAAGTGCCCAAAAATCTCTTCTTTAGCCTGCAGACCATGTGGGTAGTGTCTTCAGGCGAAGGAAAAGAGCTCCATGGAAACTCTCCATCCAGCGAAAGTATTGGTAAGAGGGATATAAAGTCTGCCTGTGGTTCTGTAGGCACAGGTTGAGTCTGGCTCATGAATACTCACAGCTGGTTCCTTCTCCTCATGAGTAGACCCTTCCAGCTTTGTCCCCCTTTATCATTCCAAGGCAGCATGTCTTCTTTGGTGCTCCGTAGCCCCGGAAAAAGAAAGGGGAAGAAATTACGATTCCTGTGGGACAGAATCTTCCTCCCCATGAGCAGGCTCTTCCTTCTGAGTGACCCCTGGCAGGTGTGGAACTCAGCGTAAGCACAGCCAAACCCATGCAGGGCCGGCTTGCTGGGCATTTGTCTACCCTGGCGCTACTCTTAAAAGTCAGTTGCAATCAGGTAGGAAGTAAACGTCATATCAAAACTGATAGGGACACCTACGATATTAAAGAGTATGACCAGCAAGATGGAACCTGGACTCCACGCACTGTAATGACTCAGCCATTTGGAGGATCTGTTCACACGATCTGCTCAAGCCAAGTGCCAAGGTTTTCAACTTAACGATGAACGCCGACTCTGAGGTGTCCCGTTGACTTCTGTCTCTAATGTTTCTCCCATGCAAGACAGCCAATTTGGGGTCCCTTACCGGAAGACCTGGAAGGTTGAAATGTTCCCCCACAGGTATGTGGGTAGTACGGGTTTTTTAATTGTCCAAATGGTGCCCATTTATTCTCGTGCGTAATCTCAAAGGAACCACAATACGCCCTGGCACCACATTTCGCCAACCTATGTACGGCAGACCTAGAGCCACGCTTCCTGAGCACACGCTCCAGAGACCACTCCTCCTCACCTGCCAATCTCACACAGCTGCTCACGTCCAACAATGGACCGCCTCAAAGACACAAGAACACTAGGACCCAGCCTTTCTACCATGGACAGAAGCCATTTACGCAGGAGAATAAATGGGCACCAATTGCACGTTAAAAAACATAACACCCACAAACCAGTGGGGGAGCATTTCAACCATCCAGGTCATTCGGAAAGAGATCTCAAAGTGGCTGTCTTGCAAAAGAGAAACGTTAGAGACAGATTTTGCTGCGAGACGTTAGAGTTGAGATACATCCATAAGTTGAAAACCTTGGCACTTGGCTAGAAAAGATCATGTGAACAGTTCCTCTGAACGGCTACGCCATGACAGTGTGTAGAGTCCAGGTCCCATCTTGCAGTTCATGTTCTTTAACGTTCTCCCCATGAATGGGAGACTTGCCAGGCATTTCTGAATGCAGGAACTAGACTCTAGCCTCCTGATAAAGGGAAGACGTGTGTGGCAAATGTAAATCCTGGCACTAAGTTCTGTATTCCCATGAAGGGAAGACATGTGTAAATTCTATCATTAAAGTGTGCCATTCCTGTAAAGGGAACAAAGGCCTTGCACATGTAAATCCTGGCGCTAAAATCTGCTATTCCCAAAAAGGGAAGACATGTGTGGCTTGTGTAAATCTTGGCACTAAGTTCTGCAATTCCCATGAAGGGAAGACATGTGTGGCACATATAAATCCTGGCACTAAGTTCTGTATTCCCATGAAGGGAAAACACGTGTAAATTCTATAATTAAAGTGTGCCATTCCCGTAAAGGGAACACAGGCCTTGCACATGTAAATCCTGGCTCTAAAATCTGCTATTCCCATAAAGGGAAGACATGTGTGGCACATATAAATCCTGGCCCTAAGTTCTGCCATTCCCGTAAAGGGAACACAGACCTTGCACGTGTAACCACTGGCACTAAGTTCTAAAATTCCCATGAAGGGAAGACATGTCTGGCACATATAAATCCTGGCCCTAAGTTCTGCAATTCCCACGAAGGGAAGACATGTCTGGCACATATAAATCCTGGCCCTAAGTTCTGCAATTCCCACGAAGTGAAGACATATCTGGCACATATAAATCCTGGCCCTAAGTTCTGCAATTCCCATAAAGGGAAGACATGTGTGGCTTGTGTAAATCCTGGCACTAAGTTCTGCCATTTCCATGAAGGGAAAATACGTGTAAATTCTATCATTAAAGTGTGCCATTCCCGTAAAGGGAACACAGGCCTTGCACGTGTAAATCCTGGCACTAAGTTCTGCCGTAAAGGGAACATAGGCCTTGCACATGTAAATCCTGGCGCTAAAAGCTGCTATTCCCATAAATGTGTGGCTTGTGTAAATCCTGGCACTAAGTTCTGCCATTCCCATGAAGGGAAGACATCCCTAGCATGTGTGATGTTCAGTTCTCATCTCCTTCATGCCCAGAAATGGGGACTGGCCTGGAACGTGGTATCAGCGACCTTTCCAGGCGTCCTTTGAACAGAAGCTGCGTTTCACTTGTCGTTGAACTTGTCCAGCGGGGGATGAAGAGAGGAAGAAGCAGCCGTGGAATTCTTCAGCCCTCCTGCCAAAGCAACATCCTGAGTCCATAGCTGGAGACACACAGAAGCTGCAGTAAAGGAGTTAAAAGGTATCATTACAATGGCGGAAAAAGGAAACACTAGAACGAATACAAGGTCAACCATAAGAGCTGTGAGATCCAGACAGGCCCTTTACTTTCCCCCAATTTCCCCAAACTGAAGCTGTGTCTCAATACAATTCGTTTCCTCAGTTGTTCTTCAAGAAACCTGGCTTGAGGGGGAAGGGGGAAGCAAAAGTGTCCAAAGATCTCTTCTTTAGCCTGCAGACCATGTGGGTAGTGTCTTCAGGCGAAGGAAAAGAGCTCCATGGAAACTCTCCATCCAGCGAAAGTATTGGTAAGAGGGATATAAAGTCTGCCTGTGGTTCTGTAGGCACAGGTTGAGTCTGGCTCATGAATACTCACAGCTGGTTCCTTCTCCTCATGAGTAGACCCTTCCAGCTTTGTCCCCCTTTATCATTCCAAGGCAGCATGTCTTCTTTGGTGCTCCGTAGCCCCGGAAAAAGAAAGGGGAAGAAATTACGATTCCTGTGGGACAGAATCTTCCTCCCCATGAGCAGGCTCTTCCTTCTGAGTGACCCCTGGCAGGTGTGGAACTCAGCGTAAGCACAGCCAAACCCATGCAGGGCCGGCTTGCTGGGCATTTGTCTACCCTGGCGCTACTCTTAAAAGTCAGTTGCAATCAGGTAGGAAGTAAACGTCATATCAAAACTGATAGGGACACCTACGATATTAAAGAGTATGACCAGCAAGATGGAACCTGGACTCCACGCACTGTAATGACTCAGCCATTTGGAGGATCTCTTCACACGATCTGCTCAAGCCAAGTGCCAAGGTTTTCAACTTAACGATGAACGCCGACTCTGAGGTGTCCCGTTGACTTCTGTCTCTAATGTTTCTCCCATGCAAGACAGCCAATTTGGGGTCCCTTACCGGAAGACCTGGAAGGTTGAAATGTTCCCCCACAGGTATGTGGGTAGTACGGGTTTTTTAATTGTCCAAATGGTGCCCATTTATTCTCGTGCGTAATCTCAAAGGAACCGCAATACGCCCTGGCACCACATTTCGCCAACCTATGTACGGCAGACCTAGAGCCACGCTTCCTGAGCACACGCTCCAGAGACCACTCCTCCTCACCTGCCAATCTCACACAGCTGCTCACGTCCAACAATGGACCGCCTCAAAGACACAAGAACACTAGGACCCGGCCTTTCTACCATGGACAGAAGCCATTTACGCAGGAGAATAAATGGGCACCAATTGCACGTTAAAAAACATAACACCCACAAACCAGTGGGGGAGCATTTCAACCATCCAGGTCATTCGGAAAGAGATCTCAAAGTGGCTGTCTTGCAAGAGAGAAACGTTAGAGACAGATTTTGCTGCGAGACGTCAGAGTTGAGATACATCCATAAGTTGAAAACCTTGGCACTTGGCTAGAACAGATCATGTGAACAGTTCCTCTGAACGGCTACGCCATGACAGTGTGTAGAGTCCAGGTCCCATCTTGCAGTTCATGTTCTTTAACGTTCTCCCCATGAATGGGAGACTTGCCAGGCATTCTGAATGCAGGAACTAGACTCTAGCCTCCTGATAAAGGGAAGACATGTGTGGCAAATGTAAATCCTGGCACTACGTTCTGTATTCCAATGAAGGGAAGACATATGTAAATTCTATCATTAAAGTGTGCCATTCCTGTAAAGGGAACAAAGGCCTTGCACATGTAAATCCTGGCGCTAAAATCTGCTATTCCCAAAAAGGGAAGACATGTGTGGCTTGTGTAAATCTTGGCACTAAGTTCTGCAATTCCCATGAAGGGAAGACATGTGTGGCACATATAAATCCTGGCACTAAGTTCTGTATTCCCATGAAGGGAAAACACGTGTAAATTCTATAATTAAAGTGTGCCATTCCCGTAAAGGGAACACAGGCCTTGCACATGTAAATCCTGGCTCTAAAATCTGCTATTCCCATAAAGGGAAGACATGTGTGGCACATATAAATCCTGGCCCTAAGTTCTGCCATTCCCGTAAAGGGAACACAGACCTTGCACGTGTAACCACTGGCACTAAGTTCTAAAATTCCCATGAAGGGAAGACATGTCTGGCACATATAAATCCTGGCCCTAAGTTCTGCAATTCCCACGAAGGGAAGACATGTCTGGCACATATAAATCCTGGCCCTAAGTTCTGCAATTCCCACGAAGTGAAGACATATCTGGCACATATAAATCCTGGCCCTAAGTTCTGCAATTCCCATAAAGGGAAGACATGTGTGGCTTGTGTAAATCCTGGCACTAAGTTCTGCCATTTCCATGAAGGGAAAATACGTGTAAATTCTATCATTAAAGTGTGCCATTCCCGTAAAGGGAACACAGGCCTTGCACGTGTAAATCCTGGCACTAAGTTCTGCCGTAAAGGGAACATAGGCCTTGCACATGTAAATCCTGGCGCTAAAAGCTGCTATTCCCATAAATGTGTGGCTTGTGTAAATCCTGGCACTAAGTTCTGCCATTCCCATGAAGGGAAGACATCCCTAGCATGTGTGATGTTCAGTTCTCATCTCCTTCATGCCCAGAAATGGGGACTGGCCTGGAACGTGGTATCAGCGACCTTTCCAGGCGTCCTTTGAACAGAAGCTGCGTTTCACTTGTCGTTGAACTTGTCCAGCGGGGGATGAAGAGAGGAAGAAGCAGCCGTGGAATTCTTCAGCCCTCCTGCCAAAGCAACATCCTGAGTCCATAGCTGGAGACACACAGAAGCTGCAGTAAAGGAGTTAAAAGGTATCATTACAATGGCGGAAAAAGGAAACACTAGAACGAATACAAGGTCAACCATAAGAGCTGTGAGATCCAGACAGGCCCTTTACTTTCCCCCAATTTCCCCAAACTGAAGCTGTGTCTCAATACAATTCGTTTCCTCAGTTGTTCTTCAAGAAACCTGGCTTGAGGGGGAAGGGGGAAGCAAAAGTGCCCAAAAATCTCTTCTTTAGCCTGCAGACCATGTGGGTAGTGTCTTCAGGCGAAGGAAAAGAGCTCCATGGAAACTCTCCATCCAGCGAAAGTATTGGTAAGAGGGATATAAAGTCTGCCTGTGGTTCTGTAGGCACAGGTTGAGTCTGGCTCATGAATACTCACAGCTGGTTCCTTCTCCTCATGAGTAGACCCTTCCAGCTTTGTCCCCCTTTATCATTCCAAGGCAGCATGTCTTCTTTGGTGCTCCGTAGCCCCGGAAAAAGAAAGGGGAAGAAATTACGATTCCTGTGGGACAGAATCTTCCTCCCCATGAGCAGGCTCTTCCTTCTGAGTGACCCCTGGCAGGTGTGGAACTCAGCGTAAGCACAGCCAAACCCATGCAGGGCCGGCTTGCTGGGCATTTGTCTACCCTGGCGCTACTCTTAAAAGTCAGTTGCAATCAGGTAGGAAGTAAACGTCATATCAAAACTGATAGGGACACCTACGATATTAAAGAGTATGACCAGCAAGATGGAACCTGGACTCCACGCACTGTAATGACTCAGCCATTTGGAGGATCTGTTCACACGATCTGCTCAAGCCAAGTGCCAAGGTTTTCAACTTAACGATGAACGCCGACTCTGAGGTGTCCCGTTGACTTCTGTCTCTAATGTTTCTCCCATGCAAGACAGCCAATTTGGGGTCCCTTACCGGAAGACCTGGAAGGTTGAAATGTTCCCCCACAGGTATGTGGGTAGTACGGGTTTTTTAATTGTCCAAATGGTGCCCATTTATTCTCGTGCGTAATCTCAAAGGAACCACAATACGCCCTGGCACCACATTTCGCCAACCTATGTACGGCAGACCTAGAGCCACGCTTCCTGAGCACACGCTCCAGAGACCACTCCTCCTCACCTGCCAATCTCACACAGCTGCTCACGTCCAACAATGGACCGCCTCAAAGACACAAGAACACTAGGACCCAGCCTTTCTACCATGGACAGAAGCCATTTACGCAGGAGAATAAATGGGCACCAATTGCACGTTAAAAAACATAACACCCACAAACCAGTGGGGGAGCATTTCAACCATCCAGGTCATTCGGAAAGAGATCTCAAAGTGGCTGTCTTGCAAAAGAGAAACGTTAGAGACAGATTTTGCTGCGAGACGTTAGAGTTGAGATACATCCATAAGTTGAAAACCTTGGCACTTGGCTAGAAAAGATCATGTGAACAGTTCCTCTGAACGGCTACGCCATGACAGTGTGTAGAGTCCAGGTCCCATCTTGCAGTTCATGTTCTTTAACGTTCTCCCCATGAATGGGAGACTTGCCAGGCATTTCTGAATGCAGGAACTAGACTCTAGCCTCCTGATAAAGGGAAGACGTGTGTGGCAAATGTAAATCCTGGCACTAAGTTCTGTATTCCCATGAAGGGAAGACATGTGTAAATTCTATCATTAAAGTGTGCCATTCCTGTAAAGGGAACAAAGGCCTTGCACATGTAAATCCTGGCGCTAAAATCTGCTATTCCCAAAAAGGGAAGACATGTGTGGCTTGTGTAAATCTTGGCACTAAGTTCTGCAATTCCCATGAAGGGAAGACATGTGTGGCACATATAAATCCTGGCACTAAGTTCTGTATTCCCATGAAGGGAAAACACGTGTAAATTCTATAATTAAAGTGTGCCATTCCCGTAAAGGGAACACAGGCCTTGCACATGTAAATCCTGGCTCTAAAATCTGCTATTCCCATAAAGGGAAGACATGTGTGGCACATATAAATCCTGGCCCTAAGTTCTGCCATTCCCGTAAAGGGAACACAGACCTTGCACGTGTAACCACTGGCACTAAGTTCTAAAATTCCCATGAAGGGAAGACATGTCTGGCACATATAAATCCTGGCCCTAAGTTCTGCAATTCCCACGAAGGGAAGACATGTCTGGCACATATAAATCCTGGCCCTAAGTTCTGCAATTCCCACGAAGTGAAGACATATCTGGCACATATAAATCCTGGCCCTAAGTTCTGCAATTCCCATAAAGGGAAGACATGTGTGGCTTGTGTAAATCCTGGCACTAAGTTCTGCCATTTCCATGAAGGGAAAATACGTGTAAATTCTATCATTAAAGTGTGCCATTCCCGTAAAGGGAACACAGGCCTTGCACGTGTAAATCCTGGCACTAAGTTCTGCCGTAAAGGGAACATAGGCCTTGCACATGTAAATCCTGGCGCTAAAAGCTGCTATTCCCATAAATGTGTGGCTTGTGTAAATCCTGGCACTAAGTTCTGCCATTCCCATGAAGGGAAGACATCCCTAGCATGTGTGATGTTCAGTTCTCATCTCCTTCATGCCCAGAAATGGGGACTGGCCTGGAACGTGGTATCAGCGACCTTTCCAGGCGTCCTTTGAACAGAAGCTGCGTTTCACTTGTCGTTGAACTTGTCCAGCGGGGGATGAAGAGAGGAAGAAGCAGCCGTGGAATTCTTCAGCCCTCCTGCCAAAGCAACATCCTGAGTCCATAGCTGGAGACACACAGAAGCTGCAGTAAAGGAGTTAAAAGGTATCATTACAATGGCGGAAAAAGGAAACACTAGAACGAATACAAGGTCAACCATAAGAGCTGTGAGATCCAGACAGGCCCTTTACTTTCCCCCAATTTCCCCAAACTGAAGCTGTGTCTCAATACAATTCGTTTCCTCAGTTGTTCTTCAAGAAACCTGGCTTGAGGGGGAAGGGGGAAGCAAAAGTGTCCAAAGATCTCTTCTTTAGCCTGCAGACCATGTGGGTAGTGTCTTCAGGCGAAGGAAAAGAGCTCCATGGAAACTCTCCATCCAGCGAAAGTATTGGTAAGAGGGATATAAAGTCTGCCTGTGGTTCTGTAGGCACAGGTTGAGTCTGGCTCATGAATACTCACAGCTGGTTCCTTCTCCTCATGAGTAGACCCTTCCAGCTTTGTCCCCCTTTATCATTCCAAGGCAGCATGTCTTCTTTGGTGCTCCGTAGCCCCGGAAAAAGAAAGGGGAAGAAATTACGATTCCTGTGGGACAGAATCTTCCTCCCCATGAGCAGGCTCTTCCTTCTGAGTGACCCCTGGCAGGTGTGGAACTCAGCGTAAGCACAGCCAAACCCATGCAGGGCCGGCTTGCTGGGCATTTGTCTACCCTGGCGCTACTCTTAAAAGTCAGTTGCAATCAGGTAGGAAGTAAACGTCATATCAAAACTGATAGGGACACCTACGATATTAAAGAGTATGACCAGCAAGATGGAACCTGGACTCCACGCACTGTAATGACTCAGCCATTTGGAGGATCTCTTCACACGATCTGCTCAAGCCAAGTGCCAAGGTTTTCAACTTAACGATGAACGCCGACTCTGAGGTGTCCCGTTGACTTCTGTCTCTAATGTTTCTCCCATGCAAGACAGCCAATTTGGGGTCCCTTACCGGAAGACCTGGAAGGTTGAAATGTTCCCCCACAGGTATGTGGGTAGTACGGGTTTTTTAATTGTCCAAATGGTGCCCATTTATTCTCGTGCGTAATCTCAAAGGAACCGCAATACGCCCTGGCACCACATTTCGCCAACCTATGTACGGCAGACCTAGAGCCACGCTTCCTGAGCACACGCTCCAGAGACCACTCCTCCTCACCTGCCAATCTCACACAGCTGCTCACGTCCAACAATGGACCGCCTCAAAGACACAAGAACACTAGGACCCGGCCTTTCTACCATGGACAGAAGCCAATTACGCAGGAGAATAAATGGGCACCAATTGCACGTTAAAAAACATAACACCCACAAACCAGTGGGGGAGCATTTCAACCATCCAGGTCATTCGGAAAGAGATCTCAAAGTGGCTGTCTTGCAAAAGAGAAACGTTAGAGACAGATTTTGCTGCGAGACGTTAGAGTTGAGATACATCCATAAGTTGAAAACCTTGGCACTTGGCTAGAAAAGATCATGTGAACAGTTCCTCTGAACGGCTACGCCATGACAGTGTGTAGAGTCCAGGTCCCATCTTGCAGTTCATGTTCTTTAACGTTCTCCCCATGAATGGGAGACTTGCCAGGCATTCTGAATGCAGGAACTAGACTCTAGCCTCCTGATAAAGGGAAGACATGTGTGGCAAATGTAAATCCTGGCACTACGTTCTGTATTCCAATGAAGGGAAGACATGTGTAAATTCTATCATTAAAGTGTGCCATTCCTGTAAAGGGAACACAGGCCTTGCACATGTAAATCCTGGCGCTAAAATCTGCTATTCCCAAAAAGGGAAGACATGTGTGGCTTGTGTAAATCTTGGCACTAAGTTCTGCAATTCCCATGAAGGGAAGACATGTGTGGCACATATAAATCCTGGCACTAAGTTCTGTATTCCCATGAAGGGAAAACATGTGTAAATTCTATAATTAAAGTGTGCCATTCCCGTAAAGGGAACACAGGCCTTGCACATGTAAATCCTGGCTCTAAAATCTGCTATTCCCATAAAGGGAAGACATGTCTGGCACATATAAATCCTGGCCCTAAGTTCTGCAATTCCCACGAAGGGAAGACATGTCTGGCACATATAAATCCTGGACCTAAGGTCTGCAATTCCCATAAAGGGAAGACATGTGTGGCTTGTGTAAATCCTGGCACTAAGTTCTGCCATTTCCATGAAGGGAAAATACGTGTAAATTCTATCATTAAAGTGTGCCATTCCCGTAAAGGGAACACAGGCCTTGCACATGTAAATCCTGGCGCTAAAAGCTGCTATTCCCATAAAGGGAAGACACGCCTTGCACATGCAAATCCTGGAGCTAAAATGTGCCATTTCCATTAAGGAAAGACATGTGTGGCACATGTAAATCCTGGCACTAAGTTCTGCCGTAAAGGGAACATAGGCCTTGCACATGTAAATCCTGGCGCTAAAAGCTGCTATTCCCATAAATGTGTGTCTTGTGTAAATCCTGGCACTAAGTTCTGCCATTCCCATGAAGGGAAGACATCCCTAGCATGTGTGATGTTCAGTTCTCATCTCCTTCATGCCCAGAAATGGGGACTGGCCTGGAACGTGGTATCAGCGACCTTTCCAGGCGTCCTTTGAACAGAAGCTGCGTTTCACTTGTCATTGAACTTGTCCAGCGGGGGATGAAG
The DNA here is from genome assembly GCF_023053635.1 of Elgaria multicarinata webbii. Taxonomy (NCBI): domain Eukaryota; kingdom Metazoa; phylum Chordata; class Lepidosauria; order Squamata; family Anguidae; genus Elgaria; species Elgaria multicarinata. Next base: position 11,531,138 of record NC_086191.1, on the reverse strand, counting down.
AGAGGAAGAAGCAGCCGTGGAATTCTTCAGCCCTCCTGCCAAAGCAACATCCTGAGTCCATAGCTGGAGACACACAGAAGCTGCAGTAAAGGAGTTAAAAGGTATCATTACAATGGCGGAAAAAGGAAACACTAGAACGAATACAAGGTCAACCTTAAGAGCTGTGAGATCCAGACAGGCCCTTTACTTTCCCCCAATTTCCCCAAACTGAAGCTGTGTCTCAATACAATTCGTTTCCTCAGTTGTTCTTCAAGAAACCTGGCTTGAGGGGGAAGGGGGAAGCAAAAGTGCCCAAAGATCTCTTCTTTAGCCTGCAGACCATGTGGGTAGTGTCTTCAGCCGGAGGAAAAGAGCTCCATGGAAACTCTCCATCCAGCGAAAGTATTGGTAAGAGGGATATAAAGTCTGCCTGTGGTTCTGTAGGCACAGGTTGAGTCTGGCTCATGAATACTCACAGCTGGTTCCTTCTCCTCATGAGTAGACCCTTCCAGCTTTGTCCCCCTTTATCATTCCAAGGCAGCATGTCTTCTTTGGTGCTCCGTAGCCCCGGAAAAAGAAAGGGGAAGAAATTACGATTCCTGTGGGACAGAATCTCCCTCCCCATGAGCAGGCTCTTCCTTCTGAGTGACCCCTGGCAGGTGTGGAACTCAGCGTAAGCACAGCCAAACCCATGCAGGGCCGGCTTGCTGGGCATTTGTCTACCCTGGCGCTACTCTTAAAAGTCAGTTGCAATCAGGTAGGAAGTAAACGTCATATCAAAACTGATAGGGACACCTACGATATTAAAGAGTATGACCAGCAAGATGGAACCTGGACTCCACACACTGTAATGACTCAGCCATTTGGAGGATCTCTTCACACGATCTGCTCAAGCCAAGTGCCAAGGTTTTCAACTTAACGATGAACGCCGACTCTGAGGTGTCACGTTGACTTCTGTCTCTAATGTTTCTCCCATGCAAGACAGCCAATTTGGGGTCCCTTACCGGAAGACCTGGAAGGTTGAAATGTTCCCCACAGGTATGTGGGTAGTACGGGTTTTTTAATTGTCCAAATGGTGCCCATTTATTCTCGTGCGTAATCTCAAAGGAACCGCAATACGCCCTGGCACCACATTTCGCCAACCTATGTACGGCAGACCTAGAGCCACGCTTCCTGAGCACACGCTCCAGAGACCACTCCTCCTCACCTGCCAATCTCACACAGCTGCTCACATCCAACAATGGACCGCCTCAAAGACACAAGAACACTAGGACCCGGCCTTTCTACCATGGACAGAAGCCATTTACGCAGGAGAATAAATGGGCACCAATGGCACGTTAAAAAACATAACACCCACAAACCAGTGGGGGAGCATTTCAGCCATCCAGGTCATTCGGAAAGAGATCTCAAAGTGGCTGTCTTGCAAGAGAGAAACGTTAGAGACAGATTTCGCTGCGAGACGTCAGAGTTGAGATACATCCATAAGTTGAAAACCTTGGCACTTGGCTAGAACGGATCATGTGAACAGATCCTCTGAACGGCTAAGCCATGACAGTGTGTAGAGTCCAGGTCCCATCTTGCAGTTCATATTCTTTAACGTTCTCCCCATGAATGGGAGACTTGCCAGGCATTTGTGAATGCAGGAACTAGACTCTAGCCTCCTGATAAAGGGAAGACGTGTGTGGCAAATGTAAATCCTGGCACTAAGTTCTGTATTCCCATGAAGGGAAGACATGTGTATATTGTATCTTTAAAGTTGCCATTCCTGTAAAGGGAACACAGGCCTTGCACATGTAAATCCTGGCGCTAAAAGCTGCTATTCCCATAAAGGAAAGACATGTGTGGCTTGTGTAAATCCTGGCACTAAGTTCTGCCATTCTCATGAAGGGAAGACATGTGTGGCATGTGTAAATCCTGGCACATGTAAATCCTGGCCCTAAAATCTGCCATTCTCATGAAGGGAAGACATGTGTGGCATGTGTAAATCCTGGCACGTGTAAATCCTGGCACTAAGTTCTGCCATTCTCATGAAGGGAAGACATGTGTGGCATGTGTAAATCCTGGCACATGTAAATCCTGGCCCTAAAATCTGCCATTCTCATGAAGGGAAGACATGTGTGGCATGTGTAAATCCTGGCACGTGTAAATCCTGGCACTAAGTTCTGTATTCCCATGAAGGGAAGACATGTGTAAATTGTATCTTTAAAGTTGCCATTCCTGTAAAGGGAACAAAGGCCTTGCACATGTAAATCCTGGCGCTAAAATCTGCTATTCCGAAAAAGGGAAGACATGTGTGGCTTGTGTAAATCTTGGCACTAACTTCTGCCATTCCCCTGAAGGGAAGACATGTCTGGCACATGTAAATCTCAGCACTAATGTTTGCCATTCCCATGAAGGGAAGACATGTGTGGCTTGTGTAAATCCTGGCACTAAGTTCTGCCATTTCCATGAAGGGAAAACACGTGTAAATTCTATCATTAAAGTGTGCCATTCCCGTAAAGGGAACACACGCCTTGCACATGTAAATCCTGGCGCTAAAAGCTGCTTTTCCCATAAAGGAAAGACAGGCCTTGCACATGCAAATCCTGGAGCTAAAATGTGCCATTTCCATGAAGGAAAGACATGTGTGGCACGTGTAAATCCAGGCCCTAAAATCTGCCATTCCCATGAAGGGAAGACATGTGTGGCACTTGTAAATCCTGGCACTAAGTTCTGCCCTAAAGGGAACATAGGCCTTGCACATATAAATCCTGGCGCTAAAAGCTGCTATTCCCATAAAGGAAAGACATGTGTGGCTTGTGTAAATCCTGACACTAAGTTCTGCCATTCTCATGAAGGGAAGACATGTGTGGCATGTGTAAATCCTGGCACATGTAAATCCTGGCACTAAAATCTGCCATTCTCATGAAGGGAAGACATGTGTGGCATGTGTAAATCCTGGCACGTGTAAATCCTGGCACTAAGTTCTGCCATTCTCATGAAGGGAAGACATGTGTGGCACGTGTAAATCCTGGCACTAAGTTCTGCCATTCCCCTGAAGGGAAGACATGTGTGACACGTGTAAATCCTGGCACTAAGTTCTGCCATTCCCCTGAAGGGAAGACATCTGTGGCACGTGTAAATCCTGGCACCAATGTCTAACATTCCCATGAACAGAAGACATGTCTGGCACATGTAAATCTTAGCACTAATGTCTGCCATTCCCATGAAGGGAAGACATGTGTGGCACATGTAAATCCTGGCACTAAGTTCTGCCATTCCCATGAAGGGAAGACATGCCTTGCACATGCACATCCTGGAGCTAAAATCTGCTAAGGGAAGACATGTGTGGTTTGTGTAAATCTTGGCAGTAAGTTCTGCAATTCCCATGAAGGGAATACATGTGTGGCACGTGTAAATCCCAGCGCTAAAGTCTGCAATTCCCATGAAGGGAAGACATTTCTAGCATGTGTAAATCCTGGCCCTAAAATCTTCCGTTCCCCTGAAGGGAAGACATGTGTGGCACGTAAATCCTGGCACTACAGCCTGCCATTCCCATGAAATGAGGACATCCCTAGAATCTGGGAAGTTCAATTTTGTATATAAGGGAACGTTCATATTTAGCTTGTGGTTTGCAAACAACCACTAAATTATAGTTCTGAAGTACTCAGAGACTACAAGCCCCCTTATGAATTCTTTTACCTCAGTTTTGTGTTTTTACTCTGTTCGTCACTGCATGCTTCTGTCAAATTCTTCTGGCAAGGACTTTAGGCAGCCTCTTGGCATAATGCAGCCAGCCTCCACCTGCTCTTCACCAGCCACGTTGTGGGTATCCTGAAGAGAAGAAATAGGATAATATTCAGACTTTAGCTGCACTCATTCTCCTCAGCTTCGTCTCCTAGTCCTTCCTAAAACATCACCCAGAGAGCTGCAGACCTTCTCCCTCACTGACTTAACGCTCACTGACTGACTCCCGCTGTCTTTTCCTGCTCTTTTCTACCTGGACAATCAGAACTAACTTTTCCTTCTGAAGCCCCACCTCCCCACACAGCAAGCCTTTGACAGAAAAAACATGTCTGAGGGACCATCTTCAAATCAAGATCTGAGTCAAAAATACAGTTGCTTTTTGTAGGAAACCACTCCAAATCAAAGTAATTCCTTACGGAGTGGTTCTAGGGAGCTATGACCCGAAACAGAGTGGTTTCTAGGGATCATCTCCAAATAGAAAAAGTCAGAAGGCACTAATTTAAAGCCTTCCAGTGGCTGGTATAAGATACTTACACCAGAGAAAAATGAACTATTAAACCAGTTAGTGAATTAAAAAGCTATTTTGTACATAAGTGAACACTAATATTTAGTTTGGTGTTTTCAAAAGACTGCTAAATTACTATTCTGAAGGACCCAGGAGACATTGTTGCTGTTATAAGCTCCTCAGTGACTCCTTTTACCTCAGGCTACATTCCCTACATCTTTACACTAGTGAAATATACCCACAGCAAGGTTCAACTGTTGGGTAGAGTTTTTAACTGACTCCCAAAACTTGTTCTCTTTGTATTTATGTCTGCTTGGGCAATTTGCCTGCGTTTTTTACTGCCTGCTTTTCACTGCCTGATTCTGTCACCTTCTTCTGGCAAGGGCTTCAGGAATAATGCAGTCAGCCTCCACCTGCTCTTCACCAGCCACGTTGTGTGTATCCTACAAAGAAATAATATTCAGACTTTAGCCACACTCATTACCCTCAGCTTTGTCTCCTAGTCCTTCCTAAAACATCACCCAGAGAACTGCAGACCTTCTCCCTCACTGACTAACGCACACTGATTGACTCCAGCTGTCCTTTCCCCCTCTTTTCCACCTGGCTAGAATCCCCAGCCAATCAGAACTGACTTTACCTGCTGAAGCCCCGCCTCCCCACACAGCAAGCCTTTGAGGGGGGGAGGGGGGAGAGAACCCAGAGAAAATATCAACTATTAAACCAGTTAATGTATTAAAGAGCTATTTTGTTCATAAGGGAACACTAATATGCAGTTTGGGTTTTTCCAGAAGTCTGTTAAAATACTACTCTGAAGGATTCAGGAGACACTATTGCTGCTAAAAGCCCCTGGGTGATGACTTTTGCCTCAGGCTACTTTCATTAAAACTTCAAAAGAGCCAAATACACCCACATCAAGGTCCAGCTCTTGTTTAGAGTTTTTAACTGACTCCCAAAGCTCATCCTTGTTGTATTTATGACTGCTTGGACGGTTTACCTGGTGTTTTACTGCCTGCTTCTGTCACCTTCTTCTGGCAAGGACTTCAGGCAGCCTCCTGGCATAATGCAGCCAGCCTCCACCTGCTCTTCACCAACCACGTGAGGGTATTCTATAGAGAAGAAATAGAGTAATAATTAGACTTTAGCTGCACTCATTCTCCTCAGCTTCGTCTCCTAGTCCTTCCTAAAACACCACCCAGAGAACTGCAGACCTTCTCCCTCACTGACTTCACGCACACTGACTGACTCCAGCTGTCCTTTCCCGCTCTTATCCACCTTGCTAGAACCCCCAGCCAATCAGGACTGACTTCACCTGCTGAAGCCCCGCCTCCCCACAGAGCAAAGCCTTTGACAGGGGGGAAAAAACCCAGAGAAAATATTAGCTATTAAACCAGTTAATGTATTAAAGAGTTATTTTGTTCGTAAGGGAACACTAATATGCAGTTTGGTTTTTTTCAAAAGTCTGCTAAAATACTACTCTGAAGGATTCAGGAGACACTATTGCTGCTAAAAGCCCCTCGGTGATGACTTTTACCTCAGGCTACTTTCATTAAAACTTCAAAAGAGCCAAATACACCCACAACAAGGTCCAGCTCTTGTTTAGCGTTTTTAACTGACCCCCAAAGCTCATCCTTGTTGTATTTATGACTACTTGGATGGTTTACCCAGGTTTTTACTGTCACCTTCAGGCTTTAGGTATAAAAATGCTCAGCTTTGTCTCCTAGTCCTTCCTAAAACACCACCTTCCCCCCTCACTGACTAACGCACACTGATTGACTCCAGCTGTCCTTTTCCCGCTCTTTTCCACCTGACTGGAATCCCCAACCAATCAGAACTGACTTTACCTGCCAAAGTCCCACCTCCCCAGAGCAAGCCTTTGAGGAGAACGAAACAATGTCTTGGGGTCCATCTTCAAATCAAAATCCCTGCATTACATAAGCAGTTGCGTTCTAAATCAAAATGCTTCCATACAGAATGGTTTTAGGGAGCTATGACCCCTGACAGAGCAGTTTCTAGGGATCATCTCCAAATAGACAGAATGCAATAAATAAAAGGTGACTGATGAATTATTAGCACCATGTTCAAATTGCCTAAAGGAGCCATGAACCGAGCCTTCAGTTATATACTTTTCTCAGCTGATGTCTAAACATTTTTCACCCGTATTTTTAAAATGCTGGCTCACGGTGCATTGCTTTTATAGAGACATGGCATGCGGAAATTTCAGCTTCTTGCTGAAGTTGCCTGATTGCTCCATCTCACGGTCGGCTTCATTTTCAGCAGAATAATTATTCTGTTTGCATCATAACACTTCTGACCACAAGTTGGGAATTGCAAAAAATGCTTTCCTGAGCAACAAACTCAGACAGATGTACGAGTACAAGAGCCATGCTAAATCAGACCAAAGTCCATCGAAGCCAACATTCTGTTCACATAATGCCCAACCAGCAGGAAACCCACAAGTAGGACATGAATGCATTAGTACTCTCCCACCCATGTTCCCCAGCAACCAGTGTATATACCAAGACTGCCTCTGATAATGGAGGTAGTATATAGCCATCAGGACTAGTAGCCATTGATAGCCTTCTCCTCCAAGAATTGTCTAACCCCCTTTTAAAGCCAAATTGGTGACAATCGCTATATTTTGTGGTAGTGAATTCCATAGTTTGCCTTTGAGCTGTGTGAGGAAGTACTTCCTTTAATCTTTCCTGAATTTCCCACCAATCAACTCCATAGCATGACCCCCATCGGGTTCCAGTATGATAAGAGACGGAGAAAAAATTATCTCATGGCTGAAAGGATATGAATGGGAGACATTACGTGCGTAAAGGTTCATCAAATAAAGCCGTCATGGAAGGTTGGCCCACACAAAATGAATACCACAATGTGGTACATGAAGAGCCCTGAGGAAAGACATACATTTTTTTTCCTTTTCTCTCCCTATTCTTTTTCCTCATGTGTTGTGACTTTTTATATGTGCCTTGTCCGGAAACTTCAATTAGTCCAAAATATGGCAGCCAGGCTGGTCACTGGTACACCTAGGGGTGACCACATTACACCAATTTTAAAATCTCTTCATTGTTTCCAAGCAAAATATAAAGTGTTGGTTATCACCTTTAAAACCCTACATGGTTTGGGTCTAGGCTACCTGCGGGATCGCCTTCTCCCGTACAATCCGCCCTGCACACTCAGGTCCTCTGGGAAGAATCTACTTCGGCTAGCAAAAACTAGATTAACAACTGTTACCCAGAGGACCTTCTCTTCTGCTGCTCCCAGACTGTGGAATGGCCTGCCGGAGGAGATTTGTCAACTTGACAGTCTTCTAGAATTTAAAAAAGCAGTAAAGACTGATCTATTCCGGCAGGCCTATCCAGTGGAATTTTAAAATGTGTTCAGGATGTTTTCAGGATGTTTTAATCATGTATGGTATGTTTTAATCAGTTTTTAATGTGTATTTTATATCATGTTTTTATACTGTGTTTTATACTTTGAATGGTTTTAGTTTGTGTGAACCGCCCAGGGAGCTTCGGCTGTTGGGTGGTATAAAAATGCAATAATAATAATAACAATAATAATAATTTGTGGTCAGGGACTGCCTTGTTTTACTGGTTATATGTAAGCCACTCCAAGAGCCTTTTTTGGCTGGGGAACAGGATTAAAATACTTTAAATATAATAAATACTGTAACTTCCTGCCTCATGATCTGTCCCTGTGCCACCCTACCGCGCAAAGGCCTAGCTCGGTATTAGAATTGTGGAGTAATAGCTGCATAATGGATTAATGAAAATGGCTGCTTCTACTATCACACAGTTCAGGCCACAAACCTGACAGGACCGCCCCACTCCTGTTGCTCCATTACCAACTCACAAGTGGTTTCCTTGCAGCAAGCAAAGGGAAATTAAGTCAACAGGGCGCTCTTCCTGCCAGCCAGGCTTGTGGTACCTAATTTGGGCCAGCTCATTTAACAATGTCCCCTGAGAACTGGAGAGCTTTCTTCAAGGACATGTGTTACTTTGGGGACTTCCTGTGTGGTGGGAAATAAGTGATTGAGTCCCTTATTTCTATGTCTCGGCTGTGGTGGCCCAGCTTCCTCTCTGCTTCTACCCAACCTCTCTCCTTCCGTCCCCGGATTGCGGAAGGAAGTGTGAAGTTAAGTCATACCGATGAAGCACATAGTGCAGAATAGGAGGCGCAACTAATGCCCACGGGATCCCCTTGACGCAGAAGGCACCGCTTCCATGACACGATGGATGGTGATATCTCCGAGACGCTGGACGATTTTGTAGCGGGACCACTGGTCACTTGGGTGAGCATCTTTTAGGGTTGGTCCAGGCTTTTCTTGGAGAGAGTCACCCAAAGAAAGGGATTCCTGCCCAGGGTTTGTAGTGGTGTTGAGGCCAGAGATGCTGACGGGACTTCAGCTGAGACCTGTGGTTTGAACCTAGATGACTGATAAATATATATATAATCGATGTGAGCAGAAAACATATTGATTCTATGAACCTGCATCCTTCTTTGCACCTGCCAATCTTTGGAGGAGGCCTTCCCGGTTGTAGCACCTTGGGTCTGGAATGTTTTCTCAGGGAGACCTGCCTGGTACCACTGTATTTACAACAGCAGGTGGAAATCTTCATAACTACCCAGGATCTTTAAAAAAAACACACCTCACTTTCCACTGCCATATCTTTGGCTGCTGTGTTATGTGCTTGCATTTGTTATTCTTTGAAGTATTATTATTAGCCACTCTCAGAGTCTTGGAGCTGAAAAGCAGATTAAACAGAAATTCTCAGTATGAGCGGGGCTGTTCCCCTAATCGCATTCTGTGAAGGAATGTTAGATCTCAAGGTGCCGCACGATCAATGCCAGCTGAAGACCTTTTTATTCTCCCAGTATTTTAACACTTAATTTTAACTTAAATTTAAATTTTACTGTTTTAACTCTGTATTTTAATCTGATATCAATTTTGCTGCATGGTTTTATCCTGGTTGTGCTTTTTATACTGTATTTTGTAATTGTGCTTTTAATCTGTTGGTTGTTTTATTGTGGTTTTAATGTTTGTGAACCGCCCAGAGAGCTTCGGCTATTGGGCGGTATAAAAATGTAATAAATAAATAAATAAATAAATAAATGTTAACTTTAGTGTGTGTGTGTGTGTGTGTGTGCGCGCAGGTAATTTTAAGAAAAGGTATAGCTCAGATTCTGTTGCCTATTGCAAGATCCTAACTTGTACTTACCTTGTTCTCCCAACAGATGCAAACATTGGAAAGTCTGACAGATTTGAGATCTGATCAGCCCCATTTCCCTCAGGAGACACATGAGGGCCCCAAAGAGTATTTCCTCAAGCTTGTTCGTGGGGACTTCCTCATCCATATCATGGAAATTATGTGAGTTGTTCTTTTGCCAGCCTATCTTTTTCATCAGGAGTGAGCAGAAAGTAAATCCCCAGATGTTTTGCACTTCAACTCCCAGAAGCCCCTGCTAGCATGGCCAATGATCAGAAATGCTGGGAGTTGTAGTCCCAAACATCTGGAGATCTACTTCATGGCCACCCCTGTTCTGTACAACAAATGTATATCAGTTTTTTTATCGGTTTAACTCTTATGGCTTCCCCCAGAGAATTATGGGAGCTGTAGTTCAGCAAGCTGCTGAGAATTCTCCACTGGACATTCCTCTCCCCTTCATCAAACTACAAGTCAAATTATTTCTTGAGAAGAGTCCTTACTAGAATTGACTGGATATGTACAGGGAGAACACAATCAAAAGCGAGTCCGTGAGAGAACCAGTGTGGTGTAGTGGTTAGAGTGATTCTAGCCTCCACTTGGCCATGAAGTTGACTGGGTGACTTTGGGCCAGTCACTAATTCTCAGCCTAAGCTACCTCACAGGGTTATTGTGAGGATAGCAATGGAGAGGAGGAGGATTGTGGATGCAGCTCCTTGGAGGAAAAGGCAGGACATAAATTTAACAAATAGAAATGAATGTCCAGTCTTAGCGAATCTATTGCCTCTCAGGTCACCTGATATGGGCTGAAAGCTGCAATATACCCTCTGGCCACATGGTTGGTGGGGGTGCTGTAGTGTTCCAGGGTTCAAGCTAGTCTGCTTTCAGGAAAGAAGGCAATGATTGGACACACTGCCCGAGGCCCTGGTATGAGACAACCCTCCGCAAGCATCTTGCAATGCAATGCTGAAACATTTTCACCCGGGATCACTCTAGCTACTTGCAAACCACAAAAATACAGATGCCACAGTTCTACATCTAGATTTATAGACCACAAATGTATATCTGTATTTATATAATCACAGATCTATATATTTCTATCTGGAGAGATGTAAGTAGATATAGCTATCGGTTCCCCCATGTGCTTGGTTATCTTTTCTTAGAGACCTGATTCCTGGGGGAGGGCAACCAATGTGGGGTGAACAAGCTGATGAGGCGCACCGGTTGCAAACACTCCAGGCCCTCCTGCGGCGGCTCCGTGGCTTCTACCAGGTGCGTAATCCTGAACAGCGGCTTCTACTCTGGTGTCCTCCCGTCCTCCCCCCATCCCCCTTACACATTCTTGACAGGCCACTGCAATAGAACACCGACCAACAACAAGGTTTTAGAGCCTTTCGAAATTAATCCTAATATTAATCCTAATCCTTCTTAACAATTCAAGAAGGACGCAGACAAGCTGGAGCGTGTTCAGAGGAGGGCGACCAGGATGATCAGGGGTCTGGAAACAAAGCCCTATGAAGAGAGACTGAAAGAACTGGGCATGTTTAGCCTGGAGAAGAGAAGATTGAGGGGAGACATGATAGCAAATACTTAAAAAGTTGTCACACAGAGGAGGGCCAGGATCTCTTCTCGATCCTCCCAGAGTGCAGGACACAGAATGATGGGCTCAAGTTAAAGGAAGCCAGATTCCAGCTGGACATCAGGAAAAACTTCTTGACTGTTAGAGCAGTGTGACAATGGAATCAGTTACCTAGGGAGGTTGTGGGCTCTCCCACACTAGAGGCCTTCAAGAGGCAGCTGGACAACCATCTGTCAGGGATGCTTTAGGGTGGATTCCTGCATTGAGCAGGGGGTTGGACTCGATGGCCTTGTAGGCCCCTTCCAACTCTGCTATTCTATGATTCTATGATCTGATTGTTTATCTAGGATGCAACCCTATGCGTGTTTGGACAAAAAGGCCTACGGCTCCCAACATTCCCCAGCCGGCATAGTCTTGTCTCTGAAAGCGGCTCATATCACTTAAAATAAAAGAGAGACAGGCCCTTCCACCAGGCTTACAAACTAAAAGACAAGAAACCCACAAGGGAAGGGGAGTGGAGGAAAAGGGAGAGAAGGGAGATATGTTTTTTGAGGCCGGAACAAAACGGTGAGGTGTAAGTTGGCATTTAAATACACTTTGAGCCATCTGAACTTCCCTTCCTGGTGTCTCTGCTTGAATAACAATTGATGGGTCTCGTTCCTTTGGCTGTTGCATGTGGCTCAGAGTGTCTAAAGTCTCGCAATACCTGATTAACAATTATCCCCCGTGCCACACTTATCTCTCTCTCTTCCTTTCCCCCAGAATGATCTGCAGCAACTGATTCTTTCATTGCCTCCTAACGTCCACCTTTTGGCTCGAGATCCCCTCACAGGTAGGCCTGTTGGGAGAACTGAGTCAGGCTGCTAAAAGCTTCAAGACAAACGGACCCCTTCCTAGCCTACTTGCCAATTGTGGCGCATATCCTTGACATTTGAGCTCCCTCAAGGCTGGTAGGAAAACTCCTCTCACCTGGACTGCAGTCTCTCAAGCACAATGTAGCTAAGATTTAATTCATATCCAAAACTAGCTCTGGAACCTAGGGCAAAGGCTCAGCTTCAGAACCTGTGGAATAATCATAATTTTTAAAGGAGTCACTGAACATGTGCAGAGTGTCTTTCCCCCTATCACTAGACCTACCTCTCTCTCTCTCTCCCTCTCTCTCTCTCACACACACACACACATCATTGCCCATCTAGGAGGTAACTTCTAGGCAATTTCAAATCTGGATTGCTAACATGTTAGGAATTTAAATACCAGATTGGATCAGGAAGAACCATATCTCTTTTGCGAATGAAAATTAATTTGACCACAGGGTCCCTTGAAGAGCTGGGGTGTCAGAGATATTGGGATTCTCCCCAGTAATTTGTTTAAATATCCCATTTCTAGGCTCTGCTCACCATGAAAAATGCAAGGGGAAGTGATTGAAAATTGTCACATTCTGTTTAATTTGGGAGTTACGAACAGTATCCTAAGCTTCACTGAATCTGATGTGGAAAAGGCCGGATAGACGGATAGGGCTGTTGCTTTAATTTTCCTCTCTTGTGCCTTTAACAATGCAGCAATTCAACAGGTGAAGCTTTTCCTGCTATAGGAAAACAAACAAACATTATAATCACTTATAGATATAAACACACACCACTCATCACAGTTTATACTGGCTTTCTTGCTTTCATCCCTCTTAGCCCCAGGATATTTTTACCCCTTCATGCAGGGAGAAACCCAACTTTTTCAACCTCCCTTCCTTATTAGGTGTAACAGCACTTGGGTGTGTGGGGAACACTGGGGCTAGAACCATGGGACCTTGTTGCTTTTTCTTGTGGATTGCCAGCCTGGGCTGCAGACCAGAGAAGAGTATCCAAGCTTACAATATCCTCCAGGGTGACTCTGCTACCGCCCAGACAACCCACTGATCTCCCCTGATCTGGTAGAGCTGTAAAGTTTCAGGGCAGGCTTGGCCATTATTCCTCTTACTCCTGGACAGCTTCAGGCTTGTGCATTTGGCCTGAGATCCACCTCCCCTGCAACCCAAAGCTGCCAAAGGCACAGATCCTTCCCAGGGGGAAAAAGTGGCAACTCGAGAAAGGTGTGTTGGGGAGGGGGGGGGAGAATAAAGGGGTGTGCATTTGGCTACATGTCACGTTAACACTTCCTTCTGTTTCCATCCAGCACAGGCTGTCGGGGAGATGAGGAAATTGCTGCTGCTCTTGCTGGGAAGCGCTGTCCAGGTACTTTGGGGAGGTTCCTGCAGCTTCCTTCTCTTGGTTGCGGCCTAGTCTGACGTCCCAGACCCCTCTCTCCATCCACAAGGCTGGTGGCACGTGTGTGTGTTTTTGGCAAGGCTGGGTGGGAAGACAAGCAGGGCTTCATAGAAGCTTGGAAATCAGCCTTAAAAAGCCATTTCCAGGGAAATAGGAGCAATTGGCTGTGGTGTGAATAGGTCTACTACCTTTCTTCCTCCTGCCTAGAAGGCTGCCGGAGGAAGAAGAGGCTTCGCTTGCTAGAATCCGGGCTTTTGACATTAGTCTGAGAATCACAGGTGCCCCCAACCCCCTGTTTTATGACTTCTTAAGACAGGGTGTACAACCGCAAGCTTTGAAGGCCACCTCCAGACCTCCACAGTTCCCTAGAATGGCTTCGCTACCTTTCTCCGACAGCCTATTGTTTGGTGTGACTTTTGTGCAATTCTCCCCGCACCCACCCCTAATTCTAAACAGTTGAAATGCCTTAGCTTCAGAGGCCTTAGCTTAGACTGAGGCCTTAGCTTAGGGCGACCCTATGAAAAGGAGGACAGGGCTCCTGTATCTTTAACAGTTGCATAGAAAAGGGAATTTCAGCAGGTGTCATTTGTATATATGGAGAACCTGGTGAAATTCCAGCTTCATCACAACAGTTAAAGCTGCAGGAGTTATACTAGATTGACCAGATTTAAAAGAGGGCAGGGCTCCTGCAGCTTTAACTGTTGCGATGAAGAGGGAATTTCACCAGGTTCTCCATATATACAAATGACACCTGCTGAAATTCCCTTTTCTATGCAACTGTTGAAGATACAGGAGCCCTGTCCTCCTTTTCATAGGGTCACCCTACCTTAGCTAGACCTAAGGTTTATCCCAGGATCGTCCCGGGGTCATCCCTGTTCATGTAAATGACACACAGGATATCCCGGGAGCAGGCAGGGAAGACCCCGGGACGACCCCGGGATAAACCTTAGGTCTAGCTAAGGCCTTAGTAACTGGCAGGAAGAGCTTTAAGCTAAAATGTTTTGGTATTTTGGCCCTGCACTTATTTATTTATTGCATTTCCATACCGCCCAATAGCCAAAGCTCTCGCTTTGCTTCCCCCACGTCTGCCTTTGGCCCCACCACCACTGGAAAGCAGCCCCCCCGCCCCGCCCCCCCGAGAGCATCTCCGGAATGGAGTTCAGCTCTCAGGTGGGAAGAGGTTCACCTCCCGCTGTCTTAAGAGAAACCTGATCCTCACCCTTGAACCTCCAACAGTGTGAACGACGAGACGAGATCATTGGCCGTATCCAGACGCTGGACATCGGTACCCAGGCTGCCCTGGCTTCGGCCATCCAAGAGGTATTTATGAGTTGTTTCACGGAGCGTCCCTGTTCTCTTCTCAGGCTTTTCACGTCAAGCCTTCTCCCATAACTAGGGAAGCTTCATGGGCAGAGCAGAAGGAATGTTGGGATGAGGGAAGCTGGCGAGGCAAGCAAAGTCCTTGGGGTAACTGTCTTTGACGGTACCTTTAAAGCCCTACATGGTTTGGGTCTAGGCTACCTGTGGGATCGCCTTCTCCCATACAATCCACCCCGCACACTCAGGTCTTCTGGGAAGAATCTATTTCAGTCAACCAAAAGTAGGCTGACGGGTATTACCCAGAGGACCTTCTCTTCTGCTGCTCCCAGACTGTGGAATGGCCTGCTGGAGGAGATTTGTCAACTTGACACTCTTTTACCATTTAAAAAAGCAATAAAGACTGATCTATTCCGGCAGGCTTGTCCAGGGGAATTTTAGAATGTTTTAGGATGTTTTAATCATGCATGCTATGTTTTTAATCAGCTTTTAATGTGTTTTATATTCACTGTTGCTCCCCGCCTCGATCCAAGTGGAGAGGCGGGTAAAACAATTATTATTATTATTATTATTATTATTATTATTATTATTATTATTCAGGGTGTTTTTAAGGATGCTTCTGGGCAGGGCTTTTTAATGTGGCTCCACCACAGCACTAGGGCTCCTTCCAACTTGCTCTTCTTCTTAGGTGACCCAGCAGCCTGAGAACGTGTTGAGGATGCAATGGAAGGAACTAGGAACCACCGAGATGGAGCAGCTCCTCCAGAACATGATGTCTAGGATTCGCCAGCTGGTGCATGAGCGAGATGCAGGCTTGGAGGTGCAGTTCTAGCTCCACCCCTGTCCTAAAAGATGGAAGTTCCCCCCAGCACGTGATGCTCCAGCCCAGTGATCTCCTGGGCCAGGCTTCCCTCAACAGAGTTTCCTCCAGATGTGTTGGATTGCAACTCCCGTGCTGGCTAGGAATGATGACAGTTACAGTCCAACACATCTGGAGAGTACCAGGTGGAGGGGAAAGCTACTCTGGGATTTATCCCTGTGTTACCCCAGAGCAGGCCAGTAGCCAGCTCTATTGGGTGTGGGGTGAGCAAGGTGAATCAGTTCCAGAACAGCCAAATCTAAACGCAACTGCTTTTAGGGATTAAAAAGAGCAGCTCATGAGATCAGAGCATCTAAGAACATAAGAAGAACTCTGCTGGAACAGATAAGGGTCAGTCTAGTGCAGCATTATCTTAATTCTTTTCACACACACACACGGTTAACCGCTGCCCCCAGAAAGCCCACAAGTAGGGCGTGAGTGCAACAGCACCTCCCATCCATGTTCCCCAGCAACTGGTGTAGATAAGCAGACTGCCTCTGATGCTGGAGGGGGCATAGAGCCGTCAGAACTAGTAGCCGCTGGTGGCCTTTTCATTAATTCGGAGGATTAAGGCATAGAATCATAGAATAGCAGAGTTGGAAGGGGCCTCTAAGGCCATGAAGTCCAACCCCCTGCTCGATGCAGGAATCCACCCTAAAGCATCCCTGACAGATGCTTGTCCAGCTGCCTCTTGAAGGCCTCTAGTGTGGGAGAGCCCACCACCTCCCTAGGTAACTGGTTCCATTGTTGTACTGCTCTAACAGTCAGGAAGTTTTTCCTGATGATGTCCAGCTGGAATCTGACTTCCTGTAACTTGAGCCCATTATTCAGTATCCTGCACTCTAGGAGGATCTAGAAGAGATCCTGGCCCTGCTCTGTGTGACAACCTTTTAGGTATTTGAAGAGTGCTACCATGTCTCCCCTCAATCGTCTCTTCTCCAGGCTAAACAGGCCCAGTTCTTTCAGTCTCTCTTCATAGGGCTTTGTTTCCAGACCCCTGATCATCCTGGTTGCCCTCCTCTGAACACGCTCCAGTCTACCCTGATCCTCCAAATAGCCCCATCCTCCATCCAATGGCACCATCTTCCCTCTGAAGCTAGAGCCAGGGTTTACAATTGAAAATTTGGGGAACAGGGGGTTGGAAGACCACTGAATGGGGCCATGTTGCCCCTCTCCCCCATTACTACCTCTGAACATTCATCAGCAGCATTTACTCCTTCTTCCCTGCACAGAAATTGTGGGAGCTGCAGCAAGAACGGGAAACCCCGCCAGTTCCCTTGCCCGAGAGCAATCGTCAGCATCTCGGAGTGCAGCTGGCCGAAAGCCGGGCCCAGGTGCGGCGTCTGCAACACGAGCTGTGAGTGGAAGTGGGGCAGGCACATAGGAAAAAAGTGGGGCATGAGGTGCGTGAGCATGCGGGGCATAAAACATGGAGCACGGGGGCGCCAAAAAGGCAGGGATTGGGGACTGAGCATCCCATAGAGATTTCAGCACGGTTATCAACGGGACACTCGGGCCTTAGCTAAACCTAAGGTTTATCCCGGGATCGTCCTGGGGTCATCCCTGCCTGCTCCCAGGATATCCTGTGTGCCATTCACATGAACAGGGATGACCCCGGGGCGATCCCGGGATAAACCTTAAGTCTAGCTAAGGCCTTTATCTCCCGTAAACATTTAGCTCAAACGCCAGGGCTGGGCCAAGGCCTTCTACTGTTTCCAAATGGAGATTTCCTAAGCGCTAGCGATTGGGAGGCATTGCACAACCCTTCCGTCTTTCTGCACCCTCCAACTTCATGTGTTGCAGGACAGGCCCTTCTCAGCAGCCACTTCTCGTCTACGGATCCCTGCCTTGCCCCTTCTCTGATGGTCTGCCACCATCTTCTGAAGTCCTATTGATGTCAGCATGAGCGTTTTCCTAGTCAATTGTTGGACTGTTTTTATCCTCTCTGGGATTTTGTGGGAAAGTTACGCTCTGCCGTCCCAGTCTCTTTGAACTGCTTATTTGTTCGTCTGTGGTTTTATTGTTGTTGGAAAGCCTCCTTGAGCGGATTTTGTGAGTCTGAAAGGGGCACTGTTGTGACATCCCCACAGGGCACAGTATAAACGCTTTTAACACAATCATTAAACTAAATAAAACTCTACTGTCCCCACCAGGGAAGAGAAGGTGGAGGAGCTGCTAGATCAACAGGACGAACTGAAAAGTGTGGAGGGACAGCTTCAAAAGTTGCGGCAAGAGGTACTTGAAGCCCTTGGTGTAAAACCAAAATAACCCCACAAGTGCACACCCCGAGTGTCCCAGCCTGTAGCCTCCTTTTCCTGTGCCTCTGAAGCTACTTATTTCTAACTCACCCCCAACCCCATCCTGGACCGTCTTCTACAGAACCGGGCTTTGGCCGGAGAGGCCCGCCTAGCTGGGCTGTACCGAGATGAACTGGATGCGTTGCGGGAGAAGGTAGTGCGGACAGAACGGCTCCAAGCCGAGCTGACAGCCCTAAGGGAACGGCTGCCTGCGTTGGAGCGCTGCCGTGCCCAGCTGAAGGTAAGACTTGACCGCTAGCTGCTACGTCATTGGTCTAGCCAGAAAAGCGTGAGTCTCTGTCCCAGCTCTCACTGGGGTCCAGCCCTCTCTGAGCCACCCACCTATGGGCTGCCTGGCAGTGAATCTGCCCTTCTGGCCCTGCCTGGGCAGGAAAGGGCATGTGTGTGTGTGTGTGTGAGTTGATGTTTTGGAAAGATAACTCTGGCAACCTTAGCCGAAAGAGGAGAGATTCCATGGGCTGGTGGGACGGAAATGGTTGGGTGGGAAAAGAGATGGGAAACGAAGACGCTGAGAGACGTCTAAACCTGGCAACGGGTCATGTCTACACTCTAAATTTTAAACCAGTTTCAGTCTGGTTTAAAACTACCATGGTCACTCCCTAAAATGGAATTTTCGTGAGGGTGCTTAGTTCCATTAGAAGTCCCCCTCACTACAGTTTTCTCGATACCTGCAGACAACAGTTGTTCAGAGGCTTTGGAACTTTAATTCGACCTAACCTACCCCACAGGGTTCTTGAGAAGATAAAATGGGGATTAGGTGGGTGAGTGGGAACCTTATAAGCCACGCTGAGCTCCTTGGAGGAAGGGATGAATAAAAATGAAACAGATCGACAGGAATGAAGGAAGACAAACTACTGTAGGGTGGTTGCTACATTACAAACCCCTGAAAGGGCTTCTGTACTTTTAAGAATCACATAGAAGGGGGACTTTTACCCATTGTCACTTCTTCTATCACCTCAGCTACATGAGATGAAAAGTTGCGTCTGGCAAAATTCTCCTTTTTTAAAAAATGGAGTTCTTAAAAATATGAGAGAATCTCAAAGCCTGGACTCAGCAACCCAGGTCAACATGTTGATGGGCGACGTTGACAAAGAGGGGAGGCATCAAAACCTTCCTGATAGGAGGGCAGTGGCACAGGGGTAAGGCTTGCTGAGGTACTGAACAGGCCCATCAACAATGCCTGCCCTGAAATCATTTTTCTCCAGTACTGGCCATAGAATTTCGCACAGTGCCCTGGAGAGATGCTTTGTTAGGGGCATTGTGGGTAATTAAAATGGCGGCTTCCAGACTTTTTGTGGAAACTGACTGGAGTGCTACTGCTGATCCTTGCTGCGAGGTGGGCCCATCATGGCCCCGCTGAGGCAGGGGGAACCACAGCAGTGGGCACCTTGCCTAAAGGCTCTTGAACCTTCTTCTGCCTTGGTATGTGATTGAGTTGTTTTGGATTGGCAGGAGGAGCGAGAGTTTTCCCAGGCCTTGCTGGAGACCAAAGCCATGCTGGAGGGGCAGTTGGAGGCAGCTCGCACCCGGGGTCAGCGCCTGAACCAGCTGGAGAAAGAGACGTTGCATCTCCAAAGGGGCTTGAACCAGGCCCAAGAGGTGAGAGGCTGAGACCAGGCCCTGCAGCACGGCTGGGGCAGCACGTGGCCTCCACTGAATTTGGGGCACCCGAAAATATTCTTTAAAATATACTTTTTAAAAGGAAAAAAATCCTGATGTCCATAATTCCAAAAGGGTTGTGTTTAACTTGCGAGTAAGCTAGGTTTGACCCTTTGGGTGCTCCACAGTAGTGATGTGATCATTTAGTAATGATGCCTCCTGTTAGAAAGGGAATTGAGAAAAACAAAAAAGGCAAAATAGAATCAGCATTTACCAGTCTCACATGCACATGAAGCTATCTTTGAATGAAAAAGACACCACATCCTTCTTTAGTGAAGAAAAGGTAAAAATAGTTTGCTCACGATATTCTTGCATATAAAATGCAGGTACAGCGTAGGGTTTCAAAAGGAGTTTGTTCAGTCCATTTCGTGTTATACACCAGTTGCTGAGGAACATGGGCATGAGAGTGCTGTTGCACTTGTGTCCTGCTTGCGGGTTCCTAGCCGACAGCTGGTTGGCCAATGTATGAACAGAACATACATTGGTCTGATCTAGCAGGTCTCTTCTTATGTTCTAGGAAAAAATAAATAGAAAGGTGATTTGAATTGGCTTGTCCCAAACCCAGAAACACAGCAGTTTAAAAATAAAAGAGAAACCATTTGTAACCACGCTGTCCTTTACATAGGGTACAGATTTTAGTAAAAAAAATGTGATGGGAACAAGGGAAGGCAACAATCACACGCACACGCACGCACACACACACACAGAACTCCAAATAAAACCAATAAAGTAATTCTAATGTACCTAGTGGCCTGGTTTTCAGTAAGTTTTGCAGGAATGAGTAGTTGTTCATTCATTAATTATCACCTTTGTGCTTGTAGCTTTATCTACGACGCTCAGGGAGAGGAAAGCGAGTAAGATATGAAGCACCATACATGAACTCAGGTTTCCTAGTACAGAGTGACTGATGAAGTAATGAAACGTCAATACAATCCGGAGTAGTCATTTCACTCTGTATAGAGTTTTTATAGCAAATATGTGCTATATAATAATATGTCTCACTTTGTGCAGTTTCTCAGCAAACACATTGCTTTATAATTATATATCATCTGTGCATTATATTTACAGCAAAAAAAGCAGCTTTGATTTTTCATATTTATTTATTTATTTATTACATTTCTATACCGCCCAATAGCTGGAGCTCTCTGGGCGGTTCACAAAATTTAAAAACATTCAAAGTATAAAACAACAGTGTAAAACCATAATATAAAATACAATATAAAAGCTCAACCAGATAAAAACAGCAGCAATGCAAAATTACAAATTTAAAACACCAAGTTAAAATTTATAGACTGTTAAAATGCTGGGAGAATAAAAAGGTCTTCACCTGGCATCTAAAAGCATTTAATGTAGGTGCCAAGCGAACCTCCTTAGGGAGCTCATTCCACAGCCGGGGGGCCACAGCAGAGAAGACCCTCCTCCTGGAAGCCCCCCGCCTCACTTCCTTTGGCAGGGGCTCGCGGAGAAGGGCCCCTGTAGATGATCTTAATGTCCTGGCAGGTACATATGGGAGGAGGCGTTCCTTCAGATAGCCTGGCCCCAAGCCGTTTAGGCCTTTAAATGTTAATACCAGCACTTTGAATCAGGCCCAGACCATAGAACATTCTATGGTCATACATATATTGTGGGGGATTCCACACGTCATACTGAGGGCGCTTCCATGCGCCCCCAGGCCGCCCCCAAAGCGATCGTGTAGCTTGCCTGTTCGAAGAGACGAGGAAGAGGCGTCCTTTCTGCCGCCGCCACCGCCACCCACCAACCTCCTCGCCGGCCGGGTCGGAGAGCTTGGTGGAAGAAGGTGGGGTGGAGAGCTTCTTCCGCTCTCCACCCCGCCTTCTTCCGCCGAGCTCTCCGACCCGGCCGGCGAGGAGGTTGGTGGGTGGCGGCGGCGGAAAGGACGCCTCTTCCTCGTCTCTTCACAGGCAAGCTACACGATCGCTTTGGGGGCGCATGGAAGCGCCCTCAGTACGACGTGTGGAATCCCTCTGTAAGTGTTGTGACAATAAAGAATTGAATGTTTAGCTAATTCAGTTATCTAGTTGCACAGTTTATAGATTCATATTATTAGTGTAACGGTCCCCTGTTTTGTGCTTGTGAACTGTGCGGGCTCCTCTCTGTTGTGCATAGGCTGCTGTTAAAGCCACAGGGCCGGGAAGAAGAAAAGAAGATGATGCCCAGCAACACACACACACACACACACACACACACACACACACACACACACCCTCTGGATTGAACACTGTAGAAATTTACATTCAGGTTCTTTCCACAGGAACGGGACCAGCTGTACCACCAGACGGAGGAGCTTCTGAGAGAGAACTTGGCTCTTGAAAGGCAGCTGAGGCGAAGCTTAAGGGAGCCTCTCGATGCACTCCGGGCAGAAGAACTAGAAGGCGACTGGGCTCCCAATGGTGAGTTCCGCCTGTTCTTCTTCTCACTCTTTTCCCAGCGTTGGTCCAGAGGGCGAGAATTAATTTCTCCCTGCCTTCTCCAGAACCTTCTGAAGCGCCCGTTGTGTTGAGCTACGACGTGAAGGAGGCCGGTCGGCTGCCGGCCTTGGAGTGGGAGAACCAAGAACTGCGCAAGAGATTGCAGGAGGCGCTGGAGAACCCCAGCGAGGCTGGGAATTTGGAACTAGAGCCAAAGGATACGGCCCTTGACAGAGAGGTATGGAAGGAGCAGCTGCAAGGGTGGGGCGGTTTCTTCAGGCTGCAAACTGAAGATGTCAGAGAAATCTGCAGAGGCTGTGAATGAGTTCAGGTTGCTATGCAGCCAACTTGCGGATTCCACAGCATACCGGATTTTGTCAAGTGGCACGGACTTGTGCAACTTGTGGAAACTTCTTTACTTTCTGGAATTCTACGCAAATTTAGTCGTACAAAAATGCAAAAAAACCAAACAAACCCCAAGCAAAAACACAGACCAAAAATGCACATTTCCCTCACAGGCTAAAGCACGAACATATGGATTTTGTGTGTGTGTGTGTGTGTGTGTGTGTGTGTGTAATGATCTGTTAAAAGGTGCTGGAGTTGGGTGACTGTATCCTCCTTCACAGAGGACAACCCGCTATTTGATGGGCTGTGCCTAGTCCAAGTCTGGTTGAAAGATAAAGAACCCCACGGAAGCAGAGCAGGGCTGAGCAGGGCCCTTGAAGATGCCCGTCCAGTGTTAGCAGCACCTGGACAGCAGATTAAGCGGGCAGGTAGACAGGTCACCTGTCCAAACTCCTCACTGTGGTGAGCTCTATTGTATTGTGATTTAAATTATAGCAATCCTTTCTAAATGAGTATATGCAGACTTCATACAGATACCTTATTTTGTCTTCTGTTTTTGGAAGCACGTTTCCTGGTTTGGTTTCGGGTTTGGGTGATACGTAAATCCCCCCAACCCACAGTGTGGAGAGAGGGAGCAATTTCTAGGTGAGATGCTAACAAGTTCCATTCTTTGTTGTTGTGCCCATCTAGCTGAAATCACCGCAAAGCCAGGAGGAACTGGAGGCAGAAGAGCAGGCCTCAGACCTTCGAGAGGGTTTGCCAGAGGCCCAGAAGCAGCAAGAGAGCCAGGCGTTGGCCTCCGGGACAAGGCACAGCCAGGCCCTTAAGCAAGAGGCTGAGGCTTTGGTGGCTGGAACGGAAGCGGCCCTGTCAGAGGCTCAAACTTCGCTGAAGGAAGCCGAGCGGCAACGGGAGGCCGAGTGCCATCGAGCCACAAGCCTCGAAGACAGGCTGAGGTGCCTGCAGGAGGCTCATGCCGAGGCTGTGGAGAAGCACGAGCGAGAGCGGGAGCAGTGGCGCTTGGAGACTGAGCGCCTGGTGGAAGAGGTCCAGGCTCTGGAGCGGGAGCAGGAAGCCCTGCAATCCGGATCTCAGGCCTTGCAGGCCGCAGCAACCCAGGCTGAGTTACAACTGGGGGAGGCCCGGCAGAGCCTCCAAGGCGAGCAGCGGCAGGGGGCCCGGCTGGCTCAGAAGGCCCGGCAGGCGGAGGAGGACTTGGGGGAGGCTCGGTGGGAGCTGGAAGCCCTGCAGCGCAGCCTGGAGCAGCACAAGGTCACCCTGGCACAGATGGAGGCTGAGAAGAGGGCCTTGGAGGAGATGCTGGGCCAAGCTGAGGACCGCCAGAGGCAGCTGGACAAGGAAAGCCGGCGCCTGAAGGCCCAAGCCCAAGCCCAGGAGGAGGCACTGGCGGCTCAGGGCCTCCGCCTCGTCCAGCTGGAGGCCCAAACCCGGCAGCAGGCGACGGAGCTGAGCAGCCTGCAGGAGGTCAACCAGCATCTCCGGGAACTGGAGCAGGAGGCTGCTGGCCTGAGGGAGCAGTTTCAGGCCACGCGTGAAGCCTCAGCCACACTGGAGGAGGTAACAGGGAACAGGCCAGGGGTTGCCACGGTATAACGGGTGGACAGCTGGGGTCAAGCCTGATGCCAACACGTGGCATCCTTTGGTCCCACGACACTCGTCACTGACGGAAATTACTTTCCCAGCGCTGGATTGCTGTTTAAATTTCCCACAATGCCCTGGAGCAACATTACGTTGGGGGCATTGTGGGGAATTGAAATGGCAGCGGGAGCCAGCTTCCTGCCTCCTTCCTGCATGGTCACCAGCTGCTCCTCCTCCTCCTCCTCACTACCACCGTTCTCTGCTCCAGAGTGAAAGGTGGGTGAACAAGCAAGTGGCAGAGGTGAAGAGGGGCTCTTGTCAGTGGGCCCTTGGCTTGTGCCCGACCATGCCAGGCGCAGCTATCTCTGCATTTTGCTGCCCTTGTTATCTAGCGAGTTGTAACTCGGCCGTTTTTAACGTTTGGCTTTTTCCACCAGAGGGCACTGCAGGACAAGAACAGCCTGCTTTGAGTCCTCAATTAAGTCCAGAGTCGAAAATGACCCGACTGCACCGCTGTAAAGCAGGGACAGTTGGAGCATCTGTTGTTCTTAAGGACTAGGACAGCCTTCCCCAACCTGCTGCCCTCCAGATATTTCGGACCAGCTCCTCTCAGCCTTAGCTGGCATGCCTCGATGGTCAAGAATTCTGGGACCCCAAAACATCTGGAGGGCACCAGGCTGGGGAAGTTTGGACTAGAACCATAGACATTAAGATGGCCTTTCTCAACCAGAGTCCGTCCAGATGTATTGGACTAGGACACCCAGCATGCTGTAGCCCCACACATCTGGAAGGCACCCAGTTGGGGAAGACCGACTTAAGAAGATTGGTGTAGGAAAAGTGAAGGAAGGATGCCTCAGAAAGGGTGGTAAAAGATGTGGCAAATTAAAAAAAAAATCTCAGTTTTCCCCCTCACAGGTTGTCTAATTTTTTTTCAGGAGCTCCGGACAGAGAAGGGGAAGGGGAAGGAGGCAGAAGCTGCTTTGGCCCAGCTGAGGGAGCAGCTATTGAAGAAGGAAGAGAGTTCTGAGGTAGACGTGAAAAGCAGGCGGCACAAGTGGGTATCATCCAAACAAGCAATGTTCTCAACTGTTTTGATTCGTACCCTGCTTTCCCACCAAGACAAATGGTCCTCAAGTGGATGGTACCGTTTAGCTATCGTCCAGACATTGTGGACTGGCCCAGAATCTCGCATTCTCCCGCAGCCGGGCATCTGAGGAAAAGGATTGTGGGTGTTTTTTTTTTCACCAGGGCTGGCTTAAGACATTTCGCTGCCCACCGACCCACCCTGACCAAACTCAAAGTGGAAGTACCTAGGCAGGAAGTCCTACAATCCTCATCTCCCACCTTGCAACCAAAATCTAACAACGACGATTTTAAACAGCCGATCATTTGCTGCCCTTTCGCAACACCCAAAATCAGCTGCCTGAGGCGGCTGCCTCGTTCCGTCCTGTGGCAGAACAGGTAACGCTAGCATGTCTGAATAATGCGTCTTTTTCCTTATTCTGGGCACAACCACATCTCCAGTGAGGAAAAGCAAGAGGAGGAGGAGAAGACAACGGTGCTGGAGGAGGAGGACAACGCCTTCAGGAGGCAGCTTGAGGAACTGCATCCTCTCAAGCAGCAACACACAAACCATCATCAGGTGAAAATCTGCAAAAGGTGCCCCCTTCTTCGGAGTACCATTTGCCATCCACCCCACCCTGGTGGAGACTGGAGTTGCTAAAGGTATTCCCCTGCTCCCTCCCCTCTGCCAGTCTCCTTCTATTACAACAATACAAGGCTGGGCAGGAGGTAAATCAAGATCTATTAGTAGCAGCTAGATGATTTACAGTAGATCAGCAAGGATTTCCAACTCCCAATGGTTCAAGAAGAGTGACGTCAAAAAGGTCCCGTCCCCACTCATAAGAACGTCAGAGGTGTGCTGGATCAGACTACAGGCCTATCTAGTCCAACATTCTGATGTCACAATTGCCAACCCACCCACAAGTAGGGTTGTGGGTGGGTTGCAACAGCATCCCCTAATTGTATTCTCTAGCAATTGGTATATGTAGGCATACACACTGTGATATCAGAGGTAGCATACAGCTACGAGGACAAGTTCTCCTCCAGGAACTTGTCTCATTCCCTTTTAAAGTCATCCAGGGTTGACGCCATCATTACATCCTGAGATAGCAAATTCCATAGTTTGCACTGTGTGAAGAAGTCCTTCTTTCGTCTGTCCTGAATTTCCCACCAATTAGCTTCATGGGATATCCTGGATTCTAGCATTATGAGAGAAGGAGAAAACTTCTCCCTCTTCGTTTTCTCCACACCAGGCATTATTTCATACACTTCTATCCTACTCACCCCTTACCATTTTTTCTAAGCCCCAGATGTTGTGATTTCTCCTCACAAGGAAATTGTAATCCTCTAGGTTGGCCTTGTGCTGTCCGACTTGCTTCAAGGCATCCAGTGATGCTAAAAACAGCAAGGTATGTACAGGCGAGGATTTGGCATGTCAGGTCAAGTTCAGGCAAGTCCAGTTAGGGGGTGCTGAATAGACCACGCAGGGTCTTCCAGGACCTTGGCTAGCTCCCAGTGAGCTGAGACTCAACAAGAGAGATGTTGACTCAGCAATGGTCAAAGCCTTTCTGAATCCCTATAAAAGCCAGCAGCTTATGATGTGAAGTTAACTCCACCCTCTCAGAGAAGCACTTTGTTTCTGAAAGGGCTACTTCTTAATCTGTAGCCACTGGTTCCTACGGAGTGTGCGTGGGGTGTGGGTGTGTGAAGGCTTTAATGGGAGAGTGTCCTCTGCATCTGAGGAGTCAACTGCACATCCTCTGATATGGAAGAGGGTCCTCTGCCTCTGAGTCCTCTTTGGAGACAGGGGACGGATCAAGGCTGGGGCACATGACAGGCTTTTCTTGCACCTTCTACAGCATTGTTTTTGAGGTGCAGCAGCCAGAACTGTACACATGTTCCAAGTGCAGTCACATCATCGAGTTGTATAAAGGCTTTTAGATATTGGCTGTTTTCCTTTGCACAGGGTGTGTGTGTGTGTGTGTGTGTGTGTGTGCGTGCTTATATAATCTCGCCATGTGTATCGCCACATCCTTCACTAATTCATCCTAAAATCCTAAATTAGACTGCTGAAATCAAGGGAGATTGGTGTCTATGTGTAAAGAGGAGTAGATTTGTGTGTGAAGAATCTGAGGCCAAGCATGCTAAAAACATACAAAGAGCCCTGATGCTGGGTCAGACCAAGGGTCATAGAATCATAGAATAGCAGAGTTGGAAGGGGCCTACAAGGCCATCGAGTCCAACCCCCTGCTCAATGCAGGAATCCACCCTAAAGCATCCCTGACAGAGGGTTGTCCAGCTGCCTCTTGAATGACTCCAGTGTGGGAGAGCCCACCACCTCCCTAGGTCACTGATTCCATTGTCGTACTGCTCTAACAGTCAGGAAGTTTTTCCTGATGTCCAGCCGGAATCTGGCTTCCTTTAACTTGAGCCCATTATTCCGTGTCCTGCACTCTGGGAGGATCGAGAAGAGATCCTGGCCCTCCTCTGTGTGACAACCTTTCAAGTATTTGAAGAGTGCTCTCATGTCTCCCCTCCATCTTCTCTTCTCCAGGCTAAACTTGCCCAGTTCTTTCAGTCTCTCTTCATAGGTCCACCTAGTCTAGCACTCTGTTCAACTAGCTGTCGAGCGGGAACTCACAAGCAGGACAAGAGTGTGACAGCACCCTCCCGCCCATGTCCCCCAGCAACTGGTGTACATTAAGCAGCCTGCCTAAGCTATTTATGTGTAGCTGTCAGGCTTTAACCACTGCATGACACCAGCTCCCCTTAGGCACTGAGGTTGGCATGGCAGTAACTGGGTGCTCTCCAGAAGAACAGCTGTTGTTTTCTCCCCACAGGTAAAGAGTGGCTTTGCTCTTCCACTGTTATTAGAGGAGCCTCCCATGACCCAGCGCACAGAGAGACAGAAGGAACCGAACTCTGACCTCCAGGCTAATGCAAGGAGTGAGGCCCTTAGCGCAAGACTGATTGAAGTGGAACGCAAGGTGAGCATGAAGCGAAGAGTGCAGGGGAACAAGGGACTGAAAGGAGAAGCACCTTCACGTGCTCATGCTGGTTGTGCCTGGGTTCTACCCACTCACTCTCTATTCCCCAATCATGCTAGTTTCCCTTATAAAGCTCGGCCCTTTTCTTAGCAGAGCTTTCCCCGATTGCGGAAGGGAGCGAAGCCATCACTGTGCCTGCTGACAGCTAAAGGGGCCATTTTCCTCAGTAGAAAGGAGAGGAACAAATCAAATAAAGAAAGTAGCCACTTCAATTCGCTTCAGGGTTGTTCAATGACTTCCAACGGGACGCTGTAAAGGGAACCGTTGTGATTTGTCAAGTGGTGCATCAGTGAGAAGTTATAGATGGTCTTGGAAGAATTGTGAGTGGCTGCTGAAGGAGTCTGACGAACTAGGCGCTGCTGCTGCTTGAAAAGGACGTTACCAGTCCAAGTTGGGGCTGTTTGAGACTTTTTGGCTTCTCTAGGTGTGGAGGGATGACTGGGTGGTATAGAAATGCAATAAATAAATAAATAGTGTCCCCACCACAACAGAAAGTTCTGGTTTGCTTTTGACGTGGCCGGCTCTTCAGGGAATGCCAAATACCGGATTTGCATGAAGCTTCCAGTGCAACAAGCACGGCCTAGATCAGCCTTCCCCAACCTTGCGCCCTCTAGATGTTTAGGACTTCAACTCCCATCAGCCTCAGCCAATGTGGCCAGTGCTCAGGAATGCTGGCAACTGTAGTCCAACACATCTAGAGGGCCACAGGTTGGGGAAAACTGACCTAGGATGTTTCCAGATGGATTCCCAGGGGTACCAATCCAAAGGCATTATGCTGCTATCCTGTTTTCCCCCTCCCTCCTTAATGGATTTATTTTAAGAAAAATGGCGGAAGAAGCAGTGGGGTAAATAGGAAGGCTGCAAATGGAGGATGTGGTTGTCTGGATCCCCTGTCAAATTCCACAAATGAGACAGGGCAATTACACAATAAAAGCTTCATCTAGATGTACTCCTGGTTTCCCTGAACAGGAATCCCAGCTGTGACCAGAAAAACAAACATTCCATTTTATAGGAGAGCGAGGTGTAGTGGTTAGAGTGTTAGATTGGGACTGGGGAGATGTGGGTTCAAGTCCCCACTCAGCCATGGCATTCCCTGGGTGACTTTGGGCCCGTCACTAATTCTCAGCCTAATTGAGCTGCTGTAGGGATAAAATAGAGAGGTGGAGGATGCTGTATGCCGCCTTGGGCACCTTGGAGTAAAAGGCAAGCTATAAATGTAACAAATAATATATTTTTGGAGCAGGCGGGAGAAGGCTCACGTCGCCGTTGTTAGGGAGGAGGGCATTCTGACTTTGCTGTGCCTTGCCAGCTTCAGCCAGGTCCTCTTCCTTTTTCAGAATGCCGTTCTGCAGGCTGAGAAAGCGGTGCTCACTGGACGTCTGGGCCAGCTGGAGTCGCAAGTCGGCAATCTCCAGGAAGCCCTGCTGGGATTGCGGGGCCAAAGCTCCAAGGCAAAGGAAGAAAGCGAAAGATGGCAGGCCCAGAACAGCACTTTGCAGGTAAGCCTCTGTCTCCTGGTCCTCCTAAATGGTTCTCCAAAATTTTGACACCCCCCTCCTCTTCTCCCAAGGTTGGTGCTTAAGTTCCTTGAAGGAGGGATGCGTGTCCTCACTAGGCCAAGAGCCCAACCGGGTCTTTCCACCTCCAGTTCAATGCCAGAGTTTCTACCAGATGGTTTCTAGGAAAAGTAGAGGGATTATCAGCAGGGTCAAGGGAACCCCCCCCCCGCCCCCCAAGGTTTGCAGAAGTAGAATAAATATTTAGGAGAGAAATGTAAAGTGGCAAACAAAAAGCGAGCCGAAAAGGTTTAAGCGTGCTCAGAAGCCACAGGATGTAGGGTGTCTAGAGACAGTGGATGGAATAGAGGTTCCTGGCTGGCTGACATCGCTACTCTTTGATGGAGGTCTCAGTTGCTCTGTCTGATTTGGCTCAAGAACAGCCACGCCCAATGGCTTATTTCAGCCCTCCCCAACCTCGTGTCTTCCAAATGTGTTGGACTGCAACTCCCATTGGCCATACTGGCTGGGGAAATATGGGAGTTGCAGCCCAACAGACCAGGAGGCCAATTTCCCTTGTCAGTCACCTGCCTCGTCTTTTCTCCTTTCTCCTTTCTTGCCTCCCACTTTCCCTCCCTCGCACACCTTCGTGCTTCTGTAAGTGTGATTTATGATGATATCATTAAGGTACAAAGACAGGAGATTACCTTTGTCTCTTTCCGTCATTTGTTCCCCCTCAATCCTGGCAGGTGGAGGCGGCATCGCTGCGTTCCCAGCAGGTCTTGCTGGAATCTCAGCTCTCGGAGTTGCGGCAAAGGCTGACCCTCTTGGAAACCGAAGCCCGGCGGGCCCAGCAGGAGCGGGAGGAATGGCGGGGACGCTACGAGGCTCTCTTGCGCGACCACGACCGCCTGACAGTGCTGCACGAGCGGCAGGGAGATGATCTTGAAGGGCTGTTGGGTAAACACACACGCCTCAAGGGGTCTCTGCGCAGCCTGGAGCAGGAGTACCGTGAACTGCAGGGCAGGTAACACTGAAAAGCAGGAATCAACAAGGGAGTTGCCCGGAGAGCGTTTGGGGGAAACAGAGACCGTCCTACCAAACAGTGGGGTCCACCTTTCACCTTTGCTGCTCATTTAGGAGATACCAGTAGTGGTAAATTTTGAAGCGTGGGTGCTCGTCCCGAC
Organism: Elgaria multicarinata webbii; assembly: GCF_023053635.1. Lineage (NCBI taxonomy): Eukaryota > Metazoa > Chordata > Lepidosauria > Squamata > Anguidae > Elgaria > Elgaria multicarinata. The sequence continues at coordinate 11,500,560 of NC_086191.1, read as the reverse complement.
ATTCCCCAGAGCCGTGCCGCCAACATGAGCCCAAGGCTTCAGGCAGCTGCGTTGATGCCTATCAACAAACAGGTTCTAGCAGTTTTCATCTTCACCAAGAGCAGGTCTTTTGCAAAGCAAATGGGCCTTCATTACCCACTTGGGAAAACTTTGCTTTATAAAAGGGAGCAATAAATTGGTGCTGGGAAAATCCATTTCTCCTCACTTACTGTGAGGATTGCAGCTAAGCACAGAGGGAACAGAGGAGGTGGACGGTGAGGTCAGAGTCCCTGCTAATAATAATAAAAAAAGGGGCCAGCATTGCACCCCTGCAAACCCTGGCTTCACTACGCCCCTGGAGGAAACATATATTTGACTGAGGTCCGTTTCCCATTTATTTTGAGCAATTTACTCCTGCTTTTCCTTTTAAGTTGCTACCATCTAAACCAAAGGCAGGCAACCCTTTCCAGGTCAAGGGTCACGTTGGTGGCTGGGGAACCCATTGGCCAGGGCACGTGGGAGCCACGCACCCTGCCCCTCCTTCCCCTCTCTCTCCACACCTACACCTGCGCGCACACAGTTACGCACTGCACACACGTACACATCCATTCACAGACACACAACAACACTATTTCCCGCAGCTTCCCCCACCCCTGTTGGCTTGGGGGTGCTGGGATTTGTAATCCAACACATCTAGAGGGTTCCAGGCTGGGGAAGATTGATCTATTATTTATTGTGTAAGAGCAAATTATTGTATACACCTATTTAAGCTGTCTAGTTTAGCTCTTCAGCCATTTAATAGGCTGAGTCAGAGAGTTGACCAGAAATAGTGGTATTCCTGAGAAATACAATCACATGTGCCTTGACTCTCAGGGAAGAACTTTCTCTTCTCAATCCTCCCAGAGTGCAAGACACGGAATAACGGGCTCAAGTTAAAGGAAGCCAGATTCCAGCTGGACATCAGGAAAAACTTCTTGACTGTTAGAGCAGTGCAACAATGGAATCAGTTACCTAGGGAGGTTGTGGGCTCTCCCACACTAGAGGCCTTCAAGACGCAGCTGGACAAGCATCTGTCAGGGATGCTTTAGGGTGGATTCCTGCCTTGAGCAGGGGGTTGGACTCGATGGGCTTGTAGGCCCCTTCCAGCTCTGCTATTCTATGATTCTATGATTCTAAATGGTGCATCCACCGAGGTAAAAAAGCAACCCTGTCCTCTCCCCTGTGTCCATGCACAGGCATGACCAGCTGTTGGGGCAGAAAACCGGACTCGAACAGCGGGAAGGAGCCCTGCAGGGGCAAAAGCAGCGTCTGGAAGAGGCTGAGCAACGTCAACAGGAACTGCTGGAGCAGCAGGGCAGCCTCAAGGAGGAGCATGAGCGGTATAGTGTGTGTGTGTGTGTGTCTTAGGAGGTGGGCATTGTGGGTGTCTGCTAGATCTGAAGAAGCCAGACCATAAGTAGTTTTAAAGCGACGTACAAAACAGAGTAAGACAAGACAATATATTCGTCACATCAAACATACAGATTACTTTGAGAAAGCCGTTCTTGACACCCAAGCAATTTTGGGTCTCAGTTAAAGGCAGCAGTGAAGAGGAGATCCTAACTGCTCGTACTGAAGGAGCAAGGTGCAAGTCAGTCGGAAGGGAGCTCCAGAATTTGGGGGCCACCCCTGAGAAGGCCATGTCTGTTGCATGTGCCAGCTTAACAAATTTTAACTCTGGGTTACTCAAGGGGGATTAGGGCATAAGCAGTATTCTACTGGTTGAAAACTCCCTTTGTACCTTTTGTATACGTCTGACTATCTCCACCAGGGTGAAACAGATGTTGGCACAGACAGAAAGGGCAAAGGATGACCTCCAGGGAGAGCTTCATGGAATGCGGAACCGGATAACGGGTCTGCAGCTGGAGCAGGCAAGGCTGGAGGCTGAGAGTGCCACCCTGAAGGAGCAGAACCAGCAGTTGGACACAGCGCTGGGGCGTCTAAGCACCCAGTGTGAAGTAAGGATCCCCCCAGTCCTCCCCCACTTTTCTGGACTAGTTTGTGTAAATGGCAGATTAGGCAGTCAAGCTGTTGCTGGATTCTAATAACTCAGACTGGGACAAACAAGTGTTCCTCCTTGTGTTAGACTGTAAGCTCTTTGGGGCAGGGAACTTTCCTCTTGGCTACTTTGTATAGTGCCATGTCCATTGATAGCAATACACAAATATTAAACAATGTATCTTTTTAAAAAAATTGCATGTTAGAAAACTAGGATGTCAGAGAAGAGTTCAAGCTTAGCCTTTTCCATGACGTGCTAGTTTTCTATGTGCAGGGATTTTTAATTTTATTTTTGTGGAGAAGCAATTTCCCCTCTTTGCCGCCATTGCCACCACCTCCCTTTGGTCTGTCCTGAATATGCTGTCAGTGAATTTCATTGGGAATTCTTGTTATTTTCTCCCCACCATGTCCTAACTCCTTAAAGCAAATTGGGGGATATTTATGTGTTTGTTTAAAGCATGTTTACTCTGCTCTTTATCCAAAAAGGCTCCCAGAGTGTCTTACATAAGATCAATAATAAACAAGACCAATTTAAGACACAACACAAGAAGAAAAAGGGATGAGGAGGGAAGAGGAAAACAAGCAGGCGCCAGTTCTTATAGTTACATAGATCTTATATAACCCAACTAGGATGGAAAGGAGGAGCCAGGTGGAGCTGGTGTCTTAGTAGTGGCCTTGCTTATTTTCTCTCCTTCTGCTCTGCAGCCTGACTTGACTTGCAATTCATATCAAAATGCATATAATAAAGTGTATTTTAGGTTAAAAAAACATTTCAAGTGGCGTATTTTAAGATAAAATTTGTACAAAAAAGTGTATTTGGGGGTAAAATCCATGGTGTCCCCTCCATTGCTGTGGGAAACAAAACAGAACAGACCTATGAGTGGACAAATGCAAAACTGATGAAGACCAGAAGTAGATTGATGTGCTCATCCTTCAGCCTAAAAACAGGGGTGCCCGTTTGAGCCGCATTCTCCACATCACAGATGTGCAGATCCGCCCTACGGAGTTGTTAGTCTGGAGGTTGCACGATTAGGGCCACAGCTAGACCTAAGGTTTATCCTGGGATCATCCAGGGTTCGCCCCTGCCTGAGCACTGGATCCCCTGTGTGTCACCTAGATGAACAGGTTTGACCCCTGGACGGTCCAGGGATAAACCTTAGGTCTAGCTATGGCTTAGGTCTCAGCAGCACTGTCATTCATGATGTGGCCGTTAATGAGATGCCCTCTCTTCCCTCTGACACCTGGTAGCTCCTGGCCCAGTTGAAAGGGAACCAGGAGGAGGAGAACCGGCACCTTTTCCAGGAGAATCAGGCGTTAAGCAGGGAGAACAGGCGACTGCTGGAGCACACCATGGAGAGCCGGGAGCATTTCCAGGAGGAGCAGCGCCAGTACCTGTGAGTGGCAGAGCCCCCATGGCAGTGGGGCAAAGCTGTAGATCCCTACTTATTTAAAATCTTCTTCTTTTTCCTTTGCCTATAAAGCAACTGGGTATTCCAGGCAGCTTACAGTAAAACATTCAAAGTGTCGATAAAATAAGCACGAACAGATGTAAAGCTACGGTTGTCACTAGATTAAAGAGATCTTAGTTGATGGTGCATCAATTTTGACTGGTAAGTGGGTAAATTAAACCTACGACTTAAGCCAAGTTCCGAATTTTAAAAAGAATGCCTTTTGCATGACACGCACACATGTTGCAGCAGTTGCTGCCTTTAGAAGAGGCTTTTTTAAAAAAAGATAATTAAAAAAAATCATTTGCCTACCTGACTGATTAGAGGCATACTTTCAATCGACCAAAAGGTTTTTAATCACATCATCCAATTAATCCATTAAACGTTGAAGCCATATGTAAAACCTACCAAAAGAGCAGCCTGAAAACACCATAATAAGCACCAGATCAAGCAGCAAAAGCCTGATTTCAGTTGGTCTCCTAAAACAGGGCAAGGAGCTGGTTTGGCTTCCCTGGAGAGTGGATTCTTTGAGGTGGGAGCCACTACTGAGAAGCCCCTACTTACCTTTGGAGACCACCAAGTCCTGGGAGGAAAGGCTGAAGGAGTTGAGTATGTTTAGTTTGGAGAGAGTCGATTAGGAGGCCATATGATGGACGTCTTAAAGGATGGATACTATGCAGTCATCTTGACAACATTTTTTTCTGCCAGTTACCCAAAATTCATTGTGAACCTGCTTGTGCCTCTGTGTGCTTTCCCCTTTTTATTTATTTACATTTTTAAATTCTTAAGGATTCATCATTAAACATTTGGACTTTGCATTTCATAATAATTGTTTAAAGAGAGGTGGGTTAGAAATTTTTCATTACTTTCCCCAGAAAGTCCAGTAAAGCAAAACCAGCTATTTCTTAAAAATCCAAAATGTTCTGTTTTCAGTGTTCTGGAAAAACAACAACTGCAAAGTTCAGGACTTTGGTGCTAAATCCCCTTCCCTGCTTCCTCCGTAGGGATAAACTGGGCGAGTTGCGTCGGGAGAAGCAGAAATTGGTGGAGAAGATCATGGATCAGTACCGAGTGCTGGAGCCAGCGCTCCCTCGCGGCAAGTAAGTTGCGTCTTATAGGATCCCTTAATGCAAATTGTTCAGCCTTCCTCCATTTAAAGTTTTGCGTTTGAAGAGCCGAAGATGTCATGAAGCCACTGATGATGACTTTCATGTCGAAATGTGTTTGGCTTATTTTGTTAATTGTTTTAAAGAACCAAGACTATTAGGGTATTTACTATTTGCCTGTTATCATATGTGACTGGTAGATTTCGCACTTAGAGATACTGTACAGTGTTTATATCCTTTTTTCTCCTTAACTGCATTGTTAGATGTTGTTTTTATTGTTGCCTATATATACATACGGTAAAATCCAATATGTCCCATTAAGTCCCTAACTTAATATTAATATTAATATTAACATAGGCTTAATTTCTATTAGAATGTATTTATTTATTTATTTACATTTATATACCGCCCCACAGCTGAAGCTCTCTGGGCGGTTTACAACAATTAAAAATAGTAAACATTAAAAGTATACAAAAATTTTAAAAACATAAAAACAGTATAAAAACAACAGTATCCATTTAAAAACAACAATTCTGGGCTCCATTAAAAACAAACTTAACGTTGTTAAATGCTGTTAAAATGCCTGGGAGAAGAGAAGAGAAAAGTCTTCTCTTCTCCCAGGCATTTTCTCTTCTCCCAGGCAAGAGAATGTTAGCCTATGCAGCAGGGTTTTGCTATTTTATTGTTTTACTCTGTGCAGCACCATGTACACTGATGGTGCTATATAAATAAATAATAATAATACCGTATTTCTTCAATTCTAAGACATGCTTTTTTCCCCATATAAACATCTCTAAAAAAGGGGTGCGTCTTAGAATCGCGGGTGTGTCTTAGAGGTTGTTTTTTTCTGTTGGTGGTACTGAAATTAGTGTGCGTCTTACAATCGATGGCGTCTTACAATCGAAGAAATATAGTAATAAGTCTCACTCATCTCAAGAAAGTGGGATTTCCTCTTGTGCATTTACACTATTCCGCTCTACTACAGCGCCACCTAAAGGTTATGTAGCAGAAAAACAGGACAGGAAATGCTCTTTCTGCAGTGCTTGGATCTCAATTCTGCTATGAAACCAAAAGTAGATGCAGCCTATTAACAGCCACATCCAGAAGAGCTCTCTGTGCCCAGAGGCCCATTCTGTGGAGGGCTCTGCTTTCCTCTTCTCTTTCCTGACTCTTTCTCTTCTTCCACTTTGCCTCTCAGGAAGAGTAACTGGATCTCTGAGAAAATTAGGAAGCTGATGAAACCTCGCCGGGAGGGCCCCCGGGAACAGATGCGCCCTATGGCTGAAGGCGCTGGCAGCAGTGAAAGCCTAACAGGGCAGGAGGGGCTCAGGTTTGATGGGACAGGTAAGTCCTTGAAGCCCCCAGCCGAGGAAACCGTTAAGGGTGTGTGTAGGGTAATAGTGCTTTTAATACTATGGAGCACTAAAAATACCAAACATAGCTTCTTTGCAAGCTAAATTTGGTCCCTCTATGAAGCCCCAATGCTTGTTTTGGAGAGAGAGAGACAATGATGGAATAGGACCATACATAGGACTGTTTGCATTCCAGGGACATACCGCACAAGCATGGAATTTTATACTGACCTGGTTCACATGTAATAGCGGCATTCGTCAGCAAATAATGTGTTAATTACTGAGCTGCCCCATTCGTAGACTGTTAACGTCCGAACCCAGACGATCTTGGTTATTCTTGGGTTACACAACCCAAAGTTAACCTAAGAACAAATCATGGCTTATTTAACTCATGAATAACTCAAATCCTTGCAAATTGTGGGTTAATTAACCCACGATTGGTCACCAAAAGCCACCATTATGTGCAAACAGCCCCACTGGATTCAGAATTTAGCCTCCCAAAATTCTTAGCTTTCACCTAAAAAAAAATATAGACTTGAAGGCATGTATGAACATCTGGAGAAATCTCAGAATCCAGAAGATGAGGTGAAAGATTTCCTGTGGGTCCTTCCTTTATGATTATAGTGGAAGAAGAATAAACTATACAAATTAAACTAAGCATCTGCATCATGTATATAAAGTTGCTGGATTCATTTTTTTTTTCTTGGAGTAGAACTTATTAGTAGACTATACACTGCCCCATTAGAATAACTTTGCTTGTAAAAAAAATCAAACCGTTTCACTTTCTGTGGGAGCGGTGGTGCAGTTAAGTAATTTTAGGCTCTGGATTTAGTAGTTTTTCGGGGGACCCCCTCTAAAGATGGCAAATGTTCTTCAAAGTGTGGTACACCAGTCCTGATTGATGCTGCCTTTGGGGACTCAAGCCTCATTCTGCTGAGAAGGAGCCCAGACTTCTTCCCCAGAGGCCTCCCTTGACAGCACCCACCGCGTAGGAGTCTTGCAATAGCTTGGAGGCTCCTGCCTCACCAGTTCTGCCTTAATCCCACGTGGGCCTTTCCCCCCTTTAAACCTTCCCCAGTTTTCAGCACTCCCGGTTCACCAGCCCCTCTGCGCAAAGCCAGCAGTACCCTCAGCATCTCAGACGCCCAGCAGATACACTTCCGCCGTCAGAGGCTGAGCTCACGCATGCCGGCGATGGAATCTCCCGGGGACGGAGAAGGGCAGGACTCGCCCCGCCACCGCTTCCGTCAGCGCCGACTCGGCATGTTGGGGGGTTCTCACGAAGAAGCTGCCATTGCCGCAGCTGAGTGGGAAGTCCCGAGCCAGATTTCCACAAGCAGCCAGGAGAAGAGAGGTGAGGAGAGGTTGCAACTGGGGTGCAGTACCTCTGGCCCTCTGAGGGTCACAATCTGGCCCGCTGGGGGTCCCCAAACAGCTGTGCCCCTTTCCCCTGGCCCCACCCTTTCCCCTCAAACATCCATCATTGGGGTGTTTCCCAGCTCTTGTGCAGTTTTCCCCCATTCTAAAAAGTTGAAAAGCTCCTCCGAAGGCTTATTACCCGCAGCAAGAGCTTTAAGCAATCTTTACCTAGAAAGGCTATACCTATACCTATACAGGCCCCACCTGCAGCCTGAGATGGTACAAGCCAGACCCCCTTGTGGAGGTAAACGCTGGGCCTCGCTGTTAATTAGCAGCTGGCTTAAAATTTGGCTACTATTTATAACAACAATTAATAACAGGAATGAAAGGGAAGCATTATTAAGTCCAAGTAGGCCATTAAAAAAGAAAAATAGGTCTATCATCCCTTTGGGTGGTTCAGAACTACTGAAAACTAGAGGTATCATTATTTGCTTGTTACAGTTTTGGGCCTCCAGTATTAGTTTTCTCCGAAAGGAGTTCCATGACTGTTCAGTGCAGTGACAGGGCTGTGTGGGTTCCAGCTAGGTAGGCCTGGTGTACAGAAAGAGGAAAAGGAGATGTTGTTTCTCCCTTTCACATAATACTATTATTTATTTATTTATTTATTACATTTATATACCGCCCCATAGCCGATGCTCTCTGGGCGGTTTACAAAAGTTTAAAATGGTAAACATTAAAAAAGTATACAAAATTTAAAGCCATCAAAAACATAAAAACAACAGTATAAATACAACAGTATCCATTTAAAAACAACAGTTCTGGGGTCCATTAAAAAAACAAACTTAGCATTGTTAAATGCCTGGGAGAAGAGAAAAGTCTTGACCTGGCGCCTGAAAGATAACCGTGTTGGCGCCAGGCGAGCCTCATCGGGGAGATCATTCCAGAGTCGGGGGGCCACCACCGAAAAGGCCCTCTCCCTTGTTGCCATCCTCCGAGCTTCCCTCGGAGTAGGCGCTCGGAGGAGGACCTTAGATGTTGAGCGCAGTGTACGGGGAGGTTCATGAACCCAAAGGGGTCATCCTATGAAGCTGACTGGTGGGGGAGGAAGGACTTCGTCACACAGCACAGAGCTAAACTGTGGAGTTCACTTCCACAAGTAGTGGTGACCATCAGCTTGGATGGTGTTAAAAGGGGATTGGACGAATTCCTGGAGACGGCTATCAAAGGCTACTAGTCCTGATGGTTATATGCTACGTTCCGTATCCGAGACAGTTATGCTTATGTACACCAGTTGGTGGGGAACATGGATGGGAGGGTGCTGTTGCATTCGTGTCCTGCATGTGGGCTTCCCAGGGGCGGCTGGTGGGCCACTGCATGACCCGAATGCTGGATTAGATGAACTCTTGGAGTGATCCAGCAGGGCTCTGCTTATGTTGTTAAAATACAAACTAGTATCGACATAACGTCTAGCGGTGATCCAGGCCAATCTCTATACACTTCAAAAGTAGTCTCAGAACGTTGTCAAGGGAGATGGGAATGGTGCTAGCTGCAAATGATGGGACTTGTAGTCAAACACATCTGGAGAGCACTAGGTTGGTGCCTCAAATTTGCTATATATGTGCAACTTCCTCTTCTGCGCTGCCTCTTCCTTTCCCAAGGAATATATCTGGCCAGAGACGTAACCGGTCAAACAACTTTGAGCAAAGCTGCCCCTCGTGCAACCCACACTCCTCGGTTAAGCCGCGTCTTTCCAGCACGTCCCCCCTTGTCCTTTAGGAACGCAGAGGACAAGCTTGTGCAATCCGGGAGGTCCTGTTTTATAAATGGACAACTGAAGCTGAGAGCGTTTGGCCTACTCAATGAGCCTACTCATGAGCCCATGGCAGAAATGTGTCTGTGTTTTTTCCAGGGCCACCACTGGGTGAAGAGGAGCAAACCCCAACGTGCCAGCTGTGATGTTCTGGAAGGAGAGGGATCTGAACTGTTGAGTCCTCCCAATGGAAGACTTTCCTTTGCATGGAAAGGATGAGAAGGGGCCCTTCTCTTCTCCCCACGCCTCCCCAGCAATGGATGCAGAGCACGGGATCTCGTTTGGAAGGATGCCTGGGTGCTTTAGCAATGGCAAGAAGAGTTCTGCTGGAAAGAGATCAAGACCTCCCCTGCTGCTGCACAGTGTTTCCAACAGTGGCCAGCTGGACAGCACTTCCAGGAAGCTCATGGGTCCTGCATGAAGGTCCCCATCATCTGGTAATTGCAGGCAGACTGCCTCTGAAAACAGAGGCTCCCTTAAGCTACCACAGCTGAGTCACAGCCATGGACGCGGCTTTTCCGACATCCTCTTTAAAAAGTGTCTAAACTCACCCCGTCACCCCCTCGTTGGGCAGCGAATTTCCATCAGTGAATGGAGCTCTCCCCCTCCCCCTGCTCTTTCTTTTGAAGACCCACCTGACCTCAGATTCAAAGAGGGCAGAGAGGGAGCTGCATGCTCCCTCCTTTTTTTAATGCCCCACCCACCTGCCCGCCCCAAAGGGGAAAATACTCCCTTGCAAGCATCGTCTGAAAGGTCCGCTTCTGTTTTTTCCTGGCCTTTCTCAGGGGCAGACCAGACAAGATGCTTGTCATGTTGTTTAGCTGGTATTTGTTTGCCCAATAGCTGGAGCAGACATTTTACTGAGCCAGATCAAGGCCATTGTGGGGAGAGGGGCATATAACCCTTTGCTCCCTTTCAGACCTGATCAGAATCATACACACACAATGTTTTGCAATAGGCGGGAAACTCGTATTTCATCCCATTGCATTTAGCTGTCTCCCCTGACCTGGTGCCTTCCAGACGAGTTGGACTACAACTCCCAGCATACTGGGAGTTTCAGTCCAACACATCGGGAAGGGAAGCAAGCTGGAGGTGGCTGGTGTGTGTAACTGGGGCTAGTGGGACCCGGGCTTTGTGAATTTTCCCAGCAATAATCTATGCTTCCCTGTTGTAATGTAAATCGTTTTGGAAGAAGCTTGTTCTGGAACAGGCAATTCAGACCCATTCGCTTTACCAAAAACTTGCTTGTGGTGGAGATGGAAACTGCCAGAACTGGTTTTGTTGATATGGATCAACACAGCGGCCAGAATTTTTGGACTCTCCTTGAGCACGTGGCTAGGGGGGGGGGGCTGTCATGATGAGGGTCTGCACTTCAAAAATTTACTGCTACGTGTTTGTGCGTGTGTGTATGGGGGGAAGGATGGAATTCCAATTGGGAGTCTCGTTTGCCCCTCCCGTCTCTCAAAGACAAATGTGTGCAAAGGAGTCTTATTTCTCGCTTGCAGGTTGGTCTGGGGAAATATTGCTGTTCAATAATGTATTTAAAATAAAGTTTATGGTTATTTATCCATCCAGTCTTTTGAGGTGGATTGCGAACATGTTTTAAAAAACAATTTCCCTCATTTTAACCGCATGAAACATACAGTGGTGAGTACAAGCTTTCTATAAAACAAGACTCCCCCCCCCCCCCGACTCTTCAAAGCCAGTTTTGATGGTATCTTCCTGCTTGTAATGAAGCCTTGGGGCCTCTGTGGATAAAACCTGGCTTCTTGCTTCCCAAACAAACCAGGAATGGGAAACCAACCTCAAACCTTGGCTTCAGAATCTGGCTTGCTAGGAGAGCAACAAACCAGGAGTCTGGGTTCAGCTGTAATGGGAAGCATTTTGTTTTATTGTTAGTTTCTGGTTCATTTAGCCGCTCCTGCTAGAGAGAAGGAGGCAAGCAGAGGTGATGAATTATGGCAATGAATGTTAAGCCAGAATTCTCAGCAATTCTGAGTTATCATTATGCCTCAACATGGCTGTCTCTCTCCTGTTGCACGTGTGTCTCTTTTAAAAGAACAACACTTCCCATATACAAAAGGCTTTCTCTTTACACACCTCTTCTCAGACTGGAACAGGGGGTTACCTAAGGGCTGTAGTTCAGTGGCAGACCTTATACTTGGCATACAAAAGCTCCCAGGTTCAATTCCTAGTATCTCCAGCCAGGGCTGAGAAAGACCTGGCTTCTGGCTTCCTGCTCCCCAAACATGTCTGAAACCCTGGAGTTGCTGTCATCAGTGTTAGATCAACCTTCCCTGAGTACCTTCCAGATGTTTTGGACTACAACTCCCAGCATTCCTGACCATTGGCCATGCTTGCTGGGAATGATGGAAGTTGAAGTCCAATACATCTGGAGGGCACCAGACGTAGATAAGAATGAACTAGATGTTCATTAGATGTTCTAATGTTGTTCCCCGCCTCGATCCAAAGGGAGAGGCGGGTAAGAAATAAATAAATATATTATTATTATTATTATTATTATTTTATTATTAGATAGCGCAACACTGACGGTATAAGGCAGCTTCCTATGTTTGCATCCTTTATGCTACAACAGTTGCCTCCACGGTCCTGCTTCTACTTCCTACCAGCGGGGACCAAGAACAGGGGATTTTCAATGGCCTAGTTCCAGTTTTCTCTTTCTTGCACAAACACTTCCTTCCTGTTTCAAGACTTGGGGACTGTCACAATCAAGATGTTCCAACGCTTGTTCTTCTATTCTTCCCTATCCATTCCAGCCCATAATCTCGTTCTGTGTATGTTCCAATCATAGCATTTCCATTTTTCCCCCTAGGTGACAAAATATCATTATTACAGATTCATTCCCCTCCACTCGTTTCTCCCCTTTCGCCTTGAGTAGTTAGTTTCGCACTTACGTGGAACAGTCCCAGAATTCTACCATGTCTATGTAACTTGCAGAAACTCTCTTGGCTGTGGTGTTTTAATGTTCGTGCTGATTTAGAATGCACTTGACATTAACAAAACAAAGCACTACTAAAATTCTCTCTTATTGCCATGCCTTAAAAGGTAACCGGTTGAAATTGTTCAGCTCTCTCGGGTCGAAACTGAACTCTTGTGGACCACTTGCAGGAAATTGACTTAGCAGCCAATCTCTTGCAAAGCTTATCTCGGTCCAGGATCATGTACAAAGGGGTTGAGTTCTTGTGAGGAGCTCAACTCTTCTCCAGCTTAATTTTACTTTAACCAGTAATGGCTTAGGGAACTTTCAATTAACTTAGTATAACTATTATCTCTTTCATTCATTCAGTATTATCAATGCCTTGATTCCCATAAAAGTCTCTGGATGCTTTCCTGCCTGTGGCTTTCACTCAGAGTCACACTGCATAATGACTTTTGTGGTCTTTTGTGGTTACATAAACAATGTTTTTTACACATGGGTATAGTGGGGGAATGAAGATGGAAGATGTCAAAGAGTTAAATCGAAGCCAATCACTTCTTCTCCTGTGCCTCTCAAGTAGATTCACTTGAAAGCATGGTGTTTTCCAGGACACCTGCTGCCACATTTTTTAGAGTATCATTCTGAAAGGATGGTACCAAAATTACCCTAACCTGAACCCCAGCCTTCTCCAACCTGGTGCCTTCCAGATGTGTTGAATGACAGCTTCCCAAATCCCCCCCCCCCCGCCAGAATGGCTAACAGACAGAACGTCTGGGAGTTGTACTATAACACATCTGAAGGTGTGTACATGGTGTAGAGAAAATGGAGAAAGAGCCATTTTTCTAACTCACGCGTAATACTAGCCATGAAGCTGATTGGTGAGAGATTCAGGACAGATCAAAGGAAGTCTTTAAAAGAGGGTTCAATAAATTCCTGGAGGTGAAGGGTATCAACAGCTATTAGTCTTGATGGCTATATGCTCCCTCCGATATCAGAGGCAGTATGCTTCTGTACACCAGTTGGTGGGGAACATGGGTTTCCCATGGGGCAGCTAGTTGGTCATTGTGTGAACAGACTCTTGGAAACTTAGGCCGAAGCTAGACCTAAGGTTTATCCCAGGATTGTCCTGGGGTCAAACCTGTTTATCTAAGTGCCACACAGGGAATCCAGCGCTCAGGCAGGGACGAACCTGGGATGATCCTGGGATAAACCTTAGTTCTAGCTACAGCCACAGTCTGATCCAGCATGGCTCTTCTTATGTTCTTAACCTGCTACCCACAGGAAACCCACAAGCAGGGCTTGAATGCAATGGCACCTTCACATCCATGCTCCCCAGCAACTGGTATACATGGGCCTACTGCCATTGACCCTGGTCCCGTGCACACACCGATCAAACTGTTATTTTCAATGAATCTCTGGTGTTGCACAGAGACTACCCACTTCCTCCTTCTGAGCCAGCAGTATTCTGCGACTTGAACGCCACTCTTGCTCCTGCAGGGGTGCAAGGCGCTGTACACAGAGAGGAAACAAGCATCGCTTTAACTCCCAAAGAAGCAGCGTCGATGGGATGGGCGGAGAGGTTCCCCACAGGAAGTGGGGGGGGAGAGAGGGGGGGTTAAGGAATCCACGCAAGGGGGTAACAGGCAACTTTGAGGGGGGCGTTAGCAGGAAGGGGGGTCCCCGTCCCTCCCCGGGGCGGGTCCCCTGATTTCCCTTCGCTTTCTCTCCTCCTCTCGCTTGCTGTCACATTCCTGCCGCTTGAGTCAGGCCTGGAGGCGGCGGCGGCGGCGGCGGGCTGCTGGCTGCACCAGGAAGCGCAGGGCCCGCACCATGTAACTAAAGCGGAGGAAGAACGAGAAAGCAGGCGAGGGCAAGGAAGGCAGCCAGGACCGCCGGCTTGGCCATGGAGGACGGCGGAGCCGACGAGGAGATGGTGGAGCTGCCCCTCACCGACGGTACCAGGCGATCGCGGCGGGGCTGGGGTGGGGGGCGCGCAGGGGCTGGGGTGGGGTGGGGGGAGGGCGCTGGGTGGGTCCCCCTTGACGCGCGCGCTGGGGGACCTTGGAGACGCGCGGGGGGACCTTGGAGACGCATCGGGGCGGGTTCCTTGGTGGCCCGAAGGGGTTTCCAGGGTGGTCCCGGCTAGGGCGATGGCGGCTCTTCGGGGGTCGAGGTGGGACCCGCGGCCAGGAGGGCGTCCGGCTCTCCAGGCGGCGCCTGCGGGAATGACAAGATGACCCCCAGGGCGCACCGCCGCCGCCGCTGGTGCTGGCGGGGGTTTCGGTTCATGACCCGGCTGGAGGCGCGCGGGGTGGCGGAGAGGGCGCTCCCGGGGGCCACGGACCTGGCACACGCGGGTCGGGCTGAGTAATCGACCCGGTCTGGGGAAGGTGCGCCGGGATTTGTGGAGAGAAAGGCGCGCGTGGGGAGAGGCGCGTGGGGGGGGGGAAGGCTGTTGAAGTGCGCGGCTTTTTCCCTTTTTTTTTTAAGGGCGCAGATCGCCTCGCGTGTCAACAAGACTGGGCATCGCGTGGGATGATGATTCTGTATGTGTGTTTGGGGAGGCGGGCGAGGGAGATCGACCCAGAGGGCGCATAAACAGGGGGCTTTGAGGGAGGGGTGTGGGTGGTGTTGCAGATCTGGGTTTATAAACCGGATGAGGAAGGATGCGGGCGCTTGGAAGGCGCGGATGGCGGTGCGGCAGGGGCTTTCGGAAGAGGGGGACGCGCGAGCTTGGCGCACGAGAAGGCACAGAGACACTAGTTGCTTCCTTTCCCCCCACCCGTCCTGAACAGAGCCAGGTTTGCAAGAGCAGCACGAGAGCGGATATCGCGGGTTTGTCGTGCCCGGACCTTTTGCAGCGAGGGCGCGATTGGGCAACCTTTAGAGCCGCGTGGGCACTGGGGTAGCAGTCGGGAATCCGGGAGACCTTCCCGTCCCGGCTGAGGAGGGTGGCTTGCGGCGGGCCAGGCCTGCGAGAGGTTATTTTTCAAAGTGTGGCGAGGACCCGCCTCCTAATTTATGCAAGCTCCGCCTCTCCACCCAGCTGGAGTGGGGGCAGCAGCGGGGTGGGGGGAGTGGGGGTGGGTGCTGCTGGTGCTGAATCACCAGCCCACCCCCGCCTGGATTGGCAGGTGCGGGCAAGGAGGGGGCCTGGAGGCGTTGGCAGGTGGGTGGTGGGTGGAGGTGTGTGCGTGTGTGTGAACACAGCACTGGTGAAGGCTGCTTGGGGGTAAGATACCCCCCCCCCCGCCGCCAACAACAAGTGCGTTCGATGCAATATTTGCTGTAGTTAATAAGGTTTTAACTCCCTCTGCATCTTCAGCATCCATGCTTACAAAATTTAATTATTGTTATTATTATTGTTAAATTCATTTTTGTACCACCCAATAGCTGAAGCCCTCTGGGAGGTTTATAACAATTCACAAGATAAAACACAGCATCAACATTTAAATATACAAAATGTAAAAACAATTTAAACAGCTAAAAAGAATTCCAGTAAAATTCTAGACCCCTGCAAGCAGCTGGCATAAATGCCTCCATCCTAGGCCATTAGATACCTGGGAGTAGAGGACAGACTTAACCTGGCACTGAAAAGACGACAGTGTTGCATCAGGCAAACCTCAGTAGGGAGATCGCTCCATAATCATTACATGCTCTGACCCGGTGCAAACTGACCCTGAAACCACAATATTTGACCCCAGACATCTTGATTTTTTTTTTTATCTGGAAGTCAGTGACTGGGCCAATTCACCATGGAGATGACTGGGTGACTTTGGGCCTACCTCACAGGATTGTTGTGGGGATAAATTGAAGGAGAAGTATCATTTGCACTGCCTTGGTCTTCTTGCAGGAAAGTTGAGATATATTCGTAACAAATAAAGAAATAAAACCACGTACATGTAAAAGCTTACACCCTCCTTTAGCCAGAACTCGACTGATCCCTGGGAACAGCAAATAAGAACAGAATATAAATGTAGTAAATAAGTATAGGAGAGTGTGAGTTTATACAATGATAAGGGAAAGGTGCTAGCTTTTAAAAATAATAATTGTTTGTCCCTGAGTCAAAAGCCCCCTGTCATTTGAAATAGTTTTTGTGGCTGAATCATAGAATCATAGAATCAAAGAATAGCAGAGTTGGAAGGGGCCTACAAGGCCATCGAGTCCAACCCCCTGCTCAATGCAGGAATCCACCCTAAAGCATCCCTGACAGATGGTTGTCCAGCTGCCTCTTGAAGGCCTCTAGTGTGGGAGAGCCCACAACCTCCCTAGGTAACTGATTCCACCGACGCACTGCTCTAACAGTCAGGAAGTTTTTCCTGATGTCCAGCCGGAATCTGGCTTCCTTCTTAGTACAAATGAAATGTGGTCTTCTGCACAACCCTGTGGTGTAGGAGGGGGTGTAAGCTTTTCGTTGTACTCATTTTACAGATGGGAAACCGAGGCTAAGACTGACTAAAAATTCTGCTGGTCATTTTTACAAGACACTGACACAGAGAACGGGGGAGAATGGCTACATTTTTAAAAAATTATTTGTGTCATTGTTTTGAGCCAAAACAAACACAAAAACACACACAAAAATCCCACATACAGGAGAGGGGAGGGGGAAGTCACGAGGAGAGAGGGCAAGCATCAAAAACGCAAACACTTTTCTTACAGAAGAATGAAGTGAGAATGATAAGCTAGGCCAAGGAACATTGATATCCAGTCTATAAATATGGAACCGAGAATAAAATATTAAATGCTGCCTGCGAAAAGTCACTGAGTGGCAGCCCCCCTCCCCCCCCCCCTGGCAACAAGAAGATGTTTTGTAAAGGCTGGCTGTTCATGTCAAGCTTCTTGGGCTAGGTATTCCTGTGGGCAAGTGCTGGCCCGTTTTCCTGTAGTGTTGGCCAAGTTGTGACTCATACGCCGGAAATGGGGCCTCCACCCCTTTGTACCGGAGAACCCCAGGGAAGAGGGTGGAGATGTGAGGTGTGTGTATGAGCAAAGGGAGCATGGCACTGAAGAGAAGGAGAAGAAATTGACTTGTTTCCCCCTTCTATCCCTTCAGGACATTTTGTAGTGTTTAGGCATCAGAGCAGGCCCACAGCCCGAGGGGCCATCTTAAGCCAATAGGTGAAAGGTGGCAAACCTCAAATCCTGCCCAGTAAGCCTTAAAGTTTGAAGTTATTTAGGGTGCAATCCTATGCATATTTAGACTGAAAAAATGTCTGATAACTCCCAATTCCCCAGCCAGCCATGCTGAGAATTGTAGGATGTTTTTCTATCTATACACCCATAGCATTGAGCCCTGAGGCTGCACGCTTGCCTGCGAGTAAGTCCTGTTGTACTCAGTGGACCTTACCGCTGAGTAGGTATGCCCAGGATTGCACTGTTAGTTCATTAACTCATTTCGATACAATTAAGAAGAAGAAGCACCCGTCATTGCGGTGTCTTTTAACACATTCAGCTGAAGGCAGGCCTGACGTCTTTATGAGCAATTCAATAAAATGTTGGCAGCGCAGTTTTTGTCTCATGGCTCCATTAAGGAAAAGGGCTAGAGACGTCGGCTCCGATGCAGCTAGTGTAAGCAAAGGCTGAGGAGGCAATCCCATCCACACTTGTCTGGGAGTAAGAAACTCAACGGGGCTTCTGAGTAGACACGTGCAGGATTGCACTGCAAATCCCGTGGAAAGCTGTGGGAATTGTGATGAACTCATTCCATTAGTTTCAATGGGTGTCACTCATGACTAATGTTAACTGGTTTGGGGGCCTTACTCTTTTTTTTTTAATTGGAAATGTAGAAATCCAGGGGAGGTTTTGAAAGTCTCACAGGATTGCAGCCACCTCACCCCACGCCCCACACCTCCTCTCCTCCTCTCAATATGTACATCTTTTGCTTGTTCCTTGATAGCAAATTTGACCGGTCATGAAGAGAAAGTTGGCATGGAAAACTTTGAACTACTCAAGGTTCTGGGCACTGGAGGTGAGTAGAAACCTTCCCTGTGCGTGTGTGTTTTCATTTGTATAAAATATTGTTAATGCTACGTGAAGTCCACGATCACGTACAAAAGCACGAGACAACAGAAGCCGGGAAGCAGAAACCCCAAACATAAAAAATTACAATGAAAACACCTTCTGACATCTGACAAGAGAGCTTGAAACAAAATTTGGCGTCAATTTGAAAACTGAGCTGAAAGTTTTAAATTTAGATTTAGAAGTTTGAAGGTGGAGAAATGAGATTTTGGAGGTATTTGCTGACAGGGCTGATGCTAGACACTTATGGCCGCAATCCTATGCATGTTAGACAGGGGGGAAAGTACTACAACTCCCAGTATGCTTCAGCCATGGCATGCTGGGAGTTGTATGCCTCTTTTCTGTCTAAGCATGCATAGGATTGTACCTTAAGCCCAGCAAAAAACCTTCAATTAGCATCAGTGAACATTCAGCGTTCTGGGAAACAGTGCTAGGGTCTTAGGAAAGACCCAGGGCTGACAGTGTTCCTGCTTGCTAATGTTAGGCCCGTTCAGACAACACGCTAAACTATCGTTAGGCCGCTAACTCCTTTGCAGCAAATGGTGAGTGAATGTGTTTAAGCCGTGGTTATGTAGCCATCAAAGTTAGGAATGTTTCACACGGGATGCTAAGTCATAGTACACACGACATGCTAAGCCACATTTAGCTCAAAATGCTTAGCCACTGTGGCTTAGTGTGTCGTCTGAACAAGGTCTTAGCATAAAGCGATAACCTTGGGTTAAGTGCGTCTCACCCATTTGAACCTGCCTGCTGCTGAGGTCTATCACCGGCTATTCTCCATGATAGCTAAATAGAGCCTCCGTGTTCAGAGGTAGTGTACCTCTGCGTACCCGATAGGTATAACAGAGGACGACTGTTCCCTCATAACCAGGATGCTAACCCAACTGCCTTGTCAACTCTAGCCTACGGAAAGGTGTTCCTGGTGCGCAAGCTCAGTGGACATGACATCAATAAACTGTATGCCATGAAGGTGCTGCGCAAAGCTGCCATTGTGGCCAAGGCCAAGACAACGGAACACACGCGCACTGAGCGGACAGTGCTGGAACATGTGCGCCAGTCGCCCTTTCTAGTGACACTCCATTACGCCTTCCAGACGGACTCCAAGCTTCACCTCATTCTAGGTATGAACTATGGAACTCCCAAAACTATGTGTACGTCTGATTTCACAGGTGGGGAACATGCAGTCTTGCAGATGTTACAGGACTAAAGTTCCCATATTCCCTGACCGTTGGCTATGCTAGCTGGAGCTGATGGGAATTGGAGTCCCACACCTTCTGGAGGTCTACAGGTTCTCCCCACGCCTGACTGATTTATTTTTATTTTAAGCGTTTCTATATTGCTTTTCAGATATTCAACCTCTTATAGCCGTTTTACAATTTGTTTAAAAAACAATATGAATGCATTCCTTCTTCTTTTTTTGGAGTGGAGTGGGTGGGGAATACTTTGTTTATAAAGATAATAATGCATCAGTAAAAACAAATGTCATAAAACAGAAGAAGACAGCGACAGGAGCATTTTTAAAAGAGCCACATTATAACCCATCAGCCAAACAGCTGAACGTCTTAAAAGGCCTGGGGTAATAAAAATAAAACCTTCACCCTGACACCGGGACATGGATGAGGGGGAGACTTTGAGCATGCCAATGGTGTATTTTGTAATTGCGGGATTGGGTTTAGGGTGGATTCCTTGAATTGACGTTCTGCCTCTCCCTCCTAGATTACGTGAGTGGTGGGGAGCTGTTCACCCACTTGTACCAACGGGACCACTTCTCTGAGGACGAGGTGCAGTTCTATAGCGGGGAGATCATTTTGGCGCTTGAACACCTCCACAAGGTGAGAAGTGAGTGGGGAGGGAGGAGCTGGGTGAACTCAACCCTTGCCCTGGGAGGGTACATGAGGAGGGAGAAGGGCTGTGGCTCGGTGGTAGAGCACCTACTTTATGTGCAGGAGGTCCCAGGTTCAAGGCCCAGCATCTCCAGTTAAAAGAAAGACCAAGGCCTTAGCTAGACCTAAGGTTTATCCTGGGATCATTCCTGCCTGCTCCCTGGATCCCCTGTGTGTCATTTACATGAACAGGGATGACCCCGAGACGATCCCGGGATAAACCTTAGGTCTAGCTAAGGCCAAAGTAGCAGTTGATGTGAGCGTCAAACTTGTCATGGCATTATTAATGCAATTCGCAATTGCATATTTAAAGTAAATATTAGATCCGGATTGGAGAACACTTTTTTTTAACACTTTGTGCCTCCCATTGCCCCAGTCTGGATCACACCCGGCTCAGACGTTATTTGCATCTATATTTTATTGATTTATTTATTACATTTATGTACCGCCCCATAGCTGAAGCTCTCTGGGTGGTTTACAAAAGTTAAAAACATCTACAGGCAGAGAGGTCAAGGCTTTGGGGCAGGGTCCCCTTCAACACCAGTTCTATCCTAGCATCCTTCAAATGGGGTCCCTCCAGATGTTTTAGACTACAATTCCCATAATCCATGGCCATTGGCCATATTAGCTGGGGCGGATAGGAGTTGAAGGCCAAAAACATCTGGGGGGCAACACATTGCGAGGTGGAGGCGAGCAGTCTAGTGTCTTCGAATTGGCACGATGAATTCTTAAACAGGAACCCTTTCTTGCCTCTAGCTTGGCATCATCTACCGTGACGTGAAACTGGAGAACATCTTACTGGACAGCGAGGGCCATGTGGTGCTTACAGATTTCGGACTGAGCAAGGAGTTTGTGACTGAGGATGTGAGTCTTGCTCCTTCCCAAGAGATGCGTCAGTCCCAAGCCATGTGTCATGTCAGGATCCATCGTGGATCCCGCCCAGGCAGGACCTAGGTAGAACTGGCTTGACATCCAAGAGGTCGTGGGGCTGACATTTGAGAGGATTAAAACAACTGTCGTTGGAGATTAAGCTGCAGTTGGTAGCCAATAAATCAGGGCTAGTTCCAGACGTGAAGAGAGCCTTGGGAAAGTGCTTTTTGGTGGTGGAAAAACTCTTATATTGAGAAACCCACCCACCCACCCCTTAGCCTCATCTGGCAGTAGCAGCAGCTACTGGGAGCTTCCATTTTAATTTCCCAGAGTGCCCACTTTAGTGACACTCTGAGGCATTGGTGAAATGAACATGGAGGCTTTCAGGCCCACCTGCCACTTTAGGAACAGAATGCTGGATTTGATGGGCCTTTGGTCTGACCCAGCAGGGCTATCGTTCCGCCCTTACGTCCCTCCTCTAGGCCTCCAGAAATTAAGTCTCTGAGTGGGGAACGGATTCGTCTTGCATCTAGCATACATGTAGGTCAATGCCTGTGCGTGGACGCCAAGGCACCATGCAGTGCACAGCCTGCTGCTTCATGCACACGGCAGCTGCCGAGATATATATTTGGAACGGCTGCTAACAACGTTGCAGAGGACGATTTTTGAATCTATCTTCACCCCAAAAAAGCGCCACTCTTGGCTTCTGACTCAGCAGAGGACAGGGCTGTGGCAGAGAAAACAAAGCCAACGTACAGCGAGGGAAGAAAGAGCTTTCAACAATAGGTATTAGAGGAGATGGGATGGGGAATTATATAAAATGATCCTTGGTGTGAGAAGGGGGGGGGGTCTTACAAGCATGTCCCCGTTTTCATGTGTGTCACGTCATGGTCCTGAGCCTGTAATTGGAGCAAACTAGCTTTATGGGAAAGACTGAGAGCAGAGAAGCAGCGAACAAGCAGGCAGTGGCATCAGCTACAGCTCGTTCTCCATCACCAACGTGGTCTGGCCAGAGCAAGAGGCTGATGAACGAACAGGTTGCAGCTTGACTGGGCTGTGGGCCTTTGGCAAGGTCCCCGCCTCTGCCAAAGCTTGGCTAGTGCATTTGCTAGTCAGTGCTAAGCCAGGATTCTGGAACATGTTGGCTTTGTGTTTTGTGCAAACACGGCCATTGCCAAGAAAAAACCCTCTTGCGTCTTTGACAGATATGTTTTAAACAGGTGAAGCTTTCGTAGTAGAGAGAGACAAACCTTTGTCACTTGCTTATAAAGTTGTTGTTAAAGGCGTAACGATGGCAGCTGGCTTAAAAGTTGGCCATTCTAGAGAGAGGGTCCCTTGTCCCCTGATTTTGAATGGGATATGTTGCTCTCTCTCTCTCCCTTTCTCACTTTCCTCTTTCCGCTGTGCCCTGAACCACAGAAAGAGCGGACCTTCTCCTTTTGTGGCACTATCGAATACATGGCGCCAGAAATTGTACGGAGCAAAAGTGGACACGGCAAGGTGAGGGTGACCTGGCGTAGATGAAGGGAAAGGGTTGGGACGGAGGGGGTCAGCACCTGAAAAAGGTGCTGAGGTGGCTGTGCTGGAGTTGCTGGATTTATATTTAAAAAATGCTGTCGAGGAGACCTGTGTCGGCTCCAGCCTTGTTACATTCCAGCTGCTTTGTGACTTTTCCCCTCGCAGTCTGTGGACTGGTGGAGTTTAGGTATCCTGATGTTTGAGCTGTTGACTGGCGCCTCACCCTTCACCCTGGAGGGAGAAAAGAACTCACAGGCTGAGGTGTCCAGGTGAGGCCCAAAGGAGAAGCGGGATTCAGGGCTGATTGCGGAAGGCAGGGCCCTTGGCAGGCAAGAGCGGCCGACTTGACCGGAGAGGCTGAAGGGTGGCGCATGATGGATTGGCGTGCGTTGCTGGGGCTGATGGGCAATAGCCTATAGTTGGCTGGAGAAGCAAGAGTCCGTGGGTATTTTGAGGCTGTTGGGTAACAGGGAAGGGCTTGGTGAAAGCAAAGATGGATAGGAAATAGGAGAGGTTGGGACAAGATGAGCCATGGCAGGAGTGGAAGGAGCTGGCGGGTGATAGACATACGGCAAGGGTCCCTCGATGACCGGGCTGCATCTGTGTTCCAGGCGGATCCTGAAATGCGACCCTCCGTTTCCATCGGTCATCGGCCGGGTAGCGCGCGACCTGCTGCAGAAGCTGTTGTGCAAGGATCCCAAGAAGCGGCTGGGCTCGGGGCCCAGCGGAGCACAGGAGATCAAAGAGCACCCCTTCTTCAGGGTGAGGTCTGGCTTCCTCTTTGCCGGAGCTGTACTGCTCAACCGCTCAGCTGGCTCATGGCTATTGCATGGCTCCATCTCTACAGGAAGGAGCTGTAGGTCCATGGCAGAGACCCCTGCATTGCATGCAGAGGGTCCCAGGTTTTGATCCAGGTAGGGCTGTGAAAGGAATCCTGCCTGAAACCCTGGTGAGCTGCTGCTGCCTGTCAGTGTTGACAATATCAGGCTAGATGGACTCAACCCAATACTGGGACCCAATCTGGTCCTGCGGTTTCCCCCAGAGAGCCAGGCTCACAATTGTTGGCTGATTTCGTGGGTTTTGTACGTCCCCCCCCCCCCCCCCGCTCTAAAAGGTTGAAATGCCTCTCTCCTAAGGCCTTGTTAGAGCCAGGAGGAGCTTTATGCTAAAATGGGCTTAGCGTTTTGGCCCCTGTCCTGAAAGAGGTTCAACACCCCTGGCCTTGAGGGATGGCCATCTTTTCCATTCGTACAACAGAACATCTGCTTTAACCACTCTTGCTTCCTGCATGGAATCTGCAGAGCTGTAGGGTGTGTGTGTGTGTGTAGAATGCGTCTCTGTTGGAAGCCCGTAGCCCGACTTAAAAGAACTACGACTCCCAGGATTCCATGCTGCAGAGGCACAACAGCTAAGCCACTTGTATCTGGCACTGTAGCCATGCTCTTAACCAGGCGCTCTCCTCTCCCAGGGCCTGGACTGGACGGAACTAGCGGCACGCAGGGTGAAGCCCCCCTTCAAGCCTCTCATCCGCAGCGAGCTGGACGTGCGAAACTTCGCGGAGGAGTTCACCAGCTTGGAGCCCATCTACTCCCCTGCTGGGACTCCCCCCAGCCTCGAACGCGTCTTCCAGGTAAACGCCACAAAGTTCTGAAACTGTGGCAGGGCCACAGTTGTAGTCTAAAACATCTGGAGGGCAGCAGGTTGCAAAAAAGCTGGCTGAGAGAGTTTAAGAACAAAAAGAGGAGCACCGGTTAAATCCAACATTATGGAAGCAGACTGCTGCTTGTGCAGCCAGACTTTCCCATCACCTACATGTCTGCTCCAGAGGATACCTGCAGGAAATTAAGTCTGCCGGTAGAGTTTGTTCTGCTGGCAGAAGGACACCGTTGGATCCCACTTTAAGGGAATGCTGGGAGTGCTTCTGGACGGAGCGTTCCTAGCGCTAGCAATCAGTATGCATTGCCCTGCTATTCTGACTTCTCATTAATGGATTTTCTGCGGTAAGAAAAAAGACAGAAGATGTGATGGGAAACCCTGGGAGAGTTACAAGCGGAAGATGACATCCTCTGGGCCTCCCTCTAAACGTCTGGGAACGAGGGATGGTGCTGATGTGATAAATCCTGGTCTTGAAGCAAACTGTAGCCTGGAGAGGAGAGTGAAGAGAGAGAATTTGTCTCTCTGGTAATACTAGGCCTGGAAGCCCTAGGGAGATGTTGATCATTGAGGTTTGCTGTGTTGCCAGTATGGCAGGTTACAGGGGGGGGGGGGGCTCTATTTTCTTTCTGTCTTTCAAAGAGGGGTTGGGTTTATTTTAAATTGTGTTGAATCGATTAACCGGTTAGGTTAATCAATTACAAATATTTTGATAGACCATAAAGGTGCCCCCTCCAATTAATCGGGCAGTTTAAAAAATATGGTTTATTATTTTTAATACATGCATATAAAAACTCCAGAGGGCAAGAAGAGAAATGTCCTGCCCTGTATGTGCGAAACAGGGGGTGCACCTTCGAAGGTGATGCTGCCTGTGACGTTGCTGTGCATTGTCAAACCACAAGGAAAGCGAACCCTTCCCCCCTTCAGGGCCATTGTTTTTCTCCAAATGCAAACTTATGCAGGTATAATCGACTCATCACTCAATCTGCTACAACTCATATGACAGATTGACCCCAAATTCCTTCCTTGGTCAGTGATGCCAGCTGTACTTTCAGATCATTTTTAAACATTTAAACCTGCAGATTAGAACAGCGCTCTTGTTCTCAAGTTCAAGCACAATCTGTTTTCCTGATCAGATCATTTCAGGAAGTACCTTGCACACACTTCCTCATCTGCGGGGATGTAGGGTTAGAATGAAAGCGCTTTTGTGTCTCTCTGTGTGTGTGTTTTTAAAAAAATCTCTCCAGGTTTCTGCCAGCTGCTTGTATCCTTTTGGCTGCAAGTTTCAGAGTGCTCTTTACTGCTTCCTCATTTTCCTTCTCTAATCTGCCGTCGCAGAACGTGGGGCTGTTCTTCTTGAAGGCCCTTCAAGACAAGGTTTTGTCAATGTATATTAAGTGTAATATAAATCTGTAAAAGCGCCAGGTCAGCCACCCAGTCGAAGAGCTCTTTGTCAGGCAGGTCCACGTGTGAGGAATGCTTCGTCTAAGATGGTGCCTGCTGTTTTTATAAGAAATTGCATTAAAATGTTTTAGTACTTTTAAGGCTGACATCCTATGGTCCCTGGGAGGGTGTCCCGGGGGTTCTAAGATAGGTACTGAATAATTGTCCTTTTTTTTTTTTAGATGGGGAAGTATTCAATTTTTAAAGTGGGGAAAGAAGTGAAATGGGAAAGTCCAAGATGGATTCTACCACCTGATTTTGCTGTGCTTGTAGCTTGGCTCACAGGCAGAATGAAAGTGGGCCCCTGGCACCTCTCCACTACTGCAGAGCTCTGCTGATCCCCACACTTTCTTCCTTCTTTTGAAAGGGATATTCCTTCATCGCTCCTTCCATCCTCTTCAACCGCAATGCTGTGACTGCTGATGTGCTCGGGGCTGCACTGGAAGGAGAACGCCCAGGAAGCTCTGCTGTGGCCCGCAGTGCCATGATGAAGGTAAAAACCCTCCTCGGGAGAGTCGGGGAATCCCTGAAGGTCGGGGAAACTGCCAGGAGAGCTCTCTTTGGGGAGATTCAGACAGTCTTCAAGGGAGGCCCTTTCTGAATGTGTCACGGCTGGCAGAAAACCAAGCGCCGAGTCCTTTGCAATTGGTGCCGTCCAGGGCTCCTCCGGGTGATGGGATCGCAGCATGTTCCCCTATCAAATTTGATCGTTTGAAGAGGGAAAGTCCCAAGTCGAAAGCAAAACCACATATTGAGAAAGAGCATTAGGAGAAGGAGTTGGGCAGGTGGAGGTTTACCTGCGTGGGAGATGCTGCTATTTCCGTGTTTTGAAGGGAGCCTGGGCGAAAGATCACACGTGCCTGCGCCAGACTCCACCATCACAGTCTATGCTTTAGAAGGGTCACTTGTCAACCTGGGGCAGGCGCATGCCAGCAAGGGAAGGCGAAGGGGGCTCTCTCTCTAGGTCAGCCTTCCCCAACCTGGGGAAGCTTTCCAGATGTGTTGGCAGTGGTGCAGTGGCTTGCTGGACTTCCTTATTCGCATGGAGGCCGATGTCATCTGCCACCCTCCTCAGAATGCTGAGCTTGGGAATCTTTGAGTATGTCAGGGGTGGGGATCCGGTGGACCTCCAGATGTTGTTGGATGCCAACTCCTATCAGAGCCAGCCAGTGGTCAGGGATGATGGGGTTTGGAATTCCAAAACATCTCGAAGGCACCTGGTGGCCTGCCCTGGACATAGACAAGGCCGTGTTGTCTCTAACTCCGCTCTAACTCCCTGCTCCTCTGGCCAGGATTCTTCGTTCTTCCAACAATACGAGATGGACTTGAAGGAGTCGCCGCTGGGCGAGGGCAGTTTCTCCTTGTGCCGCCGCTGCCGGCAGCGTCAAAATGGGGCAGAATTCGCAGTCAAGATCATCAGCAGAAGGTGCTTTGTCGTCGTTGCCACTCTCTCTCTCTCTCTCTCTCTCTCTCTCTCTCTCTGTCACGCACACACATGCTCCTTTCCCTTCCGAAAAGGATTCTTATCTCATGCCCAGAACCTAAGAGGGCATGAATGCCCCGCTGAACGATGTGCACGTGCCAGAGCGTTCCTTCCTTTTCCGTTCATAGATTTGTTTTCCTTGTGCGTCTGGCATAGAGCCAACGTGTTGAACCAGGAGAGCAGGAAACAAAGGCACAGCCCAGGGGAGCTCTGAACACGGTGGCTGGCAGCCCCGGGCAGAATACTCAGGGCTGAGCGTTCTCAAGCGACTGGGGGTTTATAAAAGGGTCCCCAACCAATCAGAAAGGCCAGGCTGCGTGCCAGTGAGAATACAAGAAATTACAGGTGGGAAGCAAGGCCCAGTTCAGGGGTGGGGAATCTGTGGTCCTGCAGATGTGGGACTCCATCTCCCATTATCCCTGACCATTGCCCATGTTGGAGTCCAATATCTGGAGGGCTACAGGGTCCCCATTCTTGTCACAGTGTGTTCCAGCTCACCTCTGCGCATCTTAAAGGGGGAAGCTGCATCAAGAACATGTGCGCCCTTTGCAACAGGAATGGTACACTGGTGTTTTGGGGCTCAGGCATGCATCCTCCACTAGAACATCTCTCACAAGGGCCAGGCTTCAGCAGCTCAAAGTGAAACCTTCACCCTTAGATCAAATGAAGTGGATGACTTGGCTAACCATTCCCACCCACCCACCCGTTCCGTGCATAATGACAAAATTAGACATGGTGTGGGAAGAGCGGACAGAGAAAAGTCCCGTCCCCCCACTCTCTGGTTATGCTAGTTGTCAAAGTCATCCAGCATAAATAGGGCTGGGGGTAGTTTCAAGGCAAGCAAAGGGAAGCTCTTCTTTTACACCAAGCATCAATTAACGTAATGGAAATGGCTGCCGCAGAATATGGCAAGTGGCCTTGTGCTTAGATGGCTTTAACAGGGAACCGGACATAATCGTGGAGGAAGAGAGGAGGTCTGTCATTCACCCTGCGTTGGGATGGCTAAATGGAACCTCCATCTTCAGAGGTAATCTATCACTGAATACTTGTTTCTGGGAAGCAGCGACTGCCCTCACATCCTGCTTCTGAGCTCCCAGGAAGCACTGTGCTGAACTAGGTGGGCTTTGTTCTGATTCAGCAGAGCTTTTCTTACATTCCTAAGGGAACAGAGGTTAGCTTCCTCACAGGGCCTAGCCAATAGCTCCTCCTTAGCTCCCCTGGCCAAGGAAAGCAAAGATTAGGTGTCTGAGTGTGTGCCTGTGTCTTTTTTAAAATAGCAACTGACCCTCTTTTTAATTCCATCCCTCACTCCCACCTCCTAATCCAGGATGGAAGTGAATACTCAACGTGAAGTGGCCGCCTTGAAGATCTGTGAAGCGCACCCAAACATTGTCAAGTTACATGAAGTCCATCAAGATGAGGTAATCTTTCTGCTTTCTGGCTCTCCCAGGTGGAAACACCCCAAGAGTACATGAGGGGTCTGACTGAACCCTCATGCCTCTCCCCCTCCACCGCTGTTCATTTAGAAACCGTGGTTGCAGACCACCTTTCCATGGTAATGGCTCCCGGAGCGGTTTGCAACACATTTGTTTGTTTATTACGTTTTTATACCGCCCAATAGCCGAAGCTCTCTGGGTGGTTCATAACCATTAAAAGCACAAAATGTAATTGAAAAGTTTAAAACTACAGTTTAAAATTAAAATAAAGCCGAACACTTGCATCAGGGCCTGCCGGCCAAATCCTGCTTTCGTGGAGGACACATCGTGCCTTTGGGGTTGATTTTTCAGCTTTTGGGCTGCTTCCCCCACCCCATACTGAGAGGTTGAAAAGCTTCTCCTAAGGCAGTTACAGGCAGTAAGATCTTTAAAGCTGAAATAGGCTGGTATTTTGGCCCCACCCCTTTGCCTTAAGCCCTGCCCACCAGTAGACCACAGCCCCTGAGCGCTTCGAATTTGGCTCTCAGGTTGAAAGAGGATCCCCAGCCATGACACACACACACACACACACACACACAATCAAAACCCTGCTGGTATCACAGCCAGCCTTCCCCAACCTTGCGTCCTCCAGATGTTTTACTACAACTCCCAGCCATTCTTCTTCTTTTAATGTTATTATTTTGATCGTGTGTTTTCATATTGCTCTGAGCCACTTTGGGTGCTAATGCAGAAAGGTTTAAATGTGACACATAATTAACTCACAGCTGAAACCAGTCAAATCTGACAGCATAAATCCCAAACTCTGCAGGCCAGGAGTCTCGCCAGCTAGCAGCATGAGCGTAAGGTACTGCTGCCGTGACAAGCCCAGAGCAGAAGGCTGGCATCCTAGTACTTACACCTTGCCTTTCTCGCCCAGATGCTGCCTGCTGCCTTGCCAGGCACGTGCCCCTCTTCCCTTCTGTGCCTGATGGGGGTGCCGAGGCCCGGGGTTTCCTGGACTCAAGCCCACCCACCCCAGCTGCCTTTCTCAGCTCTTCGCCCCTTCCTTCCCTCTCCGACAGTACCACACGTACCTGGTGATGGAACTGCTCCGAGGCGGGGAGCTTCTCGACCGCATCAAGAAGAAGCAGCATTTTAGTGAGTCGGAGGCCAGTCAGATCATGCGCAGCCTGGTTTCTGCCGTCAGCTTCATGCACGACGCTGGGGTGGTGCACCGCGACCTCAAGCCTGAGGTACGAGGAGAGTGGAGGGAGAGCAGGAGGGGTGACGGTGAGGTGATGCAGTGGGAGACCCTGGCAGCTGGTTGAGTCTAGCGGTTTCGTTATGGGGGTAGAAACTCTGCCATCACCCCAATGTAGGATAGGTGGAAAGATGCCACTGCCCCCCCCCCAATCCCACCCCTTTGCCTAAGTTCTTTGAACATGCCGCAGCACGGACAGACAGAAGGGGCTCAGTGGCAACCGCAAATAATGGTTGGCAAGAAACCCAAGCTGAAGTTTGTGGACCCCTGGGACCACAGCATCTCTCCTGGCACACTGTGTGACAGCGTTCCCCAACCTTGCGTCCTCCAGAAGTGTTAGGCTACAACTCCTATCATCCCCAGCCACCGAGGACAGCCCAACCCATCCGGAGGGCAGAAGGCTGCCCTGTGAGCTCTCAAGTGTCTTCCACTCCGCTGCTCAGTTCTCTTGGCAGCAGCTGGGCCTGCTTTCGATGCCCCGATTTTGTGGCTGTGTTCAGGGTTCCACAAATCCCTTTGCCTCTTTCCAGCTCCTCTCGGGCAAGTGCTCCTGCCCCACGCAATGCATGCTTTCGGTGCGGAGAGCATTGCTGGCACTATCCCCGCCTGGGGAGGAGAGTTCAGATTGCCTCCCATTCGTTATCCTCCTTCCAAGGAGCTCAGAATGATTTTCATGGGAGTTATCCGTTTTATTCACACAACACCCCTATGAGGTAGCATAGTAGCATGCCCAAATAAGCTTCACATGGCTGAATGGAAATTTGAATCCAGGAGTTTCCTAATCAAATGATAACACTTCTTTCCTTTTCGTCACACGGGCTCTCATTTTGATTGGGTGGGAGCGTCAAATTCACTCCAAGCCTCGGTGATCAGGGCTTGGGAGAAGCAGTGTTAAGGGTTGGCTGATCACAAATGGGAACTAGACCTCTACTCAAGCACCCAAGGGACTTGGAGCTGGCAGTTTGCCAGAGGGTTTGCTGGGTGGGTGGGGGGGTCCCGCCCTGCTGAGATCTCGAGAGATCAAGGCGGAGCAGTTACCGAGTTGAAGAGAGGCGGCCAGCGTTTCAGTGGCTTTCGATATGCTCCACTCTACTCTCTAGAATATCTTGTATGCGGACGAGCCGGAGGGAGCCCCCGTGAAGGTGATCGACTTTGGCTTTGCCCGCCTGCGCCCCCAGAACTCACAGCCCATGCAGACTCCTTGCTTCACCTTGCAGTACGCTGCGCCTGAACTCTTGCAGGATGGGGGCTACGACGAGTCTTGTGACCTCTGGAGCTTGGGGGTTATCTTGGTAGGTGGAAACTGAGGGGGAAAGAGTGGGTTTAGGAAGAAAAGGAGGCCAGTGGGACCAGA
Source organism: Elgaria multicarinata webbii (assembly GCF_023053635.1). Classification (NCBI taxonomy): domain Eukaryota; kingdom Metazoa; phylum Chordata; class Lepidosauria; order Squamata; family Anguidae; genus Elgaria; species Elgaria multicarinata. The sequence continues at coordinate 11,469,633 of NC_086191.1, read as the reverse complement.
TAGGGTGGAGGTATCCTGAAGGGCCGTTTATCTCTCTCCCGCCCACCCCCTGGCCTGGTTTACCCCTTCTTCCACTGCCTATTTATGTATCCAAACCATTTCAGATTTCTGATAGTTTCCAGAAGTTCTACAATTTCCACCTCCCCACACTGCATCCCATCCTGCCTCCTTCCTTCCTTCTTCTCTCCTCTGACCCCAAACCTGCATCTCATTTCTCCCTAGAGCTGCTAATACTTCCCTCAAATCTAGCACCATCTTCACACTTTCCAGTACTTACATTAACCCCTTTCCTGGGCTTCTTTCTGCAAAAGAGGGCTCGTAATTTGCTTAATTGCTTTCTAACCGATTGAGATTCTTTTTATTCCTTTTGTTACATTTACTTACTAACTGTATATACTATTCCAATGCCTAAGACTCAGGGCAGCTTACAATGACAGTTTACAGATGTACATGTGAGAAAGACGTTTCCTCTAATCATTCCACATTAAGAGCCCCCAAATTGCCAGTTTGTTCCATCGATCCAGAGAATTAGCTGGCGGGGTATCCTTGCTCTCCTCTGGTGGGCTTGCATCCTTTAAGAAGCTCAGAGCTTTACAACAACCCTGTGAGGTAGGGCAGGAAGAAAGAAACCAGCTTTCTTTCTATAACGCTCAAGGTGCAACAATGGCTGCATAACTGGCACGTCACCCAGTGTCTTTTGCGTAATTTCTTTCTTCTGTCCTCCTCCAGTACACCATGCTATCTGGGCAGGTCCCCTTCCACAGCAGTCAGGAAGGGAGCGCAGCAAACCACGCAGCTGAGATCATGCACAAGATCAAGGAAGGACGGTTCTCCCTGGACGGCGAGGCCTGGAAGAATGTGTCTGAAGAGGCAAAGGAGCTGGTCAGAGGTAATGGGAGTGCACTTTAGAGTGAAGGAGCAGAGTGAGAATGCCTGTCTGAAGGTGGATGCTGGCGAGACTTTGGTGGGGTGCGCCTGGAAGGAGCCTGCTAAATGTCCCCCTCTTGAGGTTCCATAGGGCTGGTCAGAATCCAGGCTTTGGGTTAAGAAGAGCATCAAGATCTATTAAAAAACCCCCCGAACAAATGGTGAATTGGGTAGAAGCGTCTCTGTGTTTAGGGTATTAAGAAGGGCTGTAAGCATTGCTGAGGGATTTCTGAACTTAAAAAAGCAGTCAATAGACCAAGGAAGGAAATTCTGTGGTTATTTTGGATCATTTATCCTCCTCCTTTTAGTCACTGGGATTAAAAAAAAAAATCTCCTTCTAGTATCTCTTTCCAGAACCACCCCACGCCTCATCCTCTGGAGATTCCATAAGACATTGCTCATGCCCTTACAAACCCATCTCAAAAGAAAATCAAAACACTGCTTTTTAAAAAATTAATTCATGGATATAAAGAAAATCAGACAGGAGCCGCTTTCTACCCAACTTGCTCGATGAAAACAGCTGTTCCTGGCTTTCTGCCATTCCGACCAATTAACGCAAAGTAATTAGGATGATTGACAAGCCCTTGAGTTTTAATTTTATAAAATTAGATGTGTTTTTTTAATTACACTGACTTGTAGCCCACTCCTAAGCCACTTTGCTCAGAAGTAAGTTCTACTGAGTTTAATGGAATAGGTGTGCATAGGATTGTAGCCTTAATAAGTCACATCATTTTTAATATATAAGAATGCTTGTACTCATTGCATTGGCCTTCCAAATTTCAAGCTACAGGCCTGTCTCCAAACCCTCAATCCAGTTGGAAAGGGGGACATTTGTTGCTTCCTTCTTCTGATTGCTAATCTACTCCCCCCTCCCCCCAATACCCCACTCTCTACCCAGGTCTCCTCACAGTAGACCCTGCCAAGCGGCTGAAGATGTCAAGTTTGCGCTACAGCGAGTGGCTTCAAGATGGAAGTGCCCTCTCTTCCACACCCCTCATGACTCCAGATATTCTGGAGAGCTCAGGGCCCGCCGTGCGAACTGGCGTCAACGTTGCCTTTATGGTAAGAGACTCAACACCCGAGCTGCGAAATGAGTTTCTTTGGAGGAAGTGGAAGGGATTGGAAGGCGAGGTTAAGCATCAGGGCTGTCTCCAGATTTGAAAGCCCTCTTCATATGTGGGTAGGTTCCCTTAAGGTCTGCAGTGGGGAGGGTTACCTGGTAGCATAGGAGAATGGTGGACTTTTCCCCAAGCTCTACAAAGCACCAAAGATCGTCTGGGTGAGTTTGCCGGTGTCCGCTGTGTTGCTTTTCCCCAAATGCCTTGGATGTGTTGTTGATTCAGAGCTTCGAGAGAGAAAAACATGGCAGCTACCAGTAGCGTCTGCCGCATTTTTTGTGGCTGCCATTTTGTTTCCCCCCATACTCAAAATTGCCGATCTGGTTTTGTAAGGAGCCAAAGCAAAATAACGTGAAGCCTGTGCTTTGCTTTAATCTAGCAGGACTAGTTCTTGCTGGGCAGATTTTGGGTAGCGGGGTGGGAAGGGACGTTGTTCAGGAAGCTTTGCAACAAAATTCCAGGGCAAAAGCAGAATTTGGGGAATCAGTTGGAGGAGGGAAATCTGCTGTAGAGAGATTTAGCTGTTGTGTGAACAGTAAAGCCTTGCTAAGACTTTGGAAGGAAAGGAAAGGAACCTCTCCTGCAAGCACTGAGTCATTACTGACTCTTGGAGGGACGCCACCTTTCGCTGACGTTTTCTTGGCAGGCCTTAAAGCGGGGTGGTTTGCCGATGCCTTCCCCGGCCATTATTACCTTTCCCCCAGCTAACTGGGTACTCATTTTACCGACCTCGGGAGGATGGAAGGCTGAGTTGACCCGAGCCGGCTGCCTGAAACCAGCTTCCGCTGGGATCGAACTCAGGCCGTGGGGAGAGTTTCAGCTGCAGAAACTGCTGCTTTACCGCTCTTTGGAACCAAGTGAGAAATGCTTTAGCTTTACTGTGTCTCCCTCCCTCCCTAGGCCTTTAACAAGGGCAAGCGTGAAGGGTTTTTCCTGAAGAGCGTAGAGAACGCCCCCCTTGCCAAGCGGCGCAAGCTCAAGATGTCAAGTACCGGGGCTGAAGCACGCCGCAGCAGCAGCTCCTCCTCTTCCTCATCAGGCTCCTCCTCCGCAGCCTCCTCCCGCCCCCACAAAGCCAAGGTTCCCACGACCCGCCACGACCCCCCCTCGTAGCACGCCTCGGAAGGGGGTGCACGCTGAAGGGCAAAGGGAAGTGGGTATTTATTGTCTATGTTGCTGTTGGGGGAGGAAGCCTTTTCCACCCCCCATTTCCACTCCCACCCCACCCCCCATATGATGTTATCTTCATTCATGACAGGCTCTGTCTTGTTGTTAAAAGTGGCCAAGGTCTGTTTGGAGGAAACACTGTGTCTGTAGGCAGAGACTGGCAGTGCCTGCAGGATGGCTCTTCTGGGATTCTGCAGAGCAGCTCTGTTTGCCAGGGGGAGAACGGGGGGCAGGGGGCAGTCAGGAGGGAGCTCCCCCATTTTTTAAATGCCAAATCAATGTCCATTTCGGATGGTTATTCAGGGTCTGCCTTCCTATTGCGAGGATATGGCTGGAGGGGGGATGTTGCTTGTTTTAATTGATCTACCTGAGGTGCTGCCTCTCCCTTCCCACCTCCCCAGAGCACAAGAGGGCTGGTCCCTTTCCCCAAGCCCAGGGTCTGGTGTTAAGAGGGCAATGGTCAAAGGTTACAGGTTACCTATTAAGAGGCCGAAAATGCTGGGTGGGAGGGGGTATTAACTGTAACGTCACTTTTATAAGCAGGTGGGTGGGTGGATGGGTTTGTCCACTTTCAGTCCAAACCCTTATACAGGGGGCAGGATGGAGTGGCACATTATTATTACTATTATTTTACTAACCCTGCTCCTGTCGTCGACGCAGAAACTTAGCAGGGAAAGCTGTCCATGACACAGAGAGAGTTCCGGAAAAGCTTCTGCTGCTTAATTTCTGCACCTCAAGCTGTTGTTTAAAGTCACAGGAGCAGGGACAAAGCTGGCAAAATCCTAAATCTCATTTAGAGAAGGATGGGCAGGAATAAGGGCTGCGTATTACAGGAAGGGCCTGGTGGGTGGGGGGTGGGCAGGATATCACTCACCACCTTATTTAATGTAGGATGCACCAATCTGTTCCCACATTCAGAGGAAGAACGAGCTCACAAGCCGGATAAGAACCTCTTCAGGAAAGTGCGTGTACGTTCAGGGCGGGGAGTCTGTCGTCGGCCCCAAATACTTGATCACAGAATTGCAGAGTTGGGAAGGATCTTGGAGGTTCCTTATTTCTTGAAAGGTGGGGGAAAGAGTCTTCAGTTTTTGCCTTATGAGCTCAGTAGGATCCACTTTACTGGGCAAATCTGTATAAGCTCAGGCTCTTCATGGGGAAAAAAATGGGCTGAGGGGGTGGGAATGTCGAGGGGGAGGGAGAGAGTATATTTTTAAGATAGAGAGAGATTTCTGTATGTTTTTTTTTAATAAAAATGTTCTTGAAGAAGGTGAGCATGGGGGAGAAGTTTGAATGATGGCACATTTGAATTTAGAATGGAAGGGGGATCGTTCCCTTATTACCCCAATTATTGAAGTCCTGTAATCTCTAAGGGACAGATCAATTTAAAATGTAGAAGGACAAGGGAGCAAAGGAACTTCATCACATCACTGAATATCAGTCTGCTAACTGAGCCCTTGAACAGGCTTTTTTCTGAAGCTAAAAGCCAGTATTTCCCCAACACAAAAAATTGAAACTTCAAATCCAGCTCAGCTCTAATTTGAGCAGCGGATTCCAATTGTACTAGCTTAGACAAGATCATTAAAATAAACTATCATCAACATTTGAAGTTTCCAATGAAATCCCATTTTCAAAATTCAGATTAATTTTTCAGCTAGTAAGACCCAAACCATCTCTACATAACTAAAGGTGAAACTCATATTGCAACGTTGATTTTAGTCATTTTAAACCCATTTTGGTTATGCCATCAGTGCAGAAAGCTTGTTTAAATTTTGTTAAAGTCCAAGGTTGGTAAATTATGTATGCTTCTCCCACTCCATCCCCAAAAAGTTTATAAAGCAACTGGCTGATTTGAAATACTTCATTTATTTGTTTGTCCATCTAAGATGGAATGAAAGACAGATCTGGGGTTAGTCTGTGTTGAGGCCTTTTACCCTCGAAGCTTATGGAGGGGTAATTCTAATGTATTGTAGTGAGAGGGCAGAAGAGAATGTGTACACACAAAGATATTCTGAATTATTAAAGATGGAATAAAAATGAAAGCATTTTAAGGCTCTTGAAAAGGCCTGACAGAATGGAGGAAAGGGGGAGAGGTAAGTTTAGTCACTTTAAAGGGAAGTGCAATTAAGAGGTTTAAACTACATGGAAACTTTAAAAACAAAGAGGGGAAGAATAGGATCCGCCCTGCCTCAAGAATTAGGGGAATCTACTATATAGACCGACTGCCAATATTCATTCAACTCGATTTAAAATGCCGTGCAATAATGATCCTCTTAATCAGTTCGAATTGCTCTTAATAGTTTGTATCTCCCATCCAGAGTAGCGGAATGACGCTCTCCCACTAGTCATAGCTAACTTCAATAGTAACAATATCCAAGTTTTCACTTTAAAGAAAAGTATTTAGCTAAACAGTTTCACTTCCATTTTTCACAACTAATCTTGGGTGGGTGGGGGAGTGAAATCACCAATAATTTCTCCCCCCCCCCAACACAAAAAGTTCTAGGGGGTGACAAGGTGCGATCTCTTTCTTCAAAGCTTAATTGGGCATTCCCAGTGCTGCTTCCACAGACTTATCTGCTGATTTAAGGAAGTGGAGGACGGGGGTGCAGGGAGAGAATTTATATTCATTTTGATCACAATATTAGTATGTGAGTAGGGAGGGGTGAGGAAGCAGATCTTCTGCCCCCGGAAGCATGCTTCCCATTTAAATCAGGAAACCTGTTCTAAGCGGATTCTCAACTGAGGGATCTCCAATAAGGAATTCTCAGCACCCTTACAAAAAATTACATTTCTCATTTTAGAGATGGCACGACAGTTAAATCCCATTTCAAGATACTTTAAATTTGTAGCAGAGATATTCCCCAAACGTCTTGCCAGCTGCTCCTCCTCCTCCTTCACAATTTTTGCACTTGGCAGCTGTTTCATTTGGGGAGTGAGGGGCAATTGAGTATACGTGTGTGTGTGTGTGTGTGTGTGTGTGTGTGTGTGTGATATATATATATATATATATATATATATATATATACCCACGTGTGTATGTCTTAACTGCCATATCCCCCCACTCTGTGCTGAAGAGGTGGTGGTGGATTGGGTGGAGTGTATTCTGAAGTCCTTCTCTTAAGCAGCACAAACAGCCAAGAACCAGCCATCAGGGGCATCTCGTCCATGCAACCAAACCATGTGTATTTTTTATTTGAAAATAAAAACCGCCTCTGAAGCCAACGTGTCTGCCTTTCCTTTGGCACCGGGAACCCTCGCCTCCCTCTCCCATTTGCCACGCGCACGGCTCTTACACATGAGAACAGATTAATTCACCCGCCTGGATGAATTGATCTTGATAAACACGGTTGGTATACTGGACCCTCGGCCTAGGCCAAGTGTGGCCGAGGAAGTCTGAAACATGATATGTACAGGTTTGATGCAACTAAACCCGATATGAAAGCTCAATCTCTGGGTTGGTCTGCAGCTTTGGTGCAAGAAACCTCTTGTAGAGCAGCCGAAAACAAAAGTGTATGTCAATTTAAGGGACACACTTGACTCAATACGAGCTAGTGGGCAGCCCTTTCAATGCCCCCCTGGGGATCCACTTAGGATTACTATCATTTGCACACAGGAATGCACACTCTGGGTGCCAGTGCAAGGGGCAGGGGCTCACTTCTATGACTTGCAGCTTATTCAGAGATCCAGAGCCTCTTTCCCCACCCAGCTTGGACACTTCCACAGCAAAACCAAAAGCTCCACAGACCCCTGCCTTCTACACTCCCCCTTTGCAGGCTGAACTACCATGCTGGCTCTCTGCCCATTGCTAAGTGACCCACAAACTGAAGAACCAGGAATGACCCCCAGAGATGATGCGCAAGCTTACATGAAGCAGGAGCTGTGAGAAAATCCTACTCTCTACTTGGGAGAAGATGGGAGTGAAAATTGGCTAGGAGCTCCTTCAAGCGGAAGGGGACGATTAGAAAGACCAGTTTCCAAGTTGCTGGAAGGAATGACCCACCCCAGGCTGCCTTCATCCCACGATCACTATATAAGCACACTGGGCCCACCCTTTTGAAACACAGACTTTATTCAAAAGAAGAGGGGAAAAGAAACCAAACACCAACTGGAATGGAACAGAAGCATTCCCTGAAGCCGTTGGAAGGTAAGAGAAAAGGAGGGAGGGGAGCATGGCGATTATTAGATTAACAGTTACAATATACCCAAGATATGCAGATATTCCCAGGAAGACGACTGCAGATGGCAGAAGGAGGCACTCAGCCGCACACAACAGTCCATGGATGCAAAGGTTACGTGCTGGCTGGGGTTGTGGTCTTTGGAGGGACGGAGTAGGTGCAAGGCAGGGATGGAGCCAAGAGGGGAGGACACCTTCACCATTCCTACCCCCACCCCCTGCCAGGTCACCCAATGCTAGGAGCTTAGCCCCACTTCACCCCTCCTCATCAGGGCTTGAAGTTGGCTTCCTGCTGCCCTAGTTTCACCCACCACAGGCACTACCATGTAATCCAGGAGGGGAGCAGGGAGAGGAAGAGACAGCAGAGAATGGCCACAGACTGCTAAAGCGTCAATGAAGCGTGAGTGCCACACAGACAGGAGGGGCTGGATTAAGAACTCTATGGTAAGCAAACCATCCTTCCATACTGTACAGGGGAGGGGAGGGGAGGGGAGGGTGCCAGCTGCTTTTCTTATTTGGCAGTCATCATCTGTACAAACTCTGCAGGAGAAAGGAGACAGGAAGGGGAAGGAGATCAGGACTTTCCAAGACAGGCACCATTCCAAACTCATCACCGAGCAATGAATTAGCCTTTGTTTACACAAGCAATTATCCTGAGAACAAGAGATAGAATGTGCACGCGTGTGAGTGAGAGAGGCGTATTAGCATGGCAGAATCTGCCCAGTTATACGTAATACAGTAGCACTCATGGGAGTCTCAAAACCTAAGATCAACACAAGTTTTTAGCCCAGAACTTCAGAGTTTTCTCTAGAATGACGTGGGGACATATATTTTTTCCTGCACAAGACCAACAAATTAATGGGACTTCCACACAAAGATGGAGGCTCTGTGGAACTGCCATGTCCCCATGCCTCAAAATGCTACCACAAAGATACCATTCATTTATGCCGCCTCACCTTCGTAATTGACCTGTCCATCCCCATCTATGTCAGCTTCTCTGATCATTTCGTCAACTTCTTCATCCGTCAGCTTCTCACCCAGGTTGGTCATAACATGACGTAGCTCTGCAGCACTAATGTACCCATTGCCATCCTATAAACGGAACAAAGAAGGGGTGGGTTAGATGAAAAGGAGCCAAGGCAATCTCCATCCCTCAGCCTAACCCCAAAGCCACAAAGAACTGTGTACCAGCAGGAAGACAGGCAACATCGTATGATAACCTATTACTCAGTCAACAGTAGGTGTCCATTTCATACACAAATGTATGTTGATACTTCCTTGTATTTAGCAAGAAATTACCATATTTACAAAATATGACTTGAGATGTCAAAGCAGGTGGCACATCTGTGATCACCTGAGCAATAGATTCACTGTAGCCTCATGTGAGCCAAATGTGCATCGTGCAATGCACCCAGCAATCGGTTGTGGCCAGATGTTAGGAAGAAGGATCACAGAGGCTGACCATCACAGAAACTTCTTTGCCAGTATTAGACTTCACACTGAGGAATCTTAGATAAGCTTTCCAAAGAAACCTCCCAGGGTTCCTAGGAGCACATTTGGTGGTTTTCAATCTCCAGCTAAAGAGCACCAACTTCTCTTGCATGACGACCTTCACCCAACACTACGGATTTTTATTCCGAAGAAAAATGAAGAAGAGCAGCCAAAGGGACAGAAAGGCAGACACAACCGGACTCTGCATCTTAAACAGTGGCAATATTTATATGAAGTTCAAGTCTGTCCTATAGCTAGAACAGCATATCTAACCAACCAGCATTTTGGTTCCACTCAAAAATTCCCATCCTTGGGCTACTTGGAATGTCTTTCTGATCAGGCCGTACCTTGTCAAAAACTCGGAAGGCCTCGCGGATCTCTTCCTCACTGTCTGTGTCCTTCATCTTCCTGGCCATCATGGTGAGGAATTCTGGGAAATCGATGGTGCCGTTTCCTGTGGAAGGGTCAGGTCTTTAGTGTTGTGCCTAAATCACCAGCATAACATTAAGGAAGTCTTGCATACTGGTCTAAAGATCTCTAAAGATTACTACTGTAATCTCTCATTCCCATAGGTCAGCCACCAGAGCAAGAGGGGAAACCCAGTTTCAGGTATGTGTTAGAGTGACTGAGGGGAGTAAGAGCCAAGGGCCACAGAAGAGCGTGGGTGGCATTAGTTGGATGGCACGTCCCTGCATTTATTTATTTATTTATTGCATTGCATTTCTATACCACCCAATAGCCGAAGCTCTCTGGGCATGTCACCACCAGTTAGTTTGCTGCCTCCACTGGATTACTATGTAAAACCTAAGAACAAAAAAATAAACTGGAGCAGGACCCCCTTGGGCAGTCAGTGAATAGTCTGGACAGCTTCTGACAAAACTCTGCAACTAGGCCAGGTTACTCTTTTGCTTGATAGTTCTAGATGGCAACTCCAATGCCGGGCAAATTTCAGTCCTCACATTGCTGCCCAGGGTTCTACAATGTACTATGGAGAGGTTTGCTGGTACTTTAACTCAAAGGTACAAAGACGGATGGTTTGAACCACATCTTCCATTTTTGGTTCAGCCCAGACCTATGACTACAAGCCCAACGAGAATAGAGGCCTTCACATCTCTTAAGGTACAAGGACTGTTACCACACCCGAGATCTTTCAAGAGGGTGAGCTATGACATCTGCAATAAACCTGTGGTTTTCCCATCCAAACTCACCTAAGAAACTAGACAATCCTAACAAGGGCCTGGGAAATCCAGGATTCAGAGTGCCCATTCCACCATCCACCCTTTTCTTGTGTGTCCTCAAAGATCATCCCACCCAACACCTCGAGGACTGCCCTGCTCACCATCGGCATCCACCTCGTTGATCATGTCCTGCAATTCAGCCTCTGTGGGGTTCTGCCCCAGTGAGCGCATCACAGTGCCAAGCTCCTTGGTGGTGATGGTGCCATCGCCGTCCTTGTCGAAGAGGGAGAAGGCCTCTTTGAATTCTGAGTGGAAGTGACCAGGAAGAGAAAAACGCAAGCTCAGAGTCAGGGATGCCCCATTTGACCTTGGTCAACAAGCCTCATCCACCCAAACCCAAGCTTCACGTTCCTCTCTCCCAAAGGGACACTGGGAAGTACATTTCAATGAGAGAGTGCTAAGGGCTCTATATCCATGGTCTCTTGGCAGAAGCCACGGGCTACTAAGCTGGTTTTAAGCCTGTTTAAGTGGGTTGGGTTGATGTGGCCAAGAAGTATTTCAAATCCTTGTTCATCCTCGAAGCAACCCTTTGCATTTTCCTGTTTTTCACAGGAAGGCAGCAGAGGGTCTGTGGGATCGTGTGAGAGCATCCTCTCCCAAGTTCTCTCAGTGAATTGAGTTCAAGGCCAAGGGAGGATTTGGATGGAGCACCAAGTCCAACATTAATTGCTGGTTCTCTAGGTGCTTATGTCAGCCATTTGGTATTGCCAGCTCTTTAGACTTTGACCAATCCTACCACTGTTCCCATGCCCAAGAAACAGAGAATTCTCACCTGCAATTTGCTCCTCTGTCAACTGATCAGCCTGCACAGAGGAGAAGGGTGGGAAGAAAATGAGTTACTTCTGCACCCCACTTTCCAGACCATGACAGAACCCAGAGTTTCTCTTTCACACGTGACACCCCTTTCTCTCACTCATACACATACACACACACCCCTTGTCTCCTTCCAAGCTCCATGCAGCTGCTGCCTCCACCTTCTCCTCAAGACTCACATTGACACACAACCCAACTGCAGGAAGTAATTTGGACTGAGGCAGACCACTATCACAAGGCTGCCCAAGCCTTCTGCCCCCAGGAAGTACAAAACTCCTCCCTGCCCTACACCCCTCCACTCACAGGTGGACACCCTTCCCACCTTTCCTGTACTGCTTGTACTCTTCAGGTGCCCTTGCCTACTGATCCCACTTATAGTGCCCCCTAACCCTTCCTTAAGTAGCACTGACATCACCTGTTCCAAGTTCCTGTGCCAATAACCCACTTTAGATTGTCAGCACTTTTCTATTTATATAAACATCCATGGTGCTTTCTAGCTCTAAAAACAAAAAGAAAGGTCTCTGCCCCAGAAAGGCGACAATCTAAATTTCGATAGTGGAAACAAACAATGCAGAGTGTGGAAGTGACAGGGAGAAAATGGTTTCAACACACTTATCCTGTGCCCCTCTCCATTTGAGGGTCACCACCATTGCCTCCTACCCACATTACAGCAACCCTTTCAATCGTCCCCTTTTTAAAATCATACAGGGAGTTCTTAATCCTCCCTAAGGGAAGTTCCTCTTTCCAGTTTCCTAACTGTACCTCCCAGCCATTTCCTTCTGTAATGGAAACATTGGGGGGGGGGGAGCACCTTGACTTCCCCAAATAGATTGTTCTTACTCCATCTCCCATTCTCATCTCCCCAATAAAGAGGGCAATGCCTTCAAGAAAATCAAAGAAAGTCCTGACGTTCCTCCCTCACATTCTCATTTATCATATATGTACCCCCTCATTTCCAAGATGTCCCCACATCCAAATGCCACACCCATTCATTCATTGCCAGCAACTCATTTTTAAAGGAGAGGGGATGTCCTAAGCATGGTCATTTTCCATCTCCTCTAAAAATGCACACACACACCATTTTTACCCTCCACCACATAAACCTATTTTCAACTCCAGATGGGGTCCAACACCAACTTCTCTTTTTCTCAGGGGTCCAGAAGTCCACCCTTACAAAATTATTGAGTTATCAAGGTTCTGTAGCCACCTTTAACTCAATTGCACCCCTTTTGTGAAGACCCCACACACTTCCCCCCCCCCACCTTCCTAACCACCTACTCAGGAATCCAAAAAAGAATAGAGCTTTGGGTACTGGGTGGTACAGAAATGACATAAATAAATTAACGTCCACACACTTTATCACCCTCCCTCTTCACTATATCACTCCTTTCTTTTAGGGGCCACATTTTCTTCCCACCTGACCCCTCCTTTTTATTAGCTGCCTCTTCCTAGTCCCCCATCCTCTCACTTTCCCTCAGAGGACCCGCTTCTCATCACCCCAACATGTATGAGCCCTTCTTCCAGTTACAGGTCCCCATACCTTTTACTCTTTCACTTCCATACCATTTCATCAAATCCCCATCTTTATTTTTAAGGGAAGGGTGTGGCTTGTTTGGGGGTACCCTTTTATGACTGAGCCCCCCACTTTTTAATAAGCCCTCCCCAGTCAACTCCAATCCTTCTCTTCACTGTGGGGGGGGGGAGAGAAACTGCAGACCCCCCCAAAACCATGACCCACTTCCCCCAGCTTTAAGACCATATGTGCATGCATGTGTCATGTACAGGATTTTCCTAGATCCCCATCTTTTATTAACCCCTCCATTTCCAACACTCCAAAATCCACTTTGTGGTGAGGTGTGCACGAGCGTGTGAGACACCGTCTCCGGCCTCTTCCCCTTTGTAAGCTTCCACCCTAAAACACACCCTACTTTTGGGGAGGCCCTAGCCCCCCCTCCCCATCCACGACCCCATTTCCTAGCTTTTCCCATTCCACCACCACCCCTTTTATAAGCTTCTCCACTTTCGACTCCACATTCACACCCACTGCGATTTGCACGGGAGGGGGGGGCTGCACTTTTAGCCCCTCCCACGTTCTTCACCTCCATCACGCCGCTCCCCGCTTTAATGAAAGGGGGAGGGCCCGATTCGCCTCCCCCATTTGAGACCTTTCATGGGGGAGGAGGGAAAAATCTTCCTCCTTCCCCCATAGAGGCCCTACATTTTAGGAGTGACCCGCCTCCCCCAATGAAGACCCCCCCTCACAGGGGGCAAGTAAGGCCTCCAACCCCCCCCCGCCCCAATATTACTCTCGAATGAAGGGTGGGAGCCCTGGCTCCTCAGCCCCACCTCTTCTGAGGGGTGCCCCCCATCCCCTCAGGCTCTGCCCCCCATCCCCTCAGGCTCTGCCCCCCATCCCGCCGGGCGCGCGCGCTCACCATGGTGACGGGGGTGGGGAGGGGAAGTGGCCCTACGACCTCTCAGCTCTTGGCTGCCGTCCGTCTCCCTCAGCCCGGGGCGGAGTCGTCGTGGTCCCCGTCCCCGTCGCCGCCCCCTCCCCTCTCTCGCGCGCCCTCTTTTCCAGCGGCAGGCGGCAACCCCGTTCCTTCGCGGGCCGGAACGCCTCACTCCCTCTCTCGGCGCGCGAGCGTATCCCTCCGCCCCCGCAAACGAGTCCCGGCACTCGCCCGCGGCATTGAGCTCTCCTCTTCCGGAGGCAACTGCAAGGCCTCGAGCCTGTTGCGCCGCGCCCTTTAAATACCGCTCGGCTCCGCCCCCTCCGCCGTCACGTGGCCCGCCGCCCACCGTCCCATTGGCCTAGCCTCACCTGCATTGCGTCAGGGGAGGCTGCTTAAAGGGAAAGAGGGCGGGTGGGCCGACTGAAAAAAGTACATAGTTGGGGGAATGAACGGGGGTAGGGGTTTCAAAGAGGAAGTCTACACGGGAAAAGGAAGCACTCACGGCTTTTTTTTATAAGGGGGGGACTTAAAGGGGAAGTGTGGCTTTAAATGGGAGGTCGGGATCAAGAGGGATAGTAATTAAAGGAGAGGGGCTATTAAAGGGGATGGCTGCTAGGTGTGAAAGTTTAGAAGGGGAAAGTTTGGGCGATAGAAATTGGTGGTTCTTCTTTAAATGGGTAATATTTAATCCTTTTCTTCCACTCTTTCATTGGGCTTTGAAACCAAATAATGACATTAGCAGAGGAAGAATTTATTTTCAAGAGCCAAAGAAATGAAATAATTAAAAATTGCAGTGATTTAAACAAAATGTGCATCCTGTCGTGGATTCCCAAGGCACTGACAAAGAGACCAGTGAGATACTAGCAACAGCTTTATTGTCAGCAGCAAGACAGAGTTGGCACAGCTGTAGCAACTCTCCAAAAGAAGAGGAGAGGGCGATGGCTGTCCTGACAATCCGGGTTTGAAATGTTGGCAGTGAATAAGAGGGCTTCTCTGCCCAGCCAGACCGATCCCTTAGCCCAGCCTTCTGCGATCTGGTGTTCTCCACATAATTTGGACTACAACTCCCATCATACCCAGACAATATGGAAGCCTGCTCAGCCCTTGGAAAGCACTGACATTCGTGAGGGAGAACCCTCTTCCTTAAGCATATTTTACAGAAGAAAATGCAAAAATGCAGTTCCCGACATACCTAACCTGAAGTTGGTCTCACCAAGTTCAGTGGGACTTACGCCCTTCTTAAATGCATTGCAGCCTTGGACTGTGATTGCCCATGTACTTGCATAGGGCTCACTGAGCACAGCATGTTATAAGTGAGTATGCAATAGGACTGATGATTCTTTGATTTATAGAACCAAACAAAATCATGGAAGTCTTCAGGTTCTCCAAAATTCTCCATCACCAAGCATGATGGAGAACTGGAGAACTCAAAAGATTGCACGCTTTGTGGAATTTTGTTTGGTCATAGTAAAAATTATACATTTTGGATATCTTTTTTCAGGGGCGAGCACATCCACCTTTTTTTTTTAAAAAAAAAACTAGAAACCTAAGATCCACCAACTAAAGGCACAAAAGTTACACCTTTAGAATGAAAGAATTCTGTACCCAGGAATTTATTTTGAGTACCAGAACTAAAAAGGGTGCACAAAGATGCACTCCAGGTTTTCGCTCCATGCTTTCTTTTCAGTGATATAATTAAGGAGGGCGGCGGGCAGCAAAGACATCATTGCCCAGTTCGAACACGGTGGCTTAAACATGGTGGCTTGTTTAAGCCAAACACCATTTGCCTAACCACCCATGCTGACATAGCTTATGTCGTCTGAATCTGGGCTTGTTGGAGGGGAAGCAAACTTCAAACAATCCATGGCTTTTTAACCATGTAAACCAGAGGTCATTGTTAAGTTACTGGGAGTCAGACATTCTTGTTGATCTTCTCCAGTTCACCCAGAGATCTACCTTCCGTCCCACCCCTGGCCTAGAAGATAGCTCAACTTATAGCTGTTCTCCCTATTTACAGATGTTAAGCTCAGCCACAACGGAGAGGAAGAATGAATCAAAGAAAGGTCCCTGGCCATCATAGATGGACTGAATGGAGGTGGGATTTATGCCCCACTATTGAATGGAGTGGGATTTACAAGGTGTACTGACAGTGGCTGTGGCTGTGCGTGCACACACACCGCCTGAACAGAACACTACAGAACTCAGAAAGCAGAGAGAGAAGTTTATTACATTTGTTCCATGCCAGTCTTCAACAGTATTGGGACAGCTTTCCCCCACAACCTGGTTCCCTCCAGATGAGTTAGGATTCAACTTATCTGGAAGAAACCAGGCTGTGGGTTGGGGGAGATGATATTGGAGAACGGGACACATACACACATGCTATGCCCCTGCAGTAACATCCATTCGATTTAGGTCAATACAAAAGCTTAAAAGGGCATGGGGCATGTTGTTTGGGTTTTTTTAAAAAAGCAGATAGCTATGATCACCACCTTTCAGGGCAGAACATTTGTCTAGGAGTAATGAAATGACCACATACACAAGTAGAAATGACCATGGAATCCATTGTCAGAATTGTCCTCCTGGACAAACCCACCCACACAATGCACTTTATGGGGGGGGCAGGGGGGAGAAGGTGGGACATTTATGCTATTGATGCAGCGGTAGGGGGAACTTGTGGCCCTACGGGTGCTCTTGGACTCCCATCAGCCCCAGCCAACATGGCTGGCAGCCATGGATAAGGGAAGCTGGAATCCAACCGCATCTGCAGGCCCGCGGGTTCCCCACCCCTGCTACAGAGGCTCTTCCCCCACAAATACTGGCAAATCAAGGAATGTACAAAAGAGCGAAGGAAGAAGGAAGGCAGGGGAAGAAAGGAAACACATGAGAAAGTTCAAGATGATACAGGAGAGAGAGAGAATGGTGTCAAAGCTGCTCAAATGCTGCCTCCGTACAAGGACAGTAGCACAGAGCCCCCTTCTGCTCCCACCACCAGAACAGAAGTGGGGGTGGGGTTTGAAGAGAAGTTAGGCCACATACACAAAAGTGAGCATCAGGCCTTCCAAGGGAGCCAACTTCAGGTCTTTGACACTCAGCTGCTGCTTCTCCCGCTCTGGATGCGTGCTGAGCTCCACGGCAACTTCCGTGGGGAGGTGAGGGTGCGTTATGGTGAGGGTGTTCTCCGTGGGAGCCAAGTTGAGCACCACCAGGTAGCGTTTGTTCTGGTCCCAGACCCGCAGGTAGGCCAAGACGTCCGGGCTACCGCTCTGAGCCCAGGAAAATTCACCGTGAAGGAGGGAGCGCTCCTTCCCTCGCAGCTCACTCAGCTGCCGGAAGAACTTCAAGAGCGACGTCTCGTTAACGCTTTGTGACTATTGGGGATGGGGGGGGGGAGAGAAAGGAAGAGATCAAAGAGGCGTTAATTAGAAATATCAACCATTTCCATCACTCTTTAGCACACTGGTACAAAAATCCTATTTATCTTATAATTTATATCCCACTTTTCTGCCAATTAATGGCGCTTAAGGTGGCTAGCAAGAAAATCGGATGAAAAACAAAATCTTTGTTAAAACGTAACACAAGGACAAATACATTAAAACAAAACAATAAAAGAAATAAACAGCACTAAAAAAAAAACCCTGTCAGCAACAGACCAGATGATGATGATGATGATGATGATGATATGAGCTCAAGTTAAAGGGAGCCAGATTCCAGCTGGACATCAGGAAAAACTTCCTGACTGTTAGAGCAGTACGACAATGGAATCAGTTCCCTGGTGAGGTGGTGGGCTCTCCCACACTAGAGGCCTTCAAGAGGCAGCTGGACAACCCTCTGTCAGGGATGCTTTAGGGTGGATTCCTGCATTGAGCAGGGGGTTGGACTGGATGGCCTTGTAGGCCCCTTCCAACTCTGTGATTCTATGATTCTATGATTATTATTTGTATCCCGCCTTTCGCCCAATACTGGGCCTCAAGGCGGCCTTACGAAATTTTAAACATATACATTATATGCCAAAGGCTTGTCTGAATAAAAACACGTTTGCCTGCTGGCGGAAGGACAACCAACTTAGGGCGCAATCCTATGCATGTTGAGACGGAAAACAAGTCCTAAACTCCCAGCATGCCCTAGCCACACTCTTGGGCATGATCAAAACCTGGGCATCTTAAGAACTTTAAGAGCCCCTTGCCAATTTGAACTCGGCCCCCACATCCTCCCTCTCATCCCAGCAGCTCAGTTTGCTCCCCTGCTCCAGCTTCTCCTCACCTCTACTGTGACATTGCTGGCTGTCTTGTTGCCCTGCTGCTGCTGCTGCTGCGCCCCTTTCGAGAAGCCAAAATCGGCCGTATTGTCCCACTGCATGAGAGTGAGATTGGACGCTGCAGGCTGGATGGAGAAAGGGAAACATTTAGCATGGCTGCAACGTGAGCAAAATCCCCATGGAGAAAACGTTCATGGGCCCCGACCATCACCCAAAACCAGCATTTCCCAGCAAGCCGTGGCACAAGTAGGTTGTTTTACAATCTGGACTTATTAGTTCAATGGGGTCGAGGGTAGGTGTTCACTTGTATTATTTCACTGACTCCAAAATGTGGTAAGCTAGCCCTTCTGCATTTGGGGCCCTCCTGCTCGTTCAGTTCAGGGGGGGGGGGGCTGAGCCTCTGCCTCAAAGTACTCCCCTTATGGCGCCACCAGCAATATGAAAAATAAAAAGGCCAGAGTGGCAAAACAATGATACGTATGATGAAAAACCACTCATTCAAATCCTACCCTGTCCCGTTTTCACGCAAGGGTTTGGAAGTTTGCATTTTGGGAAGTGACGTGGGGGTGAGGGTGGGAACCGGTCCCTTAGAATGCTGCCTGCTCGAATTCTGCTCCCCATGGAACATTTCTGAAAATGGCCCAACGAATGGATGTTACCCCTTTAGCCTCCACCCACAGAGCAGCTGGGTGCTGTTCATGCAGCTCCGACTGGGAGCCATGGGAATTCTGGCACAGTGTTTTTCAAAAAGAACGCTGCAAGCTTCTGGCAAGAACTGGGGTTACCCAGCAAGGGGCAAGGAGCAGCAAGTTCATGGACATTCCCAACCCCCTGGGCACTGTTTCCCAGGCCCCCAAACCTTCTGATTTATTTATTTATTTATTTATTTATTTATTTATTTATTACATTTTTATACCGCCCAATAGCCGAAGCTCTCTGGGCGGTTCACAAAATTTCTCCCGTCTTCCAAAACAAGTGTCCCCACATTTCCACGTTTATGACTGCAATCAAAAGGGCTGAAAAATGGGCCTCAAAAGTAAAGGAAGGGAAATTTATTTGGAGGCCCAATTCAGCCCAGCCATGGACTGGCTGACAGGAGTTCAAACCTGTCAACAAAATAGTCACGTCCCCTGACCTGGAAGCCGGAACACCGAAGTTCAATGCATTGTGTGCCTGTCTGGGGGGTATGCTACAGTGAATCAGTTGAGACGGGACTATGCTCTGCACATGTTCAGAGATACCCTTCCTACATGTACTCTAGAGCTAAGCCCCTATATTCAGAAATTGGTTTCAGGGAGAAGCCCGGGTTCAGATTAAGCCCTGTTACTGCCCACAGGAAGTCCCTTTCCCAGTTTCACAAACTCTCCCTTCCAAATTAGTTTTTCCTCACTTTTGGTCAGACTTTTGACCACTCAGCCCCAGAAGCTATATTAAGTGCCATGATTCCTAGTGAAGTATTGCCTCTGATCATGTGCAGAGTACATGTCTCTTTCCACACCCACCCTTACCCATCCTCCCAATATTGGTTAAAGGGTCAGGGTTTCCAGATCACAGCAGACTTAGCCTCAGATAGCAACTCTCTTTTTCAAAAAGCGCTCTTTAGAATATTATGTTTTTATTTTCACATTTGCTGTCCTCGTGACTGCAACACGAAGTTTGAAATGCAGGGTGTCAGGGGGGAAATTACACCCACCCTCCCCAAACTTTCTTGCACAGCATCCTAAAAATGATCTCGGCTCCTAGATCCCTCAGCCAAGCCCTTTCCCCACCCCCTGGCATCAGCCCCTACCTTGCCCGGCAAGTCCCGCAGCCCAATTTCATCGCCGTAATCGGTGAAGGGGGTCCCCTGGAGCGTGTAGAGCAGCATATGGTATAGGCGAAGAACCTGCTCGCCCATTGAATTGGTCAAGCGCCCAACATCAGGTCTCCCCACCTGCAGAAAGATAGCCAGTTAGCATCCAAGCCTAAATAAATAAAGAGTTTCAGCAGGGCACTTCCCCAACCCATCACCCTACACTTCATGGTCATTATGGACACCCTGGAAAAATCTAGTTTGATCGTTCAACAGATCAGGCCTCTCAGGACCTTAGCATCTTACCCTTCTTAAACGCAGAGAAGTGGCAGAGGCTAGCTACATCTCTATCTCTGCCTTTTGCCCACACACTGATCTGATCCCCAAGCCTGAAACTCACGCTCCAGGCAGGCCACTTGTCCCCAGCTGCTAGAATGTAGTTCTTGATCATGGTGGTGGCAGCGTTTCCTTCGCCAGGTTTCACCAGCCCCTGCAAGTACTGGCTGGTCAGCAGATCCACACCCGTAGTCTCGTTGAGGAGGGAGAGGATGCCCTTGGCGTCCTGCTTATGTGTCGTTGCAATCAGCACCCTGTAGAAGGAAAACAGAGAAAGCTGTCGAACATCCTACAACTCTCAGCATTCTGCTGGCTGGGAAACGCTGGGAGTTGTTGGACTTTTTCTTCTGTCTAAACATGCATAGGATCGTGCCCTAATTCCTTTAGTCTGCCCTGAATTTCCCACTATTCAGCTTCATCGGGTGAGCCTGGGTTCTAGTTTTATGAACACCGTTTTCTTATATTCCCTTTCTCCACACCATGCATCATTTTATACACCTATATCATGTTGCACTCCCGTCCCTTGCTTGACTTTTGGGCAAGCTAAAAACAACAACACCCCATTCCTTATTACAAACTTGCCTTGCAAGGGAATTCTCCAACCCTTATTCCTTTGGGTTACCCTTTTCTACACCTACAATATCCTTTTTGAGGTGCAGTGACCAGACCCGTACACATGTTCCAACTGTGGTCACACCATCGAGTTGTCTAAAGGCATATTGGACGATTGCCTTGGCACGGGTTTTATATGCCTCGCACCATGTATACACAGGGAGGGAAATCAGTTCAGGGGATGCGTGTTACAACAGCCTTCTTCAACCTGGTGCCCTCTGGATGTGTGGCCATGCTGGCTGGGGATGATGGGGTTTGCAATCCAACACCTCTGGGGTGGGACAGGTTTGGGAAAGCAGCCTTAGAGGCTGGGTACCTACCTGGCATGGCCTTCAGCGTTATACTGTTCGGTCAAGTTCTTCCAGTCATTTAGGATCTGGATATCCTGTGGAATGAATATGTTGGATGAGTGAGGCTGGGGTACCAGAGGGTGATTGTTGTTGTTGTTATTATTATTATTATTATTTGTATCCCGCCTTTTGCCCAATACTGGACCTCAAGGCGGTCTTACAAAGTTTAAAACATATATTGTAAAACCTAGGAAAAGAAATGTAAAAACCCCCCAAAAAACAAAGTTTAAAATACACAACAAAATTATAAAATTATAAGTCATTAACCTGAGGACTAAATTACTCTCCAAAGGCCTGCTGGAATAAACAAGTTTTAGCCTGCTTCCGAAAGCCCATCAAGGAGGGAGCCAGTCTAGCTTCCCCGGGAAGAGAGTTCCAAAGCACCGGAGCAGCCACCGAGAAGGCCCTCTCCCATGTTCCCACCAAGCACGCCTGTGAAGATGGTGGGACTGAAAGAAGGGCTTCTCCAGAAGATCTCAAAGCACGGGCAGGCTCATAAGGGAGGATATGGTCTTTCAAATAGGGTTGGTCCACCTATCCTCAGTCACTTGCAACTTCCTCTCTCTGCATGGACAAATGCAGGTTGCTTACCTGTAACTGTAGTTCTTCGAGTGGTCATCTATGCATTCACACATATGGGCTTTGCGCCTGCGCAGAGACCAGACCGGAACCTTCTATAGCTAAGTGGAACGTTTTTTTGGCGGGAACCCCTCCCTCACGCTACTGCGCATGTCCATGGGGTTCCCGCCCTTACCTCAGTTTACAGGAGTCCGACATCGTGCCCCCATAAACCTGAGTGTAATTTTAATAAAGTACATTCCACACATAACTGTGTCATTTGTAAGTCTCACACCACCAAGTGGGGATGGTGGGTGGGTTGTGTGAATGCATAGATGACCACTCGAAGAACTACAGTTACAGGTAAGCAACCTGCATTTCTTCTTCGTGGTCTCTATGCATCACACATATGGGCGAGTAGCAAGCTGACATACCTTTGGAGGTGGGTTGGTGCATCATCTGAAGATCTCGGAGAGCACTGTCCTCCCAAACGAGCAGTCCTGCCTCGCACGAGTGTCCAAACTGTAGTGCTTGACAAACGTGGATGGAGTGGACCACGTTGCAGCTCTACAGACTTCAGTCAGTGGAACACCTCTGGTGAAGGCCACCGAAGTTGAAACAGCTCTGGTGGAATGAGCTGTCACAGGTTTCACTAACTCCATTTTAGAAATAGAGTAGGCCAATTCAATTGCCTCCACTATCCAACGTGACAGTCGTTGGCAGGAGACAGGGAGTCCCTTAGAAGGCTCCCCATAACAAATAAACAACTGTTTTGTCTTCCTAAAATTGTCCGTTCTGTCCTTGTAAAAAGCAAGAGCCCTTCTTACATCGAGAGTATGCAAGGAAGACTCAAGAGGTGTAGATGGATTAGGAAAGAAAGCAGGCAAAGTAATGTGCTGGGACAGATGAAAAGTTGACACTACCTTAGGTAGGAAGGCTGGATCTGTGCGTAGCACAACCTTATCCTTATGAAAGATAGTGTATGGGACATCTATCCTAAGAGCTCTAAGCTCACTTGCTCGTCTTGCCGATGTAATGGCTACTAGAAAGACAGTCTTTAAAGTAAGTAGCCTAAGGTCTGTCGAAGCCATGGGCTCGAAGGGCTTGCGTGTCAGTGCTTGCAGCACAACTGACAGGCTCCATGGCGGCACGATACTCTTCACAGTCGGTATCGTGTTCTTCAGACCTTTCAGAAATTTCTTGGTTGTTGGATGGGTAAAAGGTGTAAACCCATCTATACCTTGGTGAAAAGATGTAATCGCAGCAAGGTGAACCCTGATGGATGCGAGCTTAAGTCCTTGCTGGAAGAGTGTCAATAAATAATTGAGGATGAAAGACAAATGGCAAGATTCTGGTATTTGACCATCTTTTGAAGCAAAGTTCTGAAATCTTTGCCACTTTGCCGCATAAGCCTTTCTTGTGGAAGGCTTTAGTGCTGCCAATATAATGTGGTCCACAGTCAAAACTGTGGTTCCAGAGGAGGAGTGGTTGCTATCCTCCATGCAGTCATCTTGAGGGTCGACAGATCTGAGTGTCGAACCCTGCCCTGATGTCGAGACAGGAGCTTCGGTATCGACGGAAGCCTGATGTAATCCCCTCTCGATAACCGAAGAGCGTGGGAGAACCACGTCTGTCGAGGCCACCACGGCGTGATCAGGATGCAATCGGAGTTGTCCATCTGGATCTTGGCTATCACTCTTGTCAAAAGTGGAAAGGGAGGAAACATGTACAGGAGATTTCCTCTCCAAGTCCTGGTGAAAGCGTCTCCTAGAGAGCGCTTTCCTTTTCCTGCCCTGCTGCAAAACTTGGCGCAGACCGCGTTGTTCTCGGTAGCGAAGACATCGACAGCAGGGCGGCCCCAGTACCGAAAAAGGCTTTCCCGCACTTCGACGTCGAGCTCCCACTCGTGGTCGACATGGAAGGATCTGCTGAGAGAGTCCGCAATGACGTTTTCCTTGCCGGCTACATGGATCGCAGTCAGGTAAGTCCTTCTCTTTATGCACCAGTTCCATATCCTGAGTGCAGAACGGTTCAGAGGGTGCGATCTTGTTCCACCCTGCCTGTTGATGTATGCCACCACGGTAGTATTGTCCGTCGCGATCAAGACATTCTTGCCCTCGATCAACTGTGCAAATGCTCTTATTGCATTTTCTACAGCCATGAGTTCGAGGTGATTGATGTGCTGTTCTCTCTGTGATCGAGGCCAACGACCTTGAGCAGTAAGGGAGTCGCAATGAGCTCCCCATCCTTCTAAGGATGCATCCGTCGTGATCGTTACCGAAGGCGCCTGTTGTTGGAATGGAACGCCTTCGAGAAGAGTCGACATCGAGAACTACCATTTCAGCGATGCCCTGACTTGCTTCGGTAACGAAAGGTAAGTTCGTCGGGCATTGAGCCTGAGATCGAAAGTCCTTAAAAACCAAGCCTGCAATACCCTCATTCTGAGTCTTGCAAACCTGATGACTGCCGTAGTGGCTGCCATCAGGCCTAATAGTCTCTGGACTGTCCAAGCCGATACTTTCCGACGACTTTCGATGTCGATGGCTAACTGCTGCAAGGTGTTTGCCCTGGTTGAAGGTAAGTATGCTCTCCCGTCTCGAGAGGATAGGGTTACCCCTATGAAGTCCAATCTCTGCTGCGGAGTCAAAATGGACTTTTCGTGGTTGACCCACAGCCCCAACGAGTCCAACAGGTTGAGGGTGGTTAGTATATCCGACTGGAGCGCCTCGCTGCTGTCCGCTACGAGAAGCCAATCGTCCAGGTACGGATAAACATAAATGCCTTTCTGCCTTAGGTGGGCGCATACCACCGCCACGACCTTCGTGAAGACTCTCGGTGCCGTGGCCAACCCGAACGGAAGAACGGTGAACTGGTACTGGGATGCACCGATCGAAAACCGCAGGTAAGCTTGATGCGACTTCCTGATGGAGATATGGAAGTACGCATCCTTCAGATCCACCACTGCGAACCAAACTCCTTTTTGTAGAAGCTGCAAAATTGAAGTAACCGTTGTCATACGGAACTTCTTCGGGGTGATGAACTCGTTCAGTTGTCTTAAGTCCATGATCGGTCGAAGACCTCCATCTTTCTTCGGGACCGTGAAGTAACGGGAGAAAAAACCTTGGTTGATTTCCTCTGTAGGTACGGGAGAGATGGCTCCTTTCGATAGCAAGGTCTGTACCTCGAGTAGCAGAGGAGGGGATGGAGTCGTTACTTTCACGCCGGAAAAAAGAGGAAGGGCATCGAGCTCGATGGCATAGCCCGAGTTGATGATAGTGAGCACCCAGGAGTCTGATGTTATTGACTCCCATTGATGGTAATGGGGTGCTAGGCGGTTCGCAAAAGGGAGTGGATCTGGGGCCGAAGAGTCAAACCCGCTGCTTTTTAGAGAAGTCGGGCTGACGTTTTTCCTGCTGGAAACGACTCTGATAAGGCCGTTTCCTTTGAAGTTGTTGCTGCTGCTGCCTTGGTTGTTGGTATTGAGGCCGCTGCTGGTATTGTTGTTGTGGGGGAGGCCTTGTCCATCTTCTAGGTTTGTATTGTACAGGAGGGGCAGAAAAACCCATCTTTTTAGCAGTCGTACGAGCCTTATAGATGGAATCTAAGGTCTCGTCAGTTTTTGAATTAAACAACCCTTCGCCATCGAAGGGCATGCTTTCGATTCTGGCTTTTGTCTCGGTAGGGAGGTTGGCTGATCGTAGCCAGGCATGCCTCCTCAAAGAAATGGCCCCCATCATATTCTTTGAGTGGCAATCGACTTGATGCCTCGCAGTTGACAATTGTTGCCTCGCAATCGCCGAAGCCTCCGTTTGGAAGACCCTCGCTAAGTCTCTTTTATCCTCTGGGAGGTAGTCACATAGTGACCCTACTTTCTCCCAGAGGAAGAGCTGGTACCGTGCCATTGTTGCTTCGTACGTTGAAGCTTTGATACCGAGGGAGGATGCCGCGTAGATCTTTCTGCCTGCCAAATCCAACTTCCTACCCTTCTTGTCAACGGGAGCAGCATGAGCTCTTTGAGAATGACCCTGGGCTGATTCAACCACAATGGAATTCGGTTTTGGGTGCTTAATTAAAAATCCAGCATCCCGTTCTTGAATCCTATAAAGAGATTCTAATCTCTTTGAAGCTGGTTGTGTTACCGATGGTGTCTCCCATGCGAGTTGTGCTGTCTGTTTGAGTGCCGGCGGAAAAGGGATCGCAATTGACAGACTAGTCTTTGTTTGAAAGACATCGTAGATGGGATCGACCTCCGGTTCGACCGCTTGTTCCAGGTCTAAGCCGAGTGCACGGGCCATCCTTAACATATGGTCCGAAAACCTCACCATATCATCCGAAGGTGATGAGGGGTCCTCTCCATGTACGTCATCATTAGGTGACGGTACCGATGCTGCTACAGTGTGTATTGAGTCCGAATCAGATGGGTAGTCACCCTCTGGGGATGATACGGTAACCAGTTGCATAGGATCCCGCTCCGTCGGTACCGTGGCAGCTGCAGCAGCTGGTGTCGAAGGGTGGCTTCGACGTCGAGATGGAGATTGATATGCTGATGGAGGCCGTAGCGGTAATTGGCAGACCCTAGTGGTAGGAGGAGGTTGAGGAAAACATTCCTCCTGCGGATAATGATAGGCTTGATCTGTATCATAGTATCTTTGGGTACGGTATCGATCCCAATCATAGAAACTCTGCCTGTCTTGGGGCTCAGAATATCGGGAGACTCTGTCCCAATCACGCCTCGGTGTTCGTCTAGGCGACACCTGCAGAGGGATTACATTCTGGGATGTTTGAGGTCTTGTAGGCTCCCGAGCCGAAGCTGCTGATGCGGAGTCTCGTAACTCACCCTCTGATAGACTAGGAGGGTGTGTCGGTACCGTCTTCCTCGGTATCGACTGAGGTCTCGGGGTCGAGACATGCCTCGATACCGTAACAGCGGTAGGAGGAGTTGTTTGCCCTCGAGGGGGCTCAGATAGTCTGGGAGAGCCATGAGAGGTTTTCTCCGCAGATTTCTTCTTCTTTTTCTTTTTCTTCTCCATTTCGGAGGAAGATTTTGGCGTTCTGGCCTTTTTAGCAATCTTTTTGGCTGCAGAACTTGCCAAAGACCGGCCAGGCGTCAGGGGTATCTGTGTCCTATCAATTGCTCTGGCTTGCACATTCGTCCCTGTGCTTCGGTCAGAAACGGACTTATCAGTTGCCGTTTTATCTATTGGAGCTTCTGTAGCTTTGAGGGCTTTCTCCCAAAGTATTGAGCGAAGGCGGTCTGCCCTGTTCTTTCTGGTCTGCTTCGTAAAGGACATGCAATGGTGGCACGCCTGTACAATATGGCCTTCGCCCAAACAAAGGACACAGAGGGAGTGTCCGTCCGTAGGAGGTAGTTTGGCTCCGCACTTGACACACTTGCGGAACGGGGCCTTTACTGCCATGCGGCAGTCGCGACCGTAGTCGCTAAGATAAACTATCTACAAGAATATAATAATAATTTTTTTTTTTTTTTTTTTTTTTATAGATGAAAAGAGAAAAAGGGCGAAAAAGAAGAAAGCTGAAGAAAGCTGAAGAAAAAGGTAAGTAGAAAATATTTTTAAACAGATTTAAGCAGAGAAACGCTAGAGGTTCAGTCTTTTGGTCTAGGCACGATGGCGGACGACGAAGAACTGAGGTAAGGGCGGGAACCCCATGGACATGCGCAGTAGCGTGAGGGAGGGGTTCCCGCCAAAAAAACGTTCCACTTAGCTATAGAAGGTTCCGGTCTGGTCTCTGCGCAGGCGCAAAGCCCATATGTGTGATGCATAGAGACCACGAAGAAGAACATCCCCCGCAACAGTGTCTGCCCATAAATGTCTACCCACATTTAACACCAACTTTCAAAGGAATGAAAAGCACTGAAGTGCTCCTGTCGTAAGCCCCTAAAAAGGTTCACTGAAGGAGATGGTGACACAGAGGTGTCTGTGGTGCACTGTTAGAGCGTTGGACTCAGAAGACCTGGGTTCTAGTCCCCACTCTGCCATGAAGCTCACTGGGCGATTTTGGGCCAATCACTGACTCTCAGCCTGATCTACGTCACAGGGTTGTTACGAGGTTAACATGGAAAGCGGGATCGTGTACACTGCTTTGGGCTTCTTGGAGGAAAGGTGGGATATAAATGTAACAAATATATAAATATACGTACATTTAAAAGCTCGACACTTCCGATCTGGATCCCAGATACACCCTCCGTCATCCAGAACTCGATTGCTTCCTGGGGGCAGAAAACAAGAACAGGACCAGCCAAGTCATTAGTCCTCAGCGTGTCTCTCGAAACTTAACTTTCAGCTGTGTTGGCTGATCCTGCCATTAAATCAGCCCCTGCCATTAAATTCCTCCTCACCAGCTCCTGCCCCTGGTGAATTTTATTTATGTGAGAAAGAAATACAGCCATATGAAATAAAGAAGGGAGTGTTAGCAGGATTAGCGACCGCAACTCAAATCTGCCCCTGCACCATGGAGTTTACCGGGTGACTGTGGGGAAAGGGTTGTTGTGAGAATAACCCCACCCCACCCCCATGTTCCTTGAAAGAAGGGCAGGGTATCCATATGGGGGGAAAAGAGCAGTTTCTTTTACATATTTGTTTAAAATTCAAGATATAGATACGATAGCCATCTTCAAGCATTTGAAGTGGTGCCACACAGATGATGAAGCAAATTTGTTTTCTGTTGCTCAAGAGTAAAGGACCCAAACGAACCAGTTCAAGTTATGAGAAAGGGAATTTCGATTGAACATTAGGAAGAGCTTCCTAATGGTACAACTCTCCTTTGTTAGAGGTTTTCAAGCAGAGGTTGTATAGCCGCCCATTATGGATGTTGTGGAAGTGGATTTCTTGCAGTGGCAGGGGAGGGTTAGATGACCTTTGAGTTCCCCTCCCACTCTATGATTCTACATAGATTTTGATTTAGTACAATTCATTCAAAACATAATCTGCTACCTTTTAAAAACAGCACCCATGCCCACCTCTGCTCCTGTGTCATTTGATAGCTGCCTAATAAACAAATTTAGCAGGCAATGGTTTCCCTAGCATGGAAATAAGCACATGTGTATGTTGTGGGCTGTGCATGTGCGATACTTCACCTGCTAAATAGGCATATACCAGGCAGCTGCAGAAGGTGTATGAACAGGAACATATACAGATATTTTCAAAGGTGGCAAACTTAGATATTCCCAATATCCCGCTAGGTTAGGGGTGGGCAATTTGTGGCCTTCCAGATGTTTTGGCCTAGACCTCCCACCATCCCTCACCATTGGCCATGCTGTCTAGGGCTGTTGAGAGTTGCTGCCCTCCAGATGTTCTGGCCCACAAGTTGCCCACCTCTGCACGATGTGATGTTCTTCCCTTCAAAAGCCCCCCCCCCCCCCCCCCCCGCACACACACACTCCACTCACCCTCATTTTGTCCTGGAGATCAGTGTTGCTTTGGATGGCCTGATCAAACCAAGGGGACTGGCCTTGATAGTTGGGCGTCAGGTCCAAGACCACCTTGAGGCCTGAAAAGAGAAGCGCGGCACATCACAAACTTCAGAAAGCTGCTCCTTAATGCTCTGAACAGAGACAACTCCGCCGGCAGCGAGAAATCCAGCACCCACAAGGAGGAGGGCGTTATCTCCTTACTCTTTTTCTTGGCCGCCTGCAGGACATCCCGGAAATCGGCCAACGTGCCCAATTTCGCGTCGATAGCTTGGAGGTCGGTTCCAGCCTGGTCGTCTGCGGGGTTGACGTGGAGAGGGCCAACCACCAAACCTTTCACTTTGAGCGAACTCAAATAATCCATCCGGTGCTTCAGACCTAGAGCAGCAGGGAAAAAGTAAATGAGTCAGATGCAGGAAAGGGGGATAATAAGAAGACGGACCCTACCTGCAGGTGTACAATTTAAAAGACGTGACACAAAAGTAAGAGGGAGTCGAGAAGGAAGATTTTGGGGGGTGGGGGAGAGCAAACTCTTCCACTAAGATCTTGGTTACAAAACAAAGTAAAGAAAAAAGGTAATCTGATTAGGTCACAAGAGTGATTACTTACGTATTGCACCCCCACAAAAAGAGGAAACACATTCCCCCAAAAAGGGGGAGATTTGTTTGCATAAAAAACGGATATGCTGATTTAAGTATGTATAGGTACAAGTTTAGCAATAATTACTGTCGTTTAAATAGAAACACTACACATCTCACCACGGTGGAGAAGACTGTGACCAGAATGCCTGCCTACTGAGTCTGTTGTCCAGGTGCTGCTAACTGTGGATGGATAACTTCGAGGCCCTGCTCTGTTCTTTATCCTTCGGGTTCTTCCTCTTTAAACAGGGACTTCAAAAGAGAGTATGCCTTCAAACACAGCACCGTCCTCTGTAAGAGTGCTTAGATCACTCTAGAGGGCTTACCTGAATGCTAAACTTTAAAGCAAGCCCAAGTTTCTAGCCTTTAAGGCTGCAAAGAT
This sequence comes from Elgaria multicarinata webbii, assembly GCF_023053635.1. NCBI lineage: Eukaryota > Metazoa > Chordata > Lepidosauria > Squamata > Anguidae > Elgaria > Elgaria multicarinata. The sequence continues at coordinate 11,439,900 of NC_086191.1, read as the reverse complement.
AGGCTTGAAAAGTGTGCGAGCAATGACATTTCAGATGGCGGAGGGTAATAATGCGTTATACGTGGGGCTGCCTTTGAAAACGGTCCGGAAGCTTCAGCTGGTACAAAACAGGGCAGCCCATTTACTAACAGGGACTGGCTGGCGAGATCACATTACGCCAGTCCTTTTACAACCTCACTGGCTGCCAGTCCAGATCCGGGCCCGATTCAAAGTGTGGTATTGACATTTAAAGCCCTAAACGCTTTGGGGCCAAGTTATTTGATGGAATGCCTCCTCCCATATGTACCTGCCCGGACCTTAAGATCATCTACAGGGGCCCTCCTCCGTGAGCCCCTGCCAAAGGAAGTGAGGCAGGTGGCTACTAGGAGCAGGGCCTTCTCCGCTGCGGCACCCCGGTTGTGGAATGAGCTCCCCAGAGAGGTCCGCCTGGCGCCTACACTGTACTCCTGTCGTCGCCAGCTGAAGACCTTTTTATTCACTCAGTATTTTAACACTTAATTTTAAAAACTCTGTATTTTAATTTTATATCCATTTTGCTGCGTGGTTTTTATCCTGCTTGTGCTTTTTATACTGTATTTTGTAATTGTGCTTTTAACCGGTTGGTTGTTTTATTATGGTTTTAATTTTTGTGAACCACCCAGAGAGCTTCGGCTACTGGGCGGTATAAAAAATGTAATAAATAAATAATGTTTTTATTCAAGCAGGCTTTTGGTACGTCAAAGCTAGTCGGCTGGGTGCGGTTTATATTCTTTTATTGATTTGTTTATACCTGGGAGGCCAGGTATAAATAAATAAAAAATTAAGGGCCAATTCTACACATGTTTAGACAGAAAAGAAGTCCTACAACTCCCAGCTGGCTGGCTGAGGCATGCTGGGTGTTGTAGCACCTTTTTTCTGTCTAAACATGTATAGAATTGTGCCCTTAATCCCATGACTTGTTTTATTTTACTTGTTCTCTTTGGTAATGCTTTAAAACTTGCTGATTGAAATGTTAGGAGGTCCAGGGACTCAACAGGGCCAAGAGGAAGAGATTTATAGGCTTGAGAGAATGAGGAAGTCCACCAATTCGCAAGAGCCCTTCCAGACCTCTCCGTTCCAGAGCCTGAAACTGCCACTAACCCCCAACAACAAATTCAGTCAAAATGTGGCTTCTCCAAACAAGCAGCCGCCTTATGCCTCTGTCCACCTCCTCTCCACGTGTGTGGATGGAGGAGGGGGGGGAAGAGAGATAAAAGGAAGGAAGTAAAGTGCTTTAAAGCCTTTTCATCCAGCCACCGCCACCCCCAGCTGAGTCAGCGCTTTGCTGACGTCAGGAGCTGATGAAACAAAGGCCAGTGGTTGCTCCGAACACTAAGCCGGATAGAACCGGCTGCTTGGCGCAGGGAAGTCTGGCTGGCACGGCTGGCTGGCCGGTCTGCAATGGCTAGCCAGCATTTCTTTAGCAGCAGGAAGAGGAGAGGCAGCTGATAGTCACATGTACCAAAAGGACTGCTGAGCACAGGAAAAAAGGAAAAATAAAAACGGGATGCTGAGCTGATCGGGAGGTCATTTTATACCCATAAACCTCTTTCATGCCCTGTTTACCGCTAAGTTGGCCTTGACCTCCTAGATTCCTGTTTTGAAAAAGTAGTGGGATTTTTGGGGGGGTGGGGAGAGATCTAGTCGATTAAGGACAAGCAGGCAAGCAGCCAAAGCTCTGGAGTTATGTTCTGGGTGCCTCCTCGAGTTTCACTTAGAGCAGATCGGTTACCCCTGAGGAACACACTGTCAACAACCGCTTTGGCGTACAGTGCAGGCATTGAACGGCTAGGTTTTTCCAGGCGTTTGGGGATGACCTTCGAGCTGCATTCGTGGTTGTGAATAAGGTACACGAAGAGTTACTTTCCCCTCTTGACTGATTCATTAATCAATCAATCCAGAGGTAAAAGGGCGAACGTGATCCATTACTACTCAGGGGAAAGGATGGAAGAAAAAACAGGAATCCTATCACTAGGTAAGGACAGACAGGGCCCCCGAAATCAAGTGGGGAACAGTTAGGACGGAGGATTGACATCCTATAGGACAGACTTTCCCACATTTGGTGTGCTCATGTATCAGTATCCCCATGCTGGCTGGGGGTAATGGGTATTGTAGTCCGACACAGCTGGAACACCCCAGGTTTCCCAGGCGCTGCCGGGATTCCTTGGCTCCGCCTTCCGCTCAGAGTGCTCACCTGCCAGGTCGCCTGTGCCGTCGTCCGCCGAGTCTTGGAAGGCGTCCACTTTCTGGATGCGGTAGATGCCCCCTTTCTGCCACCACTCCTGCTTGGGCAGGTCCTTGCAGCGGGGGGCTTGCACGATGATGACAACGGCTCCCGCCAACATGCCCAGCCAGCCCAGCCAGAAGAGGACCAGGAGGGCCCAGCGGGTGCGCACCCACCCGGGGGTGCCGGCCACCTCCAGCAGCTCCTCCTTGGAGAGGCCGGTGAACTTGGCCGTCGCCTCGCCCCCTTCCTCCTCTTCCTCAGCCACCTTCACCTTCACCACCCCGTTCTTCTCGCCTGGGGAGCCGGCCAGGGGGGAAGAGGCGTTCATGGGCTGCTTCTCCATGTCCATCTCGTTCAGCTCCACGTCTTTCATGTCCACCTCGGTGGCAGGGGGGCTGCCTGGGGAACTCATGATGTCGCCTGGGAAAGGTGGGGCGGGGGGGGGGGGGAGAGGAGAAGATCCATCAAAAAAGGAGAAGGGAGTCTCATGGATACCCCGTTCACAGCACCTTTCCAGACGTGAGGTTCAAGTTGTTCTAACGCAATCACTGTCTCCTGCGGGGGCTTACGTTGACTTGGAGGACTCACGTTGACTTGGAGGACTCATTGAGTCCCAGAATCTATTAAAAGTGCCCGGATTCAGCATCCAAGCAGTTCAAAGCAGCTTTCCTTCGCCACCATGTAAGCCCCACAAGCGGCCTGCCCCAAATAGCTAACATTAGGGAAAGGGAACACCCAATCAAGAGGGCAGGATTTATTTGGGCTCAAATCCCAGAACCTTTTGTGTTAAAAATAAAAGTTCTCTATTCTAAGGCAGTATCATCCCTCCCTCATTCTTCCAAATCAAGAACTGCCAGGAGCCAGGATACAAAAGGTGGTGGGGAGGGGACCTTGCCCACCCCAGAAACGCCTTACCATGTATGCCATACACAAGATCCCCCCCCCAAACACACACACACACATCATCACCACCCCATTCTAAAAATTAAATTCACACGTGCTCCAACGCCACCCTTTCTAGCAGGAATGGGGGTGGGGTTAGGTAGAAAGTTAATTCCCCCCCCCCCTACGTGAGTGGCACCCCCCTCCCTCACAACAAAAAAATTACCGGACTATCCACTTTACTGCTCCCAGTTTACACGCTCTGGGGCATAAACCGAATTAGGTGGGGAGGGGTAATTTGCCCGGTAGCTAGGAAACATGGCTATAAATCAGGAGGGTTGCGCACAGAGGAGGACTTCCGAAGCTTTCCCAAGCGCTACTACACACGCTGGAGCGCCTCCAAGCTTTACCTGGTACGATCCGGCGCTGCGCTAGCTTCGGTTCGCTCGCGATCCGGTTCGATCCGATCTGACTGGCGAGGCTCGCCGGCCGGCAGCCCAAGTAGAGCAGCAGCCTGGCGCTCCGCCCCGTCCCGCCTCCCTTACAGCGCGGGCCTTAAGGTGGAACCGAGCAAACCCGCAGCTGCTCTGCTTGCAACAGGCACCGCCAGCCATAAAGGAATTAAGAATAAATCCAGGAGCGAGGAGCCCGTGGAGGTGAGGATAACCTGGTGTTACTCTGGTGTTGATGGCCACTGAATGAGTCAGGGTGGGCACCTTGCACATCCCCAGAAAAGAAAGCGAGAACAGGCATCCCCCAAAAGAAGAGGCACTGGGATGTACATAGGAAGGGATCACCAACCTCTTGGGGTCAGTGGGCACATCTGGAATTTTTAGAGTGTGGTGGGCACTCTCACAAAATGGCTGCCACAGGGCAGGGGGCGTCTTGGCCTCCCAGGGTGGGCACGGCTGTTCACAAACCGCTGGATTCCCAGCAGGCTAACCGGTGAGACTATGGCCACAGCTAGACCTAAGGTTTATCCTGGGATCATCCAGGGTTCACCCCTGCCTGAGCACTGGATCCCCTGTGTGTCACCTACATGAACAGGTTTGACCCTTGGACGATCCAGGGATAAACCTTAGGTCTAGCTATGGCCTATGTGAACTGGTTGCGATCTGGCCCAGAGAGCTTCAGCCACCTGGGCGGTAGAGAAATGTCATCAAGAAATAGAAATAAAAATGTAGCCTGCCCAAGGCAGAGGTGGGATCTCAACTTCAAAACACAAAGCCCGCCTTTGGAACGCAACAAAAGGTTATGCTGGAGGGCGGCACTTTGTGGCACATCAGCCTCCTGGTTTAAAAATAAATAAATAATATCTTCAGAAATAAGGTGCCTGGTGTATGCCAACAGACCGTGGCCCCCATAGGGGATCGCAGCTCGGTATATATGCCCATGGTGCTGCAGGACTTTGAAACAGAAGGCCAAAGCCCCCTAAGCGGTATTAGCAAGAGGGAACCCAACGAGGGGTGGGTTTTTTTTTAGCACAACTCTTTTTAAAGCTGGTACTGTTTCATCAGATACAGAACACCAAACACCCGGGGTCCGTTGCAGAAAGATCTTTTCTGTTGATTACGCAGCAATCTTAGCGATAAACACACCACAATGTCAACGGAATGGACATGCATGGGAATCCTTGTTTGGTATTTTTTTGTTACTGTACTTATTGCCAATGAATTGTTATTTGTTACAAACTTTTTAAAAAAAAATTCTCAAAAGAGGAAAGGAAAAATGCTCTGTTGCATCAGCACATCTTTTTCCAAACGCTGGCCATCGGGATGCCTTTGAGAAGCTCCCAAATGGCGCATGAAGATGCTTGGTTATTGTCTTCTGTTGGTTCCCCAAGAGGCTGGCACTCAGAGGTAGATACGAGGCAGTCGCCTCAGGCAGCAGATAATAATAGTATTAATAATATATTTATTTATTTGTTACCCGCCTCTCCCTCTGGATCGAGGCGGGGTACAACACAGATGCTGGCAGGCGGCAGCAAAGTGTTGGAAGAGAGAGCCTGCCCTGTGCCCCCTAAGCTAGCTTGCTGCTTTCAGGCCTGGCTGAGGATGCTGCCCCATTGACAGTGTTGAAGAAAGATGCAATTGTCAGTCCAGTTGGCTGCCGCTGCCGCCTCTGAAAATGCACATTTAGACAGGAAAAAAAGTCCTACAATGTCCAGCACTGGGAATGCTGGGAGTTGTAAGACTTTTTTTTCTGTCTAAGCACGCATAGGATTGTGCCCCAAATCCCTGACAATTTGGTACCCTGCCTCCCAGATCTGATACCTCTCACAGAATCTCTCACTCCGCTTGGACCTGATATCCAAGGCTGGCCCAGCCATAAAGCCAAACCAGGCCCAGCATCCCTGGGAACAGATTCCAATAAGGCCGGAGGTAAAGAAGGAACAGGCGTCACAAATGAAACGGAGCAAACAGCTTCCTCACCAACTCTTTATCAGTTAATGCACAATTTTTATGCTGCTCAGCAGATGATAAGACATGAAAGGTCCCAGGGCATTTTTAAAAATTTACTTATGGTAGGAAAAAACAATGCCGGAAACAATTCATTTTATAAGCTTCTTTCATGTGCCTCTCTTCACTCAGTTATTCCCCCCTGCCAAACCGAAAGGCCCCAGTAGGTAAGGACCTACAGTTCCTTAATCTTTTTTGTTCCTTCTTTGCTGTACTATTTGAGCTTTATAATAAAACTATACCAGAAACAAAGACGTAGGAGCTACTATGTGGTTTCAGATGTCACACACGCACACACCCGCCCTGTCCATTCTCCCAGGGCAGTGTTTATGGGGAGATCAAAGGTGTAGACATCCGCCTTGGACAATTACAAGAAACCAGGGATTGTTCTTTGCCTTACATCAGCCGTTTCTCCAAGTGTAAACACGGCACCTTTTGTGGGGTAAGGCAGGCAAAACTGGGACGCTTAAAGAGTCCCCAGAACATAAGATGCTCACGTCTGGCATGCTGCTTCCCACAACCAGAGGCCTCCAAGAAGTGGACAAGGGGGCCATGGAGGCCAATAGCCCTCCTGTGCTCCTTGACCCACCCAGCAACTGGTACTCTGAGACAGACTTCTCCTGGACATGGGAGTTCCACGAGGAGCAGCCATTGATGGCCCTATCCTGCATCAATCCATTTAACCCACCTTCAAAGGTATCTAAGGCAGTGGCCATCACCACATCCTGTGGCTGAGAATTCCATCAATGAATGACATGCTGTGCGAAGAAGAGGCACTTCCTTTCACCTGCCCTGAATCTCCAACCAGCCAGTTTCGTGGGATGCCTTGTGAGCACCCTTCCCCAACCTGATGTCCTCCGGATGTGTTGGACTACAACTCTCAGCCAGCCATGCTGGAGAAAAACGTCTCTATCCACTGCCTTGACTCAATGCATAATTTTATAACCCTTGCCAGTCCTACTTATAAGAAAGGGAGAAAAATATCTCTCTATCCACCTTCTTTACTCAATGCATTTTTTTCAAATATACATTTCTTATCTTTAGTCCTCTTTTTCTAACCCAAGCCCCACAAAAACCGATCATTTTGGTTGCCACCATATATGGCTAGCAGGCTGCATTTAACTCAGCCGGTTACAAATCGTGCAAGCCCAGAATGCCCCTGGTAAGCTGCCCTTGATTTCTTTTCCTTTAAAAGGAAGTTTTTTTTTAAATCAGCCATTCTATCTCTGCCACCTTAAGCTGCATGCCCTGACTCAGCAGAACTAGCCAAAGCTTGCATCCCTCTGTCCTCTCTCCTCCCCCCCCCCCCCCCGGGATTTCATTGCAAGGGATGTAAACAAGTCTTAGACAAGCAAAGGCTGAAACCAGACTTTGACTCCCACCTCAACCCCTCAAGCAAAGTGGATTTTGCCCCTCATGCCAAAACATCCATGCACCTAGCCCCCACTTTACCTGGGCTCAACATCCCTCCCCATGCAGTGTTTTTGTAGCTTGGTGGTCAGATCCATTAACGTGTGTGTGTGTGTGCACGCGCGCACACACACAGGAAAGTACAACAATAAGAGATTTTCTGTTCACCTTCGGTTGTGTTTGTTTAAAACACAATCTAAATATTATTATTTTTAAATTACATCTTAAGTTTTTTAAAAATGTTACTTGCAGGACAATGTGGATTCCTTTGTTCCCCATGTCAATTACTGTACTATTCAGAATATACTGAATACTTAGAAAACTCAAGTGTTACACACACACACACACACTAAAGCAAAACAGTACAAATCCAAATTCAGAGTACCAACCAGATACTTATCAGATTTACTTGGGAGTAAGTCCTGCTGATTATAATAGGATTTACTCTCAATTAAGTATGTAGGATTTACAGCTTTAGGAAATGTCCACAGAAATTTTTCATGGTCTTGCTTTGAGACTAGAGCATGCAACTGTATACCTAAGAATCTGAATCTACATTTAGACAACCCCACTTCCCAGAATATCTCGGTTCAAGACTCACCTACATCACGCATGCCCAACCTTCCTCCAGTGATATACTGCTTACCACCCCAATTATCGCATACATAGGGTTGCCACATTCCTATCTGGATACACACATCTTTCCCCGGAACTTTATCTCTGTGTTTGGAAAAGCTTCACCAGCTGCTGAATTTCTGCATATCTCCCTGCTGATAAAGTCCAGGAGCTGGGCCCAGTTCTTTTTTTAGAAGGCAACCCTATTTCAGGGGCTTAATTTGTACCTGGGCTCAGCGTCTCAGAACATGAAGCAAGAATAGATGAAAAGTGGCTTGAGGAAGCAGAGGGTACTTTAGAGCTCCCCTGTTCCCCCATGGAGGGAGAAATTGGGGGACAGGACTGCCATTTTTCAACTCCCTTAAACCCTGGGGCAGGCATTGATTTTCTAAAACAAATAAACACTTCCTATTACCAGGAGCTCAGGAGATATACTGACCAAAGGTCTGCACCTGGCACACACCCATGTATAACCAAAGGAAGCAAGCTGCATGGACATCACAGCCCAAACTGTTGCCATGCTGGTCACTGTCAGCCATGTGGACAAGCAGCATGATGAACCAGGGCTTGTCTGGATAGGAAGCAGAAGCTCAGGAAGAACATTCCTATATCTCAATACTACAGCCACCTGGGCTTAACCCAAGAAAATGGAGGTGGAAAACATGCAATGCATCTTATTTCTAATGAGGTAGAGAAAGTTGGCAGAATGGGAACCCCACAACATGCAGGGGAATCTCCTTGTTATCTCCGATTATAGATTAGAGATAACAAGGGGATTGGGGGAGCACACTTGTGCAAGCGCCAGGCAAGTGCACTGCCTGGCTTTGTTCATCCTTCACCAATGGAAGATGTAGGCAGACGTACCCTCCTCAAATAGTGCCCCAAGGACACTCACTACCAAGTACCCTTAATGGTGGCCTAAATGTTATTTTAAATAAAAAATAGTATAAAAATGCCCATGCTTCCAAAAAATTTAAACTCCATTACCAAGCAGCCTCACTTCCATGATTCTTTAACACCAACCACCCCATTTTTCTTGCAGTCCCAAATTTGGGCCGGGCTTGCATCACTCAGGTTCAGGCTTGCATTCTGCCCAGGCTTGGAGGAGGAAAGGTGGGAGGAAAAAGCCTCAATGAGGCCGACGCTGCCCCCGAGCCAGGCAGCAGCTCCACGTGCATGTCGCCCCACGTGGCCAGCCGGCTGGGCATATGCCAGGCCTTCAAGCCAGCTCTTGCCACCTCTGTGAAAGCCCAGGCTCCGGGCCCAGTGGAATCCTAGATCTGAAATCCCATCGGAGCATTCAGACATCTCCTAGTGGGGATAAGTGGGTCACACACAAAACCTCCGCTGTTTCCGACTGTCCCTTTGAGGCCTAGCAGCCAGGAGAGCTGGATTGACCACAATGCACTGTATTACACAGAGTTTGGCACGGGGCAAATTGGGGGCACTGCTATGGCTTAAATATCTGACTTTCCTAGAGCTGTAACTGTATCCAACTCGCTTATGGCACTGAGCTTCTTGAGAACTGACACTGCTGTCAAAGAAAACAGGAGGGCTGCTATTTTATTTTATTTCTTAAATGACCCTGGTGCTGCCTTTTTTTCTTTTATTTTTTTACAACAACTCAGCACATGGAAGTTTAAGTGGTTAGCCACACTTAGGGAAATCTTAACCCTGCGAAATTTCTGTGTCTCAAAAGAGGTGAAGAGGGCCAGTAAAAAGAGACTGCAATCCTATCTGTACGCCTGCTGTTCCTGTTTTCCTCAACATTTAAAGCTACCCTCCCAGCAGTGTGTTTACACCCTGCACTCTCTGATTCCCAGAATTCCTTCCTGTGCTGTTGTTGTCGAGCTAAGTGGAGCTGCCCAATATTATTCATAAGGATAAAGCTGGGCCATTGCCAAGGTGGGGAGATGAAGCTGAATGTTATGGCTGCTGTGTTTATCTGCCTCTGGTGGAGGACAGCACACACACACACACACACACACACACAGAGTTGCATGAGCCCAGAAATCTGCTGGAGCCCACCCAAACCTAGATACCCCTGGCCAGGGGACACAGAATAGCCCCCTCCAGTTCAAAAAGAACTGAGTGCTTTATCAACAGGCCGCTGATCTGGAGTGGTTTGAAAAGGCTTGCAATTGTAAACAAGCTTTGAGCTTTTCTCCCTGCCGGAGATTTTACAGTCCCACCACCCATTTTGCAATGAGCCTGCTTGCTTCGGCGACAACAGTGCAGTTGAAAACAAAATTGACTCAGCTGTTTTGTAACAGCCGCCCTACGTGGGATCCTAGACAATAGAGTCGAAGCAGCCTCTTTCCATGATTCTGCAGGTTCACCCTGCAAGAATTAGTATTGCAGAATTCAGCACCCTAACAATTAAATATGGCTTTCTTTTTTCCTTTAATAAACAAACCAAGGTTCTAGTCCTTGAGAATGTGAAGACAGACTTGAAACTCTGAGGGTGCGGAGAAGTACCTGAGTAAGGCTTTCAATGGTCAAAGAGCAGGGCCATAACACCTTGTGTTGATCTTTTCCCTTCTTCTGTGGCTAGCAGAAGCAAGGTTATGTAGGGAAATAAACAAACATAGAAAGACAATTCGCTTCCTTTGCATGATTAATAGGAGCCACATAGTTCAGCTTTGTTTGAAACAAGGTTACTTTGGTCCAGAATTTTGCTCAGTGTGTACAAAGACTAAACTTTTGCCCCTGCTATTGTAGAACTGGAAAGGGGGGTGGGGTGAGGGAGTTCAGACTGCCCTTAAAGTGAAGAGGATATGCCTAATTTTTTTAATACAGTCAAGGATGGGAGGCCTGTGTTCGAATGCCAGCCCTGCATGCATTCAGCCCTGAATGCCCCCTTGGTACCACCTTTGTCAAGATTGCTTGGTGTCCTACTGCAGTGCATTCACACTCAGGGTGGGAATGGCGCCAGTTAACACTGCAATCTGAGAACCTCCAGTCCGGCCAAAACATCCAGTTCTCAGAATCAATAGCAAAAAGGCAGAACAGATGTGAAAATTTCCTCGGTGAAGCTATGGGGGTAGAATTTTTTATGCACAACATGGAGTCTGAGCTCAAAACTGGAAGGACGGAAAGAAAAGGAATATCATGTTTCACACAAAGAAGGAAGATAGATTTTATATTAAATAACAGTGGAGTTGGTTGCTATATGATGTATACATCTCTATTGTTTAAAATATTGTGTATTTATTGTTGATGTATTGTGTATTTTATTTTATTTATTTTATTTATTACATTTGTATACCGCCCAATAGCCAAAGCTCTCTGGGCGGTTTACAAAAATTAAAACCACAATAAAACAACCAACAAGGTTAAAAGCACAATTACAAAATACAGTATAAAAAGCACAACCAGGATAAAACCACGCGGCAAAATTGATATAAGATTAAAATACAGAGTTAAAACAGTAAAATTTAAATTTAAGTTAAAATTAAGTGTTAAAATACTGAGTGAATAAAAAGGTCTTCAGGTGGCGACAAAAAGAGTACAGTGTAGGCGCCAGGCGGACCTCTCTGGGGAGCTCATTCCACAGCCGGGGTGCCACAGCGGAGAAGGTTGTGTATCTATAAATATTGTGTATTTATTGTTGATGTATTTCGGTAGTTATTTGGGGTAAAGCGTTGTGGTGGGTGATATGATTGGCAATGCAGTACTTATGGCTCTGTATTTATTGATGGCAATTGTATTGATTGAAATGAGTAAATAAAATGAAATTGGAGGAGGGTTGGAGAAAGAAAGAGGAAAGGGAAGGCCCCCAGTTTGAAACTGACAGGCAGAAACCTAGTATCAAAGTGAGATGTACAAATATTTGGGGGTTGTTGTTTTTTTAATGAAGGTTTGGAGATATCAGACTGATTACTGAACATGTCCAAACTTAAAAACCCAGAGTTGGTTAAAGACTCTCATTTCACTGGAATTATATGCTACAAGATCCCATACTTGGATAATGGGCATGTGTCACTCTACCATGAGAGAAAATGAGGTAGCTGCTTTGGTTGGAACATTTGGGGGCACTTTGGAAGGGGTGGGTTCATGAGCAGACATGCAAATCAGGCTAGGCTGGGGTTTCATGGTGTGGGAGGATGGAGGGCCATCTGTCTAGGACACTGTGCCTATCTCAGGTGTCAGGACGTTGGATTCCTTGGCACAAACATACAAGGCTTCCTTGTCCTACGTCAGATCTTTTGGCCCATCTGGATCAGATGGTAGCTTTCCTGGGAATGAACCTGGGATCTTCTGCATGCAAAGCAGGTGATCTACCACTGACCTACACCCCACCCCCAAAAACACAGGGACAGAGAGAGACTTGGGACTTTGCCCTAGCAGTAAGACGACTTCAGCAACTTTCTTTATCAGCGGGTCCAGGGTGAGGCTGCATTCAAGACTCAAATTTCAGTAGAACTAGAAGGGGAGGAAAGAACCTCAGGAGATTTCAGGAGATATATATCTTAACAGAATCATCCAATAAAACAGAAAAATGCAGCTCTGAGTAGTTGGTTTGCCTGTTTACATTGCATTGGCCATTGATAAATGCAGTTAGCCTGATTTCACTTGTTTTGCCAGTTTCTCAACTGTTCTCAAATGCCCATTCACTGAGATAATTCCTAATAAGGTTGGTTCAGTGGAGGCTGGTGACTCCGATGTCAGTGAGGAAGTGAATTTGCTCCGGATTTCAGTCAGAACTCTAAAGGAGCTACCCAAGCTGTGACCTTGTATAACTCCTTTAGAGTTCTGGCTGGTTCTGACTGAAACCCAGAGCAGATTCACTACTGTACTGACATCAGAGCCACCAGCCTCCCCTGGGTGGGTTTGCTTTTTAACCCATCTTTTTTTCACTTGCATGTGCTTTTCTAGATCAGCTTTATCAGCTAAACTGATCACATGCTTTGCAACAAGTTAGATCGGCTCTTTTTCCTTTACTTTTAACCTCCCTCATTCACAGAGTTCTTTTTTCTCCCACTTAATTTCTGCATTTTTCGTTGCCCTGAGACTCCTGCAGAGCTAAAAGGAAGCATGGCTGAGTTGTGTGGGCCTGGCATATGTGTATTGCAGCATCTCCCAACCTTACACCAGTCTTAAAATCTCTTCACTGGCTGCCAGTTAGTTTCCAGGCGAAGTATAAAGTGTTGGTTATCACCTTTAAAGCCCTACATGGTTTGGGTCCAGGCTACCTGCGGGATCGCCTTCTCCTGTACAATCTGCCCCGCACACTCAGGTCCTCTGGGAAGAATTTACTCCAGCCAAAAAAAACAAGGCTGACAACTATTACCCAGAGGACCTTTTCTTCTGCCGCTCCCAGTTTGTGGAACGGCTTGCCAGGAGAGATTCGTCGACTTAACAGTCTTCCAGAATTTAAGAAAGCCATAAAGACTGATCTCTTCCGGCAAACCTACCCAGTTAAATTTTAAGATGCCTTTTTTTAATGGTGTGTTGCTTTTAATGATGCACTGGTTTTAAACGTTTAAATTAGTTATATGTATTTTATGGTGTTTTTATTTGTGTTGTACCCTGCCTCGATCCAGAGGGGGAGGCGGGTAACAAATAAATTTATTCTGGTTGTGCTTTTTATATTGTATTGTGTATTTGTGCTTTTAACCTGTTGGTTGTTTTACTATGATTTTAATTTTTGTGAACCGCCCAGAGAGCTTTGGCTATTGGGCGGTATAGAAATGTAAGAAATAAATAAAAAAATATTTATTTATTTATTTATTTATTGCATTTTTATACCGCCCAACAGCAGAAGCTCCCGGGGCGGTTCACAAAAACTAAAACCATTCATAGTATAAAACAGACAGTATAAAAACATGATATAAAATACACATTAAAAACTGATTAAAAACGTACCATGCATGATTAAAAACATCCTTAAAACATCCTAAAAACATTCTAAAATATAATATTGTGGGTGGTGGGTGGAAGAGGTCAGAAAAACCTACTCAAAACAATGAAGACTATAAAAAAGAGAGTGAGCTGTAAGGAACAAAAAATTGCCACCTTTTCCAGAATGGAAAGGGAAGGACCATTCCTGATGTGTGTAAGTGTTAAACTGGTGTGACTGTGCAGCACAGTTGTTGAATCTCTTTCAGTTTGAGGGTTGAATTCTATCTTGGCGTTCCAGCGATGGGTGGGTCTGAAGGCAAAAGGCTCAAAGGCAAAGGAGTTGGGGGCAAAATACTAAAGAATAACAGCATATTTTGGTTTAAAGCTCTTACTGCCAGTAACTAAGCCTTAGGGGAGACATTTCAAGTTTTTTAAAAGGGGGGAAACAGAGGAGGGCAGGGGGAAAGGATCTGGATGTCTGGGGAGCCACAGAAGGATAGATTTGGTTCCCAGTCTTGAGGGACGGCATCGCTGGTGTAGAAGTTAATGTTGGGTTTATATGGCTGCTGAGAGCTGGGTTCAAATCCCCCCACTCAGGCATGAAAACTTAACTGGATGTCCCTGGGCCCCTTCGCTCCTGGAGAAAAAGGCAGACTGAAATGTAATAAATAAAAAGGACTGACAAACCCAATTTGGAGGGTTTCCTATATTTGTTAGGCGAGGAGGGAAAACAAAATAAAAAAGGAATACTGCCTGTGTGGTATTATTATTATTTTTACAAATTGTTATTTCATAAACTAGCCTTTCACAATCTGGCACCCTTGAGATATTTTGGACTCAGCTTCTATCATCCTCAGCCAGCATACTGGCTGGGAATGATGGGCTTTTTTTTTTTTTAGTACAACAGATACCAAGTTGAGGAATTATGCCAATAAAAATTGTTATTTCATAAACTAGCCTTTCGCAATCTGGCACCCTTGAGATATTTTGGACTCAACTTCTATCATCCTCAGCCAGCATACTGGCTGGGAATGATGGGCTTTTTTTTTTTTTAGTACAACAGATACCAGGTTGAGGAATTATGTCAAGTATACCAGGTATGTCATAAACCAGAAAACTTGAATGATATAGTTGAATAATGTTAAAGGGGGGGGGGTTCAAAGTAATATGCAGTGGGATTGTAGGGGAGAAATGTTTCCCATCATTATTCCTTTCAGCAATTAATATAAAAAAGACTGGGGCTGCCATGAGGCTGGCTGCAGAATACCTGTTTACTGGGAGCACCCCCCACCCCCTGCCAATGAGGTTGCGAACCCACTTCCCCAAGAGGCACCGACTTACCTTGGCTCCCCCCTCTCTCCGGGTCTCTTTCGGGGTCCCTCCTCCCTTGCCCCATCGCAGGTGTCTCTCCGCTTCCCAGGTCCCCTGTCTGTGGTGCGGCCATTTTGGTTCCACTAACAGCAATGGTGGGTGTTTCCATGGCAACAGCAGTGGCAAGGACACCCAGTTCACTCAAATGTAAATAATAAAGCCTGGAAACCGCAGTGGAGAAGATGGAAGGAGAAGAGGGAATAGAGTCCTTCCTTCCTTCCTTCCTTCCTCTCTCTCTCTCTTTCTTGTAAGGCTCTGTGGTTTAAACAATGTTGCCTGCAGATACTTCTCTTGGCACCTTCCAGGCTCCCTAAACCTCCTGATTTTTATTTTTTCTCATATTACAATTAAACTGTTTGTTTTTTTAATTTTGTGGGCATGATCTTGATTTCCAAAAATGCCTCCAGGCCCCATTAACAACAATTATCATCATCATCATTTATATCCTGCATTTTTCCCCTCTTGAAAGGAACTCAAGGAGGATTACATACCATAGTTCTTCGATTGTAAGACGCATACTAATTTCAGTACCACCAATAGACACACCTGCGATTCTAAGACGCACCCCATTTTTAGAGATGTTTATATGGGGGGAAAAGTGCATCTTAGAATTGAAGAAATATCGTAGTCCTCCTCACCCCCTTTTATCTTCACAAGCCTGGGAAGTAGGCTAGGCAGAGATTGACTGGCCCAAAGTCCCCCAAGTCAGCTTTGTGGCTGAGCAGGGACTAGAACTCAGGTCTCCCAAGTCCCTGTCCAACACTCTAACCACTACACACACTGTTCTCATGTGGGCCCTAGGGGTATTTGGAAAATAAAAATGGTGGTCAGGCCACCCAGGAGAAAAATGGTGGCCAGGTCACCCAGGTACGCTGGGGTGGTGGGAAGGGTCCTGGAGGGCTAGAGGGGTGTCCATGGTGAGGAGGGGTTCTTTGCCTATGTGTTTGTGCATGCTTTGCCTGGGTTTTGTGTAGGGCATGTGTTTCTCTGAACGTATTTTGTTATGCTTTGTTGGGGCAAATATATGACATGGCTTTTGGGTCCCAGACCCCACCTCTGCCTATTTCTTGGCGAGCCTCATCAGTTTGCCTTCTGTGAAATGGGTGTTGTATCACGAAATTTAGGATTCAAAATTATGGTTTGGGGTTTTTTGCTCAAAGCCCACCTCTGCCTTACATTTCAGTCCTTGGCCAAGTTACTTTTCTTTTAGTCTCGCCAGTTTGCCTTCTGTGTTTTGTGACTGGCCAAACCCACGACAGCCATTTTGTCAAGAGGGAAGCCTTTCCATAGCAGCCATTTTTTGACAGCACCCATGACACTTTTTCAAAATGCTAAATGTGTCCATCGACCCAAAAAGGTTGCGGATCCTTGTGTGAAAATAAACCAAGCAGCCATCACAGCAACAAGGCTGCAAATACAGGCTTTCCCTCTCTTGGGAAAAGCGGTGTATGTGTACATGTGTGTGTATTTAGGGTGGTTAAAACGAAACGGGATTAAGAGGAGTACTCCAAAAAGATCTCTACAATGGGAGAATGGGCATCAAAATGGAAAATATGGTTCAATGTAAGCAAATGTATAGTGATGCGAATTGAGGCAAAACATCCCAACCAATAAATTGATGACATCTGAGCTAGCAGTGACTGACCAAGAAAGAGATCTTGGGGTTATGGCAGACAGCTAGATGACAATGTCAACCCAGTGTGCGGCTGGTATGAATAAGGCAAATTCCATGTTCAGCATAATTAAAGAAAGAATTGAAAATAGAATTGTCAAGATCACAAATCTATGATCCAACTACATTTAGAATACTGTGTACAGTTCTGGTGACCACCCTTAAAAACGATATTGAAGAGTTGGGAAAAGTGCAGAAAACAGCAACTTAAATGATCAAGAGGCTGGAGCAATTCCCCTATGAATAAAGGTTACAACATATGGGATTATTTAATTCGGAAAAGAGGAGATTAAGGGGAGTCATGATAAAGGTCTACAAAATTAGGCATGGTGTGGAGAGAGTGAGTAGGGGGGTATTTTTCTTCCTCTCTCATAATACCAGAAACTGGGGTCATCCCATGAAACTGATTAGTGGGAGATGTAGGATAGATAAAAGGAAGGGCTTTTTCGCACAGCGAAGCAGTGATGACCACTGTGTGAACAGAATCCTGGACTAGATGTACTATTGGTCTGATCTAGAATGGCTTTTCTTGTGTATACAAGAAAATAAATCTATCTGAGGGGGCTGAAGAAATGGCTAAACGTGGTTAGTGCTTTTTACATGTTTTAATCCAGAAAGTAATCACTCCAGATTTAATACAATCTCCAGATATAACCAAGGGCCAATCCAATCTCAGCCATTCCTGCTGAGCTCCCAAGTTGCAAGATAAATTAATTGTCCTTTTCAAGGAGTGGAGAGGCTAAGAAGCTGTTCAAGAGCCACTCCTTGCTATGGGCGAGAGATCCATCTGTTGGATTTAATACATCAATCTTCTGTTCTTCATCTCTGGGTCAGCCTCGGAGCAACTGGCTGGCACTCTGGCACCCTCTCCTCTGGCAGCGTTTGGCCTTACAGTTTGCGATAGGCACCTACAGTGATATCAAAAAGCTTCGGGTTGGTGATCCGTCCTTGTTTGTCCAACAGGAAATAGAAGGGTCTCCCCTTGATCTTGAGTGGAATCATCGCAGGCACCTCCGAACGGTGGGACATGCAGGTGACCTGGCGTAGGGGTACCGTGAAGGACGAGGTGAAACCAAAGGGGTTATAGGTGGTAAGTGTCACCTCCTGACCGCCACGGTGCAGCAAGACCCGACTTACGGAGTGCCGAGAAAAGATAATGCCTGCTGCTAAGATCAAAGAACCTGCAAGGGAACAGATTATTATGATCAGAGATGTGGCAAGTGAGTAGGAGCCAAAGTAGCATTCCTTCTGAACAGAGAGGGCCGACCCTAAAGATCAGATGACTGTAGTGCATTATTTGCAGGGCTGCCTTTGACGGTGGTTCGGAAACTGCAGTTAATACAGAATAAAAATGCTCAGCTGCCAACCAGGACATGATCATAATACAATGGTGCTTCACTAACTGTATTGGCTCCCAATCTGTTTCTGGATCCAATTCAAAGTGGTGATTTTAAATTTGTGGCTTTCGCCTTACTACCCTGTTTTGTCTTCAATTTATGCATATGCTCATAACTTAAGATGTATTGATTCCTGTTCTAATGTTGTTCCCCGCCTCAATCCAAAGGGAGAGGCGGGTAAGAAATAATAATAATAATAATAATAATAATAATAATAATAATAATAATAATAATAATAATGGTGCAACCCTATGCATGCTTAGACTGAAAAAAAGTCCTACAACTCCCAGCATTCCCCATGCAGTGATAGCTGCTAAGCTTAGATTACTTTTTAAAAATTATTTTAAAGATTAAACCAATCCATGGAGGAGGATAGATCTGTTAACAGCTTTTAGGCACACCGGTTGTGAAATCCTCATGTACAGAAGCACCTCTGAATACTAGATACTGGGGGCAAAAACATTCCTTCCGTATCCTGTTTTCTCTAGAGGCGTCTGGCCGGGTGCTGGGGAGAGACAAAGATTCCTGCCTGGGTCAAATTTGAGCCTGGTCCAGCAAATCAAACGTTATATTCTTGCACAATATTCCTGCTTTATCCCAAATACTATCGGCTACAAGTGGCAAAGCTACTATTTAGGAGTAAGAGTGCCCTTTTATATTGTAAAGACCTTGGGGGCAGGGGGCTGTTTTTCTTCGTAAAAATTATTATTATTATTATTATTTATTTATATAGCACCATCGATGTACATGGTGCTGTACAGATAACACAGTAAATAGCAAGACCCTGCCGCATAGGCTTACAATCTAGTAAAGTTGTAGTAAACAATAAGAAGGGAAAGAGAATGCAAACAGGCACAGGGAAGTGTAAACAGGCACCGGGAAGGGTGAAGCTAACAGTATAGTGTCATGCAACATGGATAGCCCTGTATAAACAATAATTAACCAATGCTAATTAGCTAGCGAGGGAGCAAATGAAGAGAGCCTTTCCTTACCCACGGTCAGGCAGGAGGCGGTGAATCCGAAGCGCCACTTGTCGGAGCCCAAGTTCAGTGTAGCTCCTCCCGGTAGAGTAGGCAGAGGACGCTCCCTTTGCTGAGGATCCAGATCCGGCCGCCTCGCCCCGGTATCTCGCAAGGAACAGAACGCGAAGTGCGCCAAATACGCCCAGAACATAAACTGGCCGGCGCAAAAAAACCCAAGGATCCGGAAAAAGCGGCCCCGTTCATGCTGGAAAAGCAATACATCCCGGGGCACGTGGCCGTCCAGCGGGAACAAGGTTTGCATGCCCCGTTCGCCCCATCGCCAGGGCTTCTCCGCGCTTGGCGCTTTCCGTGCGCCCCAGCTCCAAAGGCGCAGGGGGCATTGCGTCCCGGGAGAGCCCCAGAGCCGGGACCCCCCACCCATCGACCGCCAGATCCGCACCCCACCTCCCCACGTGCAACACAACATTGTCGGGTCTTTTTGGTTGGGGCCAGCTACGGCCCAGAGGCTCCTTGGAGTTGTAGTCCCCTTTAACGCCCTTCCCACCACAGGCCGCTCTTCGGAGGTTCAGTTTCCGGCATACGTCAGTTATCAGCAGTAAGGCAGCGCATGCTCTCTCTGTCTCCTATAGCCTTTCCCCAACCTGGAGCCCTTCAAATGCATTGGACTACAAATCCCACTATCCCCAGCCAGCATGGCCACTCAGCGAAGGGGACATATGAGATTATAAATTTCATAGGGAAAGAAATTGCATAGGAAAACTTCTATCGCACTTGGTTGTTTATACATACTCTCCCCGCACTTGATTTCTGTCTTGCATAAAAGGTTTTTTTTAATCACATTTTTATCCCAGCCTCCATGGGATAAAAAAACAAACCCCTTTTCTTCATAACCCACCCTGGGAAGTAAAGCTAGGCTGATAAAAGGTGGCTGGCGCAGGGTCATCTCAGCCCAAGTCTGACTGTAGTCTAGCCGCAATACCACACTAGCTCTTCGAATACTGCTGTAGCATTTGTAATTTCCCATGGCTCCTAAGCCTACTTTTCCTCCAAGCAGCATTTTTGCTGTGCAGCCTATGACTGCGCACAGCTCTGCAGAGGTAGTGTATGATCAAGGGCTGAAGTCAAGGGTAAATATGGTTCCACATCAGCAGAGGCACACTGACAAAGGGACCCCTGGAGTTTCTTTTCGTCACCCTTGTAAACCGCTCATTCACCTGCCTCTCACTCTGGCCCAGACAACAGTGGTAGTAAGAGAAGATGCCACTGGCTACTAGTTTATTGGCTCTCTGCCCATCAAGCAAGCAGCAGCAATGATAAAAAAAGAGGAGCAATAGCAGCTGGTGGCAATGAGGGGCCAAATGAGGGTGTCTCGACCTCACAAACCTGTGTCTGGCACGGACATGGGCCATCTTCCCACTGGGAGAAATACATCCTCTTATTGGAAGGACACACAGTGCTGAGCAGGAGGCAAGAACATCAGGGCTCTTCTTCCCACCTTCTTTTAAAAGTAAAATAAATTACGGAAGTGGCGGAAAGCCCTGCTTATTTACATAATTTATACATGTGAAAAATTCTGGAGTTTCAGTTCTGAAATTAGAAATTGAGCAGCACCAGAGATCCATACTGGAAGAGTAAGTGGTCCTATTCCTAGTTAAGTACACCATCTCACACACACACAGACACCAAAGTTTTAATAATAATAATAATTTTACTTAGCACAGTGTTTTCAAGAACTAGAGGTGGAAGAGAAACACAGAAGCTACAGCTTGCTGAGTGTGCCAGCCCCCAGGCTTCCTCTCACTTCAGTGATGAGCGACAGCAAACTCCCAGGAACTAAGAGGATGAAACGGTGGTTCCGTGAGGGTTATGCTTTGGTGAACGACCATCCGGAATCATGGGCTACAAGCTTCAAGTCCTCTGAGGCAATCTAGAACTAGGAAACTCAATGTCTCCGGCATCACATCAGGAAGATAAACTGTACCGAAAGGGGACTGGGCTGCTACCCTCCTTGTCTTGAAGGTTTAACATTCCCCTGCCCTCTACAGCCGTAGCGTTTGCTGTGGTGTTGGGACTTGCCGACCTCTTCTTACCCTATGCACATAGAAAACGTGACTCCTGAGACAGTTGCTACAGGGGGAAAAAAGGGCAGGTAAGATTATGCCAAAAGTTAAATGTCCAAATTAATAGAGGCAGAGGGGGAAACTGGAGAAATACAAAAATGAAGAACCTTCCCCCTTAGACCTCCAAATAGCCACAGAGTCAACTCTGTCCTCTAAAAAAATCCAGCCTACATAGCAACTGTCCTGTCATCTTCTGTTGCCACAGGTGGGAGGTGCTGCTGCTTCCACAGTGTCTGTCATGGCCTTTGCCTCCATCCCAATGGTGAAAGGCATGGCTGTAGCCTTCATATTCGCAACAGGGTGAGAGTCTTTCAATTTTCACGATGAAATTGTATTTACAAAACAAGTTTCTCAAGGATAAAATGTTGCTTGGTAGTTTTGGTCAGGGCAATGGTGCCCGTGTTCAGTGGATGAAAGCCACTTCTGGGATCTTCTGCTCAGCCTGGTGAAGGGAGAAGAAAAAATAAGTACTTAACCAATACTTCTTTCTCCATATTTCTTTCTGCAAGGACACAGACACAAAATGTGAGGTTTTACTATTAGTTGCCTGGTCCTGAACCTGTAGGCAGAAGTTGATCTGCCAGGCCAGCATACAGCATCATTTCCTCATAGCCCACACCCCACAAATCAACGTCAAATCTGAGCTAGAGCATCTTAGTGCCTCCACTTTGTGGTGCAACATAGTTGTGGCCCTTGATAAGCCCTCTGGATCTGCACAAGAGCACTCACCTTGAGCTGGGTGTAGGCATGGGCAGCTTTAGCGTAGTTCCAATCATTGTCCAAGAGGCACCTGGGCAGAGAGGAGGAAAGATCATAAAGCCATGAGAAGGCACCTTAACCTCCCCCACACCCCAACACCTGTTCCTCCCCCTCCCCTAATCACCAGCTCCCACAACCCAGACTCACTTCTGAGACCACTCGAGGTTCATGCCTGACTGCAGTGAGAAATTTTGCAGCATTTCCTGCTGCTCTGCCGTGAGCGTGGGCACGGGGCTGGAGGAGGGCGTGGGCGCTGGCATGACGAAAGCTTTACGGATTTCCATGTTGGTGGCCTTCCGGATGAACAGCTGGTCATTCACGATGCACAGCCTGCAGGAGAAAGGAAACAGCCAGGCACTGAACGGGGTGCAAATCGACATGTTGTTCCACAGCTACCTTGGGAAGGAAAGGTGAGGATGGGGTAGCCTGAATGCCTCCTTTCCTGTCCACACTTTCAGCCAGGGGCCCAAATATGCCTGCCCAACCACCTTCTGGTACAAGGTTGGAAAGCAGAGGTACATCTGGCGTGAGCTGACCTTGGTCCTGATGGTCTACATTTTTCACAACAATTCCTGTGATTCAAAGTGTTTTTAAAATGGTGAAGATCGTATGCTCAGATCCTCCAAAAAAAAGTGAAGGCTGTCGTCTTCTTGCTTACAAACGTAAGTGCCTTGCTGGAGAGGCCAAGTACACCAAACCCAGCGATTTGTTGTTGCGAGACTCCTTGCAAGCAACAGGTCCACCAGAAAATTATTATTATTATTATTATTATTATTATTATTATTATTATTATTATTATTATTAATTTATATAGCACCATCAATGTACATGGTGCTGTACAGAGTAAAACAGTAAATAGCAAGACTCTGCCGCATAGGCTTACAATCTAACCGTCTACCAGTAGACCAAGACCCAACTTCTGCCCACTTCTGCTGCATAGTAAAATGGCCATCGCTACCACAAGATGTAGTGATGGCCACCAATTTGGATGCTTTAAAAGGGGTTTGGATAAATTCCTGGAGGCAAAGGCTATCCATGGCTACTAGCCCTGATGGTTGTGTGCTATCTCCAGTATTCGAGGCAGTAAACCTGTGTGCACCAGTTGCTGGGGAACATGGGTGGGAGGGTGCTGTTGCACCATGTCCTGCCTTGTTCACCCCTGGCGGACGGCTGGTGGGCCACTGTATGAACAGAGTGCTGGACTAGATGGAAACTTGTCTGATCCAGCTTGGCACTTCTGATGTTCTTATATGTGGATCATCATTAGGAGAAACCGCTGAGTTGCTTTTAGGGGAGACAACTCCCCAAACCCCTGCCCTCATACTTGGTCCTTACCCATTGTGGCCAACAGGCACAGCGATGAACACCCGGGTGAAGGCCCGCACCGAGTCCCGACACTTGCCATCCACTGTAGAATTTTTAAAAGAGAGAAGAGCAGAGTTTTCAAGGAGGGGCGTGAAGTGAACATGTGCTGCAAACCCTGCAATGCAGGATGTGGTACAAAGGGGGACTTCAACAGAAAACTGACCTTCTTTGAAGATCCCACTGAGAGTGAAACACAGCAGCGTGTTCTGCAATGAGAAAGAAGGGTCTCAAATGAGAGAAGAGTAGGGCAGAAACGCACATGGACATTAATTTATTGGTCTTCAAAATACATGTCCTGCCTTGCTACAAAACATTCAAGGCAGGTTAAAATCTGTAAGCTATAACAGTGATACTTTATTCAAGAATCTAAGTTTTCTTGTTGCAGAATTCCAAATGTTTTAGAGCATGTTGATCAGTCCCTGCTCCCCACTCACCGTTTGTGCACAGACGTCCACCACGAAGGAATTAATATCATGCTGAGTCTTGGGCAGCTCACTGAGGAATGCTACAACGTTCAATTTTGTGTGCTTGAGGAGCCTGAAGCGCATGGCTGGGGGCAGAGAAGAGAGAGCAGGGAGCGTCACCACTTATTTTCGACACAAAAGGGAGACACTAGCAGACAACCTTCTTGGTGATGGCCCCGCAGTTACAGATTCCCAACCCACGGAGCTCCGCAATGCCCCCTTCCCTGTTGGTTTTTTTTTTAAAAAAATTGTTGTTTGTTCTGTAAGGCTTTTTGTGAACTTCTTTGTTCTTGATTAGTTTTTATTTTACAATTTTACTATTGTAACTCAGATTTATTTCGTCAGCTACACAGTGAAGATTTTATCTTTGAAGTCAGGAAATAAAATATCATATGCCACTGAAATAATCTCAATCTGCTGTCTGCAAGAACAAGGCCTTAATCTTGAGGCGATACAGTCCAGTATTCAAGACTTTTCAACAAGATTCTTGGAACCACCGGTGAGCACTAAATCAGCTGAAATGCATCATGTTTCAGCTCTGCATTCTTACCAGAGGGTCACCTTATGCCCTCTACTTAGGTCGCAAAAAGTCTCCCAATGATAATATGGCGGTTTTTGAAAGTTTATGGAGAATAGATAAGTGAGATAAGCTGTTTATCAACTGAATGTGCTAATTTATTTTATTTATTTCCTCACTTCTGACTCTTACACATCAAGACCAACCCCACATCAAAAAACAAAATAAACCCCCCAGTGTGCTTGAGCTAGGTATGGAGGAAGCGCCACTGGCATTTGCAACGCTTCCTTTCCTGCTGCAAATATAAGTCAGACAACTGAGGACCTATCCTGGCCCTTATTTTCTTCAACAGATACCTGAAATATAGGAAGTGCCACATGGGGAGAGGGATAGAGAGAGAGAATGTTTCCTTGTTGCATTATAATCTGGCATCCACTGACCTCACCGACGCATCCCCCACTTCCTACCATAACCCACCACAGATTCTGTCCCCTATGGCTCTATTACTACATGTACAGAATTGTACCAACTCCTCTGGCGGTTGGTATTTCCTTACCAGAGAGCAGTCATAGCACAGATCAAACAAGAAGATCACTGAAAGACCTCATATCTGAAACCACTGGAGTGTCCAAGCTTGGAGGATTCAAGGGACTTCACACATAGGTCCTATTGGAGCCAGAAGCAGAAGGCAGCTTCTGGAGGAAGCCATCAGCCACATTAACTGGCTGGGGCCAAAGCCAATCTGATTCATTCCATCCCGGTCCGGGTTAATGGGTGAAAAATGATGATTCATAAAAAGACTGCCTTGGCAAAGGCCAACGCAAATTGCAAGGGGAGAATGAGGTGTGCCCCGTTATAACAGATGGCCAACAGGTTATTAAAACTGGCCAAAAGTCAGCCTGCATCACCAACTACAGTGCATCCATTGGGGATAGTGAAGAGTAAGGCTGAGCCAGTAGGAAATCAATTAGAAGGAAGTCGCTGGCCGTGCTCCATCTTACAAGCTAGTTCCAACTAATGTGAGTCAGTTTCTGTGTCTCCTATTTAAAGGGATAATGTTTTCCAGGTCTCCCTGAAGGGAGCCATTAGCTTCACATCTCCCAAGTGTGAACGAAAAAGTTATGAAGTCTTCTTGTGGCTATGGGTGTTCTCCCAAATTCTTTCACCATTGCAGCTCCTTTCTTTGGTCTG
The DNA here is from genome assembly GCF_023053635.1 of Elgaria multicarinata webbii. Classification (NCBI taxonomy): domain Eukaryota; kingdom Metazoa; phylum Chordata; class Lepidosauria; order Squamata; family Anguidae; genus Elgaria; species Elgaria multicarinata. The sequence goes on along the minus strand of NC_086191.1, from coordinate 11,414,606 downwards.
CCTGGGCTCCAGCTCTAAAGCACAATGCCTCAGCAGAAGAGGAGTTACTTGGTAAGAGAAAAACTGTGCAGGACCCATCTTCCATGTATCACTCTTGTGCGTGGGACATCAAGGAAGCTTCAAATACAGCCTGCATTCTTCAAGAGATGCAGCCATGTATCTCACCCCCACCCCTCCACCCCTTTTTCAGCCATTTGTCATTGCTTACTGGGATCCTTAAGCTTCTTCACATTCCGGCTGTTCTTGAAGTATTCAGCCAAGCTGCTCCTGCAGACAGAAGAAAACACTCAACACCCACAATTAAAAATCCCCGTTCCCAAACCTTTGCTTGCGTAGCAGGAAGTGTATTTTCTGCTGAAGTAGATGAAGTACTGGTTTAGCTGCAGCATGCCCTGGTTTCAGTCCCCAGCTTTTCCTAAAGCAAAGCAGGTAGCCTTGGGCATTCACTTGCTCCTTCTCTACCTCGTATACCTTTTGATATGACGATCTAGAACAAGTGAGATATGACCTCCTGCCCACAGGTCAGTTAGGTTTCCACAGCTCTTCTTACACCATGTTACACCAAAAGCTAGAGTTTATTATGCCAAGCTAAAGTATACTCCTCTCCCAAGACAAGGGGAGAAAAACGAGAAACATCAACTTACCTGGAGGGGTTGTGCATTGAGAAGGGGATGCTCATGGAGCAGCAGGCTCCATCATGGTAAGCATCCAATAGTCCTTGCCGGTCCCCAGAGTCATAGATGGCGTAGTATCTGTGGGGGAACAAGGATTTTATGTAAAAACTAATTCCACCCCACTACACACACACACACACACACACACACACACACAAATAGGATGTTAGTTCTCATCTCTACCTATGTCCAGGTTGTACCACTTGATAGTAACTGTTGCTGTACAGAGAAAGGCTGGGAAGCGCTCTCTCTCTCTCTCTCTCTGTGTGTGTGTGTGTGTGTGTGTGTGTGTGTGTGTGTGTGTGACCTTGACTGATAAGGAGATGGAAAAGCAGAAGAAGTTATAACAACACTGGGAAAGATGCGGAGATGGAAAACTTATAGGCACACCAATATATTTTCCCCTGAGAAAAATCAGGTAAAGAAAGCGGGTAGAGAAGTTTGTTCCAACGTTTGATCCAAGGGAAGAGAAGGAGCTATACATTTCCGTGGAACTTAGAATGAGTTAGAATTTAGCTTTTAAGTAGATGGGCTGGAGGGAGTATAGAGGAACGCTGTGATAAATTAGCCCCATTTTGTATTACGTGTTGATCTAAGCTCTAGTTGCTTTGTTCTTTTCAGTGTTTTGGCTACTGACCTGGTTTGCATGTAATGGATACCCATGGATTGTTTAAACATAGGTAGTTGTGATTGTGTGGGAGTTCGAAAGTAAGCTACCTCCTGCCTACTCCTGTTTGCACAATAACTCAGGAATTTCTGGGCTGTTTGCTGTGATACCTGAAGCCAGCTTTCCAGGTTGTTGCTGGATTCGGACACTATGGTGAACAAAGGGGGCGGGTGGGTTCCTGGGTCATTTTGCAAAGCAGAAGTGGTTGAGAGACAGCTCACTCACTCATGTAAAGTCATGACTACACATGGGTAGTCATTATATCCAAACTGGGCCATGAGGTCTCAATTAGCAGTTTAATTGGTTTCTATTACTACACAGAGACAGCAATCTCTTTTACTGGTCCAGCCTTACCCACTGGGGTGCAATTTCAGGGCCTGATTTTCACAAGCCACTCAGCATCACCCACTGTTCTTCGCAAGACCTGACTTTAGAACCCAATATCTCTCCCCTCTTTTTTTTCTCTCCAACTCGCCTTCCTGTGTGTGTCTGTGCCCCAGAATGTAAACCCCCAAGGGCAGGGCCTGTTTTAAAACCAAACAAACAAACACCCAGCTACCCTCTTGTTAATCTAGAATTAGCGTCAACAACTTGATACTTACTGTTGCAGAAATTGTACAATAAGCACTTTCAAGGCTTCAGAGCAAAAATAACTGCCCTGCATGGGGAGAGTCAAAGAGAGAAGACACTTGTTAATCTGTTCCTCACCACAGCCTTCCAAACATTTACCAAGATCTGTTGAGGAGGCTCTCAGTTCACACACCCTTAGTTTTCCAATGTCAGGACCTGCGACAGGTAGTGGAACTAATGCAAGAGCTCAGGAGGTTCCAGCTATCTCAGTATGATGGCACCCTCTCCCCACTACTCCCCAAGTATTTCTGTACCTTGCTGGGAGGCAGGGTGGTTGGCGCTTCAACATCAAAAGAGATAGGAGGAGGGAGTTCATGACCATCCTGTGGAAACACAAGGAAAATACATCAGCGCTGTCAAACACACAAAGGTGAGCCCAGAACCCACCTGGAATCTGCACAAGTCAACTCACCAGCCTCAGCAGCTTTGGAAACCGTTCTCGGATGGCGCTGTCAGAAAGGGAACAGGGGTCAGTGAAACAGCTTCGTGTCCTAACACCACAGCCCGCCCCCATCCATGGCCTGTCTTGCTGGCCCCTATCTTCCAGTCACCAGCTCCCTACGCCAACCAGCTCCATCTCTGCCACGTCTTGCGTGGCCTCCATCCTCCCGAGCCACTTGCACTTTCCTCTAGTGCAAGAGCCTTCCCCCACTTCAAAACCAGGATGGTGGTGGAGGGCAGCCCTGTAAAGTGCCCAGAGAGCTTCGGCTATGGGGCGGTATATAAATATAGTAAGTAATAATAATAATAACAATAAGCAGAAGCTCCTTCAACTGCTCTCAAGAGGAGAAGGGTTAAGATTACCCTGGATGTCCACAGGTAACACTGAAACCTCACTACGTAGACCTCAACACCTAAATTCCATGTTACAGAGCAGCGAGCCCTCAAAATGTGACGCCTTAGAAAAGACGGAGCTCTGCAAGGAACAGGAAGTGTTTCATTCCACTTGCTTGGGCCTTCCTGTTAGGAATGTGGAGAAACACCACATAAAGCCAAGAAAACGGTGGCACTACTCACCACAAGCTTTAAATGAAAGCCCCATAAAAAAGGCTTGTCAAATTATGTGCTTCTTTGGAAGCCTAAGGAAGTTACATTGTACAAGTATGTTAAACAAGACCCAGAAGATAGAACGTGTGCAAAATTAGGAAGGGTTTGTGCAGCGGCATATTAGGCTTAGCCTTTGGGGGCATTAACTGTGGAAGCAACACAACCGACGTTAAGAGAATTGTATTACTTATATACGGAGTTAATGCCAGCTGACATTCCGTCCAGTATGCTGGGATCTGACTCGAGTCCCTCTTAGGGGCAGAAATGTCAGTTTCCCTTAAAATTGCTAGACAATACTGGATATAAAGGAAGTTGGTTTGTTTCATTATTACAGTTCTAACCCTTGATACGGTACAAGGGTATTTGTGACCATCAACTTCAATGCTGAGCATGTAGCAGACTACAGCTTTGGACCAGCCGAGCAGAAAATACGTCTAAGCAAAACACTCTGCATAACTTGCAGCTTTCCTGTGATAGTTTTACACGTGCCCACAGGTGCGAGATGCCAAGGTGTCAGAAGCCGCGCCTCTAAAGAGCTCCCTCTGGACTTACCTGAGCTTGTACTCACCCACAGGGCTCATTTATAGGAGAAGCGCTCCACAGAGGCCAGAGGGCAGGGGCAGGGAAGGGGAAGTAGGGGGAATGGACAAGAATTCCCACTGGTCGTGGAGATGCCTGTGCCAACCTCCTGGCACCCAACTTAAAACAGCTTTGGGAGGGTTCCTGCATCAAGGCCCAAATCTAATTAATGACTGTGGAAGACAGTGGGAGTGAGAAGTGGGGGACGCCAGAGACTGAAGGAAATAAAGAGGAAAGCCTGGAAACCCCTCTACACTGATGCACAGCCTCATCCATCCTCAGCGCAGCTCCTCATACACCCACTCTGCGGAGAGGCAAGTGCCTCGACCGTGCCAACAAGACGTCCAAGCATACAAGTAGAGAAAAGGGGTTTCACTTGCATCGAGCTCTGTCACTTCTTCCGCTTGCTGCTGCTCCTGTCCAGAGTCAGCACCATCGTCGCTCCCTGCTCACAGAGAAGCAAAAGGCTCCCCCACCATGGAAACAGCACCAAGGGCCGTCCAAGAGTTATTTGCCAAGGACAAGCGTGTGAACGAGGTTCCTGTGCCTTGTCCGCCATCTTCTCCGGAGGCAGGCGGAAGGGCTTGTTTGGCCACTATGTGACTGTGCCTGTCTTAGGTTGTTCCTCCCACAAGGAATCTTACCCGTCATTGGCTAACCAGCCATCTGCGAGGACCAAACGCACCAGGGGCAGCCCAGGATTTGGCAACTTGGGTTCAATTCCAATGTAAACGCTGCGTAGTCTGGTACTTCCTGGCACTGCATGGGGGAGCTCTTAATATAAAAATAGAAAGGCACGGGCCACACCAAGGCGGCACAGCACGGCAGGCTCAAATGAGGGTGGTGGTGTGCAAGGGAGAACCGGAGAGGATGGAAAAGGCTGCGCATCCGGAGGTCCTCGAACCCGGACGTAGAGAAAAGCCAGCGGTTTGTGTAGAGGGGAGGGTGGAAGGCAGGCAGGCAAGGAAAGGGCAGAGGGAGAAACAGCAAGATTTTACAAGAGGAGAAGCAAGGCTGAGGGGGTGGGGTGGGATATGGGAGATCACTTTAAAAAAAGCAAACTTCAGAGGGAGAGGAGAGGGGAAGCAGGGCCATTCCACCGGCCCCTGCTGAAAGACTTCTTATTTTTCCCCCTCCTCCCTCCCCCTCCTTTTTTCTTCGTGTGTCATGTCTTTTTTTATTGTAAGCCTGAGAGCAGGAACTGCCTTGTTTTGCTGGTTGCATGTAAGCCGCGCCAGGAGCCTTTTCGGCTGAAGAGCAGGATATAAATTCTTTAAATAAATATCTTCATAATGCTAATATGGGGGTTAAGGGTGTGTGAAGAGAACTGTGCTCCAATCTAGCTGAAATAAAATCATTGTCACAAGCATCACAAATCAAGATCCAGGGACGCGGAGTGTGCTCTGGGTGAGCTCAGGGAGATTCTGCCATTGCCGAGGCAGATGGTGCTACAGGGACAAAGTAATCAACCAGGCACCACTAGGTGGGTGAAGGTCTTTTTAAGAAGGCACAGGCACATCGTCATGGTGCCCTGTTTGCCCTCTGGGGAGATGGGGCCAAATCCAGGCGTGGATGGGAAGCGTCCTTCCAGTCAGCAAAGGTAATCCCAGAGTTGCAGCTCACCTGATGTAGGTGGACTGGTCCCGGAAGTTATCACACAGTGGGTTGCTGTCCAGCCAGAGTTCCTCGAGCTTCAAGCCTTTCAACCTGTCCAGCTCACGGTCTGTCTTCAACTGAAGAGAGTCAAGAGGGAGAGAGCACTAAGTCAGCCAGTGAAGGTCTTACAAAATGGAGGCTCAGGCTGAGCTGGTGAGCATCTGGACCTACCTGGTTGCAGGACAAATTGAGCATCTTCAGGTTAGGAGCCTTCTGGGGCAGGTCGGCCAGATCGTCTAGCCGATAGAGCTTGTTGTCACTCAAGTTCAGAGAAAGGAGCTACAAAGGTGGAGAAAGCAGGGGGGAGACGGAAGTGAGGGACAGAGATCTGTATCTCACACACCCGTGGGCCCAAAACCAATGCAAAAGCGATTACCACCTAAAATTAAAGCCCAGCTGCGCTAAGAGAAGTGCTAACACATTTTCCTTGACTGCTGCTCTCTGCCTTATAAAAGACCTGCGTGTTCTGAGAGATCCAAATAACTGCTGGCTTTTATGTTTCCAAAGGAGGAAATGTCCACCATTTGTTTCTCCCAGTGGTGTTTGGTGCAGCTTGAGGTGTTTGGCACGAGAGACGGCCTAATTAAGTCTGCATCACACCTCCTCCACTCCATCTTACGGGAGATTTTCCACCATGCCTCCCTCCCCCACTTGCTTTCTTTTTTTTGCTTCACATTCATCCTGTGAATTTATTTATTTATTTATTTATTTATTACATTTTTATACCGCCCAATAGCCGAAGCTCTCTACTTCATGATCTTTTAACTGGCCTAATAAAGAGTGTCTTTACATTAGGTCTCCGCTATTGCATTTGGATCACTTCAAACATGTCTTCTTCTTTTTTACAGTTCTATGTCTCATTCCCTCTTCCGCCCTATTTGACAAATTCATGCTTCATTTTCAGTGTTACCAAGGTAAATGTAGCCTTAGCCACACCAGAGATCACAGTTTAGAAGGCGAAAACCCACAACTAGAAATAAAATTGAGTGCCCAAACTTGATGGGGAAGAGGGGGGAAGAGTTCCATAACACGGAGGACAGAATTGATAAAATGGAGATTAAAGCAGTAAAAACAACTCTTCTGAGTCAACAGGGAAAATGGAAATTCACCTAATTTACCTCCAACAAGAGATGCTGGCAAACTACAAAAGTAGATAAATGACTGCCTGGGAAATTTTATAATTTGTAAATCCATGGCTTTTATCCTGTCCCTGTAAAGTGGCTACATAAAGCATTACAGATAGTGCTGTTGTTCTAAAAACTGAAAGAGGAGGAAGTACTCAAGAGCACAACTGAGAGTCATTGTGGGGAAAAACCAGCAGGAGGAAAGGTATATTGTCTCGGAGGGTGAGACAAACATCTTTATAAAGCGCCATCGACGTGCATGATGTTTTACAGAACGTAAGGAGACAGAGGAGCCCAGAGGAGCTTACTATCAAGTCAACATGGGAAACAACATAAGAGGGGTGGGGGAGTAGAGGCAGAAGGAAATGTGTGATTATTTAAGCTACAAACGCTTAGTTACAGTAGGGAACCTGAACACTTCAAAGGCACAATGGAAACGTGGTAGCCTGCCCTGAAGTTTCAGGGGATCAGCAACCCTAAGCACCCCAAGCCGACAGGAGAAAGCGAAGGAGGTAAATGGCTGACCTCAGGGATATTCTCCTGGATGATCTGGAGAACAGCTAGCATGCAGCTTCGGCGGCTCAACACCATATCAATGTTTTGTGCCACTAAATCTGTGGAGTTAAAAAGTAACATTAATCTCATTTGCTACCAGCAGGACACTCAAGAAATAAACACCAGACAGATCATTTTCTCTTCATTGTGAGGCTAGATCCAAAGCCCAAATTCTGAGGTTAAGAAGTTTGCTTCCACTGGTCTTGTTTTGCTTTAAATGATGCAGCCAAACCCCCGTCCATGTTTCTAAGCGCATAGAAGAACAGCAGCCCTGGCGGTGGAAGGAAACAAGGAACAGGTATCACGACCTACCTGGATCTGTGTGAATGTTCTTCAGGTCCATGCCCTGCTGGGAAGCGTCATATCTTTTACTCATGCATTGCTGAAAGCAGAGATAGATGTTGTCAGACAGATGTTTCAGACCCAAATATGCTAAAGCTGAGCAAAATGAGAATCCACCCCCAAACTTGGGCCTGCTATGTGCCAAGTGGTTGCTTCCATTCCTAACCGGTCTTGCAGACTCAGACTTCCTCATCACTACTCCAATGGACAATCACTTCTCACAATGCTTGTAGGAGCATAGGATGCTATCTTACACCAAAGTCAAGACCACTAGTCTATCGCCTACTCTGACGGCGGCATCTCTCCAAGGTCTCAGGCTGAGAATAGTCTTACCTGATCCTGGTAACCCAATTTTTTTTAAAAAAAGCTAGAGAGGCCAGGGATTGAACCTGGGCTCTTCTGCCTGAAAGGTGTGTGCTATGGGCTGTAGCCCTCCTCCCATTTTCTGTCCTCAAAAGGCTAAACTGCTCATCCTGTCACACTTCATATATATGACAATGAACCCAACGCATTCCCGGCTTGCCTCCTCCCACTGCTACTGATAATGGAAGCTGTAGTAGATCTGGGGGCATGAAATGTTCAAGCGTTTTTTGTGTGTTTGTGTGGGGTTTTTTTTGGTGTTTTTACTACAAGAACGTGTTGTGTGGATTCTTTATCAGGGAAAAAATGTACGGTTCTGGCATTTTTTATTTTGCAGTTTTGGAGGTTCACAATTGATTATCCCTCCACATATAGGAACGCAAGGCAGGCTGGTAAGTGGATGGCAGGAAGATAGTACTGATGGTCCGGCATATTCCACTCACCTTCAGCTGCTCAATCTCTTCTGGTTTTAGTTCACGCTGGACAGTTACAGGGGGATTGCATGGGTTTATGAGTATCACCACCTGAAACAAAAGGCTAGTTTGAGGTTCGGGGGCGGTTTGCAGTTTGCCTTGCCTAGGGCAGATTTGTTGGCTATTGGGCAAGGAAATGGTAAATGCAGCTCAGATCTATAACTGACCACATAGGTCAGGATTTAAGCTCTCAAAGTCTACCCCCCCTACTCGCATCACCCCTCTCCAAGGCAAGGGCGAACAAACCTTGTAGCCATCTGGGGCAACAATCTTCCGGGACACCTGCTTGAGAGCATTGGCCACAGCAGCGTCCTCCACATAGAACGCTAGTCGATTAGTGGTGTAGTGAAACTGCGGGAGGAAGAAAAAGCATATTTGTGTGAGACGGTTCCCCAACCTCCACATCTTTAATTAAAAAAAAAAAAAAAGAAGGAAAAGAGAGAGCCAATCTTCATGATTACTGAAAACTGTGTGGGACTTTACAGTGGCTCTGAAATCACACGATGACTATGCACAGTTTCGAATGGCCAGAAGGTGTGTGGCTGTGAGATTTAAATGTCTCCACTCCCAGCATTTCCTGGTGATCCTTCCACCCCTATCCCTAAAGCCTGCATTTTTCACAACATTTTCTTCCACTAATAGACCAGCATTCCCAAAACTTTTGATATTTGGGACATAGTTCTTTTTCCTGGATTAAAATTGAAGGCACGCTTCATTCTGATGCTCAAGAAGATACACACATTCTTAATCAGCTCCCAGGGGGGGAAAAGCAGGAACTCTCCTTTCAATTTCAGTACAGCAGAGTTAACACCTCTTAGCAATCACCCTATTAGGTAGGGGAAAGGGATAGAATTGTGCATTCTGGGCAATAGCAATGATTTGGGAGTCCTGCTACATTCCTCTGCTGTAGTGTGAATGGCATTAGGGGATCCTTTAGAGCAACGAAGGAAAGACCAAGGCATATTCTTATGCCTTTCTTACCTCTACAGGAGTGAAGGGGACGCTGCACCAGTTCTGAATGGCAGTAATAATCCAGGCCTTTTCATATTTCCTCCCATAGGGAATCTAAAAACAAAGTACACACACCGATTAATACCAGTATATCTAGCAAAGCCACAACAAGGCTTTAAAGTGCAGCAATTTTTAACTCCCAAATCCATTAGAGGTTCAATAGCTTGGAATGGTTGTTGTTGTTTTTTTTTAAAAAAAGCTTCAAATGGCAGGGAAGGAAACCAAATCTGGAGGGGTCAAACCTCAAACCCAGAAGACATCCAAACTGTGGCTGTGGAGGGAAAGTGCTATGATGATTCAGCAAGTAAGAGGATAAAATGAAAAGCTTCTGCTCCCACCCCGCTTTGGAAGTTGTAGGACTACATGAAATTGGAGCAGCAAGAAATCGACCTCTAAGTCAGTCTGAGGAACAAGTTCCTGTCAATCCACTGGAAGCAATGGAATAGCTTTGGCCTACCACCTTCTCACACTGGCCCTCCAGCAAAACCAGCTGACCAAAATGCCTACACCAAAAGGCAAAATACTGATTAGTATTAGTATATCCACATCCCAGAACCTGGATCCTGATTGCGGCTGGAAGGGCCTTACACAGGTTGGTGCACCAACTGCGCCTGTTCCTAGACATGCCAAATTTGGCGATGTTAACACATACATCAGCTAATTCTCATTTGGATTACTGTAACATGCTCTATATGTGTCTACTTTTAAAGAGTGTTCAGAAACTTCAAATGGTAAAAAAAAATGCTGCAGACAGACTACTGTTACTGACTTTTCAAAAAACATTATATTGTATGTTTATTACTACTACAGTTAGCTACCTTGGATGCTATCTGCAGAAAGGCAAGATACAATTTGAATTAATCAATTTTAATCTCACTCCTCCCCTTACACATGGTGTTAAAGGATGGATCTCAAAAACTGACCACAGTGCTGTCTTCTTCCATCACAAAAGGAAGCAGCACTTCTCAGTTTCACTTTTATGAGATTTTGCCGTTTCCCTCCCTCCCCGCCAGCCACATGGAACGGGTTTGCAGGAGCTATTCTGTGGGGAAGAACTGACCTACTGTCTGATTACCATGCCATATGGAATTGTGAAGCTCATATTTTCAAAATGTTCAGTCCTAAATAGAAAGCTGTAGTTCTTTATGTTTCTAACATGTTAAACTTTCAAAATTATTCAGGCAAATAATTGGATGATTCCTGTGTTAAATAATTAAGAGGCAAGTTTCTCCTGGTTATGTGTGAATGGCAGATAACACTAGAGGCCTGAAGCCAAAGATTTGGCTGATTATTCCAGATCAACAGCTCACCTCTACAGCTCTTGGCCACATATACCTTTCCTCTCCACACAATTTTCCAATTGTTCCCTAATGCTTCTACATATTCAATCCTCTTTAATAATAATAATATAAAATACTTATTTGTTACCCGCCTCTCCCTCTGGATCGAGGCGGGACACAACACAATAAAATACAACTAATTAAAACATTTAATTACAACTAATTAAAACAGTAATACAACTAATTAAAATACAACTAATTAAAACATTTAAAACTAATACAGCAAATTATTAAAAAGGCATCTTAAAATTCAACTGGGTAGGCCTGCCGGAAGAGATCAGTCTTTATGGCTTTCTTAAATTCCGGAAGACTGTTAAGTTGACAAATCTCTCCCGGCAGAGGACCTTCTCTTCTGCTTCTCCCAGACTGTGGAATGGCCTGCCGGACGAGACTCGTCAACTTAACAGTCTACTAGCATTCAAGGAAGCTATAAAGACTGATCTCTTCCGGTAGATGTTTTTAGAATGATTTTTAGGATGTTTTAACAATGTATATTATGTTTTAATTCAGTTTTATGTATTTTACCGTTTACTGTTGTTCTCCGCCTCGATCAAAATGGAGAGGCGGGTAAGAAATATTATTATTATTAATTATTATTATTCCTAGGTACCGTTTCCTCTGGTCTGCAATTTTTGAAACCCCATGCTTGGTCTGTTCTTCATTTTCCCTAGGGCATTCTGTCTCTATTGGCCCCCTTATTGTGTACTTATTTGATGGATTTTTACCCAACCATTCAGCCAAAAATGGGCTACCAAGGTAGCTTATAAAAATGTGTAATAAGTCCCCGCCCTCAGGTTTATAATCTAAAAGACAAAACACAAGACAAAAAGGGATAGGGGAGGGAAAAAGCAAACACAGGAACTAGTTCTCAGTTACAAAATTTGAGCAGCTCAGCCAATGGCAGACAGAAATTTTCAGGAGCCGAACAGTATATCAGTCAACCCCTTTAGAAAAGGAAGAGATGCTCAGGCAGCAAAAGTCAGATGTCCTTCTTACTGCCAAGCTCCTGCTTCCACATCCCTCCTCCCATGTGACTCACCGTAACCTTGAACCAGGACTTCTTGGAGACATTGCTTCTAGGGACGGTCCGCTCTGCGATATTCAGATTCCGTCGCACTGTGAGGCTTATATTGCTTAGACTTCCTCGTTCCCGTTCGTGTCGGTTCGGACGTGACCCATAAGGAGTGCTGGAGAGTAGAAAACAAGATTTCAGGACAGAGTATAGAATTAGTATGAAGAAGAAAAAAGAAATCTTGGATCAAATTCTACTCTGTGGAGCTAACACAAGAAATATAACAAATAAAAGGAAGTTATTCTACTGAACAGAGGTGTTTTGCAGAGAAAGCAGCGGTATGAATCCCAAACATGCTGCAGAAATAACACAGGCATTTAAGTGATCATTATTATACTCTCAAAAACAGTTTTTTTAATAAGCTAGGCCATGTAGACTGCTAGTCCTTTTTTTCCAAAGCATGATCACATTCAATTATTGTTTTCCTGGTTATTGTTTTTAACTTCAGGGTTTCTTCATCCAATTAAGTGCTATGCTAGCAAATGATTCAGATGACCCTAATTCTCCATCTTCGTAGGAGTGAGACACACGTAAACAGAGTTCCTCCCTGCAGCTGAGAACCTGAACCCAGTTAGGCAAGAAAGGCTCATTTCCCTTCCGGCGCCACACCTTTAAAGCTTTAGGAGTGGCATGTAAGCATTAAACATTAATAGGCCAATACACCTTTTTGCCCTTCATGAAAATTAGCCCTTTAACCTTATTCACTTGCTGCCTTTGAACAAGAAAGGGTCCACTTGACTTTCCTAGAATTTCTGCAGAAACACCTTATGAATACTCTCACACACAAAACAGTCAACTTGGAGAAAAACCTCAAGGGTTTGTTTTTCTTTTCCATACAAAGTCCCTGCGAGGGACAAATGCAGCATTTGGACCACTTTGTCGAGATTCCATGGAACTGTCAATCCTGAGGTGGGCCACATTTCTGATTGGTTCAGAAATCCCAGATCAGGTGAATTGGAGTAAGGAGTGCCCAATTCTTCAAGTATCCCTAGCAACTAGCACAGCATTCAAAAGCATTTTGGATGTCACTCGAAAATGACAGTCATGTATGGAAAATGGAATCCTGTACATCATAAAGCTCTATTTTTATTGAAGTGTTATAGCCTGCTTTGATGGTATCTCCAGCAGCCTTGTGACAGAAGGGGAAACTGAGCCTGAGAAATAGTGACTTGCCCAGAAGGTAAACTGTACCCATGGCCACACAACAGAACATTTTACTCACTAGCGGGATCGAAGCGCATCGTGAGGGTCACTCATGAGAACGTCTCCGTCCTCCTCTTCCAGGCGGTTACGAGGACTGGGGCCTGCACTGCTCCAGTTTCGCTGGTGATGGTTCATCTCACTGTACATCTTCCCTCGGAAGGGCCCCCGGCCTTTTCTCCTCCGACCAGGGAAGCCCCTGCCACCGCCACCACCACCACCGCCGCCGCCACCACCTCCACCCACACGATCATCATGTTCTATGCAAGGGTAACAAATCAAAGTATTAGTGGGCGGTTAGAGGCATTTTGCTTACATAAAGGGTCCCCTGGCAAAGCATCCAGAGAAACAACTATAACCATGTTCAACAAGTCTCCAGTACAAAGTAGAAACTCTTCACCAAGAATCTCACCTGTCTCTTCTTCCTAAACATTTCAATTGGATGCCCTCATGGTTCTCCTGAAGCATTCCCCATACAGAACTCTGAAAATGCCCTGAGCCATGTCCCAACTCCACTTCCCCCATCCCACTGGCTGTCCACTTCCTCTGATCATCTCTATTTCCTGCTCCCTGTCCCACTACCTCCCTCCTGATCCTCCCAAGAAGCTCACATCACACTTCTTCCCCAACCAAAGCATCCCCTCCCCATTCCCTTCTCTACTCAGAAGGCTCTGCTGCAATGCTATTTTCTTCTAAATTATCTCTAGAAAGGAGTCACCTTTCAACAACTAATTTTTGTGAACCGCCCAGAGAGCTCCGGCTATTGGGCGGTATAGAAATGTAATAAATAAATAAATAAACACCTCCCCACTTTTATTTTTCTACAAAAGCAGGCCTTCCTTCTCTGACAATATGTATGTGCATATATCACAAGGACAGTATTTCTAACACGCAAAAGAACACAACAATAGTATTGTGCACCGGTTGCTGGGGAACATGGGTGGGAGGGTGCTGTTGCACCAGGGCCTGCCTTGTTGACGGCTGGCTGGCCACTGTGTGAACAGAGTGCTGTCCTAGATGGACCCTTGGCCTGATCCTGCATCAGGGCTCTTCTGACGTTCTTGTTTCTAAGACACCACTGGAAACCAACCTCCCATTTCCTTCCCCAAACTCAGAACTACGTACCAGACTCCCCCACCAAAAAGCACCACGAGAGGTGGGGAGAGAGAGGGGAGGGGGGGAGAGAGAGGGGGGAGAGGAGAGGGGGGAGAGAGAGAGAGGGGGGAGAGAGAGATCCCCCCCAACGGGCAATGTTTTCCACTCCCCAGAAGTCCTTCCTCATCCTCTTATGTTCCGCCTCCCCTCTTCTCAGGACCCCTAGGAGCGCTCGCCTCTTTCTTCACCGGCGCCCCCCTCCGCCATCTCCCACCTGCCCCCCCCCCCGATCCGCTCCCCCAACAGCAGCCCCCTCGCCCCACCTCACAGAGCTCCCCGCGAGTCTTTCTTCGGCAACGTCCTTCGCCCCAACACCGCTCCCATCACCCTTCGCCCGCTCCACGGTCCCGCTGCCACACACCCCCCCACGAGCAGCCCGGGGCCCATCTCCTCAGGGTGCCCCCTCGCCTCCCGCCGCCGCTGGCTTCCCCCGACCGGCCCCTCACCGTTGTATCCTCCTTTCCCTCCGTCGGCCATGGAGGGCAATGGGCCTCCCAGAGCGGCGCGCGTGGAAGAGAACAGCCGCCGACCCCCCGCGCCTCTCTCCCAAGGGCCGCCCTCGAGCGCCTTCACACCGCCAAGCCCCCTTTCTTCCCCTCACGGACTCTCATCGACCTGAGGAGCAGGCTTCGCTTCGCTTCGCGTCGCCCCCCCCGAACTCACTCATTGCGCATGCCCGAACGGAACGCGGTCACGCAAGCCCGCCCCCTTGTAACGTAAAGAGCGAGAGAGCGAGGCGCATGCGCACACCTTCCCCTCCGCCGTAGTTCGGCGTTTTAAAAGAAGACGAATTTCTCACCCTCCGAGGGGCGCACAACCATAGACGTACTAAGTAGATGGGGCACGCAGGATTCAACTCCCGGGTCTTGTCTAGCTTTTATAATTAATTAATTAATTAATTAAAATAAAATAAAAATTAATAAAATATAAAATAAAATAAATATCCACTTCTTCCCACCCCGCCGCTAATTTTTGTGAACCACACAGAGCGCTTCAGCTATCGGGCAGCATAGAAATGTAATAAATAAAATATACATCATGCTACCTTGACTGCAGACACACTGCACTTTTACATTCCTTCGCAAAGACCTAAATTAGAAAGATCAGCAACTCCTTTCTTTACTACTACCTTTTGGCACGTTTTGTTTGCATTTTTGTGCAAGGAGACCACAAGAGCCCTGATGCAGGATCAGACCAGGGGTCCATCACATCCCCAGTGGCCGACCAGCTGCCCACAAGGAACCCAAGGGAGTCAGGACTAGTCGCCACTGATAGGCTTCTCCTCCAGGAATTTGTCTAACCTTACCACATCTCCTACCCAATCACAGATAACAGATCTTAGATTATTCCAAATCTGCAGAGAGCTCTTACTCGCAATCCAAGGAATAAAATAAATAAATCCTATTCAAACCGGAAACTCAGTAAATACCCCCATACCAACTTTCCCTTTTTTTCTGTAGTAAAATCCTGAATTTTTGTGAAATGTTCTTTCCCCGAATGGTGGGAGTGCTAAAAGAACCAGGCATTGACACTGTGTGTCAGTTGAGCCCTGCCTTCCCCGACCTCGTGCCATCCAGCTGTTTTGGCCAGCAGTACTAATATTTGGAATGCTGGGAGTTGTAGTCCAAAACATCTGGAGGGTACCAGGTTGGGGAAGGCTTGTCTAGCCAATTCATGATACTTCCAAACTGGTGGCTCTGAGCACTAGCCAGTCATTGTTCTGCTCTGAGCTACGTGCAGAATTGCAATCAGCTCTCTACATTTCAATAGCTACAATGCTTGTGTGTGTGCTGGTGCATGTTCCACTACGTTCTGTACACAACAATAGACATGACATAGACAGGCTGGTACGTGACAATGCACCTAAGCATACCACTTCAGCAGCAGGTTGAATTTTAAATCCATGTTGAAATCTGTGCAAAAATACCTTTTCATTTAAGCACTGTTATGCAAAGATGTTAATCCCCCCTCACCCCACCAAGATATAGGGCAAGAAAACATCAGCACAAATTAAAAAATGGATTCCCCCCCCCCCAGAAGCACATTTCTAAAAGGTAATTCCAAAGGTGCACTGAAGTACAGAAGGCCTGGCAACAGGCCTCTGTGACTAAAATGTTGCTGTGCATATTAAAGCCGCACCTATCCAAAAAGATGGATGAGTAGCACGATACCCATTGGAGGGTAGGGTGAAAACCCAGTTCAAATGGTTGATTCCCCATTGGGAGGAAGATAATCTTGACCAAGTAGTCAATCCTGTACAGTAAACAGAAGACAGCCATTCCAGCAGGCTGCAGCAGAGGGAGAGGAAATACAAAGTAGGGGCATTCCACTAAACCAGCTGAAAGACTACTTGCTTTCTCCTCTCTGCCCTCCTCATCCCTTTTTCCTTTCATGCCTTTTGAGGTTGTAATTATGTGGCCAGAGACGGTCTTGTTTTTACTGACTGAAACAAGAGCCTTTTTTTTCCAGCTCAGAAGCATGATAAAAATACTTTTAAATAGTGGTGTTTTTTAAAAATAATAATAATCAAAGTCTTATTTAAGCAAAGCTTTTTGTTTCTTTAATAGTCTCCAAAGCACAGGCGAAAGCCAGTGCTGCTCTTGTCCAGATCGGAGATTAGGTAACCCCGCCACTCCACTCACCATTCATGTCTGCTGGATGATGGGCAGCAGATGTCCCCCCCCAGCCTCGCCACCCCACCCCCTTGCCACCTCATGGGAAAGGGCACACGCTCGCGGAGGGGAAGGGGCACACCGACAGTGGAATGTTAAGGCCATTGCAACTGAGAGAGTAGAACCCCACCACCCAGAAAAGGAGGGAGAGGTGGTGGTGGTAGTCATTGTGGAGTGACCATAGGTGGGAAGGGATGTCACAGCTCAGCCACCATAACCAGGGCCAGAGGGGGTTGAAACGGCCTCAGCATAGGCTATGAAGAAAAAGAAAGGGGGCAGCTTGGAGAAGATGAGAGCTGAACAGTTTGATCGATATCAATGAGTGTAAAGATTAGCAGGGGGGGTAGCAGGGACACTTTTTTCCACTTTGAGGGCGGTGCAGCGGGGAGGAGACCGTTACGAGCCTGCTCTGCTTGAGAGCAAGAGGAGGCACTGGGGGGCAGGCAACTCAGGGCCTTCCACATGTTCTGGCCTACAACTCCCATCAGCCTGAGCTGGAACAGCCCACGGTAAGAGATCAGGCGAGTTGTAGGCCAGCACAACTGGAGGGTTGCCACGCCTGCACTAGAGGGCGAGTCCTGTTGACAGGAAGAGACGGAGTGCATTCGGCAGAGCCCAGCAGCTGTCAGAAGGCCTGACAGAAGCGCCTTTCCCCGCCCTAAGCACCAGGGAGGATGGCGAGTGCAGCGTAGCCAAGCCGGGATTCGGGGCTAGAGGAGACAAGACTCAGTCTGAATACGTCGCTCACCACCAGAAGCTTCCTTTGAGAGGGAGAGAAATACAAAAAAAGGGGTGGCGGAGAAGCCACCTTTCTGCCGCTGCAGACAGAGAGCCAGATTGACTCAAAGAGCTACTTCAGGGTTGCAAGGGCTGACTTTCCTTGAACAGGGGAGCTCCCCACCACCGGAGCCGCAAGGAAAGGAGAGTTAAATAGGCTATACTTGGGGGGAGGTGGAGAGAGAATCCTAGACAGCCCTCTGGAAGTGGCAAAAGGCACAGGCCAGGGCGGCCTTGGGACTTGAGAAACGCAGCTCTTTCCCTGACATGTTGTAGCAAGGGGGAGGCCTGCTGGATGATGAGTGCTGGAAGGCGAAACCCTACATTAGTATAGTATTAATTTAAAAGAGAGAGAGAGAGAGTGTAGAGGTTCTGTTAGCACTTTTGAGTCCCAGGATTAGGGCAAATATATAGAATAGGGAAAGAGATGCAAAATCCTGGTCCCGCTACACCCCCCGGATCATGTCCCATTTGGGAAGGGGTGGGGTGGGGCAAAGCCCTTCACAGCGTAGTCCAAATGCTATTGCACTGTTGTCAGGGTGGGGCCCGGCCCCCGCTCCAGGCCAAGAGCCGCCGCACAAAGTCACAACGAGCGAGGACGGGTCCCCTTTGGCGCCAGGCACAAGGCGGGCGGCCCTCGCCAGCACCGGCTGCGGAAAGAGCAAAACGGTCCAGCGTCCGACGCGGCTCCGAGGAAGGAGAGGGGGGAGAGAAGGGGGCGGGCGCCTGGAGGCGCCTCCACCCTCAGGCCAGGAACACCACAAAGATGATGAAGAACACAATGAGGATGAGGAAGATCTTCACCATCAGCCACCGGTTGGAAGTGACAGACTGGAAGTATTTCAGGATCTCCGTGTGCGCGCCTTCGACGTTCAGCTGGGCGTCTTCCACGTTGGTGTCGATTCTGTGGACGTGGCAAGAGAAAGGACGGGTGAAGCCCACGGGAGGAGCTACCGACCCCCTTCCCACCCTCAGAGCATGACGTTTCCCTTAGCAGAGGAGGAGAAAAACCCCAATTTCTTTTAAAAAGGCAAGGGGCAAATGGAGGGAGAATTGAGGGGGCTTGAAAGCCGGAAGACACTCCGTCCTCCACAGGGTGGGGAATATGGCCCTCCAGGGCTCCGAAGATGGCCCTGCCCCCTTTCCCAAGCCCCACCCCCTTTCCCCCAAACACCAATCATTGGGGCTCTTCCCAGCATTGGCGCCATTCCCCCCCATTCTAGTCTTAGTTACTGGCAGCAAGAGCTTTAAACTAAAACGCCCTGGTATTTTGGGGGGGAGGGGTATTTTGGTTCTGCTCCCTTTGGCCTCTGGGCCCGTCCGCCACTGCAATGCGGCCCCCGAGAGCTTCTCTGAAATTTAATCCGGCCCTCAGGCTGAGAAACGTCCTCCCCCCACGTTCCCCAGCAACTGGGGTACCTAGGCAGATGGCCTCCGATACTGGAGGGAGAAAACCGCCATCAAGACTAGCAGGCCATTGAATGTATGCGGGCTAGGGAAGACTGCACAATGGGAGTAATAATTCAGACCCGCCTAAAAGGCTTGTTACTGCAAAGGTACGCTCTCTGCGTTTCGCAGGCACCGACGTCCGTTTTGACTTGCGACGGCCACGTACTGGCTGCTACCGTCAAGCAGAGAAACTGTGGACCGGCTTCGCCCAAGCCTGTACCCAAGCAGCCCTCACTGCCCTACGGCCCGTCGGCTGCTCTGCCAGGAACCCAACAAAGAGAATGCTTCCTCCACTGCCCTTACCTCTGGATGGTCTCCTCCTGCTCTTTGACCATGTGTGCCAGCTGTTGGAATATGGAGCCCAGTTCCACAATAGTCGATTCAATGTTCTGCATGGTGTCTGCCCGGCTCTGGATATATGTATCCTGAAAAAAAAGAAAAGGGCTTGTTCATAGATGGGGGCGCTCCAGAAGTTTCCCCACGCCCACACATTGGCCAAGGCATGCCCAAGAACGCTCCACGTTTCCAAGGCAAACATCAAGTGTTTATATCAGGGGTGGCACTCTGGATGTTTCGGCCTACAATTCCCATCATGCTCCGCCACGGGCTACGATGGCTGCAGCTGAAGGGAGGTTCACAGCCATGCTTTACATTATCCACAAACCGTAAAGGCAACCACCTCCCTCATGCACTGCTGCAACTTTTCAAAAGACAACTAGGCTGCCTGGGGATTTGGCACAGTAGCTAGTCGGCCGTGTTGTTCTAAATACTAGCATGAGTACTGACAGACAAATCAGTTAAGCTGCTTGATCACTCTTAGAAGAGGTATTATTCATTTGGCCTCTTGTATTCCCCAAGGCCTTTATTTACTAGCAGCTCAAACGTGAAGGGAGACAGACGTTTAGAAAGACGACAATAACCCACACTTGGCCCATGGGATACAAAACAAAACAAAACCTTAAAAATCAACTTAGTGGGACCCTAAGGGCACAATGCTTAGGAGGCGGACAGGCAACCTATGCAGACTGGCATTCTATCTTCACCGCCAAACGATTGGTGGTTGGGGAAAGAGAACGGGGCTGTCTGGGACCCCAGGAGGGCCAGATTTGCCCCACGCACCTGAGGCTCCTCACACCTCCCCTAGCATGACCAAGAACCCAACACAGGGCCATGCAGGTAGCAGTGAGCTGAATTCCGGAAGAATTCCGGTGGCTCTGGTTAGCAAGACAGGTTAGTGAAATGGGCAGGGCTTACTTTGCCCCGAAGAAACTGACTGCACCAGGGGGAAGGGCGTTGGTTTGCACTGTCTGTAAGAGGGTGTTCCTTAGCCCCATGGCCCACGGCTAGGAAGCGAAAAGACAACCATCTCGAAATAAAACCAGCCGCCTTCTCCCACTGATGCGCCTCCTCTTCCTCGTTCGCAGTAGAAACGCCAGTGGCCCCAGCCGCTCCCGTCCCAAGGCACCTGTTCATTGATGAGTTGCAACTGCTGGCTGGTCCGGTTGTCCATGTCGATAGCCACATCTCCCGAGTGCCGGGGTTCGTCCTGAAGCATAGCTGAGCCGCCTGTGGGATCAGCCCATCAACGTCAGAGATTGCAGACTGTTTTGCCCTTCCCACCCCTGCCCAAGTTCGAGGTTGGGTGGCAGGATTCAGCACCTCCTATTCCTCCCAGCCCCCCCAAAAGGTAACACCAGGACCGCTTCCCAATCCCTCCAGGTACCAGGGGACTCCGTGCTCCAATCAGGGTATTTGTAGATAGGCGGGGTATAAATTTATTAAATAACAACAACTCCTCACCTAGGTTGCTGGCAGAGAGAGGCATGGCGGACACGGGGGGACGGGAGAATTGTTCTCGCCGGCTCTTCTGCTGCTTCAGATTCTAGAGGAGGGAAGCAGGGAGGGTCAGGGGCAAGGCAGCTTGAATAAGCAGGGCAAGGCACACAGGTCAGCAGTTCTCAGTGGGAAAGGTAGGCCTCTCTTCACAGGAGGCTCAAAAGGACTCAGCTCCGTCTCAAGCAACTTCCCCCCCCCCACTGGCTACATTTCCTACCCTCCCCCAATTCAAGCCACAAATTTATCCAGCCTCCGTATGTTATGTCTTTGATTCAAGCCGATGTTAAGAGCTGCCTTAGTGATACCGGAGGCAGCTAAAATGGCTGTTTCCTTGTCCACGTAGAAGCTCCCGACAGCACAGTTTGAGAGCAGTGACTCACCTCTGTCCGTACTTCCAGAACCGACTTGAAGTCGTTGGACATGGATGCTAGCTTGGACTAGAAGGGGAAGAGAAGACAAAGTTAGGAAGCCCAAAGCTGATCCCTCTGCTATCCCCTGTGCTCAGACAACACAGCCCAACACCCCCAGATTGTCACTACCCCCCCCCCCCCAGGTTAAGCATTCGACGTATAGCAGGGGTGCAGTAGCTCAGGCTGGGGGGATCCTCAGTCTGGACCTCTGGAGGGGTGTGTGTCCCCAATTCAGCCCCACCCCTGTTTCCCTGACCCCGCTCGCCCCAACTACCCATCGATGGTGCAGTTGTCCTCATGTTAAAAGGTCAAAACGCCTTTCCCCTGGCTTGGTTACTAGCAGTAAGAGCTTTCAGTTAAAATATGCTGGTGTTCTTGGACCCGCCCCTCTTTGCCTTCAGTCCCGGCTGCCACCGGAACGCAGCCCAAGAGCTTCTCCGACATGGAATTCGGCCCTCACGATGAAAGGTTCTGCACCGCTGACGTATGGACTAGCAGCAGGGATGCGTGCCCTTACCGTGCAGAATATGTATTGCAAAATTCTGCCCCGGAAAACCATCAGAATCCTGCAAGCCATCTAAATTACGCATGGATCTGCATATATTTTCATTTACTTAGAATTCTTTTTAGTCCACCTTTAC
The DNA here is from genome assembly GCF_023053635.1 of Elgaria multicarinata webbii. Classification (NCBI taxonomy): domain Eukaryota; kingdom Metazoa; phylum Chordata; class Lepidosauria; order Squamata; family Anguidae; genus Elgaria; species Elgaria multicarinata. Next base: position 11,392,936 of record NC_086191.1, on the reverse strand, counting down.
AGGAGGAAACCTCTCTTTCATGGCATAGTTAAGCCCTGCCCCGTCTCCCTGTCCCCCAAATCCCCTCTGGCTTGGGAAATTCATCACACAAATGCAGTCCCGTGATTCTTTGGCTCGCCGCCCCGGGCCTGACCTGCAGTGACACCACCACGGTGTTCGAGTGAGTCTGCACGTGCCTCCCACTCTGGCTGCCTTTGGCCTTGACAAACTCCTGCAGCTGGGCAATCTGTTTGTTCAGGCTGTTGATATCCTGTTGGGAGAAAGGAACTGCCTGAGCAGGGCTGGCAAGAGGTGCTAGATCAAGAGGCTGTCCTTTTAAGACAGCTTGGGGGCAGCCAGAGAGCAAGCTGGCGATAGCAGCACCCGCCTCCTGTCTCGCTGCTTCACACCGGCCTCCCCGCCACTCCTTGCTCCATGTTCCAGTTCATATCCCATTTTTAATACAATAGGTGAAGAGAAGAATTGGCAAAGGAGGAGCAGACTGTTGTTGTTAGTAATATTATTATTACCATCATCATCAAAAGAAGAAAATGGCAATACCTTGGTCATATTATTCGAGGAGAAAAATACACCACACTCCAACTGATTATACAAAGGAAAATTGAAGGGAAAAGAACAGTGGGAAGAAGACGAACATCACGGCTAAAGAACTCGAGGGAACGGAATAGCTGTACTTCTATACAATTATTTAGAGCAGCAGTGTCAAAAACCAAAATAGCTGTAATGATAGCTAACCTCCGATAAGAGAAGGCACCTTAAGAAGGAGAATTATTATCAACGTTTCTACACTGCCCGAAAGCCAAAGCTCTCTGGGCGGTTCCCAAAAATTAAAACCATAAAAATACGACATGATAAAACTTAACGCAAAACATTTCAACGTTTGAATCTGCAGCATAAAACCAAAGTAAAAACCAGCAGCAGTGTGAAGATTTAAAAATACAATAACAGGCTTAAAAACAAGAGAAATGGGTAGGCTAAAATGCCTGGGGAAAGAAGATGTTCTTCACCTGGCCCCAAAAAGAACACAACGTGGGCGCAGGTGAGTCTCTCTGGATAAGGCCTTCTGCCACTGAAAAGCCTTCTTCTAGGAGCCAGCCAGCTCATTTCATTTGGCAGGGGGGCACTTGGAGAAGGGCTCCATTTCTGCCATCCGGCTCCCTGCCTCAGAACGAGCCCCACCCATACCTGCTTGATAATGTAGGTCAACTCCTCGATCTCCACCGCCTTGTCGTCAAACAGAGATTTCCGCTTGGCCACTGAAGACACAGGAAGTCAGATCTTTAACCACTGGCCCTCTGTAAGCACATCCTAACTACCCCAAGCCCTGTGCTCCGCTCACAATCCCGGCCTTTTGCTACATACCTTCCCACCCCTGCCTAAACAAAGCACCCAAAGACAGCCACTGTATCACCGGTGGGCCTCTTGTGGCCTTCCAGATGTTGTGGGACTGCAACTCCCACGATCCCTCAGCCTTGGCTGTGCTGGATAGGACTGATGGGAATTGGCAGTCCAATATCTGGACCGCCACAACTTAGAATCATAGAATAGTAGAGCTGGAAGGGGCCTATAAAGCCATCGAGTCCAACCCCCTGCTCACCCTGCACTATATACACTGTCCCTCTCATCCCAACTTCTCCCCAGCTTTTCACTGCTGTCAACTGACAAGTTAAATCTCAGCCAACTGCTGCCCAATTTCAGAAATCTTCCCATTCTCTTCTGCCTCATCCAAGCACCATATACTCACAGATGGTTAGCTTCTCTAGCTTGGCAAACGTGTTGCTGAGATCCTTCCCAATCCGCCTGAGAATCAGAAGGAATTGGCAATTAACCACAACCAAAATTTTAAAAAGGAGCACTCGCCCCCTCACCTAATTCATCGGTTAGTGTTTATCATTTCTCATCAGCGCAGTGGAAGCCAGGTTACAAAAAGCGAGCAGTTATTTGCCTCCGCTAATCAGCAAAAGGGGCAAAGAATTAAGCAGAGCACTGGACAGCTGCCCCTTCCGCTAGATCATGACACCGATGATTTTCAGAAGGAAAAAAAACCCCAAACACTCAGAATGAAGAACCAGGCAATTTTGCCTGTTTGAGATGAAATGATGGAACCCAAGATTTTGGATTTGGAATGCTGTTTATGCAGAATTTCAGAGCTGCCACCCTCTCTCTAAAAATAGGACAAGACCAATGGGATCTGCAATAAAATGTTGCAGCATGGAGTGCTCCAGTTCACTTTCCAGTCAGCCAGCCAGCCACACCCTCCTCTACAATATTCCATTCCATCTCTTCCGTTCCCCTCCCCACAAAACTCAGCATTCCGTAGCCACTGATCACACTCAGTCTCTTCAGGCTAGTTTTTTTCAGTTACACCCTTTTAAGTTTATTATCCCACCCCACCATAAAGATTTTTTTGTACTTCTGCAAACCTTGGAGGTCCCCTAAGCCCACTGCTACTTCCCTCGTGTGCGGATAGTGCCCCTTTAACTACTCATGGGCGCTCACCTCTGAGAATCGGAAATAGAGGGAATAATAGGATAATCCTTTGCAGAGGTTCAGGCATGTTGAATTGCGGGTGTTGGATGTGATGGAACTCTAAGCCCCTGATTCGAGTGAGACACTCGAATCCAAGGTTGTACAGGTGCGATTGGACTCAGTGGAGGCTGATGACTCCGATTTCAATGGGGCTATGATTTCATTCTGAGTTCCAGCCAGAACGCTAAAGCAGCTATCCAAGGTGCTGAACCCTATATGGAACCCCTGTTCTATGGTCTGCTGGACAACTTGGTGCCAAGCAAAGCCTCTAGACTCTTCACGTTCCAACCCTCCTGCCGGCTTGCTAGCCCCTCTGCCCCAGGTACCTGCCACCTCAGTAGTCATGAGCGCTGGGCCTTGCCAAGCTGTGGGCCCAGGCATCCAACACCACGAAGGGAAACACTAGACAGCTCTCAGGTTTCCTCTGCAGTACAACATCCTTTACCGTCCCCATTACACCATGCTGGAACCTTATGAAATAAATGAGTTGATTCACTCACTTGGCCATGACCGTGAATTCACTTCTTTGCCGCACGGCATTCAGCGATGGCTTGTTCAGCTGAAGGCCATTCTGAAAAGGAGAAGAACGACAAAGACTGTTTGCCACCATGTTAGATGTGGAACGTGGCTGAAAATGCAAAAATTAAGAGGCACTCTCTTTTGACTGGACCAACTTTTCCTTTGTGAGTTTCCAAGATGCCTGTCTTTGAAAGGGCAGACAAAGCCAGCTGCAGCCCATGCAGGCTTCGTTAAGTGATGCTCACCTGTCTGCTTTGCAAGGACTTGCAGGCAGAGAGGAACTCCTGGGTGCGATCTTGACACGACATGGTGTCCCACCTGGGCGGAGGAGGCGCGACCTGGTTTGTGACGGCGGGGGCAGCACCGAGCGGGGGCAGAACTTGTGTCTGGGAAGGCCCCAGATAAACACCCTGCTCCGTGTTTCTAGAGCCGTGGCGTTTCCTCGTATTCATGGAGGCTCATAACCTGGTGCTTTGGAGGAGAAAAAAGAAGGGGCCCATTAGCACCCAACAATACAAATGCAGAGCCTGATCTGCTCTCAGTCTCCCCTCCTCTGCCCAGCAATCCTTTTCCTTGTACAAATCACTCAAATCCTACAACCTTTCCTGCTACTGGCTTTAAGAACACTGGCCCAAGACACTGTGCTGTCTGAAGCAGAGCTTGGATGGTACCACCACTACTACCCAACACATGGCAAGGTCTTGCTGCACCATTTAGACAACAATCCCTGCTTCATCTGTCTTTGCTGTCCATGGTACCACCTGGAACAAGTCACTTTGCCCTTCTGCATGGAAGGGGCAGCCCCGAAAACAGACCATGTGAGCTCCCAACCAGCTATTGTTGCTGTCAGGATCTCAAAGCAAGGCCAAAACTATGCTTTAAAAACAACAACACCTGCTTTCCAAAGACAAACCCATTGCTCCAAATCCCAACAGCGGCTGCTTTCTCTACCCAGTGCTCAATATGCATTCAATAATTTATTTCTGCTTTCCTTTAGGATCCTAACAACCATTGTCCACTGCCTGAGCCTGAAGCATAAAAAGTTGGGCTGCCTGGGGTCCTAACAGCACCAAGCACACTCTAAGAGGTGGTGAAGAAAAGACCACCTGCCCGGATAGATCGTTAATGTGCTGTACCATCCTGCTGCCTGCCTGTCTCCTTACAGGATCAGGACCCTGACTTGGCACTTCCTCCCAGGGACTTCCTGCCACCTTGCAACAGCTTGCATCAGCCTCCTGGGGCTGGAGCATAAAACAGTGGGCTGCCTAGGACCCTAACAGTACCAGCAGAGGCAGTTTATCCAACCACTCATCATTTTTTGTCTCACCTTGGAAACCGAGTCAACTTCGTGGCTGCCAGGCCCCTGATCCCTTCCTGTCAGTGCATGGCCACTTGGAAATAAAACCCAGCTTTTAACCAATGGGGTTTACTCCCAGCTAAAGGGCACACAGGAATCCAGCTCCAACTTTGGAGTAAGAGAGCAGTTCCCCTATAGTTGAGCGGAGCTTCTGAGAGCCCCCGAAACACAGTGCAACCGTGGGGATTTTCCCCACCCCCTCCAGCTCCACGCTTCGGGCAGCTGTGGCTCAGAGCCCTCCTGCCACTCCAAACAGTCCTCTCCAGATTTCCTTCTGGGACTGAGCCCCTCCTCAACTCACAGAAGCCATTAAAACCAACAGCCTTGTGAACAGGAGAGGAAAAAGCAGCGGACTGTCATCGCTGTCACCTCTTCTAACTAGTCTACCATTTAAATGACTCTTGCTCATTGCCTTTAAGTAAGCTGCCCTGGAGAGTTGGCAGCTAACAAGCTGGGTAAAACTCTTTAAAATAAATAAATAAATATCTAAAGGCCTCTGCTGCCCACCACTCAATAACCAGCTTCAGCCTTTTCCTCCTGCTTACAGCCAGAGAGCAGAGGTGTGTGTTTTCTCTGTAGTTGCACTTCTGCTGCACTTTTAGGGGTGCAATGCTTGAGCAGGGGGGAAGAAAACAACCCCCATCCCAACTGCAAAGGTGGGGTTCCTCAGATAACTCTTGCAAGAGGCCAGATGGATCACTTGCCATGGAAAGGGGGATTGTGAAGTGCTCAGTATACCTCTGTGTATTCTGATGCTGGTAAAATACATACAGCTAAACCAAAACCAAAACTCACCCAAACAGGGACAGCTGTCACTGTCATGTTCTCTTTCAGCTTTCCCCAAATGGCTGAACGAAACATACGCACAACTAAACACACGTGCTGTGTACTCTGATGCTGGGAACATGCATACAATTAAATCATACACGTGAACCAAAGCTGTCAAGATCGTGCTTCTTTCAGCCTTCTCCAAAACTGGTGCCTCCAGATGTTTTGGATGGCAATTCCCAACAGTCCAGCCAGAATGGCCAATGGCGCTTATGGGAACTGCCGCTGAAAACATCAGGAGGGCAGCAGTTCGGGGAAGGCTGCTCTGTTTACAAGCTTCTTAGAGCCAAGTCGCTGGCCAGACAGACCAACCTTGGTGCAATCCAGCAAGGCTCTTCTTATAACTACTACCACGTGCTTTTATTCCATACTTGCAAGCCTCCAGAAGAGGAAGCTCACCTGGCTAAGCCACTGCTAGGAGAGAACTAAACAGCCCTATCTAATCTGATCCAGCAAGAAATACTCCTTATGTTCCTACATGTACCCCTGCCTAGACTAATAACCTGGATACAGGCCTTGTCCTGCCAATTTCTCTAGTGTCTCGCCTGTTCCCAAATTGGGCTAGAATCCAGAAACCCAGGCTCCCAACCCAGCTACTCTTGGTGTCAGGATCTGATCCTTCACCCCCAACAAAAACAGAACAAGATGTAAGTTGCTACTTTTAGCTCTTCTTATCTTGCTGTCTCCCGTTCCTCTCCAACCGTTGTTGTCTCTCCCCCAGATCCTCAGCTTGAAAGTTCAGTCTCAAGTTCCTGGGACTGAAACTGAGACTCATTTGCTTACATTATTTTATGAAGTATCACATACATTGGTCATGCCATATAAGTATCAGCCTTTACCAGGGTCTCTGCCCAGAATCAAACAACAACAAAACCCCAGCACCTGTTACGTCACCAGTGCACACCATGAACCTCAGGCTATCTCTCGCCCAGGCACTAACCAAACCCAGAGTTGCTTAGCTTCAGCAAGATCAGTACATCATGTGCCTTCAGACCATGTCCTGGCCTCATTCGATTTCTTCCCCATTCTTCAGCACAACCGAGAGAAAACGCTCAAGAAACTGACTCGTTCACTCACTACGCTCTCTCCCTCACAGGAAGCATTGCTGCTTGAGATGGGGACCAACCTCTTCATTAAAATGGCTTGCAGAAGAGGAGGGAACCTTTCTGCAGGAAGACACCAGGGAAGTGGAGCTAGATGGGGCGGCAGGAAGAGAGTACATGTCCCACAGTCTGTGGGAAAGAGCTGAACATCAAAAGAGCTACATCCGGTCAGAGCAAGGTCCATCTAGTCCAGCATTCTGTGCACACAGTGGCCACGCTGCTGCCTGCAGGAAACCTATCAGCAGGACATGAGCGCAACAGCACCCAAGTTCCCCAGCAACTGGTGTGCCTAGTCATACTGCCTCTGACACCGGAGGAAACATGCAGCCATCAGGACTAGTACCCAACAATAGCTTTATCCTCCAATCCCTTTTTATGCCATCCAAAGTGGTAGCCAGCACTGCATCTTGTGGAAGCGAATCCCATCGTTTAACTATGAAACTTTATTGATTACATTTCTATTCTACCCTTCCCCCAGGGAGCGTAAGTGCTTGAACCACTTGACTTGTGTGGGGAAGGGGAAAGGGGGGCCCTTTTGTCAGGGCACTCGAGGAGGAGGAGGAGGAGGAGGAGGAGGAGGAGGAGGAGGAGGAGGAGGAAGGGCTTGGACCACTACTTCAGGGCTGTGCGGTGGGGAGAGAAATGGAGGGGGGAAGAGCTGGGGGACCTTTCCCCAACCTGCTGGGCCCCCTCCGACTGTGTTGGACTACACCTCCCATCAGCCATAGCCCGCATGGCTGGGCATGATGGGAGGTGTAGTCCAACACAGCTGGAGAGGGCCCAGCAGATCGGGGGAGGCTGGCTGTCTGGATCTGTGGGAGAGGAGGCGAGACTGGGAAACGGGGACCGCTTTCATGGAGACACACACGGGGGGGAGGGAGAGAGGGGGGAACTCTTTGGCGCGGGAGGGGGGAGCTGCCCCGCGAGGGGGACCTTTTTCGAAAGAGCACCGCGCAGGACAAGAGCGGAGGTGGGGGGGGGAGGCGGGATTGCGAAGCGCGCCCAGCCACGGACTCACCGGCCTCGCGGACCCGAAACCCGGCTCTAGGCGCCGCTGGACTCCTCAGTTCCGAACACCGGCCCCCCGGATCGAACGGCCAAACAAGCCGAAAGGAGGGCGGACCGCCGACGTCACTGCCACGTACCCCCTCAACGGGGTGCGTCAGACGCACGGCGCCTGAGAGAGACGTTAGCCACGCCCCCTCCTCTTCACCCCCGCCCCTTGTCAAACGACGCAGATTCTTAAAGAGCTCGCTCAGGCCGGAGAAGGCGGGGCTCTGTTGCTAAGCAACGAAGAAACTAGGGCGCCTCTGGGACCCCTAACGAAAAGGGAGGGGGCTTTGTTGCTAGGCGACAAAGAGCCAAGGCACCTGAATTTGGCTGACCTGGGATGTAGGCTGTATTGAACTTAATGGGGCTTACTTCTGGCTAGGGTTGAAGCAGAGGTTTTGTTTTCCCTGCCAAGTTTTAAACAAGGGTTAAAGAAGTAGAAATTCAACAGGCAAGGCTAGGGAAATCTTTATCTGCTGAATTTCTGCCTGCCACACAAGGGGTGGGGGAAACAAGCGGCATCATCCCATCTGCAAAGGATGTGCTCTGCTCTTTCCCCAATCCTACGTGGGGCTTGCTTGTGGTTCTTCAATCAAGTAGACGAGGCAGTGCACTTACGATCAAATGTACTTTCCTCTTTATTATTGCACAAGTTCCACAGCTAAGCAACAATCCCTGAAAACAGGCTCTGGAGATGGATGCTGGCAAGAAAACACAAGTATTATAAAGAGCTCCATGCTCCAGTTTTTGTGCTAGCCATGCAACGTATACAGTATAGAAGTAGTAAAGCATTACTCTTGCCATCGTTTTATATAGCAAGCTGGCATTTTTGATAGCCTGGTCATCAAAACATCTACCCAATATCTACCTGTGTGTAGTGGCCTGCCAGTTGGTGCTTTAAAATCCCAAACACAATAAAGAATCTTGTGGCACCTTAAAGACTAACAAATGAATTCTGGCATAAGCTTTCGTTGACAGTGTCCACTTCGAAATCCATGGTTTGTTGTGAATTCTGGGTTATTTAAACCATGGATTGTCATTATGTGCACACTCAGAACTGTGGGTTGTTCATGAGTTCTTTCACCAGGCTACAGAGTGGTAAAAAACACAAGTAGCTGCTCTATATGCAAGTACTACAGCACTGCAAAGGTATAGGAATACAGGGAGGGAGCAGGCAATAGAAGAGGGAAACAAATAACCCAGGGATTGAGAAAACAAACCAGAGTTTGATTAGCAGACAAACCTTGGATAGGGCAACAAGCCATGGGTTAAATAAACCATGGATTAGCATTATGAGCGAATGTTTAATTTTTGCTGCCACAGACTAACATGTCTATCCATCTGGAAACCACAACAAGAAGTGTATCAAGGTCATGACACTTCTAAAAGTCCACTTCTGGTCATTTTACTCACCCTAATGCTCCTGAGCATGCTCGGATGTAGCAATTAAAGCCCTGTGCTCTTTTTTTGGCCCATTCAGGGAATATCAGATTTCACAACCCTAAAATGTAGGCAACATAAATCTAGATTAGGGGGAAAGAGCTACAGAGATCGAGCAATGTGTCATTTTACATGCAAGTAAGGCGACAGGACATTTTGACAAGTTGGTACTTCCAATAGCCTTGCCATCAAAAATGTTTCCCACATGGTAGGGCATTTTCACAAAGCTGGCACTTGCGATAATCTGGCAGCCACCAGAAATTCCTAATAAGATGTGTTTCTACTCGATGCACAGGCTGATGTGCTATGTTTGTCTTGATGGGCCACAGGTTCTGCACACCACTGCCATCTAATTAATTGTGAGAATATCCTAAGCATTGTAAACTGCTGCTGGAATTCCTCACTTTCCTTAATGGGTCGAGTCCTTTCACTTTCAGACCATTATAAAACTGGGCACATACTATTTCAGGGGGCACATGGCAGAGAGCTTCATAGAAACCGTATGTGATAATTAAAGTTTATTCCCCTTAGCTGTAAGGCTGCCCGTAGTTTGGAAGGGTGCCGTGATAGCCCACTCTGTCTTTTCTGTCCAGGTTTCCTCTCCCCTAACAGAGGTTTCCTCCATGGCCTGAGTCATGAAGGGCTAAGCTTGAGGTTCTTCAGAAGGTTTCTGGCTGGGTCCAGCTGCTTCTCCTTCCTGGCTCTTGTCACTCTTTATGGAATTGTGCCGGGTGCTGAAGACGGAACAACGTCTCCAAATCAAGTGGATCTTCGTGCCTTCAGACCGTTCTTTCAGACTTTGTGTCTCCGCCAATTTCTTCCCAGACTTGCTCTTTATGCTAGATTTTTTCCTTTTCTTGCCTGCAGACAAGAACGATACAATTATGGCACTGCAAAAGGGCAAAAAACGAGTCAGGTTTAGCTTTTTCCTGCCACCCCTCTAGCCGCAAGGCCGGCGCCAGTGGGGCAAGTGACAGAGCCGTGGTAGAGCCCACTGCCACTGGCTCCTACCACTGCCACCGATGTTGCTGCGTGGCAGTGGCCACAACTCTTGCTACAGGTCAGTTTGTGTATGCCTCTGCGGTTTCGTGCATACATTGGGGTGAGGCTCAGGTGCAGGTTCAAATTTGCACTTAGCGCTGCCACCAACTAGTAAACCATGGAAAGTAGGAGTGGGTAGGGTGAGGGGAGTGGATACCAGCAGGGAGCCACAGAGGGTAGCTTATTCAGCCTACCTTGAAATGTGGAGTTAGACCTGGGCAATAAAACCAAATAAAACGAATATAATCATAGTAATAAAATAAAACCAGAATAAATAAATTAATGGTGATTTCTGAGCCTCGTCTGAGATTTTGCCTTTACTTTTATCTCGCATGCCTATTCAAATGGCTATTTTCTTCCAAAATGATTCATTGTGTATTAATTCCATTAAGACAAAAGTTTAAAAAATGGGTCAAAACACTCTCAGGACAAGACTAGCCTCATATCCTCTCCTCCTCTGGTGTAGGCAGTTGTGAAAAGGAGTTCAGAAGTTTTTGCTCTCATTTTGATTTACCACAGCTTGTCCAAGCCCAACAAACTGTGGTCAATTTTCACTATGGGTTATTTGAAACAAGCCAACTTCAAACCATGATTTACAAAGCTGGCTTGTCAGATTAACCGCAGTTTAAAGTTTAGACAAGATGTTAAATTGTGGCTAATTGAAATTGGAAGCAAAAGCTGAAACCTTTCTTACGGCTTTACTGGAGGAGAAGAGGGGAGAGGGAAGAATGCAAGCTGGGTTGGGGGCAGACTAGGTGTATTGTCATCATAATAAACCACGGTTTATCATGATGTCTGAATATAGCCATTCTTGGTTAATTGATAACAAGTTAGAATAAGTCAATCACTTTTAAGTACATGGGCCTAACATTTTCCACTGATTTATCTTGGAAATTCAACTTACCTTCTCCAAAACTGTGCCCTCCAGATGTGTTGGACAGAACTGGGTAGGGGGTGATGGGAGTTGTAGTCCAACACATCTGGAGGGCACTAGGTTGGGGAAGACTGAGCTAGAAAGACTCAACCAAAGCCCATCCCTCACTGATTTAAAAGCCAAGAGGATGTTCATAGTGTTGGTTAAAAGTTTAGGTATAAGATATAGTTGTGTTAAGATATGTTATCAACACGAGGGCTGATGTTGGTGGCCTGCATCTTTTTTATTTTTGTATTACTACATTTTAAAATTAAATAGTTTTAAGGACAGTGGTACATAACCCAGCAAAGTGAAGAAAAACAATGGGCTAGGCTCCTAGTAGCCCTTGGTTCTCTAGCTGATAGGGGAGACTAGCGTCTGTTTGCTCATTCCAGCAGGGAGGGATGAAGCAAGTTTTCCAGTTCCGTTCCTATCCATGGTAAACCCACTGCCACTATTTTGGCCTGTTGGGGATGCCTTACTAAAACGGTGTAGTGCGATTTGCTAGGGTTGTAATTCTCCAGGGGACAGCTCTCTCACAAGGGTGTCCAGAAGTTAAATCTCGGAGTAGATGGGAGAATGAATCTTCTCTCTAGTGCACAGGTAGATAAATGCATGTGCATGAACAGTAAGATAGGGTGACCCTATGGAAAGGAGGACAGGGCTCCTGTATCTTTAACAGTTGCATAGAAAAGGGAATTTCAGCAGGTGTCCTTTGAATATATGGAGAACCTGGTGAAATTCCCTCTTCATCACAACAGTTAAAGTGCAGGAGCTATACTAGAGTGACCAGATTTAAAAGAGGGCAGCTTGAATAGTTGTGATGAAGAGGGAATTTCACCAGGTTCTCCATATATACAAAGGACAGCTGCTGAAATTCCCTTTTCTGTGCAACTGTTAAAAGATACAGGAGCCCTGTCCTCCGTTTCATAGGGTCACCCTAAGTAAGAGCTTTGGCTATTGGGCGGTATAGAAATGCAATAAATAAATAAATATACAGCCTCCCCTTGTCCCTGAGGTGATAGCTTTCTACATGCAGAGAATCGGGGCCGGGGGGGGGCGCGCGCTGAGGTCCTGCCCTCTCTTGGAACCCCGCCCCTTGCTCCTCGGGAAGCGCTTCCCTCCCGGCAGGCGTGGCACGTGCTGGGGGTTCCCTTGCGCGCAGGGGGTTCCCTTGCGCGCTGGGAATTTCTCCATCCTCTTTAGGTGCGGTGGGGCTAGCGGGAATCCCCCCAACCCCCTTGCCCGGGATCCTCTTCTACGATCTCGGAGTGGGACGTGGGGAGATCGTCACCTTTTCCCACGGGCCCTTTTCCCCCGGCAGTGGTCGTCTTCCTGACCACGGGCGTCGCTTCCTCCTCCTCCTCCTCGTCGATGGAAAGCGCTTCACTGGATTCCACGCAGCCCATCGCCCGCCGCGGCGCCTGGACCGGGGGCCGGCCCGGCCGCCAAAGGGACCCGGCGGCGCGGCCAGCCTCCTATTCCCTAGGCGGCTTTGTGAGGTCACCCTCGGGCCTCGCCGGTGGGGCAGGGAAGTTGCTCTGCCCGGGGCATCGTCAGCTACAGCACCCTCCCCACCCCGCTTTAAAAAGGGGGGGAAGAAAACGTGGAAGCCTTTGTTTGCGATACTTATATACTCCTGAATAAAACCCTCAAGCAGTTCATATATAAATATTAAAATCACATTTAAATTACAGTATTAGAAACCATTCCAATTACAATAATGGTACAGAGCGATACAAGGAGCAGTAAGAGGGAGCAACGCGATTAACTTAATGAAAAAAAATTAGATTAGAAGAACCGTACCAGATCTGACCCAGGGTCCATCTAGCCCAGCATTCTGTTCACATAGAGGCCAACCAGCTGCCCACAGGCAACTCACAAGTAGGACAGGATTGTCCCCCAGCAACTGGTATATATAGGCTTACTGCCTCTGGCACTGGATGTAGTATAACCACTGATATCAGGGAAATACACCAGCTATTTTATTTTCTCCCTCTTCCCTCCCCATCCCCTTTCCTTGTGTGTCATGTCTTTTTTAGAATGTAAGCCTGAGGGCAGGGACTGTCTTCTTTACTGATCAATTGTAAGCCATTCCGAGAGCCTTTTTGGCTGAGGTGCGGGATAAAAATACTTTAAATAAATAAATCATACTATTATGAAGAAGAGCCCTGTTGGACCAGACCAAGCCTCCTATTCCTAACAGTGGCCAAACAGAGGTTTTTGGAAGCCGATAAACAGAGCATGAAGGATGTAACCCAACTGCCCTGCTATTTGACACAGTAGCAGCAGCACCAGCACTCCCTCACCAGCAATCAGTATTCATATATACTACTTCTGAATGTGGAGGTTTCATTTAGTTGTTGTGGCTAATGGCCTTTGATGGACCTGGCCTCCATGGCTTTATCTAATTCCCTTTTAAAGCCATTCCAATGGCCAGGGTGGGGGATGAGATAGCATGGAGTGGACTGTAGTCCATGAAAGCTATTCCAAAATAGGTTTTTTCATTTTTTTTAAGGTGCCACAAGACTTGTTGCCTCTGGCTGGGGAAAACAGAATTAAGGCAGATCCAGGGGTTTCCAGTGTTGACTGGTTAGGTTGGCCCACGCAGTTAGGTTGTTTTAAGTGTGGGAAAACTAAAAATCCTGAAGTAAAAAATGTTTAAAATATAATTGTGTAATTGTGTTCCGTAATGTAGTATTCAGATTATAAAGGTTATCAGGGAGAGGTGATGAGGCTTCCTTTGAGGCTAGTTATTTTGTGACTGAGGCCTGCTATTGGCTGCCTCTCAACTACCAAAGCTGTTACCAATATACTGGTTCACTTTAGGCCTTTCAGCTTATATATTAGGATTCAAAAGGAGTAGAGTTTGGATAGGTCAGTTATGAAGATTGTTGCCTAGGTCAGTAGTTGGCAGATACTGAGGAATTGTATGCTATTGGTCGAGGGCCCTGACAGAAATGGTATAAAAGGGGCAGTTCCATACTGTTAGGGGTCACTTGGAGCAGCGGGGACTGTGGAGGCAGCAGCTGGAGAAGCAGTGCTTAGGACAGGGCAGATGAGCTGAAATCACTGAAGGCAGAAGTCAAAAGAGGGAAACTCCAGAGGAATTTCTGGCCAGAGGATCAACAGAAGGCAGCTTGGTCTCAAAAAGCAGGAAGACTTCAGAGGTGGCAACTGTGACATCTTGGCTGTGTCCTAGTCCTCCCAACAACTGACCAGAAGGAAGACTTCAGAAGCTGAAGTAAAGCAGCCAGAGAAACAGCCTATCTTGAAACTGACCAGAAGGAAGACTTCAGAAGCTGAAGTAAAGCAGCCAGAGAAACAGCCTATCTTGAGAAATGAAGGGTCTGTTGTGAGTGGCTTTAGACTGGCATCCTGTCAGCAAATCCAGGACCAGAAGGAGAACTTCTGGTCTTGTCCTGTGTGTCACATTCTTCGCAAGCTTAACACAGATGGAGTTCAGAAGCTGTGTTGTAGGGGAATGCCATTGGTGCATCTAGCTCACTTTTGATTACACTAGCAAAACATGTGCTCTTCCACTGAGGTATGCTTTCCATCAGGAATAGGAGTTTTATTTAGGGATGTGAACTTAGTTAAGTCTATAACATCTTCCTTAGAAGTGACAGTACACAACATTGATAAAAATCTAATGTAGAAGTTTGGCATACATTTTAAGGTTTTAATAAATGCTTTTTTCAATTTCATTATTTGTATGTTCAGCCCACGCCAAAGGCCTAATACACTATTACTATAATTATTAAGTGTACATATATCCAATATGCCTAATATGTTGTGTATGTTGCTCTGTAAGAGTTTGACTCTAAAAAGCAGTTCATAGATACTTAGGAGAAATAAAATAAACTCACCCTCATTCAATTTTTTTAATATTAGAAAACAGCCTTGTAAATAGCACAGGGGAGTGAGAATAAATTTCTCTGACCTATCACTCTTGCCCAATAAAAAGCCCCCCAAAAGAAGCCAAGGTACAGAACATATTGCAGAAGGCATCTTTAATCAAATTAATTCGGCAGAGCTGCACAGCAGCCAAAGTGACAACAGAGCAGGGAAATTAAGGAAAATGTCACCTCTCTCTCTCCCCCAATGCCCCGGCCCAAAGTTCTTCCCATAAGTTCCTGGAAATGAAACTTCAAATTATTGCCATTCCATCCCCTTTGTTCAAAGGTGAGCTGGTATAGGAGTAAAAAGGTTGTCCTGAAGAGCAGCTGGGAACCTTTTCTTGTTTCTAGTTCCTCGACCAACACAAGTGTCATCCAAATCAAAGATCCAGGAACTCTCTATCTCTTTATTAAGGTGGCAGAGATCTCCCGCTATCATGATTCAGCTTTCTTAATTTTCTTCCGCTTTTTGAGGCCCTTGACCTTTTGGGGCTCTGTATGCCCTCCAACAGAGCACAGCTGTGGTTCTGTTTTCCGCTTGGTGGCCACCACTTCCATGGAGTTCCAGATCTCATCGTCATCTTCCTCCTTCACATCACTCTGGAGATCAGCAGAAGGGTCGAGGCTCTCATCCTGGGGAGAGGAGATAAGCAGATCTGATGTGACATAGAAGACATCTTTCTGTAGGCTTGGGAAGCCCATGAACATTTAAAAAAAAACATTAACATCCTTTCCAGATTTTTGCCTTAGAATTATGCTGGCAATAATGAACACTCATACCTGCTACCTTAAATGCACAACAAAATTCCAAATTGTGCACACAATCTGGAAATGCAGCCTCATCACAACTAGGAATTATAAAAAAAAATACTTCCAGATCCCCATCACTTTCAACTCACCTCCCATTTCTCTCGGCTGGTCATCAGCAGACAATTCAATCGGGATTTCAGATAAACCTGCATTAGAAACAGACTTTTTTTTCAGTTAATGGGCTGGTACAAGACTCAAAAAACCCACCCACACAGGGAAGAGGTAATATATAGATAGCCCAAAACCCAGGACTTCTGAAGTTGTCTTAATAAAAAAATAAAGTTAATAGTAAATTAAGGGAGTACTTTACCTTTGGCTAACAGAATTATCTAGTACCCATGAAGAAAAAACATTCAAGAGTATTAAAGCAGAGCATGTCTAAATGGGACTATGAGGAGCAATTTATACATGTGGCAGAATCAAACAGATATGTTTTGCTGGTACCCATTTCAGGCAGCCGGTGCAGAGTTGTACATTTTAATCTTCCCGCACAGAAAACTTCACAGCTGGAATGGTTATGATGCCTAGCATAACACTAGGCTCATTGTAAATAGACTAAGAAATGAGCTTATGAGCTGCAAGTTATGAGAGCCATGTTCCTGGTTGCTGCTAGTGAAGGACAGAACTCCCCACAACCTAACATTCTTTCCGATTTGCAGCTTTATTTCCTGTCTGGAATGGGTCCCTCTCTTTTAAGGCCATGCTCCAGGTTTTGTCTGTTAGATGTAAGAATATACCTTTACCAGAATTCTCTAGTAATCAGGGCATCTTGGACAACCTATGTACAGCTTGCTGGATGACCTAGTATACGTTAACTGTTTGCCACATTTATACACTCTCTGGGCATGGAAGTACCTTAAGTAACGTCCAGGTATAGTGGCATCGGGTGACATAATAAGTTGCCCAATTTTTTCTTCTGGCCTACACAGCATCAAATTTCAAGGTTTAGGTCCAGGGCAGCATTCCCCAGCCATGTTGATACCCCGTGGAGTATGAGAGGACCAAGAAGCATTCCCTCTAATATCAAACTCAAGTGGTGAGTGCCAGTAAGATCATCGGCAAAACAGGATCAAGATGGAAGGTATTAGTATACTTTGGGGAACCCTGAGATGTACATTAGTACAAAAAAGAACCCTTTAGAAAATCCCCTAAGCTACACGTCCAAAACACCCCACTTTGCTTTGAAGCCACCAGAATGTTGCCGGGGTGGAGGAAGAAAGAGACGCAAGAGGCTGGCTAGAATCCTGAACACCAGCGCCACTATTCTCGTGCCAGGGCTCCTCCTCACCTTATGCTCCAAATGCTTGTGGTGAAGGTTGTGCACCCGAAGGAAGCGGTCCAGCCCGCACGAGGCCACAAGAGGAAGCACTGGGTGGCACTGGATGGCACGGACACTCCCAGCAAAGCCCTTGAGGCACTTCACTAACCGCCCTGCCACAGGGAGATACAATTGCCAGGTTACAAATTCAGACCCCTGAGAATCTCAGCTTTATATATAACAGGAAGTCCCTAGTCCTTACAATTGCAAGGACAGGACTGAAAGTGTACCAATGTAACATCCTATGTTTTTCTCGGTGTTGGTATGGTATTACCTTGGGACTTCTATCTCAGACGGCAACATGGCCTGTTCAAGGAGGGAATAAGATCCCAAGGTGGATTTTTCCCTGTTCATCAGGCAGGGCACACAGGTAATGCCCTCTATAGCAGGCGTTTCTCATTGATTTACACGACTTAGACAATTTTACCCACTTGCCTGGTCTGATTTGGGAAGAGCAAGTGCTTTGTTCCAACGGTGTTCCTCTGGGTGTGGTCTTTTATTCCTTCTATTCTGCTTACAAAGGCCAAAGTTGGAGGAGGATCCCAATCTATACCCCAATTTTGCACAGAGAAGACGGCAAGAGATCTCTGCACGCTAGACTGTAGGACAAATGGCTGGTGCTCAGTTTTGTCCGGAGCACAGAAGGAAAAGTGTAGAATGTGGGCCCGAGTTTAAAAGATCTGGGAAACTTTGGGAACGTGCACCAATTTCTAGGGCTAAAGACATACCCAGGGGAGTTATTTTGCCTGGCTGTCTGCTGCTCTTCCCTGCCACCTATTTTGAGATGCCTCTCTAGCTACACACCTTGGCCTTATGGCCTCCTTCTGCCTCTATCCTTTAGTCCACCTTAATTCCCTACATTCCTCTGCAACTCGCCCTCCAGATTCGGTTTAAATCCAAAGCCCTTTCGCTCTTCCTCCAGCCCCACAATACTCACCTTGCCGTAGATCTATGACCGCCACATCCCCGTGCGAGCTGCCAACTACAACAGCACTGCGAGGAAGAGAGAGAGAAAAAGGGCATCAAATATTGAAACAGCATTTCCTGTTTTGCAACAGAACACCATCCACCCACATAGCACTTTGCTCCGAGTAGCCAAGAAGATTAGGGTTTAGCGATCTATCCCACAGTACAGAGGCATCCCTACTGAGTTTGGGGGCTGCTGATATTGTCATTCCCCAAAAGTCACGTTTTGAGGAGAGGGAGAGAGAAAGACACACACATACTTTGCATCAGAAGTCAACGAGAGGGCGGTGAGCGGGTAATCGCCAAAGGCGACCTCTAGCACAGGGCGGCGTTGTGGTGAGCTGGGATCATACAGCCGGACCTGGAGGCAGAAGACCAGGAGGGTCAAGAGAGGAACTTGGCACTTGCCTACATGCTCCCGATTGCTAAAAAATGTAGGAAATCAAGATCAAACCAACATCAAGCCTGAGACAATTTATTTTGGCTGGACATTCACCATATTTTGCACACTGTAGAATTTGTTAGGGAGGTTGGAATTTACTGGGAATTGAATTTAGACAATTTATATCCTGTGGAGAAAGTGGGCAAGGAGACATTTTTCTCCCTCTCTCATAATACTAGAATCTGATGGGGTGATCCCACGAAGCAGAGGGGTGGGAGATTCAGGACAGATAAAAGGAAGGACTTCTTCACACAGTGCAGAGTTAAACTACAAGATGTAGCATTGGGCACCAATTTGGGTGGCTTCAAAAGAGACTGAACAAATTCATGGAGAAGTCTACTAGTCCTGATGGCTATATGCTATGTCCAGTATCAGAAGCAGTCTGCCTATGTGCCCCACTATGTGCCCCACTATGTGCGGGACGGTGCTGTTGCGCTCATGTCCTGCTTGTGAGTTTCCCGTGGGCAGCCGGTTGGCCACTGTGTGAACAGAACACTGGACTAGATAGGCCCCTGGTCTGATCCAGCACAACATCACCACAAAAACAGCAGCAGCAAAAAACCTCCCAAAGTCCAACAAAGCACAGAGAAACTGATCATTTATTGTCTCCCAAACTCCTTTGAAATAACAGCATCCCAACTTGTTGCCTGAACATAATTAATGAGGAAGTAAGATGAGCCTCCCTAGAAATGGAGTTCAACAATTCAGGTGCCACTGCTGAAAAGACCCTGCTCTGAGTGCAGTTAATGTAAAATTAAGATTTATATGCTCTAAGGCATTAGTTAACACGCTTGCCACTTCATTTTAGAACTGCCATTTCCAAACACTCTTCAAAGGAAGCTCCACGCAGAGTACATTAGAGTCATCGGGTCTGGATATGACCAGGCAAGGCGTGATGGTAGCAAAATATAAGATGCTTCAAGGAAGGGGCAACTTAAGTGGTATTCTCAACCCACCTCTTTTTCCCTGCTCTTACCTGGTGGTGTCCAGTACAGGTAACAATTTTTTCCGATCCAGGCAAGAACTGCATGTCCCGGTCCCAGACAGGCACCCTTAGGTCAAGCCAATCATTCCGTACCTGTGACAGGAGAATAAGGGGAGGTCTGAATGGAGGGAAGGTTACCTTCTGCCAGGAATTATACCCAAAAACCTCCACAGATGCTGCATTCATGTACAAAACCAAGAGATTGGGCTATAGCAGAGTATGGTACACTCACGTTTTTGGCTCGGAAAATGGGCTCCTGCGGTTGGTGTAGGTCCCACACCTTGAGACAGTTCTCCTTGCCACCTGTGGCCACGCGATGAGGCTGCTCAGCGTTCTGGCGCATACGGCACACACCAGAGCCCACCTGGATCTCCACCTGTGACACAGGAGGTATTTGTGATGGTGGAAGTGTACAAAATTCATGCTCTGGTGGACAGATTGTCTAACACGCAAGTCTCAGGTTCAAATCCTCAGATAGACCAACTATATTCATCCTTTGGCCAATTGTTCTCATTCTCAGTCCCTCACTAATACACAGTGACAAGAAAATGGCATCTTTGCAGCAACACTTCTATAAAGCACAATTGTTAAAGGAAGAACAAAAAGTATGATTAACAGCAGGGCTGTGCAAAAGCTGTAATTCTGCAGGACCATCATGAAAATTACAGGATTTAATTTCTTGAAAATCTCAACTTTCATTAACAGACAAAAACAGCCAAGTTTCTAGCCTTTGAGACTGACAAAATGGGTTTCACTCTGCAAAAGCCACCGCAACAATAAATGTTTTTAGTCTTTAAGATGCCACAATACTCTTTGGAGAATTTGATAAAACGGACTAATATTTTTAGATAGGAAGAAGTCTGAATACTTGGAGTTGTAGGACTTCTCCAACCTGTTGACCTCCAGATGTACTGACAACTCCTAGCATCTCCCAGCCAACATGGCTGATGATAAGGAATGCTGGGAGTTGTAGTCCAACACATTTGAAGGACACCAGGTGGCTGGCTTAGCATGACATCTGATGCCACATTTATGGTTTTTATCACTCAAACACACCAGCATAATAAGCCAACTTTAATAATAAGCCAACAATCAGTGGGTGCACGGCTTGTCCACATTGTAGTTTAAAAACCAAGGATTACTGGCTTAAAGTGCCATACAAACATGGACACAGAGTTGGAAGGATCACAAAGGTGATTTTTTCCCAATGCAGGAAATATAGCACCCCAACAAGTCACCCAGGGCCAGCTCCAGAATGTGGCAAGATTAGGTACTTGCTGAACTCCCATGAATTGTAGCCACATTGCCCTGATTAATATGCATCATAGTAATTCATGCTCTCTCATTTGGGGGGTGGTCTGGGATAAGGGATTTCACATGCATCTTGACGTGCAGTTCCCACAAGTCCAGAAATACTATCCTCTCTTAAAAGCAAGCACATAAAGCAAAAAAATGCAGAGAATTAAAGAACTGCCAAAATTTGGCTCTTTACGCAATTCTCCATCAGCTACTATGCTCTCATCTCCACCCAGATGCCTACTGAGAGATGGATTACCAGAGGAGTGTTTAAACATCGTGCTCCTTCCACAGGAGAAGAAAGCTCCTTCCTCTCCCGGTTACCCACTTTGGCTCTTCTTACATTCCCCCCTCCCCGTCTCCCCCATCATACACATGAAGAGGCTCACGTTTTCTGAGGCGGCATCCCGCCAGACCTTCAGCAAGCCGGATTCAACACAGGTGATGAGGGAGCTGCAGGGAACAGTTAATCAATCAATCAAGTTTATTACGGCAAACAGCCAGCATGACAGTTAAACAATGAAAAGGGGAGGAAGATGGAGGGAAATTAATTGGAGGCTTAAAATGTTGAGGTTCTTCACTGGCAACCCTTTCCAGTGAAAGAAATAGGCCATGGAGGGCTTACCTCCATAGCTTGGTGGAAGAGCACATGCTTTGCATACCGAAGATCTCAGATTCAATCTCCGGCATCTCCGCTTTAAAAGAATTGGGTAGCAGGAGATAGGGAAAGACCGTTCTCTGCTGGAGACCCTGGAGAGGTGCTACCAGTCAGAGCGGACAATACCGGGAAAGCAGACAATTAGACCTGGTACAAGGAAGCTTCTCTGTTCCTATAACCATAAGCAGTCACCTAAGGCAGCATCTTGTAAAGGGCAGCCTTATTTTCTGAGGCCAGTTAATGGCCAAGGAAGACTGAAGGGATTAGTCCTTACTTGTCAAGCCAAGCCAAACCACAGAAGGGTCCCTCTCCTCCTACACAGTCTCGGGTCTCCGTAAACTTGCCCTTCTCGGTACTAAACAATCTGACTGATCCGTCAAGGCATCCCACAAAGACCTGCAGATAAACAAAAGGGAAGGGGGAAAGAAAACATGAGCGATTAGGAATCACTTACTCATCTCTGACTGCTCTCTTTTAGGGAAGTGCCTTGGTTCAGTGGTGGAACTTATGCAAAAGGTTCAATCCTTGCAATCTCCAGCTATTCAAGGATGGGGGGGGGACTAGAGAAAGCCCGTACCTGAAACTTAAGCATAACCTGACAGAACATCCCTACACCCTACTGAGGTCATTGCCAATTTCTAAGACTTCTTGTCATTTGGGTGCTATGTTTAAGGCCTCGCCTCACAGCATCCACAATCACATGTTCTCCTGCCATTTCAGTTTTTCTTTCACCAGCATCACCCACCAATCCAAACCTTCCCAGGTCCCTTAGGAGAGAGTGACTCCATCACCTCAGACTCATAGGGATCTGCCCAACACATGGCCGTGACAGCATCATGGCGGCCGAGCACCGTGTCCCCCAACTTATAGTTTGTGGCCTGTTTCTTCTGCAAGTTGATCCCTAAAAGAAGGAAAAGAAAGGGGCATCAGAACAGATAGGTGGCTAGTTTTCCCTGCACAATTCAACAAGGAGAACCTGGGGGACTGATGGACCCTACCTGCCCCTCACACAGCTTTCTAGCTTCCTCCCCTCCCCAAGTTTATAGTGTAGATTTGGCAACCCACCTTGAGTGTCACTTTTGGCACCTATAAAGCCTTTTGCCTATTCTCTTTCCCACATAAACCTCCCTCCGTAATATCCACTTTTGCATCTCTGCTCCAACATTTAATGTCCACAGGGCTCCTGCCTCCTCCTCATTTAATAAAGAGTGTACCAAGAGCTCTGTTGGATCAGGCTGGAGTACCAGTGTCCCATTCCCAGAAGCAGCCCCAGGAAACTTCTAAGCATACCAGGGCATGCCAACATCCCATCATCTGATATCCAAAGGTACTCTGCTATTAGACCTAGAGGTTCCATTTAACTATCACAGCTAATACCCATTGCTATGCCTATTCTAATCCATTAATTTCTTAATGCCCGCCCTTGTATTCCTTCCTCTAGCAGGTCTTTTTCTTCATATCCCCCACTCTCTTCCCTTCTTGCGCTCCCATTCCAACACGTAATCAAAAACCTTCCTTCCTCTCTCCCTTTCCTCAATGCATGCCTCAAACAGGAAAGACCCTCTACACATGCTCAGAGGCACTTAGATCAAGGAACCAAAATTCGTTTGGAGGAGGTGGGAGTGAGCAAGCTCAACCCTCGCTTCT
This sequence comes from Elgaria multicarinata webbii, assembly GCF_023053635.1. Lineage (NCBI taxonomy): Eukaryota > Metazoa > Chordata > Lepidosauria > Squamata > Anguidae > Elgaria > Elgaria multicarinata. The sequence goes on along the minus strand of NC_086191.1, from coordinate 11,370,135 downwards.
CCTCATTTATTTCTGCCTATCCACAAATTCCCAACTATCCCCCTTCCCACAGGACAAGACTACTCCCTCTTTTACCTTTTAGGAGACCCGTTTCAGATCCGACCCACACGTGGTTGCCCCGCGCAGGAGACGCCATTTTTGCTTTCGCTCCGCCTTTAAAACCCCTACTGTAGCCCGATCCTGAAATGATTGAGCCGGACGCTTTAGAATGACACACCGGAACGCGAACGCGGCATCTGATTGGCCAGCGCCGACTCCTTCCGTGTTGCACTCATAACCTTCCCACTAGAACATTTTCCCCCTTTCCAGGTGGTCCCCCTAATTTCGTGAGCGGGGGGGGGGCGTGCACGATTTGAACTCGAGGCTCTTTCAGAGACCTTCTTGCCTTGTTCCCTCTGAGCTACCACCCCAGCTAGGGAAAGAAGGAAGAATTTGTAGGCGTGTAGAAGCCTGTGTGTCCTGAAACCCACTGCAACCATTACACTGCACAGCTGACCTGGAAGCCACATGGGCTTTCAAACAAGAGGTAGGGTCATCTTGGTGCAACTGTTGCAAAGGAATCACAAATCCCTCATCAAATTTGCTTGGTAGTTGACACCTTTGGCCACCCTGACCCTGTCTAGCACAAAAAACTGAAGGCATGTCTGCTCAGAGATAGCTCCCATTGAGTTCAATGGGACTTATTACCAGGTACGATTTTATTATTTTAAACATTGCTGTCCTGCTCTTCACACACACCCCAAGGTTGCCAGAGAAGCTTACTTAGGATCAATAAAAACAAGATGGTCCCTGCCCTCAAGTTTACAATCTAAAATGTCACAACAAGAAGTGATGGCGAGGAAAAAGAAGAAAAGCAAGTGGTCTTTCAGCAGGGATAGGGAAATGGCCCTGGTTAGCTTCTCACCTCCCTCTCCTGCAACTTCCTGGAATGTGTAAGCCTAAAACTGCAATGCCATACATACATACCTGGGAGTCAGTCCCACTGAACTCAATGGGAGAGACTTTTGACTAGCCATGCATAGGACTGTGCTACCAATGGCTGCTAGATACGGTGGCTATATGTTATCTTCAGTATCAGAGTCAGTATGTGTCTGAATACCAGTTGCTGGGGGAAATAATCTATTGTGCCATTGTCTTGCATGTCAGCTTCACAGAAGTATCTGGTCAACCACTATGAGAACAGAATTCTAGACTAGTTAGGTCTTTGTTTTGAACCAGTATGGCTCTTGTGTGGTTGTGCTCTTAGTAATGTTGAATCAGATTCCAGTGATCATGCCTCTGTCGTCTAATAACAAATGGGAAGCCTTGAAATGTGCTACTACTGGTGCTACTACTCTTTAACTACAGTCTTTATTGTCTGGTATCTTGGGTTAAAAGGATCATTCATGTAGTAGGCATTGGGGAAAGCCTCTCTCTGCCTGAGACGCTGGAGAGACTTGCTGTCAGAGTAGAAAACACAGGGGTAGATAAACAAATGGTCTGATGTAATCTAAGGCAGCTTCTTGTGTTCCTGCAGCAAACATCTGATAAAACAAACCACACTGCCCTATAAAGGGGCCATGAGAATTGTACGGCTGACATAGAGGACACCACATTTCAGCAAGCAGTCGTCCAAAATTCCGCAAGCAATCCCGTTCATGCAGATATAGGCAATATTGGAGGCCGGCTGGATTTAGGGTTGCCACTTTTTTGTGAGTTTTATTTCCCTGTGCTTACACGGGTTAAGCTTTCCTTATCACTTCATTTCCAGGCCAAATACAAGAACCAGGACCCCCACCCCCCAAAATCTGCCTCTCCGTTGAAGTTTCTGATGCCTTGTGAGTTCCCCTGCCCCATCTCACCCCCAGCTGTGGGTGAGTTTTCACTCCCATCCCAACATGCAATAGAAAGGCCATCTCAAGGAATGTTGCATGTCATAAGGCATAGGAATGAACGTTGGCACTTATTGGATCTACTGTGCAGAGAGAGAGAGAGTAGGACATTCCTCCAAGCCCTTGTACATCAGTATGGCAAAAGGTCTCTGCGCCCTGCCATTTGATGCCCCCATTATCCTGTATCCTCCCGACCTGGCCATATGTTTTCTTATATACTTAATTTTATGTTCCTTGAATAAACTTTTCTTAAGATTACAGTTTTGCCAGGAGTTATTCAGAATCCCTGGCCTAGACTCAGCAGGCATAACTCTACTGGATTTTTACACCACTTATCAGCCTGCAACCCTATACATCCTTAACTAGGAATAAGTTCCATTGAACTCAGTGAGGCTTTGTGTATGGGATTGTACAGCTAGTATTTATTAGGGAGGTGAGCGGTGAAGGTGGAAAGCCCTTAGATTCGAATAAGAAGGGAATTCATAAAACACTCATGCTTGTGTCCATCAAGTAGCCTTCCCTGCAGTTAAATAAGCAGCCATAGCTTTCCTGAGTAAAGTGTTGGCATAACAGGCTGGTTAGCCTATTCCTGTTCTCCAGCATTAAAAGTGGCCGAAATAAATGGAGAATACATTAGAGGCTTAGCCGGTTTATTTCAAAAGCCTCAAACAACGTGACAATATCATAGAACTTCCTTACAATGACCCCCATCTCCCAAATTCTAGATAGCTGTAGGGGGAAACTTTTGAGTCCAGGCCTTAGTCAAAGCAGGCATCTTTCAAAGACGTATCAAGGAAAGGCTGAAGATATAAATGGAAGGAATGGATTGAGACAAGGAATAATAGAGTGGAAAAAGCACAGCACAGACCAAACAGGTAAAGTAGGTAAAGCAGCAGAGATTACAGTAGATGGGGGAGACCCAGTATCTGACCCCAGGTTGGTAGATAGATGACCAGACACAAACATTTTCCCGTTTCGGGGTTTCCCTCAGTCTACACAAGAGGTGCAAATGCCACCCTTTCATAGGGCTTTTTAAAAGTCACAGTAATTTCCTCTGAGGGAGCTGCGTTGCAGGAGAAACATTTTCCTCTCACCTGACATTACCAGTCCAGGTCCCCCACATCTGAACTTGCTGGTACCCCCGCTTTAATTACACCAGCCCTGCCCCCAACATGAGGCATAATTAAGATAGCAGTGCCCAGAACTCCACTCAGCGTCATTATGAGGCCCTTCCATTTCTCGCAGCAATGACAGTGGGTCCAGTAGTCCCGTGGCACTTGCCCTACTGTACTGCACGCTGGTGCCGGGACTATAGAGAGCAGATACTGTCTTTGTACTGATTCGAGAAACCCTTTGTACAGTGTTAGCGGCTTTGTTCCTTAGTCTTCTCTATATACTTTTCCCCCTAGTGATTATAGTAATGTGCCTGCTTGCATGTGTGATATTTGTATTGTTTTATGTAATATTGAAATCGGCGATTAAAAATTGACACCGAAGTAAAGTCTGTCACAATATTATCTCCGGCGTGCCGGTAGCTGCTCGATTGGAGTGTGTGTGCGCGTGTGCGTGCTCCCCGCCCTGTGCTCCCAACAGTTGCAAGCAGCCGTTCTCCACTCCAGAGCCTAGCCGTCAGGCCGAGGCACGCTGCGCCACAGAGTTGCCAAGAAGGGCGGGCAATGCAGGCCCAGCCGCGAAGCCCTGCAGACGTCTTCCTCCGGACAGACGGCCTTGACGCACATCTCAGCGTCCCGGCCCCATTCGGCCCTGCGGAAGGGCTCCGTCACGTCGAAGCGCGTGCCGCAGACTTCCCTGCTTAGGATCCGAGTGCCGCGGTTCCCTTGGCGGGCCCGCAAGTACTGCCGCAGCGAGGGCGGTGTGGTGAGGAGGAGCCTGTAGGGAGGCGGTGGGCCCCCATCCGGAGGCTGCTCCAGGTTCAGCAGGACAAAAGCTTTGGTGAGCCTCTCTCCTTTCTGGCAGCGGAGGCGCAACATCCAGCAAAATTCGTGCTCCTCACCTGTAAGGGAACAGGGAGACTTGCTAGCAATGCTTGTAACCCAGCCAGGGGGGGAAAACAGTCCTTCCACAGCCAGCTACTCAGCACTTGGCCGAAGGAGGGGCAGCGATAATGAGGGTGTTTGTGGGATCAACGGTTCCTTTCCTCCAAGGCCAGAGTCCCTCAGGGCCCAAGAGAGCAAGGCCTAAGGCAGGCCTGCAAATATATAATATTTACAGCAATAATACAAATAAAACCAAGGGTGTTCAACCTCTTCCAGCCCGAGGGCCCGATTCCATTTCAAAGAAGCGCTCGGGGGCTGCAATGCACGTAAAGGGAAGCGGGTAAAGCGTGTCTATAGCCACCTAAATGAGTTGAAGGTATGGATGAGATTTGGACTGGCAGCCTCTCTCACACACTAGCTGCCACATTAGGAGTAGGCAGAAGATCGAACCGGATCCAGTGATAGGTCGTAGGATAATTTACAGTACATGGAAAGGATTTTTGACTATCGATCATTTGATAACAAAATCCCCACCCCCACCCCCGCACACAAAAATATTATATTTTTGAAATGAAGACAGCTTGAGGTACCCAGATTTGTGAGCACCATTCAGTTCTGGTACACAAAACAGATTCCTGTGCTCAGAACTCTTTAATTCTAAGTGAATGTCTTTTGCCGCAAGACTCTGTTTGGCAGATCTCAGGGTTCTAGTCAAGTAGATTCCGCAAGGCTGATGCTTGCCCAACTTTGCCCTTACGCTACTCCAGGTGTACACCGCTTCCTTTAAGGAGCCCTGGGAACCCAAAGCTCCCATGACACCCAAGAACTGCAGCAGAGCATTGAGCATGCAGGCGTTGGAGGCTCCAGGACCTTTGGGGAAACTCCCCGCAGCCTCTCCCCCCTCAGTGAATCTATCTTCTCAAAGCTATTGTAAACAGTGGCTGCTGTTCCTCTTTCTTGCTAGTCCGGCAGAGGCAGGGAGCAAGGAGGCCAGGGCATCTGCTGCTCCCTCTTCTCATTGCCACCATTGCCTGGGCCAGAGCAAGAAGCAGGTAAACCAGCCGGTTGCAATGGTGTAGAGGAGCAACTCCAGGGAGCTCGTTCGGTAGGGCCCTGCTGGGGGGTTTGGGCCCTCGGGAGGTGCCCGGCTATGCCTACCTTTGAGGCCGGCCCTGTATGCAAGGGAGGAGCCTGTGAGCCCCTCCCTGCTGCCACCCGATTGGCTACGTGGCTGACTTTCGACAGCAGTGATGGCCTTTGGGTTTCCTATGGCCCTCCTCCTCCTCCCCCTCCCTCCTTACCTTCCGTGCCTTCGTTGAGTTTCAGCGAGACCGTGGACTTGGCACTGACCATCTCGAGCATGGCTTGGGAAGCGCAGCTCAGCATGCACGTGCTAAATCTGGGCACCAAGCGGCTTCCCCCCTCCGGGGCTGCTGTGCTCTCGTCCACCGGGCAGGGTGCCGGGGCAGGGGCTCCTGTCGCAGGCACATCGCCTCCCACGCAGCCAGGCGGTGCAGCTGCCGCCAGAGCAAACATCAGGCCCAGCCAGCTGGGACCCATCGCCAGCTGTCGGGGGGCGAGACGGCTGTGTGCGTGCATGGGGCACGGCTGAAAGAGCCGCAGGGGAAGCGGGGCAGGCTGTAGGGGCCGGGTCCAGCAGCCGCAACAGGCCTGGGCTTGTTTGCTGCGTGCCTGTCCCAATTTCTTTGCCCAGCCAGCTGCTGGGTGGGTGCCCAGGTGGAACTGTTTGCCAAGGGACGCTTTTAGAAAAGGCAGCAGCGGTGGGCGGAAGAAAGAGAGGTGGGTGGGTGGGTTACGTAATGAGTCACTTGCCCTGGACATTTCCAGACCAGCTTACCGCTTGGCTTAACCCTTTCCTGCAGTCAAACAAGTAGAGCTTGTTGAGTTTGCAGCAGAGAACTGCTTGGGATTTTTGAGAGGCAGCAGTTGCTGTGTCTCCTTGACTGCATCATTTCATCCGGCTGGCCCTCCTCCCTCACCTATTATGGGGTAGAACTGGAATCCTGTCACCCACACCAGTAGTGGGGAGGTTTGGCTGCAGCCTTTCCCTGCTATGCAGGACCAGCGCCAGAAACTGGCATGATTGGGCACCTGACGAGGGTCATATCCCCAACAGGGGCCCAAATATCAACCCTAGGAACCTCTTAGCCCAGCCATTCCTTCTCCCTGTGAACAATAAAAGGACTGAGATAATCTATTCCTGCCATGTCCTCTTTCCTCTCCTAGGAAGTGGCACAACTTAGGTCCAGGAGCGTGGCAGTGAGCTCACTTTGGAGGCATTTGTTATATACCTAAAATGATAAAGATTTGCAATAGAAGTGGTAGGAGGCACAGTCTGTTAGTTCTCTTCTACTGCTCTAACAGTCAGGAAGTTTTTCCTGATGTCCAGCCGGAATCTGGCCTCCTGTCACTTGAGCCTGTTATTCCATGTCCTTGATCATCCCAGAGTCCAGGACACAGAATAACAGGCTCAAGTTACAAGAAGCCAGATTCCAGCTGGACAAACTTGACTGTTAGAGCAGTACGACATGGAACCAGTTACCTAGGGAGGTGGTGGGCTCTCCCACACCATCTGCCAAGTATGCTTTAGGGTGGATTCCTGCACTGAGCAGGAGGTTGGACTCAATGGCCTTATAGGCCCCTTCCAACTCTATTCTACGAGCTGTGATGGCATTTTCATGACCATGGAGGACAGCAGCTGCAGTACCTTATATTGTGCCAGCTGCCTCACAAAGGAGAAAAACCCCGGTGCATGTTGTACAGATGAAACAAGCCATGATGCTTATTTGACTGTTGAATAAAGGTACTGATAGTTTACACCCATCATGACCATTCCCACCAGGAATGATGGGAGTGCTACATCTGGAAGGCTGCAAGTTCCCCACCTCCACTCTTAAGGCGGCCCAGATATGTTCTGCTCAACTTTAGGATCATTTGGAAAGCTCTGCTTAAGCTGCTGTCATAACCGTCCTCCATCCCTTCTGCAAAAGCGTGCAATTCCAGAACTGCTTAGATAGCAAGAAACAGATTTGTCAACTCCCACTTGCAGATGCTAGGATGGATCTAAATACTGACTTCAGAGTACAGCTACACAGGCAGAAGTTTTCTATAAATCAAGATCTTCACCAACAGTATTTTACTTACTGGTACTATCCATATGGCCTTCTTGGATAAATTCCTAGAGAAGGCTATCCATGGCTACTAGCCCTGATGGTTGTGTGCTATCTTCAGTATTTGAGGCAGTAAGCCTGTGTGCACCGGTTGCTGGGGAACATGGGTGGGATGGTACTGTTGCACCATGTCCTGCTTTGTTGGTCCCTGGCCAAGAGCTAGTTGGCCACTATGTGAACAAGAGTGCTGGACTAGATGGACCCTCGGTCTGATCCAGCATGTCACTTATGTTCTTATGCACTATCTGCATGTAAGGTACATACACATTTTCTTGTAGGTTTTACTATATGAATGATCCCAATGTCTTCCCATGATGCCCACAACAGCAAATTCACATCAAACGTTTCTTTAAAAACACAAAACAGTTTATTAATGATCATTACATACTTTTTTTTAAAAAAAAAATGTTGACAGGTAAACAAAAAGTGGCCGGAAATTCATTCCCCTTAACATTCTAAAATTCTTTTGACACATTGAGTTTGAGAAATACACTATCTCTTGACAGACTTTGGCTGCATACCTCAAGGTCTTGCAATTTCATATATCATTACCCTCTTTTCTTATGGATTAAAAATTATCTTGACTTTCAGGTAACTTGGCCTCCGATGAAGGTCAGTAATAAGCATCTTCAGATTTAGAGTCCGCCTTATGTGCAAGTTGTAAAATAAGCTTTGAGGAAGCCCAAGTGGAACGATGCAGAAGGATATAAGCCCCATTTCTCTTCTTCCTTGCTTTGTTCTAGACTAATAAGGGATATGAGCCTTCTTTCCCAAGGAATGCAAGGGCCACAGCTGAGCATGCTGACGGCTTGTTGATTCTTGGTAGCCTTCGGTGACTGTGCATACCTGTGTATGGGAGGTGGGGAGAGGAACGGAAAACCCACAGTGAGCTACTTTAGACAATCCACATATGACATTCACCTGATATAGGCTTGTCTTAATCCAGGGGCACTGAACCTTTTCCAGATGGCATTTCATTTGGGGGAAGCTCTAGGAACTGCATTAGAGCCAGCACCAAGACACCAAAAAATACCAGCCTATTTTAGCTTAAAGCTCTTACTGCCAGGAACTGCACCTTACGAGAGGTGTTTTGAGCCTTTTAGAATGGGGGAAAGCCAGAACCCCACCTGACCACAGGTGGTGAGGGGAAAGGGGGTGTGTGTCACCCTCTGGCGGGACCCCAGAGGGCCAGATTGTGGGCCTGGTGTTCTGCACCTGTTCTAATCCCATCAGACAGTTCCTTTTGGGACCGTGTTTCCTCTTTTCCCTCTGCTGGCTCCAGTGGGTTCAACCTTTACAGGTTCTGGTGCCAAGGCAGAGCGTAAGACACGCCGTGATCTCATCATTGGGATGTTCTCCCTGTACTCCTCTTATCCTCTCTCTACCTGCACCCAGCAAATCATCTGGGCTACTTGGTTTTGCTTTATGACTCTCACCTGTTGGATGCAGAAGCAACGCCGGGTCTTGAAGTGGTCCGAGGCCCAGTGAAAGGGACCAGAAGCAACCCATGCTGTGCAGTAACCACAGAAACCAACAGGAGCCCCAGGCAGACCAATCTGAGCTTTGGAAAAGAAAAGGATGTAAGTGTAATAAAAAGCAGTGATGCCTTTGCCAGACCATGGGTGGGTGGGTGGATCCAAAACCCACATTTTTATTTATTTGCACCCTGCCTTTCCACCAAGAAGACATCATTCAAGGCTGCTATCATAGGAATCAAAATTTAAAAAACTTTTCATCAGTGTCAGAGAAACTGTAATCTCCCATCCGTACTCTTGTTGATGCTGGGCTCCTGGACTCAGAGAGACCACTCAGTCACAGAAATCAGACTGGGGCGGTAAATGTCTCATCATAGGAGCCAGTTTGGAAAAGAGGTAAGGGGGATTTGTCAACACCACAGCATTTATGTTCCTACAAGGAGACCTAGGCTCCCTGCCAGGGGCGAATTCTCACCTCTGCTAAGGATGTTGCATATGATTTGTCTCGCTTCAGGCTACCATCTGCACGGAGGGGAGAGGAACAATAACACAGAAACGGTCAGCAAGTTAGTGATCATCCAAAGCCAGGCACCCAGAACCCAGCCACCTGTACCCGGTTCATTTGCAGTTTTTCAGTTGTTCAAACATTTTCACGGCTTTATATGAAATCAAAGTGAGCTAGTTAGACTCATCATTAAAACTGCAGCCACTCCTTCCCCCGACTACGCATGACACAGCCAACAAAGGACTTTGGGGGCATTTACATGGGGGCTTGAGGAAAGATGGCACAAAAAGGTACCAGCCAATGCCGCTCTATCTTTGTTCTGCATCACGGAATGCTCAGTCCAGGGCCAGCATTTTGTAGGGCTTATAGCAGCCTTACTGGGTACCCTCCAGCTGCCTTGGCTACAACTCCCTATCAGGGCCAGACAGCTCAGTGGTAAGAGCACCAGCCCGGCACGCACAAGGGCCCAGGTTCAATTCACACCATCTCCAGGTAGGACTGGAAAAGCTCCTGCTTGAAACCCCAGAGAGGTTTCTTAGCCCAACAATACTGGGCTCAATTAGCCTGGCCCAATATAAGGCAGGGTTCTATGTCTCAGGCAGGAAGGGGTCTTTACTTCTTACCAGGTAGGTCTCTTTATCACAAATGGAGGCTCTGTCCACTCCAGGCTCACCATCCTGCAGGGAAGAAGGTTTGAACATTAAAAAACATACAAAAAGAACCCAGGACAAGCTGGGCTTCTGCTTAATCCATGGCAACAGGTCTTGTTAGGAAGCAGCAGATTTCAAGCTGGCAGGATCTAGTTTTTTGTTCATTTGTTTGACTAGAGCCGATGTGAACTGTCAGCTCAGGATTTATTTATTTTGGAGAAAACTGATCTGTCTTTCCACACACAAATCCACTCCTGTTAGCACTTTCCCTTCCTCCAGCTTCTTTCATTTCTGTGGTAAGATTTAGACCAGCATTTTCCAACCTAGTGGGTTAAAACTACAATTCCCATCGCCTCCAGGTCGCAGCAAAAGGAACTTATGTGCTGATTACAACAGAGTGGGGCTGCCCCAGCCCCAGTTTAAGGCTTGCTCCCGACTGATACTCAGATTCCACTTCTCAACAGGAATATTCAGCCGAACGAGATTCCAAAAGAGAGATCATCATGTCAGTGGGAGACGGGACAGATTTGAAGGCCCAAGTGGATAAGTGGGGAAAATTCGGAGCTATAGGCAAACTCACTTTCTTCTCCCTTTGGAGCAGTCCAGAGGACAAGGCAGCACCAGGAATAGGTCTTGCATTCCTCACAAAGAAGCTGGAGAGATGCTTCAGAAACTAGTTGAAGAAATTAAAAAAAAAAAAACAGTACTCTCATCAGAACACAAAATGGACGGACAGCTACAAATGCCCAACAAATTTCAAAGCCCCCTCCTGCATGCAGAGCAAATGCCCAAGCACTGAGCTGCAGCCCTTCCTTCGATCCGACTGAAGTCCCATCAGACTGTTCCTTCTGGAGCAGAGTTTCCTCCTCTCCCTCTGCCGGTCCCAGTGGGTTCAACCTTTGCAGGTTCTGGCACCAGTACAGACGGTAAGACGCAACAGGATTTCCTCATTGGGACCAGTGATGCCCTAAGCCATGTTTCCTCCACCTGCTGCGCCCTCCAGATGTGTTCAACTTCAACTCCCATCAGCCATGCTGGTTGGGAATGATAGGAGTTGACATCCAAGAGTCACCAGGTTGGAGGAAAGCAGCTCTAGGGTTAAGACTCCCACACACTTCGTTTTGAGCACAGAAATCTCCACCTCACCTGTTGGGATGCAAGGTCTTTTAAGTCAACTGCTCCAGGCCTGTCTGCTGAGGCAACGCTAAGGCCCTGAAACACAAGAGGAAACCGAAGTCAGAGGCTAGGACCCTCCCATCCCTACCCAAAGCTGTGCTGAGCTCCCACACTCAGAGGGGACCACTCCATCACAAGAGATCAGACTGGGGCGGTAAAGATCTCATCACTGGAGATGGACACAGCAGGGTAAGGATATGGTGGGGGACCTGTGAAGCATGACGGTGCTTCGAGAGGCAAAAGCCACGATGCACTTGAACTCTTGTCCAAGGCAATCCTGTGGCTTAAATCCTGTGGCACCACAGGTACGATTTTTTCTTTGTTTCTTCAAACAAAGCATGGTTGGGTTTTTTTTTTGAAAAGGCATATAAAGATTTATTTATTTTCAAGGACAACTGGGGGGGGGGAAGCAAGAGCAGTAACACTAGCACTCACCTTTCTTGGCCCAGAGTATCCCACCTGTGAAGGAAATTAAGAGAATTCGGTCAATAAAAGGAAGATCAGGACAGAAAGAGGCTCTGTGGAGCAATGACAGTTTGATCAGGGCTTTGGTAACTCCTGCCATAAGACTAGCGTCGTCCATCAACATAGGTCATCATATCAAACTGCGAAGCCAAGCATCAAGGGCCGTGACCCCACCAGCCCGATTTCTACCAAGAAAATATCCATCCCCTTCCACCTCCACATGAATGGCAGTTTCACTCAGATGCACAAGTCCTTAAGCTTACTTTGAAGGGCTGTCACGGAAGTTCCAGTTGTTGTCTTGGAACACGCAGCCTGAAATTAAGGAAATAGAAATTAAAAGTTTATTTATTGCATTTCTATACCACCCAATAGCCGAAGCTCTCTGCATTCCACTCATCCCTCTGCTCCGGAACAGGAATGTCTTGTGTTCTCAGACGGAAAACTGACATCACCAGAAATCAGATATATGCTTGTCTGTTTTATGCGCATCACTGAACACAGGAAGGAGGAAGGCAAGGCCTTCAAAACAACTGCTAGTCCGAGGCCTTGCTGGGACTTTCCCCTACTTGCAAGGAGGATGTCAAGGCCTTGCCAAGGAAAGGATTCCTGGCTTTTTCCTCAATGAGTCAAACTGGAATTGAGCCAGGCTGGCTGCAGTGATCAAGGTATGGCGACTCTGCACATGCTCAGGGGCTCAATTCCCTACATCAGGGCTGGGGAAACGATGGACAAATTGTCTGAACTAGTAATGGACTATGCTCCTATTTGGCAACCAAGTGCCATGTAAGCACACGATGGAGCAGGAAGGCATCTAGCAGATCAGACATGAGAATTCTCCGTCTCCACTACTCCAAGAGATCCTCTACTCACATGCCATACAGGACGTATCACTGACGACTTCTGCATCTGCAAAATGGGAAAGAGGGGGGAAAGTGGGGAACATACAAACAAAAAACACTTTTATTATACTGCCATCAACCATTAAGGAAGATACACAACTATTTAAATAGGGGTGGTGGGAAGGTTATACACAACCTGACCCCAAACTCTTTTGTGTCTTGGACAGGAGAATGAGGTTGCCACTGCAATTTGGCTAAACAATCTAGTCTTTGGCAAGCGCTACTCAGAATCTGGTAAAGGTTTTCTCCACTGAAGCTTCAGAAAGAGAGAGTTCCTGGGTCTCATCTCTGTAGCACTTCATGCCCGCAAACAAACGGTCAGAAAGGGCAGTAGTTTAAAAGTATGGACAGACTGATGGCCAGCTTCATGCACTACAGGCCAGTTCACCTGATCAAACAGCCCCCCGGGGCTTACTTAAGCCACCGTGGGCTGTGATGCTTGCACATGGCCATTTTGAATAAGCCGCAACTGTGGCTTGCGTCATCCAAACCTGGTAGGAGTGGGTTGTGCAAAGGTTAAACAACCCTTGCATAACCCACTGACACCGGGTTTGGACAACACGCCAAGCTGTGTTGTAGGACTTTTTATGTAGGACACACACAGAGATGGGGAGGATTGTAAATAGTGAGCTCAGAGGGAAATTAAATACAGAAGACATTAGCACGAACCATTCATTGGTTAGTTTTAAAAGTGTCAGAAAATGCTGTAATGGACTAACATGATGGACCTCTCTGATGTAGCTACAACAGTGATTATACATGGCCCATCCCAATAACAGTTAGCCTTTTATTGAGCAACTATGTGGGTAGAGTAGCAAGCATTCATGTTGTACAGAACCCTTCTTCACCCAAGTAATGTTTCATGCCTGATGAAGAGTTCTGAGCAAATACAAAGCTTCCTACATTTTGAAAACGCTTTCCAAGTACTAGAGACTTGACATCCAGCAGGCAAATAATTCCACCCTAGGAAGGTCTGGTTATGTTCTATCTCACCTGGAGGGCAGAGTCCAAGCATCTTGCAGATTTAGATCTGGAGAGAAAGTTAACAGTTAGTTACCAGCAACACCAACTTCACAAAAACACACACACAAAAACCCTTCCAAAGCAGCAACGGACTACACAAGACAGGAGTTTTCTCAGAAACTAAAGGACATCCTCACAGAACTTTTCAGAACAGGTCTGTGTAAAGTTTCATCACAGAAAAACTAGATTTAAAATCGTGTTCGTATTACTGAGGATACAAGCATTCCCCATTTATGGCTAGAGAATTCCCCAACCTAGTTCCTTGCAGATGTGTGAAACCTCAGCTCCCATCGCTCCTACTCCCAACTGTCGCTGATGAGGCCATCAGAGGGAGAGGAAGCAGCAGCCCTTCCATTGTGTCTTATGACCTTCTGAACTTTGCAACTAAGAATCTAGTGCCTAAATGTGCTTTTTTCCTCTTCCCTTCCAATCCCTTTTCCTTTCGTGTCATGTTTTTTTAGATTGTAACCCTGTGGGCAGGGACTGTCTTAAGAATTATATTTGTAAGCCGTCTTAAGAGTCTTCTATGGCTAAAGAGTGGGATAAAAGTGCTATAATAAATAAATCATTCCCAGCAAGCCTGCGCCTTAAGAACGTAAGGAACGGCTATAGGAGCACCTATATAAGGAACAATGGTCATAAGAGAACTTTTTGTAGCATTACCAAGAGATGGGGCAAGTGGCACAAAAGAAGAATTTGTATGCCTACCTGGCACTTTCCAGGTGTTTTGGACTACAACTCCTATCAGCCAGAGCCATGAGCAAGGGCAGGCATGCCGCAAGTTTAGTCCAAAACATCTGGAAGGTGCCAGGTTGGAGAAGACAGTTGCACACGAACAAGGCTACACAATGAGGTGACCATCCTGCCAAATACATTAAGAGTACAAATCTATATACATGTTTACTCAGATAGAAGTACCACTGAGTTCTATGTGACTTACTTCCAGGAAAAGTGGGCGTAGGATTGCACTGTAAGGCTGTAACCCTATGCACACTCAGGTGGGATGAAGTCCCACTGAACTCAAAGGATTTCACTTCTTAGTATCCGTGCATGAGAATGCCCTTGTAGCCTTATTGATTTCCAATGAAATTGGAGCCTGTAAGTATTTCCTTTTCCGAAGGGTAGCCATGTTAGTCTATAGCAACAAAATCAGGAGTTCTGCTGCACCTTATAATACTAACAGATTTGTTTTTATTAATCCAGTGGTTTCTGTTGTCAAAAATAATACAGAAACCCTTGAAGGACCACAGTATTTGCATCCCTTTCCTTTAACTCCATTCTTTTCATCTCTCTGTCATGTCTCCACGTTGGCACGATTGCAAAAAATATTATTTTTTTAAAAAAATCCCCTACACATCGGGGATTTGTGTAGAGGCATTCGAGACGACAGCTGCAATTGGGTTATTTTCCTGCATCTCACGCATGCTTCCACAGAAGGAAATCCTGTAGGGCACAAAGCGCTCGACTCCCAGGCAAGTGTGCATTTTGCACGGAGCCTATCTTCTGCATGCCCAACGCCCTTCCAAAACCTCCCTTCTTTCCCAATTTAGGGGCAAAGTAGTCCATACCCACGTAGGAAAAGGAGCACGACGGTACCGAATAGATCAAGCGGGGCTTGCAAAGCCTAAAGCCTCCGCAGGCCGAGGATGGCGGCGGATTAAATCTCCCCCTCTCCTTACCTCCGCAACTCCAGCAGCACCCCGATGAAAGAAATAGGACTCGCCCGCCAAAGGGTTAAATACTTAGTAGCTGCGGAGCATGATGGGAAACAGTCCCTTTCTCTCTCTCTCTCTCTTCCTCCCGCCCCTTTTTCCAATAGCTTCCGCTTCCTTCTGCGGCACAGAATCCGCTTTAGTTCGGGGGTGGAGCCCTCGGCTTCAAACGCTAGTGCGCATGCGCATCTTTTAACAAGCGTCGCGGATGAGCGCGACCATAGAGATAGGAAATTATAGTCGACCCTTTTCCATATCTCTAAGATATAGTATGCTATGGAAGAGACACTCTGTAATATAATCGACTTTTCGTAATCGTTTCGTAACCACATGGTAGAGTCATACGCAACCGCAGTGCTTGAAGTTTATAGAGGTGCTGAGGCGTCCTTACATTATTATTGGCCAACGGCGGCCATTTTAAATTTCTAGAATGGCGGATTTCCTGTTCTGAAGGAAGTTCAGTCCACGTGTCTCTCTAAGTTTCTCCAATAGACTAATTTTTTAGTATCTCTATGATACATTACGAGGCAAAACATGTATGTTGGGCGGGAAAAAGAGGCGCGCGTGGACAGAGGACTGCGCAGGTGCAATAGAAAGCCGCTCAATGGTGGCAAGCGCCGGAAGTGGAATCGCGCATGCGGAACTGGGACTAAAAAATTCAAGCCTTTTCCTCTCAGCTAATTTATATTTATTGGCGGAATTCGACGTTATAAAGGTTATGCACTCGTTAAAGATAAGAGCTTCCCCTGTTACCAGTGCCAAGCTCCGAAGCATGTGAAGTACTCCTAAGAATGGCAGTGTCTCTGAGCATGTGCAGAGTGCCCCACGGAGCATGTACACAAGAGAAATAAATGGACTTTTGATCCTCATATAAGAGTCCCTGGCGGATTTGACTCAGAAACCCCTGCATCTGTGTTATCTTCGTAGCCATGGGCAGCCTGTGGCCTTCCAGACTCTGTTAGACTCCAACTCCCATGAGCCACAGCCAGCAGTGACAATGAGGGATGATGAGAGTTATAGTCCAATAACAACTGGAGAGCCAAAAAAAATCCTCCGCCATTGTAATAAGTACCATCGTATTTCCCTTTTCTGCCGACTATTTCGATTTATCCCACATTCATTTTAACTAGGGTCCCCACTTGTTATTTACCTATTCAGTGCTACACTTCAGTGCCTTTTAACAGCGGCAGAAGACGAAGAAATGTAATAAAGTTGCTTTCCCCACTCCCTGCCAGTCAAGGTAGCACACTGCAGCATTTGCCATCGGTCAGGGGCTAAAGGATTATTTATTATTGCATTTTATATCCCACTTATTTTGCGGACGCAGTCCTCTTCCTTTCCATTTCATCCTCACAACAACCCAGAACTCCCGAATCCCAGTCCAACACTCTAAGTGCTACACCACACTGGTTTGCTCCACATTGCACCCCTGGAAGAACATTGTGGCAAACTGAACAGGTGGTGGAGACACCAGCCTGGCCCCATCTATCAGGCAGAGAAGGAGCAGCTGTGAAAAGTTTGCTTCTCTTCCTCCTTGCCAGAAAACTCAGCTCCAGCGGCAAGAACAAAACAGCGGTGCCGGATCAGACCAAAGAAGGCCTCTCCAGCCTAGTACTGTTCCCACAGTGGCCAAGCCGATGTCCCAATGAGAAGAAGCCCACAAGCAGGACTCCAAGCTCTTCATTTGCCCTGGAACTGAAAAAGGAAAAGTACAGGTGGACCACATTTCCTGCCCTCCCCGTCCCTCTTTCAAAGCACCCACTCCACTTGGACACAACTACATGCCAGGGCTCTTTTTCTCCCCTGCTGCCAGTGTGGCAAATTGGGGCATGAACAGCAAGCAGGCGGAGAAGCAGCACTTACAGTAAGAATTTTGAGGAGCAAGATGGAGCTGAGACAAGCAGACAGCCAGGCAGGCGCCATTGCTGACCTCTGGGGGTCCGTGGGTGCCGTGTTGAGGATCCCCATACATAAAAGGACAGACAGCTGTTATGGCCTTGTCCGGATGAGATCGTACAGGTAAGAAATATATACTCTAGGGTATTTTTTTTCATCTTGTTGCATTGTAAACTGCCCTACTAAATTAAGAAAGATAGTAGAGAGAAAGTGTAGTAGTAGTAGTGAAAACACCATCAATAGTGTCTCAAGGCCGCTTACAAAATAAAACATTGAAATACTAATAAAAGGGGGGGTGAGCAGAGGAAGCAAGTCAAAAAGCCTCCCCACATATAACAACAAACACAGTAACTAAAGTCCTACAGTTCCTATCAGTTGGGGCATGCTGAGGGTTTTTTGGTCTAAACATGCATAGGGTGGCACTGAAAAACAGAGAAATATAAAAATAAATGATAAAGGTTAATTCTCTTTACCATCCCAATCCTGCGCCCTCCCTCTGAAAACAAAGAAGAAACTTATTTTATGCAATTGCAATAAAATATTCCTGCAAGTATGAGAATACGGTTTTGTTTCTATTGTTGATCTTCATTATGTTTGATGATGTTAGTTATACTGTATTATTCATGCTAAATCAATACACTTTTTTTTTTAAAAAAGAAAGCCATAAGGCACCATGGGAAGGTGGGTACATTTGTAGGATTTATATATCGCTCTGTATTTAACAAGATTCCCAAGCAGTGATCAATGAAAAAGAATCAAATGCAGAATTAAAATATTTAAAATCCAATTATTTTATTTATTACATTTCTATTCTGTCCATAGCTGAAGCTGCCTGGGTAGTTCACAACAATTAAAACCTAAAATACAACATAAGATGCCATATAATAGGATTTTAAAAAATTAACTGCAGTATAAAATAAAAGCAAAAACCAAAATAAAACCTAGCAGTAAGGGAAAAGTTTAAAATACAGTAACAGATTTAAAACAACAGAAACCGAGATTGTTACGCCAGTAACAAAACTTTAAACCCAGCCCGGTACCCGATAAGCATCCTCTGCAATTCGAAGTAAACTGTTACGCAAAGCATGCTGGGAAAATATTATGCAAATATAACACCAATAGCACTCAGAACAGGAGACTGAGAGCCGGGAAATTGACGAGGTCCAGAGAATCTACAATTGTAGAGATTAAATAGTTTATGAATTAGGCTGTTTACCTGGACGATGGATGCTGGAATGTTACCGGAGTACGTTCTGTGGAATTGACAGATCGCGGAGACCGATGTGGGGCTGAGCTCTGTGGAGCCTCGATTTGCTCTCAGTCCGCTTGAATACCACTGGAAAACGAGTCTACCCTGCCTTTTCCAACACTCAGTATCGCTTCTCGGCCTTTTGGCTAAGATCAAGTGTAGTATCTGTTCTTATCAGTTTAATATCTGATATGTCCTCTATTTGAGGACTATATATTAAATGGATTTTTGGAACTGGGAGATGGAATAGGAGCTTGCTCCATCCACTCCACGCATCGACCTGGTATTGCAGTACCTCCAGGAACGGTGCACCTCCCCTCTGGGGAGAATATTATTGGTTTAAAAATAGATGAAATGAGTAATTACATCTTTCTGTCTGCTGTGGCTATGTTGGTAAAACTAGCCAGCCATGCTTCTTTCTGGGAGCTTCCATTTTCTTTTTCCAATGCCTTGACTGACAGCTGTCATTTAAGATTATCATTAAATCAACGTGGGTCTTACAAACCCAGAGGGTGGGAATTATAATAGCTTGCCACCACTCACCACCAGGTCTGGGAAAGTTGCTCTACTATAATGCTGATGCTCTGACCCAAAGTTATCGTAATGTTGTTCCTAAAAGCTTAGGAAAGAGCAGTTCTGATGGAGCTCACCAGGCCCTGGCCCATGCTCAGATTGGATGCTCTGCATTGCACCTTTATGGAAGGTGGGGTATAAGTACATGAGCAAAAGCTTCATTTCTATGTTTAATTCAGGCCAAATGCCACAGGCGTTTATCAAAAGAGGGGGGATCTTGTTCTGTTTGCTTCCCACCACTGGGGCACCGAAGGAGGGAATGCAGAGTAGCTTCTTTTTAGCTCCTTGTGCTTTGGCGTTGACAAGAGAGGTAGATGTCAAGAGGAGGCATGATTGGGTGACTGCCCTGCTGGTGCCAATCTCTGGAGGGCCCAAACTTTGCTGCTCCGCCCATCGTTCTTGCTGCCTGTGCTGTCCACTGCTCATGCCACGTGCACAATGACATTACATACACCACCTCCACCAGGCTCTTCCTGCCACTGTCACCAGTAACCACTCCAGCGTGTCTGTTGAGATTGTAAACCTGTGGGCAGAGACTCTTATCGGGGTTTTTTTTTTATGGTCTGTAAGTCACTCCCAGAGCCTTTTTGACAGAGGAGTAGGATAACAAATCTTTAAATAAATTAATATACAAATATACGCTAATAATAATAAGCTAGGCAGGATTGTCTGAATTAAGCCGGTGCAAACAACAATTAAAAACATACACAATTAAACATACACACACAAATCGACATTTTACGCTTCTTTATTAAAAATGGTCATAATATCAAAAATAAACTCTGCCAAAGAAAGCAACTGCCCCCGCCTCCCCCACCCATTCCATGCGCTCAACGAAAGTATATTCCCTTACATTGCTTAAAGCACACATAGATTAAGACACATAATTCCTCATCTCAAACATACTCCCTGAGTAAAATAGATATATTTGGTCAATTGAACTTTGAAACAAAGCTATCTGAGGACTATTTCCACTGTACATTCATTTCTTGTTTCCTTATCGATGATACAGAACACACAAAATAGCAATTGCCCTGGCTCACAGCATGCCTGTACATATCTCCATTGCTAAATCTACCTTTCAAACATGCACACACACATATCCAAGCCCCTGAATAAAAACCCCTGCAGCAATGCAGCCACATCCAATCAGGCCGTGAATCTGGCTGCATCTCCTTTCCAAAATTTAGCATAGCCAATGGCAAGGGCTGAAGGGGATTGTAGTTCAACAACCTCTGGAGGACCAGATGTTCCCCCTCCCTGCTCTAGAGTGCTCCAGAGTCAGTGGTCAAACAGCTGCATTGGTGGCTACAGCAGTTCCTGCTGTGGCTATGTCTGGCTCACAGGTCTAGAGGCAGCTTAAGGAGGGAAGAAGAGCCTTGCTGGCTCAGACCAGCGGTCTGACTTGTTTGTTGTGGGAAGCC
This sequence comes from Elgaria multicarinata webbii, assembly GCF_023053635.1. Lineage (NCBI taxonomy): Eukaryota > Metazoa > Chordata > Lepidosauria > Squamata > Anguidae > Elgaria > Elgaria multicarinata. Next base: position 11,350,029 of record NC_086191.1, on the reverse strand, counting down.
CACAAGCAAGAGCTTCTAAACTGAAAAATGTTTAAAGGAATGCTTCCAGGTTCAAGGGTCGGAGCAAGGCTGGGCCTAGGACCCTTTCCTGGCACACTCCCGGTGGTGGCTTAGTGGCTGAACGTAGGGAGAGTTCCAGTCCCGGAGAAAGACATCCTCCATCTGCCGGCGCAAGGTGTGTCCCGGGGCTCCTGCGGCAGCCTCGTGCTGCCTGACGACCAGTCCCACACCGGTGGTGTTGACAAAATAATCTTCAGACCAGTTGGAAGTACCTGGAGATGGTGAAAAAACACAGTGGATCAAGAGAGTTCCCGCACACCTGCCTGGCCTTCCTGCACAATTCTAAGCCGCGGTTCACATGTCACAGCAGCAATTCCGGGTATGCGCATTATGAAACAACCCAGAAATGGGTGTTAATAAAAACTAGAAACGGCCAGTGCGTGGCATGTGAAGGAGGTCTTAAGCGTAGGAAGCGGTGGCATTGAGAATATCGGCAGGCTCGATTGAGGATTTGTGTTGCCTGCCAAACCAACCAACCTTGTTGCAAGGGGAGGTCCTGGCCATCCCAACAGTGAGGGGAAGAGGGGAGGAGAGGAAAAGAGAAAACACAGGCAAGGCCTACGTACCAATGTAGGCCACCCGGTCCGTCACCATGTATTTGTTGTGATTGACATGGGCGTAAGGGACTGCAGGTTGCTCTCCTGCTGAGGGAACAACGAAGAGTTTCTGGAAAGAAAACAAACCAAAAAAGTTGCCTTTTGTGCCCTTAACCCCAAAAGGGACCTGGCAAGAGCTCCATTAGCATCTTCGGGGACTAACTACTAAATCCATCCTAAGGGCCTTCTCGGTTGTGGCACCCCAGTTGTGGAATTACCTCCCCCTGGAGGCCCGACTGGCACAGACACTGGCTTTGTTTCGGCACCAAGTTAAAATGGGGCTTTCTATCAAAGCCTTTGAGGGCTAAATTTGCCTAAAGTTGCACATAGTTTAAATTGTTTTTACTGTTTTAATTTTCTTTGCTGGTTTTAGCTTGTGAATGGTTTAATATATTTTTAACTGTGCAAATTATTTATTGTTTTATATTGCTTGGATTGATTTTATCCGTATGTCGCCCTGAGATCCCAGTGATATAGAGTGGAATACAAATGTTTAATTAATTAGGCAGGTAGTGTGTGGTCTATTGTAGAAAATCTCACAGTAATCTTTAGAGCAACTCTGTAAGGTAGGTCAGATATTGCAAAGAGCGTGCGCGCGCAGGGGGAACAGGACACTAAGGCTGAGAGACAGAGCCTAAGGGGTACCAGTGGGTTCATGGGTCGAGGTAGGATTTCGAACTCAGGACTTCCCACTTCAGAAAGCCCCATGTCACCATCACCATCTTTCAAGGTGAGGAACTGAACAAACAAACTTGCCTCTAGTACGCTATTGTGTGTTCCAAGTGGCAGCAACTTTCCAGGGCTTCCGTCTGCACCAGCTCTACCTGGAGATGCCGAGGATTGAACCCGGGGCTTTCTACCACTGAGCTACGGCTCACCCCGCTAATACGTCAACACAAGGAGTCAGACCACGGGTCCCTCCGCCCCGCTTTTCTGTTCTGACTGGCAGTAGTGCCTGGGGATGCCAAGCAGCCCGTGCACAGCTCTGCTTCCTCAGGGATCCGAGCCAAAGTTTAGCTCCTTGCACTCATGCGCTGGTTCCGGGACTCACCACCTCTATGGGGCAACGCAGGGGCTCATAGCTAAGGACGTGGAGCGATTCCAGGAAGACGAACATGGCTGGCTTGGAATGCGGCCAGCAGCTGATGAGGAGGCGCACTTTCACTCTGCGGTCACAGGCTGCAGCGCGCAAAGCATCGTCAATGACCGGCCAGAACCTATGAGGGTGGGCCAAAGAAAAGAGCATTGATATTATGATACACAGGAGGAGGGGTCCTTCACCTTCATGTCCTGCTGCCCGCCATTGGATTTTGTGAAATCCATTCTGTTTGTATTTCACGAACTGTCAGGCGTCTTTCACTCCGTCGCCCGCTCATTAACGGAATTGGATTTTTTTAACCAGAATTTTGGTCTAATTGCAGTAATTTGCTGTGGAATCTGTAGGTCGGATTCATAGAAATCTAAAATCATTTGAATCCCTTGCAGATTTCTCCAACACCCCCTGTTAGACCAGATGGAATTTTGGTCCAATCCAGTTGGATCCTTACAAATTCCCTTTGGGGCTGCCAGACACGGAGTTTTCTCTGCTGTGGCACCCCAGCCGTGGAATGCTCCCCTAAAACTTATTTGTTCGTCGCTGACTCATTTTACATCTTTCTGGGACCAGCTGAAAACCTTTTTATGTGACAAACGTTCTGATATGCTTTAATTAAGAAAAGCTTCATGCTGATAGCAGCTTGTTGGGTGATATTTAAAAGTGGGAGATGGCAAAATTTTAACATGGAGGCCTTGGTAGGTGGTCCCATGGCAAAGAGCCACAGCAGAGAAATGGACACATGATTCTTCTTCTTAAGGTGCCTTTTCCTATCAGACATTAGCTTTCCTTACAGCTATTTTTGTTTTTGACACTGTTGCTCTAAAATTTATAAAATCCTGAGATGAATTAGTGAAAGCTTTTCGTTGCTTTATCGCCAACGTTTGGTTCGGACTTTTGTGTGTATTCTTAAGTGCGATCTGGATCGGTGCTTCATTCAACAATGATAAGCTACCTCGGACATCAACTGCGTGGAAAGGCAAAAGATACTTAAAAAGGAAAAGGAAAACAAGAACTTCTCACCTCTTGGGCTTGCAGAACGAGCACTGGGGTTCGTAGTCCATCACGGCAATGTAGACAAAGTCTTCCGCATCTTCGATGGTGCTTATGATGGCGGAGAGATCAGGGGTTCGTCCCCTGGAGCACAAGGCTGGCGGGGAGCTCTGAAAACAGAGAATTGCAGCATTGGAAAGTGTAAGAGAGGACCAGCCACTCCCACCCTCTAATCCAGGGGTGGGCAACTTCAGGCCTCGGAGCTAAATCCGCCCCTCCAGGATCCGCCAGACAGCCCCACCACTTCCCCCCAAACTTTTAGTAGCTTTTGTGCCTCCTAAGGCCTCAACTCCCTTCATTTCATTTTGTTTCCTTTCATTTCTATACCGCTTACAAAGATACAATATTGCACATAATATATAAATCATTTACATATAAACACACACACACACACTTATAATCAACTATAAGAAATCCCAGGATCTTATCATACGCTGCCAAAAGTTCCTGCTAGAAAGAGCTTTAAGCTACAATATGCTGATATTTTGGGTGTTTTGGCCTGGCACTCTTTTGCCTTTGGCCTTGCCCACTACTGGAATGCGGCCCCCGAGAGCTTCCCCGGAGTGGAATTCGGCCCTTGAGCTGAAAGAGGCTATGCACCCCCGCTTTAAAGACTAGCACTGCCTCCCAGGCCACCCGCTTGCTCCTCCACCAGTTTTACCTGTTACAAAATAAATAGATATCACCCCAACTCCCCAAAACCAAACCCACAAGTTTCCAGTCCTCTCTGTTCCTAATGAAACAGACCTCTCCCAGAACCTCGTGCTCCCACTCCAGGGAAGGAGGGAGCGTGAAACAGCAGCAAGGCTTACGGAAATGTACAGCTCTGCGTCGGTGCCGTTGAGTTTCAGCTTCAAGGGGCGGGTCAGGCTGGACTCGGCTGCAAGGCTGGCTGGCCACGCTGCCGGGATGGAAGCCCCCTCTTCTCCCAGTATCCGGTAGATGGCAAAGATCCGGTGCAGGTCCCGAGCCAGGCAGCTGCAGTTGTACACCACGGCGCCAAGCTCCTTCACCTGGAATGGAAAGCGGAGGATTAGAGGCCCCTCCGGAGAGGTCTCTGAGGCCCCAGGCAAGCTCTCTTTTAAACAGGCCTCTGTCTCATCCCCTGTGTGCACCAGTGTGGCCTTGAAGGGCCAGATTTCTGGACCTCAGCTAGACCTCTGTTGCAGAAAGAGAGGAATCTGCCTTTTATGACCAAGCTCCCATTGACAGGGACTGGAGTGCGAGGAGGAGGAGAGGGGCAGTGAGTCTCAATGTGCACAGAGATGGGCTGCACCTCCCAGAAGCCCTTGCACCATATAAGCCTACTTGCACACGGACCCTGACCTAATGATGAGCCTTTTGCAAGCAACAGGTTATGTCGGGCTCAGCAACAAAATATTGCAGCGTATCCCCAGCATATCAGAACAGGCCCAAGGAGGAAGAAAAAAAGACACAAGGCCTAAAGCACGGGCAAGCCTGTGGAGGCTTGGGCTCCTGCTGCAGGCCCCTCCCCAAGTGAAAGGAAGCTGGAGAAAGAGGAGGAGGAGGAGGAGCGAGAACAACTGGTGACAATCGTGGGGAGAAAGCATGTTCATAGAGGGAGGGCCCCTGCTGTCCAAGGGCCCTCCGAAACCCAGAGCTGGCACTGCCCAAAAGGCACCAGGAGAAATAGTCTGGCTGCCATTTTAATCTCTCACAAAGCCCCTGACGAATCCTTGCTCTGGAGCACGAGGGAAACTTAAAGTGGCAGCCCTCAGCCCACCTGGCGCAGCTCAGAGCACAGCTGCTAGGCACCATGGCGACCAAGTAAGCCCTCCTGGACACGTCCACAGAGGAAGGGGCACGCCGGAGTCCAGGCCTCCCTAGACTCTGATCACCCAGTTCACATTGTTTCCCGATATATGGAAGCCCTCCGCCTGCTGCCAATCCCCTTGACAATCCACAGGGTACACCCACAAGTGCTCCTTGGGGGGCAATTCCCCCTGCCCGCCTCCCCCAAGTTGACCCCATTCCCACTCCGGAGTTACCTGCGTAAGCGAGCGCCAGTCCATGTTGGCGCTGCCGACGTAGATGTGCTTCTGATCTACCACCCATAACTTGGTGTGCACAATGCCCCCCGTCAGGCGCTCCATGTCCACATACCGCACGTCTGCCCCTGCGGAAGGAGGGTGGAGAGGATTGAAGGAAGCCAACAGCAATATCGCAGATGCGAGGTTGAGGAATAGTGAGAATGAATACTCTAAGGTTGCCTGGTGACTTTATGGCAGAGGCGAGATTTGAACCGAGGGCTTCTTGATTTGGAGTTCAATCTTTTAGTCGCTCAAAGGCAAACTCCTGTGGTTTGGGCTCATTGAGCCAATATCATTTTGGGTCACATCGATCCCAGAGCTCTGCACGTATTGTACAATCAGGTATAGGAGTGAGTATTGGAAACGAAAGCCAGCATAGTCCCAGTCATGTCTGCCGGGGTAGTTTTCTATTCTCTCTCTTAACGCTAGAATTCGAGAGACACCGTCAGCCAATAAAATTGATTGAGGTGAGATTCAGAGCAGTCAAAAGGAAGAGCTTCTTCAAAGAGCAATTGTGACATTTGCTGCCACAAGGTGTGTCAAAAGCCACCAACTGAGACAGCTTAAAAGGGGGATTAGACAAATTAACGGGTACTGTGATGGCTTAAATGAACCTCCCTGTTCAGAGGGAGCCTAGATCTGAGTAACGGTATCTGATGGGGATCGAACAGCAGGGGAGGGGCTACTACCTGGGAAGCTTGAGGGCTTCCCAGGGGCATCTAGTTGGCCACTGCAGTGAACAGGAGGCTAGGCTAGATATAGATCATTGGTGCAGTCCAACAGCAGGGCTGGTCTTATGCTTTAAGGCGTAGAAGGGAAGGCCTAGAACAACCCACAAAGGGAGGTTCCATGGTTCAGACATGCAAGACAAGAGTTCAAGGGCAAGACAGATCAACGTGGAACGGGTTCCACGCTGCTCGGAGTCCGCTGCTCTAGCTAACGTATTACCGTGACGGGCCAGCTCGTCCGTGTCATCCCCCGACAACTGAGGGCTGTTCACAGCAATCCTGAGCTTCACCCCGCGAGAAGGCAGGTCCCGCAGTGACTCAAACACTGCCTTTCCCTGCAGAACAACAACACAGTGATATCATCATCATCATCAGTATTATTATTGCTACTATTATTGATTCAATTTATGAGCCACTCTAGAGCCAAAGTAGTGGCAGCTCTCCCATGGGGACAGACCAGGGCTCTGCATTTCCTATTATTATTATTATTATTCATTTATATAGCACCATCAATGTACATGGTGCTGTACAGAGTAAAACAGTAAATAGCAAGACCCTGCCGCATAGGCTTACATTCTAATAAAATCATAATAAAACAATAAGGAGAGGAAGAGAATGCAAACAGGCACAGGGTAGGGTAAGCAGGCACAGGGTAGGGTAAAACTAACAGTATAAAGTCCGCACAACATCAAGTTTTAAAAGCTTTAGGAAAAAGAAAAGTTTTTAGCTGAGCTTTAAAAGCTGTGGTTGAACTTGTAGTTCTCAAATGTTCTGGAAGAGCGTTCCAGGCATAAGGGTCAGCAGAAGAAAATGGACGAAGCCGAGCAAGGGAAGTAGAGACCCTTGGGCAGGCGAGAAACATGGCATTAGAGGAGCAAAGAGCACGAACGGGGCAATAGTGTGAGATGAGAGAGGAGAGATAGGAAGGAGCTAGACAGTGAAAAGCTTTGTAGGTCCTAGTCAGAAATGTGTCATCATAGAATCATAGAGTTGGAAGGGGCCTACAAGGCCATCGAGTCCAACCCCCTGCTCCATGCAGGAATCAATGAACACAGGGTTCCCAAGTAGTCACCCTTCCAGAAACTGACCAGGCCTAGACCCGCTTAGCTTCATCAAGGTTGCAGCATCCCGTGCCATCACACCACACTTGCCAGCGACTAAACACCACTGCCAACAGGCAAACCCTGGATCCCAGAGGGATGCAACTGACTGCAATAAGTACACTTTTAGTACAGCAATGGTCAAAACAGGGATAACTTTTCATTTCTATCAAACATTTCAACTTCCCCCTTCGTCAGTGACAGTATTTAGCCATCCACAGTTAGCACCTGGACAGCAGACGGAGAGGTACGCAGGGCACCTGGCCAGTTTTCCTCACTATGGTGAGATATATTGTATTTCTACTTCAATTGTAGTTATTGTTTCTAAATTTGGATTTGCATATATTAGCATATGTCAATGGTATGCAAATTGGTGCCCTCTTTTGGGGATGATGGATTTCCTCTCTTTTTGGACCGCTCAAAAGTGGCCTTCCTAGTGTTTCCCCCACCGCCAGGCCCTGAATGAGCGGCTGACCTGCCGCGAAGAAGGATCCTGCACGTGAATATCTGAGTCTCGGAGGGTAAAGTAGAAAGCTGCGATCTCCACACTGCTGTTGGCTCCTGCTAGAAGGTCCATCCAGGCCTGGTAGATGGTTGGATTGTGAGGGTTCAGCGAGTTGTAATCCAAGCTTGCTGGGATGCTCTCAACAAGTACCAAGCTGGGGCCAAGATAGAAGGGGGGCGGGGGAGAGAGCCAAGGTTTAGGCTATAGAAGTATTTTTCCCCCTCCAAACTCAGCTTTTAAATCAATGCTGAGTTCCAGGATGACCCAAACTGGCAGGGACCTGGGTTTGCTGGAAAGGAGTCTCCAAGCAGAATATTTCGTCTCTACCCGTTAATAACAAGAATTACTATTAAAATGTATGCGTCATTTCCCAATTCAAAAAGCGGTCTTCAAGCGACTTACCCTCACAATACAGAAACCCATGATTAATATAATGGGATAGGGGGTGACCCGAAATCAATATAAACCATAATCAGCACAGGAATGCAAATTAAAAACAAACCCCATAAAAACGTAATCTAAAAAACAACCACATATGAAAAGTCTTCTCCACAAATGCACAAGATCTCTCCCTTATCACAACCTAGAATATGACACAGCTCTTACCTGCATTGCGTACTGCACTCCTCTGTGCTGCTCCACAGCTTTGGGAAGCCGCCCCATGTCCATGGTCCATATCCCGTCATCCCCAGGAGAGATCCCAGGCTTCCATGCTCCCAAAGGAACCAGCAACCAAGGCCCAGGATAAGCAAGCCAAGAAGGGAACAGAGAGTTGAACGAGACAGGAAACGCTAAGGAGATACGGGGGAAAGAGATAGAAGAGAGAGAGAGAAATTTAGCGGAATCTCCTCTTGTTCACAACTCCTGCAGATGCCTCTTGAGTCCTCCACCTCCAGTGAGATGTGTCAAAGTGCTGACTCCCGCTTTTGTAGTGCGCTTGGGCAAGGCATCCTCAACAGGCCCCCGTCCTCAATAAGTCCACCTTCCCACCACCTCATCCTCTTTCTCATCATTGCTCCCACTTGCTTGCTTGACAGGGAGGGAGCAGTGCAAAGGGGTGGGTCTTGTCAGTAGGCCCCTGCTAGTTTGTGGTCCCTCGGCAAATGCCCAATCGTGCCTACTCTTGATGCTGGCTCTGAGATGCCTACCCCATTATTCCATATATTCTAACTGTGCCCATTTGCCAGGGATGGGCCTTATTGGTTTTGCCTCCTATCCCTGCTAAAGAATGACCATTGGGATGTATGCAGATAATAGGGCACTGGCATTCGATGGCCTTATAGGCACCTTCCAACTCTATTATTCTATGATTCTCCCGATATACCATGCTCCACGTTTTGCTGTCTCCTTTAGTTGGTAAAGCCGCAGTCTGCAACTTGGAAGCTTTGGCCTTCTTCATGGTTGGCACCTTGAACTCAGTGGTCGTCCTCTTGAGAGCTTCGTTTTCCATTGTGCCTCGCAGGCCAGGTGTTGTCTTTTCCGCCAGGGGCCCTGGCTTGGTGCTTCGGGCCCTCGGGGCTTCCAGTACCTGCAACCGGGCTCTGTTGTCTTTCACTACTTCCCAGTCGACGTTTGGTTTCTGCGGCTAGAGGGAGAGAAGGGAGAGACGGCATTGAGACAACCATATCTCGGCTTAATAAGCCAAGATATGAATTAACCTTTTGGCCACACAAACAAACAGACTTGAAAGTCTTTGATTAACTAGAATGTCCCATTTCATTCGCACTGGGAAACTACAGTTAACAAGCCAAGATATTCAAACCATGATTTGAAGCTAGCTCTGTATCCTTGGTTACTCTAAAACTGTTGTTTCCCGATTCAGATGAAATGGGGAACTATGGTTAATTGGAGACTTGCTGGTTTATTTGCTCCTCTTGCAAGGGAAGGAGTGCAAGGGATGGTTGGGCAGCAGAAACGCTACTTCAGGGGTGGGCAATTTGGAGCTCTCCAGATGTTTTGGCCTACAACTCCCATGAACCTTCATCATTGTCTATGCTGGCTAGACCTGGTGGGAGTTGTAGGCCAAAACTTCTGGAGTTACCCATCCCTGGGATACTTCATATCTCAGCTTATTAACCCAAGATACAGTCGCCTGAACTCTCCCAGCGAGAACCAAGCCGGGAGGCTGCAGTTCTTGCACAACCCGAGCAAAAGGTATGAGCCTCAAGGGACACCATCCTTTCTGTGTCAAGCAAAATAAATGCGTAAAAGCATTCCCAAGCATAAAGCTGGAATCACTAGATGTTAGTGTACTCTGGGGATATCAAAAGATTCCCCATTCCGCCCACGGCAAACTAGAAAGGGGCAATAGAAGGGTTGCCTTCATGTTTTCCCAGGTGGCAGGGCTCCTGTTCCTTGCACAGCGGCCTCATGGGCAGAAATTCAGCTCCCAAAGCTTGGCCCAGATGGAGAAAAACTTTGGCCGGCTGAATTTATTTATGTCTTTGGGTTATTCACGGCCTGCCTTTCCGTTTGTTCACTAAGTTGACAAAGCGGCTGAATGTTTTTGCCAGTGATGTAGCTGGTGAAGGTGCAGGAGCCCTATGGGGACATGTGGAGAAATGTTGAGGGTTACCTCAGGAAGACCCCTGATTTTTGCAAACGTTTCACCCAGTCCCGGTTACCTCCTTTGCCCTGTTTTGGTGTGGGGAAGGCTCATCGTCCTGTGGAACGTCCAGTCTCCTCAGCCTGACAAAGGGGGACTGAAAAGGAAAATGGATGGATGTCTTCTTTGCCGTTCATTGCACCCAGCTGTGGCCAACATCTGGCTTGCTTTGGGTTTTTAATGGCCCCGTGGCTGTGAACAATGGCCTGACCCCCAGGAACTCAGCAGCTGATGCTTTGAATGGCATTTTGATTTCATTTGTATATGTATTTATTTAAAACACTCCTTGCCTTTCAAACCACAGGGACCCACAAGGTGGCCAAGAACAAGGAAAGGCCCTGATTAGGGTGGACACATGTCCTACTTTGCAGAGAACAATCCTCTATTGGAAGGCATCCTGTGTTTGATGGGCGATCAAGTCCAATTCCAGTTTAAAGATAATGAACTATAAGAAGGGGGCGCGGGGGATTTAAATTGCCCATCAGCACTTAGTATCTTTACATACAAGCGAGCACAAGCAAATTTCATGCCAAGATGCGTCTTCTTGTGTCTACTTTTTTAGCAATATGTAAATGGTCAGCGGAGCCATGATACGGAATGATCCAGTTCAAGAGCGGCTAAACCAACTAGGAAGCCTGTATCTGTGGCTTGTTTAGCATTCTGCCCAAACCAGGATTCCTGACTGTTTTGTGTAGTTACTTATAGATATTTCTAGTCATTTCTTATAGATATTTCTACAGTGCCCTTCAATTAGAATCCACAGGGCAGGGATGTAGACTTCCAGCAACGAAGCAAGCATCTGGACAGTTTCATATAGGAGAAGGCTGTGCTAAATATATCCAGGTCCTAGCCTCCTTGCAGCTTAAAGAGTATTATTAAGGATTTTAAAAATAAAAGAAACAGTCAGTATGACAGAGAACACCAAATAACACATACATATAACACAAGTACATAGAGATAGCTTGAAATATATGGTTTGGAATCAGACGTAGAGTAGGCCCACTGAGATAAATGGGACTGAAGTTAGTCATGACTTAACTTAGGTCCCAGTGATTTCAATGGGCCTACCCCAAGTACTATGGCTCTAAGTCTGATTCAACCCTCCATTGACCTAGTCTAAAGTGTTTCATGGGATGGGACAAAACCTATTCAAAACTAAACTTCCTGCAACTTTATATAAGTAAATAGAAGAGAAATAGAGGACAAAAAGATTAATATGTATATATCATATCACTTTCAACACTACTGGTTTCCCATTCTCATATAACATATGGTGTGGACCAAAATCCTAGGCTTAAGCAGAAGTAAGTCCCAATGTGTTCAATGGGGCTTACTCATGAGTCAGTATGTTCAGGATTGCAGCTTTAACATCACTGTATATGGTTCCCTCCTCACCGTAGGCCTTACCATAATTATTTATAAATACTACATCAATTTATGCATTAATAGCCTTTTCCGCATCCCACCCCACTTGAACCATTATTCTATTGTTGGGAAGTTTTTGTGGTTTCCGGTAGCCAGCAATTAAAATATCTGCAAACAAGTTGCACATTAACAATGGCTGAGTTCACACAATACAACAAGCCAGACTGCAGGTTGAGTGAAGACTGAGTATGAATTGTCATTGAATTGTGGGTTGTTGGGTTGCGTGAACCCAGCAACGCTAATAAAACCATGGTTTGTTCATCACAAATAGTCTATGAAGAGAATCTTGGGTTTGGGTTTGTTCTTGGGTTTGAACAGTAGGTTGTTCATGATCAACAAACCATAGTTTGTTAGTACGCCTGGGTTCACACAACACAACCCACAATTTTATTTTGGCAGCTGCAACCTGCGCTGTGTGTGTTGCCTGTTAAGACTCACCAGCTATATTTCCTGTGTGTTCAGACTGCTGCTAAAGACAGGGAGAACTACAGGGAATGGGACACCATTTGGAACAGAGATGAGCCTATCATAAGGTAAGCCAGACTGTGACGGTTCCAGGCAATAGAATCATAGAATAGTAGAGTTGGGAGGGGCCTATAAGGCCATCGAGTCCAACCCCCTGCCATCCTAAAGCATACCTGACAGATGGTTGTCCAGCTGCCTCTTAAACGCCTCTAGTGTGGGAGAGCCCACAACCTCCCTAGGTCACTGGTTCCATTGTCATACTGCTCTAACAGTCAGGAAGTTTTTCCTGATGACCAGCTGGAATCTGACTTCCTGTACCTTGAGCCCATGATTCCATGTCCTGCACTCTGGGATGTGGATGTCAGCCCACAAGCAGGACATGAGTGCAACAGCACCCTCCTGCCCATGTTCCTCAGCAACTGGTACTAAGAGACACATTGCTTCTGATACCTGAAGTAGAATATAGCCATCATGACTAGTAGCCATTGACAGCCTTTTCTTCCATGAATTGCTCTAATCCAGGGGTGGAGATCCTCGGACCCAGGAGCCAAATCTGCCCCTGCTGACGTCCCAATCTGGGCTTCTAGGGCTCCCCAGATAGCTCCACCTCCTTTCCCCAACCACCAATCATTTGTGGTTTCCTGGCTTCAATGCATTCGCTGCCCCCGCCCCCACCATTCTAAAAGGTTGAAATGCCTCTCCTAAGTCTTAGTTACTGGCAGTGAGAGCTTAAAGCTAAAGTATGTTGGGAGGTTTTTTTAATCATTTTGGCCCCACCCTCTTTACCTTTGGCCCCACCCACCACTGGAACACAGCCCTCAAGAGCTTCTCTGAACATAACAGAGGTTCCCCACCCTGGTCTAACCCCCTTTTAAAGTGGGCGACCATCACCAGGTCTTTGTGATTGTACTTTAAAACGGACGTCTCCAACCTAGCACTCTCTAGATGCTTTGGACTTCAATTCCCATTAGCCCCAGTCAGCAGGTCTAGTGGTCAAGAGTGCGGAGTCTAAAATGTCTGGAGGGCACCTGGTTGGGGAAAGCTGGTCTAAACCCACTGCCCCAATCAAAATTGGAATCCCACCCTAGGATGGCCAGGTATCCCTTTTAAAGAGGACAGTCCTCTGTCTGCAGGGCTGACATTTCCAATTCCAGTTTAACAATAAACAACGATAAGAATTCTTGCCCATCAACCACAATTAGCCCCTGGGCAGGAGGCTGGCACACACCCAGTCACACTCTTCCACGCTAGGGTAGGATGTCCTGTATTTCTACTTAAATTTTAACAACTATTTCTAACACATGCAAATCATTGTCTTCTGTTTTGGAGTAGTACATTTCCTCTTTTGGGGCAATTCATTAGCCGCCCTCCACCCACCTCCGCCCTTCAGACACATTAAAGTAAAAACAGTCAGGGAAACACCTCATTGGTCACCTGCCTCTCCTTTCACTTGTACCTTCATTTGGAGAGCAGAGAAGGATTTGGACTGCCCAACCCACACCCTTCTCCCTCTGCCCAGCAGCAAAATGTCTGCCGCCCTGAATCAGCTGAAACACAAACTCAAGACTCACCAGTGGGCTGTCTCGTTCCGACACGGCTTGTCCACCATCTTTCCGAGTTTCTGGTTCGGAGAGAGGTAAAGGACCCCTGACTGGGCTGGGCGGACTGGGTGAGCGATCCCGGGTTGAATCAACTTGCTTCCTGTATGCTCTGATGCTCTCCCGGGGCTGAAGGATATCAGCCGTGTTACTTCCCTTTGAGCTTTGTCGTTCCCTTGAGCTTGTGGTTCTCTGTGGTTGAAAAATTGCGTAGGTTTGCATCAAAACTGTCCTTGTGCTGTGGCGCCCACTGCTCCTTTCAACCCTTCTTCTTTTGCTATTGCTGTGCATAATATATATGGGTAACACTGAGTATGTTTCATGTTTGTGTCATAGCGAGTGAAACTACCCTGCTCACACGAGGTCTCCCCGATCTGGAATTATTTTTAATTTTACTTTTTACAAAATTTTGACTAAACTTTATTTCTTACCTTTCTATTCCGCCCAATGGCTGAAGCTCTCTGGGCTTCTCATAACAATTAAAATCATAAACGCAGGAGAACTTTTTCACACAGCGCATAGTTAAATTATGGAATTCATTTTCACAAGATGTTGATGGCTTTACAAGGACAAATTCCTGGAGGAGGAGGAGGAGGCCATCAATGGCTACTTGTCCTGAGGGCTATATGCTACCTCCATGACCAGAGGCAGTAGGCCTATGTGCAACAGTTGTGCTGTTGGGTGCTCATGTCCTGCGTGTGGGTTTCCCGTGAACACAATGGTGGACTGGATGGGCCTTTGGTCTGGTCCAGCACAACTCTTAAATTCTTAAAGTGGATTTTGTCCGGTGTCAAATCAATAGCAAAGTAGAAGGAAGTGTCTAAGGAGGAAATGCCACAGTTTGGGTGCTACTACTGAAAAGGCCCTGTCTGCCTTAGTTTGGAAGGGCACCCAGAGAAGACCCTTTAAGACAGGTCTTAACTGGCATTCATATGGCAGGTGGCCCCTTTACAGACCAGGGGAACCCCGGAGGGCCGATTGGGACCCCAGATTTGGTCCATGGCCCTGAGGTTCATACCCCCCTGTCATAATGGGATTAAATTCTGTACCGGGATGGTGACCTGGTTGCTCTCTAGATGTTGTTGTGTTCCAGCTCCCATCAGTCCAAGCAACATGGCCAGTGGTCAGGGTTGATGGGAGTTGTAGTACAACAGGTTCCCCATCCTAGTTAGCAATACGTATTCATCAATGGCCTTCCCAAGTGCAAACATTTCAGCAAACGGTGTATTTCTATCTATCTCATGCCTTCGTTGCCAAGGAAGTCCTTGGTGGAATATCAGCAGTTCGGCTGCCCGCACACACAGGATGCAGCCAGAGAGGCAGCTCTTGCAGCCGTTATTCTGATGTCTCAGTGAGCACAAACCCAACTCTCTTGGGAGTTTCCTCTCTCAAACAGATGTTTTTTGAGTCGCAGAGAGATACGAGCATCAAGAAGGTCTCTCCTTCTTGAGAGAGCCACTCACAGCAACTTCTTGCCTTGGAAAGGTATAGAGAACACTGCCTTCTGCTGGGTTGGACCATTGATCCATCCAGATCTAGTTTTCTCAGCTCTGACTGGTTCTCCAAGAGCAGTGGAGGCTGGTGGCTCCGATATCAGTGGGGCGGTGAATCCGCCCTGGGTTTCAGTCAGAACTCTAAAGGGGCTACCTAAGAGTGTCACTCTCACAGCCTGGCTACCAGTGTTCTTTTTAACTAGAGGTGCCACGGATTTGATGTGGGTGCCTTGCCACCAACTTACGGGCCTTCCTAAATATATAATATGTGAAAATGTACCCCTGAAGACCATTCTAGCCCTTCCCAAAAGAGATGAGTGGTGTTCAAAATGTGGCCATTGGGATCCGTTCCTCAGTGGAATAGCAACGTAGATTTGTATTATTAAATTTATATCCCTCCCTTCTTCCAAGGAGCCCAAGGTGGCAAACGTGATCTTCCTTTCTATTTTATCCTCAAAACAACCCTTGAGGCAGGTTAGGCTGAAAGTCTGTGACCCTAAGTCACCCGGTGAGCTTCATGGCCAAGCGGGGACTAGAACCTGAACTTAACCAAAAATAATTAAGATTCAATTGGACTAAAATGAATTAATGCATCAAAGATGGCTAGAGTAAACGAATTAGACAACTTCCACTGATAGTTTTGCTGCTTTGCGTTGACTCGGGATCATGCCCACATAGTCTTAGCTCTACCACCGCAGCAACTTTTCTGACTGCGGGGCCAGCTGCTTTCCCAGTTCAGTCGATTCCCACATCACACCAGTCCTAAAGAGTTTTCCTGTTGCCAAGCACTGGAGAAATCCAGCAGCTTGATCGCCTGGGTGCCTGGAGAAGGCAGACTTGTAGAAATTTGATTTTAGCAGAGTTTCATTTGCCATCACCAACAATTGTTTTGCTGATATCTAGAATTCTGGGAGAGAGGGAGAGATCGGACTTTCTAGCTCAGCTTTCCCCAGCCTGGTGCCCTCCAGATGTGCTGGCACCAGGCCGGGGAAGGCTATTTTAGCTTGTTCAGAAGAGGCAAAGCAGAGTGAGGAGCTGTCCAGCTGACTTTAAAAGTAGATTTTTTGCTGAGGTGGGCCCAATAGGTCCACGTTGCCCAATATGATGTAACTCAGGTTTCCTGGCTGAGGTAGCTGAGCCTTTCCAGCTACCTGAAAGCCACATAACTGTAGATGTTGGAGATTAAACCTGGAACATTTTGCCCTACAGAGACCACTACCCAATAATATACGAGGCTGCCTCCTACCGTCCGGCCATCAATTCACCTAGTCGCTCTGAGAACTAATAGCTTTCCAGAGCAGCCTTCCTTCTCCAACTTTGAGCTCTTTGGGACTTCAGTTCCCATCACCCCTGTCATTGACCATGCTGGTTCAGCCTGATTTGTTTATTTATTTATTACATCTCAATAGCCAAAGCTCTCCAGAGGGTTCACAACCCACCCACCCCTGCAAAACCATTTTAAAAAACCAATTTTGTATACCTTTTCATGTTCGCTGTTTTTAACTTTTGTAAACCGCCCAGAGAGCTCCAGCTATGGGGCGGTATATAAATTTAATAAATAAATAAATAAACAAAAATGATAAAACATCATATAAAATCCTTAAACGTTGAAAACAACAGTAAAAGTAAAAGCCAGTAGCAGTGTAAAGATCTAAAAGTGCAATGAACACATTTAACCAGGCTTGGTTGGAATTCCCATCCAAAACATCTGGAGCACACCAAGTTTGGGGGGTTTGCTCCAGGGTCTTCGGCTGTGTTGGAGGGGTGCTTCCTTACCTCTTTGGATCCCTGACATTTTAAAGCTGGAAATGGCAGGGATTGAACCCTGGACTTCCTCCAAGCTCTGCCACTGAGGTACAGCCCTTCCTTGCCAGTGTTCCGCATTCTCACCTGTGTGCCATCCTCCTCCTGCTGCAGGCGGGTCGACCTTCTCAGAGGGGTGCCCCTCGCCCCCTTTCGCTCGGGTTCTTTCTTCCTCATGTTGTTCTGGGGAAAGGACCCACGGAGTTTCCCGCCGCCAGCCTAGCACCCCTCCCGCTCCGCACCAGACAAGGCGGCGCAAAAGCGCAAGAGATCTGTCAAGCAGGCTCTGCGTGGCTCGCAGAGACGTTAGCAGTTCAAAAAAAAACACCGGATGGATTTGAAATGACAGGCGGCAGCAATTGGCTGACTAGTTGTTTATATACAGACTTTGTTCTGCTCAGCCCGCCGACTCCTAGTGGTGACTGATATAAGAAAAGGGGACGAACAGAGAAACCACAAGCGATGAAGCACAGAAACTACAATTCCAGTTTGGGAAAGGACTCCGTTTTTTAAAAACCAGCCTTCTAATAGGGGGTACTAACAGGGAAGGAGTTTGGGGCAGATGTTCAAGGCCCACTCAGTAGAAAGGGGGTGTGGAATTCAGCAAAGCTGACTTAGCACATTTTGAAGTAAGTGGAGTACAACATGTGGCCATCTAAAGAGCTGCCTGGTGCCCACAGGACCATTAAGTCTAAAATTACCTATCTGGCATCTTTTGGGCTTCAGGCAGACATATTTATTTTCCCAGGCATTTGGATGTTAGTTACAGTGCAATTGTTGTGGGACACTTTTGTAGTGTTCGTTCTAGCCTGCGAGGGTAGGTAAGGTTTTGTGAATCATGGATTGGCACTTTTCATACTTATTGTCTTTTAGATTATGTTTTGATGGTGTTCCGTTTTATTTGTATCATTGCCCTGATCAAAGTTTATTTTGATTTGGGGGTGGGGTGGGGGTGTCTTGTTATGTTCACTTCTGATTTTTCTTGCGTAAATCGCTTCAAGAGTGCTTTTTGCAATGGGATGGGATGCATAAATTTAATAACTACCTAACTGCACCGCCGGTTCTAGCTACTCTCCCAAGATTCCATCTCATCCAACCAACTTCTTGTCACAGTTCAACATGACCAAGAAACAGAACTGAAAACTTGGCTATTGTTGGTGGTGGCCCCATAACTTTGGAAGTCTACCCCACCCCCCAAGAGATGCATGTTTGACCCTTTCAGTACAGATCTTGAAACTGTATTTATTTATGACCTGCTTTTAATGATAACATTGGCTGAATTTTGGATTTTTAATGTTTTGTAACGCTGCTGGTTTTAGATTGATTTTCGTTTTTCTCCTTTATTTAAAGTAAGTAATGAAAGCATGGTAGTAGATCCTGATATGTTTTAAAACAACTGCTTTAAATTGCAGTATGTCAGACTGCGTGTTGTGTGTATAGGATATTGTAATTAAGATTTTATTTGTTAGTTGCTTTTGCTCTCAAAGGTGGCCTACAAATATTTAAAATAAGTAAATAAACACAATTATCTCATGGACCAAGAGTGACAAACTCAAGAGTACTAACACTTGTAAGCAGGCCAGCAGTTTGAAAACAGTAGCTGTCAAAATTCACTACCTGCAGCTCCACCTTCTTCTTTTTCCTGGATTAGAAGATGTCCACTTGCCTCTCACAAACAGGTGAGGTGGTAAACCTCTGCAAAGACTATACCATTTCAAACTGCAGGTGGGGACCTGTAAAAAATCAGAATCTGTAAATAAATAAAAAAAAGAAATCAGATCCCCCTACACAGAGAGTTTAGCATGTCAGGAAAAAGCTCCCCCCCACCCTTGAAATTCTAGTTTTCTGCCTCTCATCTGTTGGCTATTTTGTTCTTTTACAGTACTCTTCTTTTAAAGTTTTAAACCCCTTTTCTTTAACTTTAACAGCCTTCAGTAGTTCAGTTTTGGATTAGACAGGGAGAATATAAAGATTCCCAATGAATAAATAAAATGCTGTAATATTTCTAATACTATAAATATAATATGTTATTATAAATATCCTAAATACATAAAATGCTACATTTGTAATAGTCTAACTTCCTAAATAAACTAGCAAGCAATAATATTAATATTTTGTTACTAGTTATACATGGTCAGGATGTAACTGGAGTGTTTTGCTGTGTGAGTTGCGTTGTTTCCCTTTTTGTATCATGTTTTTCATTTATTATTATTTGTTTCCAAGTTTAAACAAAACAAACAAGGTAAAAATAAACTACCTCATCAAAACAATGAGGTGCTTTGTATCTTTTACATTGTAAGCCGCCCAGAGAGCTTCAGCTATGGGGCGGTATATAAATGTAATTTTATTCTTATTTTTATTATTAATAATAATAATATAATATTATTATTGTTAATAATAATAAGCCTGAGGGCCAAGACTGGTGTCATTTTTTAATTAAGCTGCTTATTAATACTAAATATTATCTAATAATAAAGATAAAAAAGTTTTTTCATCCTCTCCTGAATGTTGTTAGGCAGTGAGCAATTTATCATCTGAATATATCTGCATACATTATTATTATTATTATTATTTGCATAAGCAGCAACTCAAAGATTTCCCCCCTCCTTAGATTCTCTCCCCCCTCCCACTCGTTTGCACCCGCCCACAACACCTGAGTAACTGTGGTAACCAAAGCGCCTCACCGCTAGGACGAGTCCACCAATCATTGCTAAGGGCGAGCGGTGGAGCGACCATTTAGACTCGGGAATGCCGCCTCTGTACGGCTCCTCCAATAGCACGGCCTAAAATGCAGCGTGATCGTCGTGATTGAGAGATATAGCTGGGCCAATGAGAAGAAAGAGCAGGCGGAGCAAAACCCACCCGCCTTGGCCTACTAGTTGAGTTGGGGTTGGCCGAGAGCGACAAATGGGGGAGAAAGCGCCCCAATGAGCGCTGCGAGGGAGGCGGGCTCAGAGGGAGCCACTCGCGGGCAGAGTAGACCAGAGAGTGACAGCTGAAGTTCTGCGAAGCCCCGCCTTCCGAGAGAGTGACAGGCGCGACCAGCCAATTAGGCGGGAGGGGGCGGGTCCCTCGAGGCCTCTGCTTTGTGGTGGGTAAGTGGGGGAAAGAAGGGGCTCCTCCACCACCCAACGCACCCCCTGTTGTGGAGGAGGAAGAAGGGCGCTTGCTATTAGAGATATATTTATATTATACTATGGGGGACATTAACTCCTCCTCTCCCGTGAGGGCGGGGTTTGGAAAAGGGAGCAACTGGGGGGTTCTGGATAGGGAGGGGCATTTTAAGAGGTCACTATTGGGGGTCTTCAGGTTTTATTATGGGGGGTCACAGTAGAAAATATGCTTTGGGTTATGGGGGGCAGCCCCCCAAGCCTAGAAGAATCATTTGGGGGCGGAGGGGTCCATCAGGTTTTATTGGGCAAAAAGTGTTGAGGGCCACTGAGGGGAGGGAGAAAGCAGGGAGGGGGGCTTATTGGAGATGTATTTTTTAGAATTGTAGGGAAAGATATAGTAAACGGGATTCACGTTGGTTTGGATGTTGAGGGGGGGTTGCTAAAGAGGAAGGCGTGGGGGAGTGCTAAAGAGGAAGGTAGTTGCAGGGGGCACACAGCGTTGGCACTGGAAATTGTCGTTTTTTATTTTTAAAAAGGTGTCGTATAAATATCCCAAAACAGACACACATGTTTACGGTCCAAAAATGGTTGTGTGGGATGAATTGGAAAAGGGTTCAGTTTGGGGTTGCTTGAAAATTGTGGAATTCAAAAACGGGGGAATTTAGGAAAGAGAAGGGAACCTATATGGGCATCGGAAATCTATACGGCTGGCTTGGAGTGTATTGCCCCAGAAGGATAGAGCATGGCAACAGAGGCTGTTGGACTAACAGGTGGGGATTTTTTGGAGAGTTTAGGTTCACCTAAACTCCTTTTCACACTCTGGATGGCAAAAGGGAAGGACTGGACAAATGAGGGGAGATGGTAGAATTCCAGAAGACAGATCTCTCTGCTCAAGCCTCTGTAGAGTAGTGGTAGGTAACTTAGTCCTCTCCAGATGTTTTGGACTACAACTGTCATCAACCCCAGCCAGCATGGCCCTTAGTCAGGGATTATGGGAGACATGGTCCAAACCATCTGGAAAGCACCAGGTTGCCTTCTGGTATTGCAGCACCTTTCCCTGTCTAAATTGACAACGCTGAACTAGAGGGAGCCATGTTTTGGCTAGAATGATGTTCTTCTGGTTGGCCACCATGTGGACAGATTGCTGGACTAGATAGACCCTTGATCAGATCCAACATTTCTTATTTCCTGGACTCCAGAATGCAGTCCTAGCAAAATGTAATCCAGATGAGTAGGAAGCTGGGGGGTTCAGCCTCCTAAAAAAACGTGCCTGAAAAGTTACCGAAGTGTCCTCTCTTGCTTCTTTCCCTTGTCTGCTGTCCCAAGGGGGCTGAGCTATGCCGTTGGTCTCTTTGCCGTTCTGAAAAGAGCCCTCAGTATGGAGTTCCCCGACCACAGCAAGAACTTATTGCAGAGCTTGTGGGAGCAGCAACACGAGGGCTTCCTTTGTGACTGCACCGTGCTCGTGGGCAGCACCCAGTTCCTGGCCCACCGGGCGGTCCTGGCGTCCTGCAGCGCCTTTTTCCACATGTTCTACAAGGAGCGGCTGGACAAACGAGACTTGGTCTCTATTAACAATGAGATCGTCACGGCACCGGCGTTTGGGCTGCTGCTGGAATTCATGTACAAGGGCAGCCTCTCCTTCAATGACATGCCGGTGGAAGACATACTCGCAGCCGCCAGCTACTTGCACATGAATGACATCGTCAAGGTGTGCAAGAAGAAGCTGCAGGCCCGCACCTCGACGGAAGCGGACAGCACAAAGAAGGAAGAGGATTCCCCAGGCAGTTCAGAACATCTGCCTAGCACCTCCAAGTGCCAACTCCAGATACCCGAGACCCAGCCTTTACCACTGCCACCCCCTCACCCGGGTGAAGTAGAGAAGAACAAAAAAGAGGAGTGGAAAGGAGGAGAGCGAGCTGGTTCCGAGGCACCGCTGGCCTCCACTTCGGATGTTGCAGACACCACACAGCCAGGAGTGGAAGCTCCTCCAGCACGGCCCCTTCTGCCCCCCATCATTGACATTTCCCTCTCCAGCCCCAGCAGTTCCACTGAAACCATATCGCACAGCTGCTTTCCTCTGGGGAATGTAGCCGAGGGACCTTCCGGCGCAGACCCCACACCAGAGAGGTATGCGGAACACCGGGCGAGTGGCCTCAACACATTTTGTCAGAAGGAGCCAAACAGATCCTCCATCAAGGTCAAGGTGGAAGCCATTGTGATCTCTGACGAGGAGCCTGATGTGACAGAGCACCTCGATGGACAGAACTCGGAGTTGAGGCTGGAGAGCATCTTCCAGAGGTCCGCTGGGGAGTCAGGGCCAGCCGGAGGCTGCGGACGCCACCCGGACGGCTTTGAAGAGCCTGGCGGGATGGAAGAGGTCTCGTCGGAGACTGGCTTCCTTCCTCAAGACCATATCCCCTATCACATGATCCCCATGGCCAGCGGGCAAAGCTTCTCCAACATGGTGACTCCCCCCCTGCATGAACAGATGTACCTGCAGGATTACGAGTCCCACTCCAACTTTGGCATCTTCACAGAAGACGTGCCCACTTGCAAGACGTGCGGGAAAACCTTCTCGTGCTCCTATACGCTGCGGCGCCATGCCACCGTCCACACGCGGGAACGCCCCTACGAGTGCCGTTATTGCATGCGGAGTTACACCCAGTCCGGAGACCTTTACCGGCACATCCGCAAGGCCCACAATGAGGACCTGGCAGCCAAGCGTTGCAAACAGGATGTGGAGAACCCCTCTTAGGGTGCTGGGGCTGGTGGTTCAGAGATGACCAACCGGACAGTTCCTGACCTGAAAGGACGTCATTCTCTCTCTCTCTCAACTCTGTGCAGAAGCCATGTGACGGGCCTCCTTCCGAGCCAACGGTTGTTTTGCGTCCTAATCGGCTCAGTCTTCCCACCTGCTCCTTAACCACTGCCCCATCTTTGCCTCGGGAATTTGGCATTTGGTGTTTCCACAGGGTAGTTCTTGGGCAATGCGGTTTCACATCTGAACTGTCCCATGTACATAGTTTGGAAGAAGCCACATACTGTTAACAGTAACTGGGAAGAGGTTTTGTTTCTTTCCCCTCTTGTATTTATTTCTGTATGAACTGTCATGGTTCCAAGTAACAGGACGTTGCTGTGGGCGTTTTTAACTCCCCCCGAAGATTGGTACTGCTGGATTGGGGGCAGATATTTTACACCAGGGAAAATCCAGCCTCCCCCAGCTGGGTGTCCTGCAGATGTTTTGGACTTCAACTCCTATTGTCCAAACCAGCACGGTCAATGCTCAGGAGTGCTAGGAGTTATAGCCCAAATGCTTTTGTTCTCGTTAGTCGGTGCAAATCAGAATTTAACAGAGGTGGGGCAGGAACAAAACAGTGGCCCTTATGGCTGCATAGAAAAGATTGCCTGTGAGGATGACTACATTGAAGGGCCTTGCCCTGGTGGCAGAAGGGGGCAAGATATTCCTTTTTAAAAACAGCTCCTCCCATACCATGTGACATGGTGGCATTGCAACACCATCCAAAGGCATTGCAGCCCTGTTCTGAAATATGTCCATTTTACAGAAGAAAACTAAGGCAGAGATAGGCAACCTGGGGCCTATGAGTATCCACATCTATTATTATTATTTTTAATTCACACATTTTCTTACTGGCAACTGGAATTGCTGTGAAATAAGTTTCTGTGGGGGCTGAAAGTCTTGTGTAGCGTGTTGGGGCTCAGACCCCACATCTGCCTTCTACTCCGTCTTCTAGGCAGGTGACTTGTCCTTTGCCACACCTTCCCAGGCAGCCATTTTGTGATGGTGCCCAGGACAATTTCTCAAATTGCCAAATGTGCCCAGGGCCCAAAAAGGTTGCCTGCCCCTGAACTAAGCCTTCCCCAACCTGTACCCCCCTCCCTGCACATATATACACAAGTTCTTTCCTGGCTCAGAGTCAATTCTTACCCCCTTCTCATTCTCAAGCCTACCACTAAAGAGCAGCCACTGCCAGCCGCCACCTCGCTCCCAGGACTTCACAACTGCCCCCCACCCCTGTTAGTCCATCCTATTTGTTCTGTAAGCAGCTGCAAAGCAGCCTCACTGCCAAGGACACAACATTCAACAGTAAAAGATCAAGCACCAAACGCTCCTGCATTCTCTGTTTTCTGTGGTGTATATGTGGTTTCCTTCCCCCATTCCTCTTACGGCATATCTACCCATTTAAATTGACTTGGGTTGAACAATCACTCATAACATTATTTCCAGTCCAACTTTAAGGGTGGAACCCTCTCCAGGATGCTTCCTCCCTGTTCCCCCACAAAGAACCCTGGGAACTATAGTTCATTAGGGTAGCAAGAATTCTTGGTTAGACCTCCCAGCCAGAAGTACACCCCCACCCCACCCCCGTATCCCTTATTTGAAAGCCAGGACAGATTTGAAAGGGATGAAAAGAAGACTAGTGTTTTCAATTCCTTAAACCATGCTCAAGGGGAGGTTCTTGGGGTCTCTCCCCATGGTTCTAGTCTCACCTCAGATGCAGAAGGTAGAATTGAACTGTACCTTCCTCCTCCTCTGTCCCATATCCTACCACTACCAAGGGCAGTGGCCACCGGTAAGTTTTCATTAGCCCAGCTTTCCCCAATCTGGTGCCCTCCAGATGGGTTGGATTTCAACCCCCAGAACCCCCTAGCCAGCACAGGAGGCATCTCTCACAGCCATGTTGCCTGGGCAGGTGGGGTAGCCCTCTAAGCCCATCTGCCCCCTTTCTGCTTGATAATAGGTTTGCAGTGACAGTGGGCAGGTCTCCCACTGGTCCCTACTTCCCACTGTTGATGGACAAACTGGGCACGCCTTCCCATAGAGAGAGGGAAAAGCAGGCAAAGACAACAGCCCACTTCCCCCTGCTCCGCCAGCAGGGCTGGTTGGGTTTCATTTTAAGGGATTTAAACTATTTATCCATCGCACAAAACACTTTGAAAACACCATGCCATAACTGGGATGTGAATCTCCTCTCCCACAGACGCCCCGTCACAGCGGATGGCAGCTTGTTCTTGTGCAGGAAAACTTGTCTTCTCCTTGGGATAGCTCAGCCTCCTGTAGGCCTCTCACTCTCTCTTCTTTTCTCCCTTTCTCTTGTTTTTTTGTAAACCAACCAGTTTACAACACAATGTGTTTACTTCTGCACATACTTCTCCCATCATAGTCCATCCAAATACGATGGAGACGTCATAGGTTGCCAAGAACAGACTAGGTTCCCATGTGGACAGCTGTTTCTCCAGCCTTCCAGAGAACTTCTGATCAGTCCTGAAAGTCAATATGCTTCTCATTATATCTGGACACAAGTCTTATTTGCCTATTTATTGGCTATAAAATAGTGGTAGAAGGCATGTTCTGCATGGACAAGATGGCTTAATCTCCAGGTGGGCTGAGAAAGACACCTGTCCAAAACCTAGAGGAAGCACTGCTAATCAGTGTAGACGATGCCAAGCTATATGGACCAGAAGTCATAGTATAAGGCTTCCAGTGTTCCTAACACAAACCTACCAAGCATGTAAAATTTACTGCCTTGTGATTCCTGCCCCTTTTCATAATAGGGGAGGCCTCTCCCTCTTTCCCTTCTATGTTTAGACATTAGAAACTGGGAATACAAGCCATCTTAAAGAGTAACCAGTAGATTCGGGTCTTCTTGCAGGACTTTAGTTGAAAAACCAAGGATTTAGCAAAGCTTGTTTACCTTATAAAGGGGCTAAGATCTTGCAAGGGCTGTTTTTCAATGGAGCAGCTGAGATGATGGGCAGTAATTTTAATGTAGCGGTTCCAAGCTTGATTTGGCCCAGAGCAACGGTCTCAAGAAACTAGAAAAAAAGGTGTCCCTCTCCCCAAAGGTAGAGTCAGGAAGGGAAGTCAGGTTTATAACTGTTTTCTACCTAAAGTACAAATCAGCACGCATAGTAAAAATGACCAAAATGTTGAACAAAGCGACACTTCTTCTCAAACGTTATAGTAAATCGCGCATTTTTCATTTTTACCCAGACAAAACATTAATACTTCAAGCTTCTCTATAGGCAACAATAAAAAATCCCTTCCCTCCACAAATGACGTTTGTGCTACGGGTCTATATTTGTAGCTTTGACCACCTTCCTCGAACAGGCAGCGGTGTCTGGTGGAGATCGTGGCCGATTCTAGATACGATCTTCCGTTTGTGTAACCGTCACCACACAGCTTTCCCCTAGAGCGCTCTTCCTCGGTTGCCGAAATACATCATTCAAGGCAATCGCGATTTATGGATTCGGGAAGTGGGACAAGATACAGGTACCGCCACCTAAATGAAACTGTGCTACCGTGACTTCTCTGGAGACCGGAACAGAAGGGGAAGGCGTGTGCTTTTTGGGTGGCGATCCTTTGAGAGTATGGAAGGTTTGGTTTGCGGCAGCCAGGGTAGCTCTTACCAAGAGGTAGACATCCCACGCCATCAACTGCTACAGAGAGGTAAACCGACACCAACTCCATCCATCACAAACGAGCCTCCCCCTTCAGAAAAAATAAGAGAGAATCTCTCGATTCACAGAGTAAGAGGCAAGTAGATCGAAAGAGAACACCACGGTAAAAAGAAAGGCTGGCGACCAAGACGTAAAACCACGACAGGCAACCAGGGCTCCGAAAAGGAGCCCAAATGACCCCCGTGTCATCAGCCAAACATCTCCTGGGAGGCATAGGTCACATAGAGGAAGCCGTCTTCGTCCTTGTAGGTTGTGTACACTTCGGCCATGGTGGAGGACATGCTAGCCAGGCTGCGGTTGCCGTCTACCAGGAAGTAGAATGCCTGCGTTGAGCTGATGGCCATTCGGTTGCTGAGGGAAGAAAAAGGAACACGTGCAACCAACATGGCTTCTGTGAGGCCGAAGCGATACGGCATTTCTCCACCAATGCCCTCAATTTTTGTTCACAAATGTAATAATGAGATTTCCCCCCACCCTACAAAGCCAGGCTATTTACAATCCAATTAACGTAGACACTGCTTAGACCAGGCCCAACATATGGTGGTAGAGACATGCTAGCAGCCCGCCAGATGCTCAGTAAACCATTTTTATTTTTGAGGCCTGGTCTGGGAAAGGTAACAACTGAGGTGGCTGCAGTGTGGAAAATGCCTCATGATGGGCAGGCTGCTTGGCTTCCAGGCTGTAAGGGGCCCCTTGGCATAGAGCCCTTCAAGGGCCCTCTCCTTCAATGGCCTCCCCACATGCCCTCCCCAGCGTGACACCCAACCATGAGCCTCCATATTAAGATCTCCCACAGTGCTCTCGAGTGGCTGATGAAGTACAGGGCCGGGCATACGTGGCCCTCGGCCTAATTTCAAAAGCCCCCTGCATGCAATCAATTCAGATCTCTGGCAAGAGTGACGTGTTCCTTCCTTAGCAGCCCACTGAATGCAAAGAAAGAGAGCGAGAGAAACCAGTGGCCAAAAACCCGGGGTGAGCTGCCCGCTTTGGGCTAGGGACCTGCCCACTGCTCTCTACAGTCTCATTCACCGCCACCATTACAGATGCTCACCGGATTATTGTGAAAAACTGGCCCACGGTGAGGTCTTGGGGAACTAAAAATTTGACCTTGTTTAAAGTTGGCAACATTTTCTCCTTGGGATAGCGCTCCAGGATCACCTAGGAACAAGCAAGAGCCCTGTTTGAAAAGTTCAAGAGGCCAACGAGCCGGCATCCTAACTCCCAACAGAAAGCAACTGATGCCCTTGGGAAGCTCGTGCATATAATGAAAACAGCCATTCCCAGTTTATCCCAGTACCCCAAGGTAGACTGGTTCTGTACAGTGAGGTTCATCATTTCAGCTCTGGAATTTCCAAAGTGGTAGACACCGATGCACCCAGGACACATCTGCTGGGCTCTCTCCCCTTGCTGATTTTGTTATTTTTATACTAATACTATACGAATACCATAATTTATATTATTGGAAGCTGGCATGTTGCAGAGAAGAACAAAATGGCTGGTTTTTTACTGGTCACACCCACCATGGCAGCCATTTTGTGAGAACACCCATGACAAAACACTCAAAATTCCAAATATTCCCACTAACCCAAAAAGGGCGAGAACCTTTGTTTAGTTATTATGGCTAACAACCAACCATTTATCTATCTTCCACCAGTTTGCCCAACCCAGCAATACCTAAACCACAACAGGTGTAACGGTTGGATTTTTAAGAACCAATTTTGTGTTTTGTTTTCTGGCACTAAAGCTGAATAATCCGTTTTAAGCAGAACAGGTAACCACCACTGAGTTTCCAGGAGGCTGAGCCTACTGGGAGGTCAGGAATAGTTCATGCACTCCTAATTCCCATCCTATCAAATCCAAATTAAATTGATATTTTAAGGGATTTCAGAACAGGAGAGCAGAATGCAATGGGAGGGGATACTTGGGTGGGGGAATCAGGAACAAATGTATAAAGCAGCACCTGAAGAGTTTAAAACAATAATTTGCTTCAGGAAGAGGGCTGGGGCTGGTGGAGATTTCACAGGGAAGTTGGACATGGCACGTTTCTGGATCAAGTTTTTAAAAACCCTCCCTCAAAATCAGTTCGAGATTACAGCTGATTAAAAGGGCCTGTGACTCAGTGGAGGCTGGTGGCTCCAATGCCAGTGTGGTGGTGAATCTGCTTTGAGTTTCAGTCACACGCAAAAGGACCTATTCAAGATACAAAGTCAGAGAACAAACAATATATGCAAAGGAAGGAAACAAGACAAAGAGAATCTGATTTCGTCTAACAACTGGACCTAGTTGAGACATTGAGCTATAATGCTCTTCTCAGGCAGAAGTCACCTAAAAATTGCCCTACATCAAGTTATAGAATTAAGAGCACAGGAGCAGACTAGACATTTTCTCCTGGTCAGTTGGCAACCCATTCTTCTAGAGAGCAGATTGGTTCTAGAGTTAAGTCATGCATAGTGTGGACACATTGGAATCAGTGACATTAGGAAGTTATGACTAATCCCATGGATTTCAGTGTGTCTATTCTAAGTATCACTAAGTCTGCAACCATCCCAGTTTAACAAAACAGATAAACACATACCCCCTACTCTACCCATTTACTCACAAGATATAGATCAACCCAGACCCACATACCGGTAGTTTGCAAGGAAATTTGATCCTGATAGCAGCCACCTCGTTTTTCCTTGAGGCTGGAGTGGGAAATTTAAAAATACAAAAAACAAACAAAACTAATTAGTGGAATTAATTCCCTCTCTGCAAACAATGGAGAACCCGAAAATTAACCCTTTTCATTACAGGCCTTCAAACAGGCCCTAAAACACACCGGTTTACCTTAGCTGGTAATTGAGTAAGTGGAGGTTAACTGTTATTTATTTTTAACTTATCACTGTTATTATTGTTTGATGGAGTTACATTTTCTTGTATGCTGCCTTCGGAGGGTTGACCCTAAAAAGGTGTACTTATAATTTTCAAAATGAAGAATAGAGCCCTTCACCCCAGTCTTGTAAGTGGAACAAATAAACTTTTGTGGACTAAAGCCAACTTCATCAAATGCATGGAGTGCCATCCTGAATTAGCACCTCTCTCTCTCTCTTTCTCTCTCTCTCTGCACAAGGGTGCAAAGCAGGGTTGCTGGCGGTGTGGCCCTGCAGATGTTGTTGGACTGCAATTCTCATCATCCCTCACCTCTGGCTGATGGGACTTGTTAGCCAAAAATCTGGTGGGCCACACCCCTGGTTCAGGGCAGTGTTGCAACTAGGGAGTTTTACACCCTCGACTTGATAGTCTTATGGAGTGTTGTTGCTTTTTAATCTATATATAGGGCACGTGCAGTTTTGTATTTTAAACTTGCTTAAATCACAATACCAGGATGACTACAGGAATCAAACAGCTTTTGCTTCTGTACCTGCTGCTATATGGGTGTTCAGTAGGTGGGTTGGAGGGCTGCGTAGAATATGGAGGTCCAACCTAGCTACATCACTGGTGTAGGGAGATGGAGGGGGGGGGGGTAGCAAAGAGGTCAGAGAACTAGAAGAATACATAGTTCCAGAAATCTTTCATTCATAGTAGTCCTATTCAAGTTTAGGTGTGTGTGAAAAATAAACGGCAGGCCTATTTGGGCCAGCTGGGGGCGCCGACAACCGAAAAAGAACAACGCCCTGCAAAGTCCGTAATGCGAAGCCGAGCGATTACACGGAGGAGAAAAGGGGTGGGTGAGGCTTACCGAAAGATTTTCTGCGCTTGAACGGAGGAAAAGAGTCCATTTGGGAACGAAAAGCTCGTTTTTCTGAGCCCGACAACAAATGGAGGGAAGGACACACGCAAAAAGCGACCCGCTCTAGATGCAAACTCTGATTCAGCCCTTCCGAGAGCGCTTAAATAGTGCATGATCCGCGCGCCGTGAATAGCCCGAACCTTTCCCCCAAAGTCCTTCCAGAATCGGGATCGCCGACTTCTGGTTCTGGTGGGAGGAGGCAGGGAGGGAACGGGGGCTTCCCTTCCCCCAGACCAGAAAACGGTGAACGGGCCAAAAGAAGTCGTCCCGTGCGCGCGCGTAAGGGTTGATGGATCGATGGAACTCACTGCCGCAAGATGTAAAATCAGTGTGAATTAAAGCTATTAGTGCTTATGTGGACCGGGGTAGCATCCAATGTTAGTCCTACTGAGAGTAGACCCATTGAAATGAATGGGGCTTAAGTTAGTCATGACTGTCAAGCCCCATTCTGAAAGGGGTCTACTCTCGGTAGGACTAACATACTACCCCCAGTTGCTGTGGAACACGGCCGGGATGGTGCTGTTGCGCGCATGTCCTGCTTGTGAGCTTTTCCCTAAGAACATCGGCCTGGCCCCTGTGGGGAACACAAGACTGGACTAGGTGGACCTTGGTCTGATCCAGCAGGGCTCTTGGTATGATCAATCTGAGGGCTGGGGGAGCCGAGAGCCCCAGGCTCACCTGCTGTTCGGCCTTCTTCGAAACGCGCGCATACGCACCGCACACTTTCTCAACTTTTTGCTCCCGGCAAACTTTTTGCTGTTTGTTGTCCTTTCTCTCCTCCCCGCCCCGGTCGCCTGGACCAATCGCAAGCCGCCCCCTCGAGGGGGAGGGAAAGGGGAGGGGGCAGAAGCTGCCTCCACGTGACTCTTTCAAACCTTCCCCTTTGTCTGAGCTGCTGGTGCGCTCCTTTGCCCCGAAGCGCAGCCCGGCGGACTGTTGGCCTGAAGTCGGCGGCGCGCTCGCTTTTCGCTCGGGGGGCCCCTGGCGCGCGCCCACCCCCCCTCGATCTCCCGCTTTCCTCGCCCCGGCGGCCCCCTCTCCTCCGATCCTTGCCTTGAGGGATCGGGCCGCCCCGCGACCCTCTCCAGCGGGGTGGCCAGCTGCGTGCGCCTCGCTCCCTTGGCGCATGCGAGGTGACCTCTCCAAAGCGCCGGGAGCTGGCGGGGTCGGAGGAGACCCGTGCCGGGGCCCCCATGGCCTCCCGCAGAGCCGTGCCCCCCTCGCTCTGGTCCGGCAACGAGCGCCTTCGCATCGGCGAGCGCCTCCAAGCCAGCTTGGCCGGGATCTTAGAGCTGGATTTCTTGCGGGAGACGCAAAGGGGCACCGTGGAACGCGTCCTGGAGGAGAGCCGGAAGGATGGCGAGCTGCCGCAACAGGTGAGGGGGGGGGGGCGCTGGAGATTTGGGGAGGGGGCGGAAGAGAGTAGCAGAGACGTGGTGCCTCGGGGGGGGGGAACCAACATTATCCCTACCTAGAGTTGATGAGAATGAAGTTAGTCAGGACTAATTGAAGTTCCATGAATGTCAGCGGGTCTACTCTAACTAGGACACGCCTTGGATTTCAACCTCGGGGCTGGGATTCAGACGAACAATTCTTTTCTCCCCTCCACCCCGCCATATGTGCTGCATGTAAGCCTGAAAGTCTCTCCATAACGCTCCACCGATTCTGATGAAACGGGTTACAGTCCCCGAAAGCTTCTGCTAGAATAACAGCAATCCTGTGCATGTTTACTCCGAAGCAAGCCCTGCTGATTTCAATGGGGCTTGTGGGAAGGGTCGCCTCCATGCATCGGTCACAAGACTGTGTTGGTTTTGCTGCAGTTGACTTTTTAATC
Source organism: Elgaria multicarinata webbii (assembly GCF_023053635.1). Lineage (NCBI taxonomy): Eukaryota > Metazoa > Chordata > Lepidosauria > Squamata > Anguidae > Elgaria > Elgaria multicarinata. The sequence continues at coordinate 11,318,255 of NC_086191.1, read as the reverse complement.
CCTGGCCTAGGCTTGCTTTTTCATGGTGGTGCTGAGTTCTCCAGGCAGGTGTCCGCAGTGACTCTCGCCCCAAGCAAGCCCTCGCAGTGTCTACTCAAAAGTAAGCCCCATTCAGTACTATGAAACTTACTGGTCCCAGGTTAAGCATGCATAGGCTTGCAGCCATAGGTATGTCTACTCAGGAGCAAGCCCTGCTGAATTCAGTGGCGCTTACATAGGAACAAGCTCCCTTGAGTTCCTGTTCTTTAAAGGCATTGGGGCAAGTCTGTCTTGTTTCATTGGGTTTGTGTATTTTCTCTCTCTCTCTCTCTCTCTTGTTTGATTTATTTGCATTATATCCTATCCTTCCTCATAAAGAACCCAGGGCAGCTAACATAAAACACCCCCCCCCCCATGTAAACCACATTAAAATTGTGACTCTGAAAGCCACACGTTTCTAATTAAATACAATGAAACTATCAACACCATTGATCATTTGCTTAAACTATCCACCTTGGATGTTTTGGGTTTTTTTATAGAACAGCAGGTTTTGAATTGTGTTAATTAAGCGAGGAATCTATTGAAAGCAGTGAGACTTACTTCCAAGTAAACAGGTGTGGGACGACGCTGTAAATTAATCCTTCCTGCTATTTCAGAGTCCCTTAAGCAAGAGGATTGCTTAACGTGGATGAGTTCAGCCTTGAAACTCTTAAGCAAGCTTGGCTTTATATATTTGAAATGCTTTCTAGAAAATCAGAGTTTGTAATTTTAAAAGAAGTGGGGGGGGGGAATAGAGAGCATGGCTCGCCATTGCAACACCCACCAGTTTGCTGTGGGCTACCAAATGCATTGCTGGTTGTTGGGTAGGATTTTGGAGTACACAGCTAGCTGCCACCACCCTGTGAAGCAAAAGGCGCAGGAAGGAGCCTCAGAGGCAGTAAGAAAAGTCATCTGTGTAACCATCTAAAAGGACCCCCTTCCTCCCGAGTAAGATCATTTGAGTCCAGAACCTACAATTTCCCAACTGCATCACTGTTGTAGGGAGTCTTAAAAAGAACATGGGGCCTAGGTGGGCCCGATCCAGCAAGGTGCTTCCTGTGTACCCCTGCTTAAAAAACATACTCTGGTTCAAATAACGCAGGTCAGTTATGCCTTAATGGTGTACTTGGCTTTATTGAAAACGTGTCAGTTGGCCTCAAGGAATATGGATTTGACGTGGGGTATGCGTGTTTTCTTTGAAGTGAACCCATGCCTAGCTTACAGCAGTGGTGGGTTTAAAAATAAATGGACCACTGGCCAATTTCTGTCATGCCATCTGGTCGCTTGGGATTCCTGCAGAGATTTTTTTATTTTTCCAAAGAATGGCAAAGAATTATTTGTGGTGCTTTATCGGACTTTTTTTTAAAAACATGCTAAGAAAAGGGTCCCTGCCCTGAGGTGCTTGCAATCTGAAATTTGACATGGGAGAGGCCATAAAAGGAGGGGGAGAGAGAGAGCTGGAGATAAACAGGGCAAAGGTGTGCGTTAAATTCAGTTACACATAGGGGATTGGGAAACCAACGAGCGAGAAAATAAATGTGGCGGGCCTTGCCCCATCCAAACAGGTGTTACCTGACACAGGTTCTTTGCACCTTAATAGATTCTGAGCTTCCATTCTCACTTTACAAATGGAAAACGTGTTGGTCCGCCATGGTGTTCGCTATTAAAGCAGGGGGTTGGACTAGATGGCCTTGTAGGACCCTTCCAACTCTGCTATTCTATGATTCTAAAACAGGAGGTTGGATTTTGGGGAGCAGCCAGTGGGAAGATTGGAGGCTGCAACTGTGGTGGGTGAGACAGACTGGGGCAGAAGGTGGGTGAGACAGTCTGGGGCAGAAGGAGAGCTCTCCGAATGGCATAGGAACAACTCTTGCGATCAGAGGAAATTGGCTTGCAGAGTTGGGGGTGTACTGAACACCTGGATTCAGAATTGGACAGCATCAAGGAAGATTAGGCAGGTGTAAGCTCAGGAAAGGAGGGGGAACTGCTTGTAAATGCCGACGTGGCAGATGGGCAATTAATGTACCAGACGAGCTTTAGAGAGGAGGCGGGGCGGGGGGTGTTGGGAAGGTGCAGGAATGGGGCCCGTCGGAGGGAGCAGTGTGAGATTATGGGCAAAGGATAAGATGGGGAGAGAGACGGGTCTGTTTGTGGAGTTTTGACGGAACCCTCTCTGCTTACTGGGATGGATCTTGCTGAGGGTGAAATATTTACACCAAATATACGCCCGATCACACTGTTGTTGGTTCACCTAGAAGAATCGCCGCTCCTTGCTTCTGTTTTTGCAACGACAAATGTGCATCAGATGTGTTAGACTACAACACCAAGCATCCCCACCCAGCCTAACACATCTGGAGAGCACCAGGTTGGGAAGGCTGATGTATTAGAACCCACCTGTCGACGTGCCCCCGAAATGGCGTATTTGGGAGTGTGGAGAGAGAGAATTTACCCTTGCGCTGTTTGGGATAGTTAATCAATCTTCAAGAATCACCCTGAACGTGTTCCCAAAGGTTTCGGCCAAGAGGGACGTTCCTGTGGTCAGTAATGTGTATGAAACCCGGACAGCTGGTTCAGCTTGAGCCGGTGAAAGAGTAGGTAGTTAACTTCCTGGCAAAGACCTGTGTATTACTTAGAAAATCTGCACCCTCTTCTTCTGGCTCTCCCCCAGAACAAGGAGTTTCCATTCTAGTTTTGTGTCCAAAGCGTATTGGCACACAACCTTTCCAATTTTGTATTCCCTCAGTGTACAGCAACTCTGACAGTTTCATGGATCCACCTTCTATCCACAATTGTGGATAGTAGTGGTTTGAGAAGCTACACGGTGGAATGGAATTTGCAGACGGGTTACCCTGGAGAAGAATTTGTTGGTTTAGGGAACAGCAAAGCTCTTTAAGCAAACTATCACTGTTCTGTTGTCAGATTGATTATGTATGGGTACTTTTTTTCTTTTTCAATCTGGGATCTTGCCACCATGACAACATTATGTTTTTATATCCATGCTAGAAAGAATCCAATGTTTGAGAATACATTTATGGAAAGCTAGTGGCATTTGTCATATTTTGGAATTCCCAGTTCCAACAAAATATTTGCCCTTGCTCATTCTTTTCTTTAATTTGGAATAGACGTTATCTGGTCAATCTAACAATATTGCAGAATCTCAGTTGTTGATAAAAGTTTGAAGAGAAAAATCAGTTTCCCTCCCATAACTATGAAAGTGAGAGCATGCCTGTCTTTTAAGTATTGGTATGGTTATTAAATTAATAAGAGTTTTTTAAAAAAAGGCAATACACAAATACTCAATACTCAAAAAGGCTTTTGAGTTGCACAGAACACTTCATTTTCATTCTGATGAAGTGCCCTATCTGACTTTAAAGCTTGCCTGTGTTGGTAACTATGAGTGCAGAATCTGGAGCGATTGAACCTCTGGATGGATTAACACAGAATATATTTGTCTATCCATCCCAGTATTGTCAGCATAAACTGAGAGCAATTCTCCGGGGTGTCACAAGCAAATATTCGGTCTTGCGTGCATAGTTGGAGTCTGTAAGTATCTACAACAGCATGTATCCCAAGTTCACCCCAAGGGTTTAATTACATCTTACACTTTAAAAACATGAACCAACCTCTGGGTTTTGGGGTTAGATGGAGTGACCTTCTCTCCCCCCCCCCCCCGGGCAATGGGTGACATCGCTTCTAAGAAGGCCACGAGAATCCGCCTTATTCCTTAACCTGGTGCCTTCCAGATGTTTCGGTTACAACTTCCATCAACCCTGACAATTGGCCAGGCCAGCCAGGGCTTTGGGGACTTGTAGTCCAAAAACATATGGAAGGCGCCACGCTACTGAGCTCTCTATTTCAAGGGCTGCAGAGAAGTGATTTTTTTTTGCCTGACTCCCTCTCCCTTGTCTGCACATACCATGTGCTTGTTGAGCCATTGGCATTATTGGCTGCATTTGGAGCGGAGTGCTCCCTTTGAAGATAATATCTCCTCCTTTGCCCAATCAGCCACTTCCACCACTGTTGTTATTATTATTATTATTATTATTTATTTATATAGCACCATCAATGTACATGGTGCTGTACAGAGTAAAACAGTAAATAGCAAGACCCTGCCGCATAGGCTTACATTCTAATAAAATCATAATAAAACAATAAGGAGGGGAAGAGAATGCAAACAGGCACAGGGTAGGGTAAGCAGGCACAGGGTAGGGTAAAACTAACAGTATAAAGTCAGAATCCTAAAGTAGAAGCAGCCTGCTGAAACCTCTTGGTTTCCAAGACTCCGCCTGCCCCATAGCCTAAGCTGGTGCAGAGGGCCTCTGCATTGGGGTACTGGCAGGTGGGTGCTGCTTCTCTCTCCGCCCCCCCCCCCCCGGTTTGGATCACAAGACATGGGCGTCAGCCGGCCCTGCATGCGTGTGCGGAGGTGGGGCAGGGCAACTAACCAAAACAAAGCACCTGCTGTTCGCAACGGTGACTTCCTCCTTGGCACGTTTCCCGCCGTCTGCTCAAGCCTGCAGGAACAAGGGCCTGACTACGTTGGCCTTTTTTTCTTTTTAGTGTGCCGTCGGCCCGAGCTCTCCGAAAAGAAGAGCGCCTCTGGGGACATGCGGTGCAACCTTTCCGTTGCTGCGTGGATTTTCCAGCTCTCTTGCATTCAGGGGAACCTCAGCGCACCGCAGAGGATTCTGGGTAGCATTGTTGGCTCAAGGAGGGCCTTGCTAGGCCTCACCATTAGTGTGCCTAAAACACCCGTTATCTGTGTCAGCTCACCCACTGCAGAACCACAGGGTGGGGTGGCCACATAAGCGAAGACAGCTTTTTTGTTGTTTCTTGCCACAGTGCCACTGAGTTCAGGTAAATGGGCTTTCAGTCCTTTGTTGCCTATATTAGAAAAGGTCCGGCTGTTATGTGCTTTCCCCCATTTTGCACAGTTGGACCACATGGCAGGAAGACGTTGCAGAAGGGCAGCCTTGTGAGCTCTTTCCAGCAAATCCCCAAAAGATGCAGAGGCTGCGTTTGCGCCTGAAAAACAAACCGACTGATTGCCGCCTCGACTTTGTGGACTAGATCCCGGAAGGAAGCGGTCTCAAAGGCATGGGAGTTTACGCATTGGCGGCTCACAGCTCTGTGGCAGGAGGGCCCACTCGGCACACAGGAGGGCCCAGGTTTGATTCCTGGCCTGTCCAGTTTCAAAAGCGTTGAGTAGTAAGTCGGGAATAGGCAAAAACCCTTCTCTGCCTGAGACTCTGGACAGCATCTGCCACTCCAAGTAGACCAACTTTCCCCAACCTGATGCCCTCCAGATGTGTGGTCCTACAATCTCAGTATTTCCCAGTCAGCACAGATTGGGGATACTGGGAGTTGTAGCCCAATTCATCTGGAGGAACCAGATTGGGAAAGACAGGAGTAGGCATTACTGGAACAGATGGTCAAACAGGGCTAAAACAGGCACTACTTTGAATTTATTTTAGTTGTTTTTATTTAAGCTACTTCTGTATAGGTACACATCCCAAGATTTCCAAGCAGTTTATATAAAGACACATAAAATGCAATATCAAAACCAATAGAAAAGAAACAGTATAAAGCAATAAATACTTTAAAAACATCAAAACAAAAGCAGCGAAACAGCGGTGTCACGATTGAGTAGAAGTCAAGAAAATCCATGTTTAGCAGCAATTTCTTTTCTTCTCTCCCACCCCCATTTTTACTCTAAAGTAGGGTTGGGCAGATTTCAGGCTTTTGGGATGTACTTTGGTTTTTTCACTGGAACCCCGAGATCCGCCGATTGGCACCTTCTCCCTCCTCCGTTCCGTGCCCATCCCATGTTCTCTTCCTCCCTTCTGATAAACAGCTTGTGCGGGGTGGGAGTTTAATGGGAGAGTGATCCTCCTGGACAAATGAACGGATGGCAACAGTAGCACGGCGCTCCACCTGTGGATGGGAGAGGCTAGCATGTACGCCCATGGATCTAATCATGGACAAACAGCTTTATCTTCCACGTGGGCGCGGAAGGGTGACAGTTCCCTGGCCAAATGAATACATTGGGGGAGAGGCAGGTCCAGCTTTTGTAGGGTCTGTGGGCAACTTGGCCTATAGGAAGATCCTTTAAGGGAGAGAGAGGCTATGGACTGGGTTCTCACAACACACAAACACACCTGGCGTTGGTTGCTGTTATCGTGTTGTCTGAACGCAGTGCGTTTTCTACAGGGTTGCTTGTTAATGATACAATGTGGTTTCTTAACCGCTCTGAACGACGCAGCAACCCAGAACAACCCAGCAAGGCTTGTTGAGGGAAAAGCACTCTGCATATGCTTTACAGCAGAGGGGGGGGTGTCCCATGCCACAGCACCAGAAATCGGTCCAGGATCTGAGCATTGAAACCCTAGGCATTTGGGCGTGAGCTGTCATTCCTCAGCGTTGGTTCTTCCTTATCTGCAAAGTGGAAACGATCTTGAACCAGTTCACAAACTCCTCCTAAAGGTAAACAAAGATCTATTTTTTTTAAAATAAAGGTTGGCATAAGACAGTTTGCCTGTGAAGTCATGCGCTAAAATAGCAAGTTCACAAGGAAGTCTCTTGGTTCACAAAGCGTGGCATTGATTTATGGAATGTATTGCAACAAGATGTGGTAGTGGTGGTGGTGGTGGTGGTGGCATCTGGCTTATAAGAATGCGAACAGGGCTGCGTCTGTCATCGTCTGCTAGCTAGCAAGAACTGGAACCCCCAGACTCAAGTGTAGTACATTGTAGTACAGCACCATGTACATTGATGGTGCTATATAAATAAATAATAATAAATAATAGTATATCAGTGATTACCAAGTGACGGGGACAGATAACAGGGGCTCTTGTTGTGGTCTCCCTGGAGGCCTCAGGATGTTGGACTAGAAACAGGATGGTGGATTAAATCAGGGGTGTTGGATCTCTTTCAGCCGAGGGATGAATTCCATTCCGGAGAAGTGCTCTGAGGCCAAATTCTGGTGGTAGGAGGGGCCAAAGCCCCCCAAATACCAGCATTTTTTAGCTTAAAACTTTTATTGCCAAGAACTAAGCCTTGGGAGAGGCATTTCAACCTTTGAGAATCACAATGGCGGTGGGGTGGTCTGGGAAACCAGTAAACCACTGGAAGTCAGGTGAAAGGCAGTGGGGCCAGGGGGAAAGGGCGGCCATTCAGGGAATCCAGGAGAACTGGATTTGACCCACGGGCCTAAAGCTCCCAACTCTGGACTAGACCATCCATTTGCTCCTTTTAGTCTGCTCCATCCAGCTTCTTTGATTTAACGTGGTGCAACTAGGAGAATACCACAGTGTTGGCATTGATCGGAATATTGCAGTTTTGTAAATTTCTACCTTTGCAAAATTACAGGCTTTACGAGCAGTTGGATCTCTGGCTCTTTTTTGGTGCAGCCAGATCATCAGCAAAATGTCCTTTTCTCTTTTGGTCCCCCCCCCCAAAAAAAAACAAACCCACTCCCCCAAAGTTAGTTGTGTTGACCGTAAGAAAAATGGCAAAACCCATATTAGCCTAATGCTAGGTCAACCAAGATTGCAAGAATTGTGCAAGCTTTCGAGGTCTTTTGTGTGATGTTTGGTTGGCCTAATCAAAGTGTTGCGCTCATATGGGTTTTGGCAGATGTTTTCCTTTGAAAGGTGTTTTGCCAAAGTTTTGCTTTTCCGTGAGCGTCGTCGCCCTCTGCCTGGAGTCTTCCGAGGAACTCTCCTGGTTTTGCCTGGTCGGAGGACTCAGTATGGGGATGAATTCCGAGGGTGAAATGGCAACCCCCCACCCCGAAACAAATGTGTAGGAAGCGTGAGCGAGCTCAGGGTGGGCTGCGGTGGGCGGGGGTACGCCAGGCTGGACAAATGGCTGCCTGCCCACCGCGCACCCACCCGTGCCGTGCGCCGGCCACATGGCACAGGCGCCGGCCGGGCTTGCTCTACGTTTGAATGGGTAACGAGGAGGCCCCCAGACAAAGGCAACAGCTGCGTGGCTTAGGAGAAGAAAGGGCAGCCCAGGGAGAGGAGGGGCCCCCGGGGTTTATGTTTCGTTCCTGCTGGCTCAGCAAAGGGGGCTTTCTCCCACCCACCACCCCTGTGCTTTTCCTTGCATGCAGCAGCTGTCTTTGCTGGTCAGGGCGGGGAAGGGGAAAGCTGCAAAGGCATGTTGCAACGATCACCCTTCAGCTCCCCAAGGAGATCAATAAATCTTGCAGGCCCGCTCCAGGTGCAGTCTGAAAGGCCGGGCTGCGTGCAGAGATAAGCTTTCGCATGTTTGCTCCCTGTGACATTCCGCAACCGTTAATGCCTTGGGTTGTCTGGAGTCTTGACTTGCGACATCTCCCCGCGGTTTAAGGCTCCCTCGGCTTGTCTGGGCGCAAGACCGCATTATTATTACTTTTATATCCAGGCTTTTTTCCCTCCTGCACGGAACCCTTCTTTCCATTTTATCCTCACAACAACCCTGTGAGGTAGGTTAGGTGGAGGGTTTGTGACAGGTCCAGAGTCACCCAGCGAGCTTCATGGCCAAGCGGGGACTAGAACCCGGGTCTCCTGAGTCCTTGTAACAACAGATGCTGTGATGCAGGGTGGTCCTGTTCAGGGTGCCAGCCATACTCTCTCCCAGGGTCTGGAACTAGTCCCCAATGAGGAAAGGCATCAAATTCTACTATTTATTTTATTTTATTTTATTTATTACATTTCTATACCGCCCAATAGCCCAAGCTCTCTGGGCGGTTCACAAAAATTAAAACTATGAAAAGCATAAACAATTTAACCAACAATTTAAAAACATGAATACAAAATACAATATAAAAAGCACAACCAGGATTAAAACCACACAGCAAAAATGGATGTAGGTTAAAGTCTACTAGTACTGATGGCTCTATGCTACGTCCAGTAGCAGAGGCAGTCTGCCTAGGGACACCAGTTGCTGGGGAACATGGGTGGGAGGGTGCTGTTGCACTCATAACCTGCTTGTGGGCTTCCCATGGGCAGCTGGATGGCCACTGTGTGAACAGAATGCTTGACTAGATGGACCCTGGGTCGGATCCAGCAGGGCTCTTCCTACGTTCTAAAACCTGTAGAGCTGCTGTCAGACACTGTAGACCTTGAAAGGGCAACAGCCGGTCCTTTCGTCGCCAACTGAAGACCTTTTTATTCTCCCAGTATTTTAACACTTAATTTTAACTTAAATTTAATTTTTTCTGTTTTAACTCTGTATTTTAATTGTATATCCATTTTGCTGCGTGGTTTTATCCTGGTTGTGCTTTTTATACTGTATTTTGTATTTGTGCTTTTAACCTGTGGGTTGTTTTACTACGATTTTAATTTTTGTGAACCGCCCAGAGAGCTTCGGCTATTGGGCGGTATAGAAATGTAATAAATAAATAAATAAATAAATAAACAACTGGCCCCTGGGCTTAATCCAGCCTGTTTATATTGCATGTCCGGCCCTCCCCAGGATCTGGCCCCTGGACTGGAGGTTTCGGGCTTTGGGTAAGGAGAGGAATTTCCTTTGTTATCTCTGATCTGTAATCAGGTGCAGCAAAGGGATTCTCCATACAAGCCTCCGAGCGGAGGGGAATCCCCTTGTTATGTCTGATTGCAAATTCTTTTCACAAATCACAGCCAGATTAATGGGAGGGTAGCCAACTTCAGGCTTGTAGCATCTACTTTTGTCCCGGTCCGTCCCCCCCACACACACCCGGTCCCCCAGAGGTTCACAGACTGTTCCCAGGTGCAAAATAATGGCTCCAGCAGGCAGACGCACACAAAGAACGGAGCACGTGCTGAGCTCACAAGTTGGTGATCAGTACCAGGACCAACCTGACAAGTCCTTTCCCACACAGATCCGCTCCCGGTTCCTCCACCGTCGCCCCGCCATCTTTTTCAGCTGTTTAGACGCAGCGAGTGTTAGGCAATTGGGAGTGGGAAATCCTTGCTGGGCTGCTGCAAATCGACCGGAGTGTTACGTTCTGCCGACCCGTAGGCTATATCTGTCAGTGGCTATTAGCTGCAAGAGCGAGAATTGGAACCTCCACACCCAGAATTAGTTGGTCTCTAATTACAAACTAGCGGGGACAGATGAATCAGAATCATAGAATAGCAGAGTTGGAAGGGGCCTACAAGGCCATCGAGTCCAACCCCCTGCTCAATGCAGGGATCCACCCTAAAGCATCCCTGACAGATGGTTGTCCAGCTGCCTCTTGAAGGCCTCTAGTGTGGGAGAGCCCACAACCTCCCTAGGTAACTGATTCCATTGTCGCACTGCTCTAACAGTCAGGAAGTTTTTCCTGATGTCCAGCCGGAATCTGGCTTCCTTTAACTTGAGCCCGTTATTCCATGTCCTGCACTCTGGGAGGATCGAGAAGAGATCCTGGCCCTCCTCTGTGTGACAACCTTTCAAGTATTTGAAGAGTGCTATCATATCTCCCCTCAATCTTCTCTTCTCCAGGCTAAACATGCCCAGTTCTTTCAGTCTCTCTTCATAGGGCTTTGTTTCCAGACCCCTGATCACCCTGGTTGCCCTCCTCTGAACCTGCTCCAGCTTGTCTCTTAAATTGTGTAAGTGATTTGCATATCTTGGGCAAATGACAGTCGTAATTACCACATTTTATGCAAATTGCAGTCGTAAAGTGTTTAGTTATGCATAAATTGTGGGCACAAGTTTGGCAGGTGGGCTCTGGGGATATGTTTAGCCCCAAGAGGGCCAGATTTCCTTGTGACGGATATCCCCTGGACCACCGGCCCCAGGTGGATTTCCACATTCCTGCTGCATTTGCACCCTGCCAGAAGGCATCCCACTGGTCCCTGTTAGTGCGATATGGCTGCAAGAAAGGCAAATGCTATTTTGGGCTGCATTAATAGAAGTATCGCTTCCAAATCACGTGAGGTACTGGTTCCTCTCCATTCGGCCCTGGTTAGGCCTCATCTAGAGTATTGCGTCCAGTTCTGGGCTCCACAATTCAAGAAGGACACAGACAAGCTGGAGCGTGTTCAGAGGAGGGCAACCAGGATGATCAGGGGTCTGGAAACAAAGCCCTATGAGGAGAGACTATTCAATGATTCTGTTGGCCTTTCTGGGCTGTTCTGTCTCATGCCCAATTTGCTTGTTTCTTGTGAAACAGGAGGAGGACTCGAGTGGCCTGGGCGGGAACAGGTTGCCAGCCGCCAAACTGGACCGCAGCAAATCTGAAGACCTGCTGGGGACCCCGAAAGAGCCTCGCGCCTCCTACAGCTCGTCGGAGAACATCGAGGTGGAGCCTGGCGGCGTGCTGCACGCTCATGCGGGAGATGGATCGGACAAGGGAGGCCTCGGGTTGCAGATGGTAGGCGAGCCGCTTCTCTCGTCCAAGAAAGCCGAGATCAACGGAGGAGACACCCAGGAGATACCGGAGGCCGACTCTAGGCCCAGCTCAGGTACGTCTAGGCTTGGGGCAAATTCATCCACACAAGGTGTGTTTCGTTCTGAATCCTGCCCCAGCTGAGGGTGGGTGTTACAAGCTCCCGGGACTCTCCTTTCGGGGGCGTTGCTTCTTCGGTTGTGTGAACAACTTATTCTCATGGATTGTTTTCTTTTAAAGCAGGGGTACAGAAAATGGGGCCTGCCGAGACGTTTCTGGCAGGGATTCCCTGCTAGCACTAGCAAGGGAAACCCTGGGGACTCCCTCGCTAGCAAGGAAATTCTTACCCTTAGCTCTGATCTCTGGTGAGGAATTGGAGATAACTAAGGGATTCCATGCTAGCTCTAGCCAGTGAGTCCCCAGGCGTGTGTGTGTATACACGCACCCCCCTGGCGACATCCAATGCGGCTCTCAGGGCTGCCAAAGAGGTTGTACCCTTGTCTAAAAACGTCATTCAGTTTTATTCGTACCCCACTTTCCCTCAGAAAGGAAGCTCGGAGCAACTAGCAGCATAAGCAAAAAACAAAGGCAGTAATTTCAAGACAATTACCTTGAAATGCTATATGCATTGAGCAGGGGGTTGGGCTTGATGGCCTTATAAGCCCCTTCCAACTCTACTATTCTATGATTCTATGAAAACCCACCAATAATGCATAAGAAAACACCAATTCAATTAATAAACCATTCAGGGTTCATCTGCTTGAGAACCAGCTGGATATGTCTGCTTTTCATTTTCTTCCTATTCCTTCAAATTCCTGCCACAGGTGGCTGGATGTGGTACAGCGAAGGGGAGTCTGATGGACAGCCAGCCAGCCATCCTCTTATTACAGCTTTTTATCCTCTGTCTCTGTGTTATGAGAAGCAGGGCATTAGGCATTCCCGCCCTCCCAGTTTTTTGTCTCCAGCGTTCAGAGGTAGACTGCGTCTAACCACGGGGGTTCCATTTTGCCACGTTAACAGCTGTCGCTAGACCATTCCTCTCTGAACATGCCCTTGAGCCCTTTTCCTTGAAAACCCCCACCTAAGTTTGCATCCCGGCTCTCTCCACCTTTCAGGCTTCTACGAGACCAGCGAGGTGGGCTCCCTGTCTGACTCCTGTGCCTCCGTGCACAGTGACGGGCCGGGGGGATCCCGCTGCAGCGTCGGCTCCCTCTCTCACCTGCCGGGCCTGCGAGAGAGCAGCTTGGCCCGCCCGCATTCAACCGACGAGGCCGCCGTCCGCCTCCTGGACCTACGGCTGCAGCGTCTCGCCTTGGCCAACGCTCCTGGCGCCGACAGCAGGAGGCCTGTATCGACAGGTGAGGCCGCCCTTGGCGTGAACGGTGACCTGGGCTCCGCAGACCTGCTCTCCGGATGAGAGGAGCGAAAGGGTAGAACGAGCAGGAGTACAGCTCTCCTTTCAAACCGGAGCAAAAATGGTTCTGTGGGAGCAAAGCAGGATGCCAAATGCAGCTTTCCGACGATCGATTCTGGCCTGAAGCGAGAGGAGGTTTCTAGCACTCATGGCTGCAGAAACTTCCTTGGAAGTGTATATAGGCCAGGAAGCGGGATGTTGGTGGACTGCAGCTCCTGTCAGCCCTTGTCAGAACAAACAACGATCAGGAACGATGGGCGTTGCAATCCAGCAACATCTGGAGAGTTACATGTCTGTAAGGGGCCTTTATTCGTGTTGGCTCTCCGCAATAGCGGCCTCCCTTCTGCCGTCTTTTGCCCTTCGGTACATGGTGGGTGACTAGTGCCAGCGATGGGGGTGCAAGAGTAGGTTCAGTACCAGCCAGTGGGGTCCGCTCTCTCCCCTTGCTTGCTTTTGATTCTATGTAGAGGAACATCCCATGAAGGTGGGGGTGTTGAACCTCAGTTCTAGTTAGCCTCCCCCCCCCTTCCCCTCAACCACCCATCCTTCGGTGGTCTCCTGGCTTTTCCACCTTCTTCCCCCCTCCTTTCTAAACGGCTGAAACGCCTCTCCTATGACCTATTCCTGGCCATAAGAGCTTTAAGCTGCAACGTGCTGGCATTTTTACTCCCACCCTTTTTGCCTTTGGCCACGCCCACTATCAGAATGCCCTGCTCTGCCCACCCCCCACCCCCCGGAGCTCCTCCAAAATTTAATTTGGCCCCCAGGTCGAAAGAGGCTTGAGAGCCCTGCAACAGGGCTTTTGTCTGTTTAGGGTTAGGGTTTTGGCCTTCAAATTTGCCCTTGGGCCGTTGGTTCCTGCGCCCGCAAGCTCCTTTTTGTTGCCTTCCTTTGCTGCAGGTGACCTTGAGTTCCTCATGGGCCTCGGAGACTTGTCCCTCCCACTCCCGAAGAACCCCAACTTTCAGCTGCTGCAGTATCGGTCGGACCTCGTCTCCCGGAACACCAACGAAATCTACCACTACCCGAGCCCCTTGCATGCCGTGGCTCTGCAAAGCCCCCTTTTCACCAGCAGCCTCTCCCAGAGCTCCTCCCAGGAGGATCTCGACGAGGGCCCCCCGGAGCACGTTGGCCCCGACTCCCCAAAGAGGGCAGCCGCAGGCTCCAGGGAACAGCAGAGGGTCCGGTTAGACCAGTACGTTGCTAAATTGGTTCTGCGGTACAAGTGCCGGTCGGCGGCCAGCAGGACGGAGGCTGGATACCTCGCGGGCAACCAGAAGAGCCTCTCCATGTCGTCCGTCTGCAGCTCTGTGCTGGGCGCCAGCCAGCTCCTGGCCCTGGCACCCGGGTGGAAGATCCGACGGCGCATCTCGACTTGCTCCCACCTGCGGTCCCCGGAGGGCTCCGAGGGGACGCGGGATTCTCGGGTCTTGGACGGCCCAGGGGATTTCGCCCAGTTTCTGGAGATCAGCTCCATCCAATCCAGCTCCACCAACCTCACCAAGGCGAACGAGCCGTCAGTGCTGTCCCTTCCGGATCCCCTCCCGCCATACCGGGAGCCGTCCGTCAGCCCCTACCCTAATAAGCCACGCGGCGGATCGGAAAGAGGAGCTCCGAGTTGGGCTAACGGGACCCGGAGGCATCTTGTCCAGGTTGAGAGCTCCTCGGCCAAGGAGGCCTCGTTGCCCCGGGCTGCTGGGGCGGACTTCGACAAGCTGTACAAAGGCAAACACGCTTCCCGGGAGTTGGTGAAGACAGCCGAGAGGTCAGAGAAGGCGTCCGAGAGGAGCTGGCTGAGCCCCCGAGAGCTACTGCGCAGGCTGAGCCTACGGAGGAGGCCATCCGCCCGGGTGGGGAGCAGGGCCCGGGCCAGCTCGGAAATCAACGTCCATGTGGCGGCCGGGCTGGTGTGCCACGGGGAACCCCATGCCACCCGAGGCAAAGCGGTCAAGCCCAAATGGGCCTCTGTCCTGGAGATCTCCAGCAAGGCTCCCGGGCGGCCCCGGCTGAAAGCCGCCACCTTCCACCACCCGCCCCAGGTGCTGAACCGCCACCTCACCTTCTCCTCCGACTCTCCGGCGTCCTTTTGCTTCCTCGGGGGCAGCCACCTCGACCTGCCACCCCGGCGGCGGGCTGGGCTGGCCGGTAGCAATTCCGGCCTTGGCGGGGTGGAAGCCACCAGCGCCGTCAGCCTGAATGGGGACTGGATCCTGCATCAGCTCGGGGACAAATGGCCCCAAACCTCAGCCACCTTGGACTCTGCCGACCTGCCAGTCCGCAGCTTCAAGCTCCGTCGCAGCCGCTCCTTTAAGGAGCTCAAGAAGATGGTGTCTCGCTCCCTCCGGGGTTCCAGAAACGCCAAGTGACACACACCCATCCGTGTCCTTCCTTCAAGCAGGCCAGCAACAGGAGGAAGATCCATTGGGATATCTGGATGTGTGCCAGCTGAGATAGCTTCACACCCTGTTGCAGGTTTCCTGAGTGACCCTTCTGGGAAGGTTTTTCTATTTCTCTTCTTGGACCACAGGGAGTTAGTTCAGATACACACACAGGATTTATATTTCCGCTTCCTTTTTTCCTTCTTGTTTTTACATCTTTAAATTTTAATCCTGAAGGATACCCACTGCCCTTCACAAGAACCAAAGAGTGAAGTTGAACTCTGCCACTCCCCTCAGGGGACGATTTGATTAAGGGTTGGGGGATGGAAAGGGGGGGGGCTTTGTGACAACCACTTCTCACCCTTGATCTGGTGGAAAAAGCACACAGCCCTGGCTCGTTTTTTTCCTTTATTTAACTTTCGATCCAACCAGCGCTACGCAGCCCGCTGCGTCTTTGACAATTCACCCCAACTCGCCTTGAGCCCTTTTCTTTAAAAACCCACCTAAGCTTTTACAGGTGCCGGCAACCCAACCAAAAGGTTTCTTGAGTCCATGGCTGCTGCTTTTGCCTTAGCCCAGGGATGGGGGAACGTTTGCCTCTCCGGACGTCCTTGGGACTAGAGGGCCTCACCTTGTTTACCACCACTCAGTCACTTCCAAACTGTGCGGGCCCAATGGAAAAGTTGTGGGGTTGCATATTTTGGTTTGGAATCGGTTGACGCCTGCTTCGGCTTCTCACCTCATGTCTCAAAACTGACATCTGTGAAGGTTTCCTCGTCTTATATTATTTCTCCCTTTTTCAAAATGAGTGCAGTGTACGAGCTAGCCCCGAGCAAGGGCATTCTCCTTGATTTTGGGTTCCTCTCATGGGCTCCCTCAGGAACCATCCAGACGTCTTTCCGGAACTTTCTCTCTGAGGCTCCTACTGCATTTCAAGGGAGGGCATGCTACAGCTCCATGTATTTTTCCACTACCACCACCTCAGTTTCCTTAAAAGCTGATAGCATGGAAGCATCCTTTTCCTTGTCTTCGTTTTCAGGTGATCCCTCTCTCTGAAACTGTGAACCTCCGTTTCCTTTTTCTCTCACCGAAAATGTAAATGTTACGAATGAGGTTAGGAAAAAAAAAGAATAATAAACAAGTGATTTTAAATTAGCTGACTTCCCGCTCATTACTTCTGAGGAAGTACTCGGAGTGAAATAGATGGCGGCGTTAAGTCCTCAATCCAAGGATGTTTGCAGATGGAGGATTTTTTGTAGGAGTCTCTTGTTCTGGCTACATACAGGTCTGATACCAGGGCGGTATCTTTTCGGTGCTTGCGAGCTACTGAATTTTTTTAAAATTAAAATCTCTGGGAAGGTAGCTCTTACCTTGCCACAGGAACCACCTGAATTCTGCGTGGATATTTTACCATCCCTGGCTTATAGGTTCTGTGTAGAACACTTCATCCTACTCCATATCTTTCACCAAGGTGGGTAACTTGCAGTTCTCTAGAGATTGTTGGACTACAGCTTCCATCAGCCCCAGCCAGTATGGCCAAAGGCTGAGGGTTGATGTGAGTTGTAGTCCACCATATTCCCCACTCCACTACCGTAGTCAACCATCCACTGATGTGCTTATTAGCGTTATTGTGCTTTTTAAATTAATTGATTTTAAAACTTGATCGACCTTAAAGATTGTTCCTGGTAAATCGGGGAGCAGATTTATTTAATTATTTAATTAATTAATTTAATTTATATACCGCCCCATAGCTGAAGCTCTCTGGGCAGTTTATGTATAACGTTGAATTATTTTTTAAGTCTATAATTGTCACCACCACCACACACACACCTAACAATGTAGACCAAAGTAAACACACACATGCTGGTTCATCTAAAAAAACAGGGCAGACGTGGATCACTTTAAACACTCAGAGCAAGTAACAAAATCCCACAGTGTGGAGTGTTGTTGTTCAGGTTGCCAGCCATGCCCTTCCCTGAGAGGCTCCATTCCATTCCCACCCATTCTGTAGCCACTGGGCATGCTCAGTCCTCATTGGACCTTTTCTGAGCCCCCACCCTTTACGGGTTTTTCCCCATAAAGATTTTTTTTGTACTCCTGCAGACCTTGGGGTCCTCCCTCCTGTGCCCGGGTGGGTCTGCCATATTTTGCTTTGCAAGTTATGGGGGCAAGAGGTACGTCTCCAGCAAACCTGGGGTAAAATGGGGGATGTGGGTGAGGAAGGATGTCTGCAAGGCCCTCCTGTAATTAAACCCATGTTGACAGTACACACGCCCTACCCTGTGCCAAGCAGCAAGCAAAGGAATCTTGTGGACTGTTTTTCTCCTGCCTCCAAGGCACACAATTTGGCATCCGTGACGCGGGTGCTGCAGTGGCTCATGGCTTGAAGGACTAAGCGAATTGCTGTTTACGGCATGAGGCCTGGCTCCATTTGGCTAATAACAGTAATTAAAAGAGACTGGGATACGGTAAGGATGAGCATGGCAAACAAGCCTGAACTTGTTTGATGGCACTGCAGCATTCTGGTCTAGAGCTCGCTTTTTCCTGCGCTTGAAGCATCGGTTTAAATAATGGAGGCGGGGAGGGGGCGTTGACATTGACCAGAGCTGCTGCTGTTCTGCCCAAGGAGTTGCCGGCCCCAATCCAAACCTAAATCGTGAGGGCTGCGGAATTTAGTCTACCTGTTAGGAGAATCGATTGGGGGACGGACGGAGCCTTTTGATAGAATGCAATCACTTTCCCTAACCTTGTGCCTTCCAGTTATTATTATTATTATTATTATTTATTTATATAGCACCATCAATGTACATGGTGCTGTACAGAGTAAAACAGTAAATAGCAAGGCCCTGCCGCATAGGCTTACAATCTAATAAAATCATAGTAAAGCAATAAGGAGGGGAAGAGAATGCAAACAAGCACTGGGTAGGGTAAACAGGCACAGGGTAGGGACAGTTCTGCTGGACTGCTAGCCCCATCATCCCCAGAAAGGATGGGAGGTTTAATTATTAACATTTCAGGCTGGAGGAAGCTGAGCTAAAAGTTTCCTTGATCAACCAGGCAGCTGATTTTTGAAATGATTTTTCACAAAAATACTTATTATAAACACCCAACCTGCAGATTACATATTCTGGTTTAGTAGATACATTCCTACCTGTGTGAAAGAAAGACCGGTGGGGGGTGACCACAGACATGTGCATCCTTTTAAAACCACCCCCAAAGTGTGCTTTATTTCTTTAGATTTCTTTCATCTGCAGCCTTAGGGTGGCTTAATCAATTTGCTGTACGCGTTTTAGCTGAATCAACCAAGAATAGTGGTGGAATTGATAATTTGTTGTTGTTGCTATTGTCATTATTATTTGTAAAGTTTAGATACTGCTGAATATAATAGAATCTCTCAACGTCTCACAACATTAAGCAATTAGGGGCAGAAACCTCTGCTCTTCTGCTGCAAATAACACCGTGATCCTGTATATCTGAATCTACTTTCTGCTCAGCCTTGATTTAGTCTATCATTATATTTTTGCCACACGGATGTAGAAGAAGGTGGCAGCTGGAGTTTTTCCTTTTTGGCCTCTGGCAGCCAAAATGTCAGAGGCCAAGCCCTAATAGAGCCATTTCAACCTCTGGAATTTGTTAATAAGAGGCCCATGTCCACTTGGGAATGTTTTCAGTAATTACCTAGGAGTCTAAACCGGGGTCAACACAGCCTTAGCACTAAAGAGGCATTCTGAAGACGAGGGAAGAGGTAAAGTTATCCGACAATTCCAAATAGCCATATTTTTAAAAATAAATGGCAGGGGGAAATGTGAGACTGCCTTTTTTTCTTCTTGCTTTAAACGCTACCACTCAGTGCGATTCCCCTCTCCAAATATACTGCTTCTTGGACCATTTAAATGAGCGGGGTGGGTTCCCCAAATTGCTTGTCCTCTCTTCAGCCCCAGCAAAAGGGGGGGGGGAATGGATTGTCTAAACCAGTGGTTCCCAAACCTTTTCAGGTCACCGCCCCCTTGGTTCCACAAACTCATGCCCAGTGCCCCCTACCTTACACTATAAAAAACATTATTCAGAATAGCGGTTTTCAACGACCCACTACGGAAGATAATAAAATTCAAAACAGTAACAATTAATTGAATATTTATTCAAAATCCAATCTCATTTTTTTTAGTTTATTCAATTAAACAACATTGAAGAACTTGATCCAGTGATATCATCTTTTCAAAGTCGGATAGTCATTTAGCAAGTATATTAGATATCACATTTAGTAACTAGGGTAGAGTACCTCACTATTCTGTAAATTCTTAATGTGATGGTTGGGCTTGATGAAGCGATACCAGTTTCCCAATGTCTGGTTTAAAGTCACTTAACATGAGTCTTAAATCACCACGTTTAGTAATCGGGTGTAGATTTCTTTGCTTGGAGAGAAGTAGGCAGTCCACACTAAAACCACATTCCACCAAATATGATGTTGGAAATGCAACCAGGAGCTTCTGAACCACTCTCCATAGTGCAGGATAGCAATCAGAAATTTCTTTCTGTAATCAAAACTCCTGGTATGGCTTCTTAAACTTTGGCTTCAGCTTAATGTCATTTTGTAGCTCAATTGGCCCCTTTAAATGGGAAGCACCAGCCGCAGGCTTGCCGAGGGAGGGAGGGAAAAGAGAGTGAACGCCTCTGTTTTGCAGCCGGCGTGGCGGGGCACACCAAGAAGGGTATGTCTCTTCATTAGCGTTTTGGTGCTTTTGAAACATTTCAATTCACCGTTAAAAGGACTCTTAAACGGTATTAATACATGTGTGGATTTGTCCCCTATATGGCTTGGGACCAAAGTACCTTCTCCCATAAAAATGTCCCTGGGTTTTAAGACCTTCTGGAGAGGCGCTTCTCAGAAAAGACCACCTCAAGTGCCCCCCTGCTGCCCCCTTGCCTCTTAGCGCCCCCCTATGCAATCCCACCCCTCCCAAGGGGGTGGTACCGCCCACTTTGGGAACCACTGGTCTAAAGCATTTTGTCCAAGGGTCACTCCGAGAAATCCGCCTGGGGTGGTTGTGAGCTAAATGAGCTATTCATGAGATGGTGGCATCGTTTTTCAGAGCAAAGAACTGAACAGAGACGATCTTGGGAGATGCTAGATCTGGGATTCCCCAAATGGCCACACTTCTTTCCTCCATTTGGTAGAAGTTCTTGCTCTCCAGAACTGATGCATTTTGCCTAGTGCATTACAGGTACAATATTCTGTTTTCTCTGGAGAGCTACTGATTGCTTCTTAGAAGAGCTTTCCTGGAGATGACCTCATTGCAGTCTTTACGACAACCCTGTAAGGTAGGTTGTGATGCCTGCTTTGCAGGTAGGGAGCTGAGGCTAAGAGGGAGAATGGCATGCCGAAAGATAACCTAGTGAGTTCAGGGCAGTGGTAAAATCTGAATTGCCATAGCTGTTGCTCCCTCTCTAGGCTGGTTTTACCTCCCAACTTGTCAACCAGCAAGGAATTGGGATCGAAGGGAGAGGGGAGTGACACCCCATGGAAGGCAGATCTCATCCCTGGACTGCCAGTTGCTGACCTTGATTTTTTAACATGTTAATTTTTGGAGCCCTTAAACAAATTTCACACACTCAAGCCACTATTAGCAAAACGTGCTATGGCTCGGTCTTGAATGTGTAGCGAAGACCTACTGGCCTGACGGAAGACCTGGAGACGAAAACCGCTAAAAGTGGTTTATTGGTACCAATCAACATCGCTGCTTGCGTTTTGGGACTTTCTTTGACTACAGGGACTGTCATGAAGAGCTGCTGCATTTCCAAATTTACCAATACACCGCTAGTCCAGTGCTGTGGCGGCAAACACAGAGCTGACGGAAGCCTTCGAAGTTATTCTTGCAGCTTGCCCTGTGCGGAACGAGGGCAGAGGTTGACAATCTGCAGCCTTCCAGTTCCTGGCAGAATTCCAACTGCAGCATAGCCAATAGTGCTGGTTAGTGGGAGCTGTAGTCCCATCAACAGCTTAGAGGACCACACACACCCAGCCCCGCCACAGCACGAAGATTTCCTGACCTTTTGTCACCTGAAAATGAGAGTTACTCTTGTTCCTTCCCCCTGTGCACGTCTCGCTGGATCTGCCTACGCCTGGAGGCCCATGGGTGAGATTAAAAAAACACAGCAGAAAAGCCACCTGGTTTGGCAAGACGCCCAGATATGGTGCCAGTCTGCTCAGCAGCACACGCCCTGAAACTATCAGCTCTTGGGGGTGGCGCTAACCTTGACGGAGGAGTTGTAGCTGTGGCAAAAAAACACCCATTGTATTACATGCGGAAGAGCCCAGCTACAATTCTTGGCCTTTCCCAGCAAAAATGATGACAGCAACTCAATTGCATCATGGAGCAAAGCTGAGAAGGATCTCTTCTCTACCAGAATTGAGCAGGTTTCCCCCACCTGTCGCCTTCTGATGGACTACAGCTCCTAGCATTCAGAAGCTGTAGTCCCATACAGACACATAAAAACAGTACGGTGCTAAATGGACCAATGGCACAAGGCAACTTCTGATCACCTGGCTAGTCCTTAGTTTTGGCTTTCACAAGCTACTTGCTTGAATCACCTACAGCTTCGTGATCTATAGGCCCCTCTTCCCTGGGGCACACCCAGAACAGCGTTGTGCAAGTTTGATTGTGATGGGGCGGACCCATTCAGTAGCTATCTGACTTTCAGTAAGCACATGGGTTAATTACGGTGCAGCAGGGAGACAGCACTCTGGCTTGCTTTTGAAAACTACGCCCCAGCCCTCTTTGTTTGCTGACCCACTGAGAAACACTGCCACCATGAGGACTTGCTTTGGGTGGTCGTTTTTAAAATAAAAATAAAAATGCAGCAAGTGGTTCTCTCGTTGCTAAATTCCTGTTGGGTTTGATGTTACCACACCCGCAATACATACACACACACACACACACATTCCAGTGGTGTTATTACGAGATAACGAAAGAAAACGGGCAGAGAGGCACACGGATGCATGCCCCCCAACCCCCCCACCTTAAAAAAACTTGCTGCTGTCTTTGTTTGCAGAGGTGAGGTCACCGAGGGCAGCTGAGAAAAGCAAACAGCCCCCTTTCCCAGCTGCTGACAGGGAGAGAAATATTTACTTAAGAGCCAGGGAGGAGACTGTGCATGGCAGGAACGAAGGATGTTTGCTGGGTGTCACAGCCGGACGAGGACGTGGAACTGACAGACTGGAACTGACAGACACAGAACAGGGGTGGCAACTGATAGCAAACTCCAGTTTATGGGCCTCTGGCCGCTTCATTCCCCCACCCATCCTTTTGGCGAGGCTGCAGGCTAGATGGTGGACTGGGTGGATGTCTGAACCTAGATCTTCACGCTCCCTGCTACGACGGTGCACCAGGAGTGGGCAGACGCCAACCTTGCGGGATGTCGTTTGGGTTTGATTTCATCTTTGCTAGCAGCCCCAAGTGCCCAGTAGTAGCGCAGGTGGACAGACACGGGCTAGGAATTAAGGAGTGGGGCACTCCGGAGCCCATGCTTCACCCAGGAATCTGTGATCAGGACACACACCAAGCTCCCAACCCACTTTGTGCACGATTTCACTCCTGTCTCTCCTTTTCAGCAACCCCACTTAGGGATAAGGGAGAAAGCTTTTTAGGGCTTTGCTGTTGTTAGACATTTGGGAGTCAAAGCCTGGCCAATTTGCTGCAGGTCACCCAGAGATCTATCAGTAGAGACCAATCTACAGTCGGCCAGCTCGATCTCCACCACTTTAGATGTCTCCTTCTCCTTGCAGAACACCTTGGACAAGCACTTCGGTCTCTCTCCTGGAGGTACCGGCCCTGTGAGCCTGACAAACTAAGGAATTACCACACTAAGAAGTCTCTATTCAATCTTAGTCTTGGTAGTTGTCCGGCACACCATTTTTCAATGATGGAAAGGCAGGATAGAAAGCCATTTTAAAAAAGAAAGATAAATGGAAGCTATGCCGTTTCCTGATTTTCGGGTGGATTAGCAATCCCCAAACCCACAGCAGCGGTGGAGGGCAGAGTACGTGTAAAAACTGCTTCAGTGCAAGGGTGTGGCAGACCTTGTTTGGGGTGAGGTGTCTGGGACATAGGGAGATGCCAAACATAGCTGACCTGACAGGGTTCCATTGCCATAGGAACAAGCGTCAGGAGAGGCCTAGCAGTGGTCACTATGGCAATGGCACCAAAATGGGAACAAAGGATGGCAGATCAACCTGCTTGATTAGATTAAGGAGGGGTATATAGGGGAAGGAGGTGGGTGGAGAAAGACCCGCACTCAAAACCCAATTCCTTCTCAGTGGTGGATGAGTTGTGTTGGGTTCAACGTTTCTTGACTAGTTTGGTTTTTCTTTTGCAAACTTAAAAAAGCACGCACAGTGGCTAATGTTAATTTTCCACACTACTTTATAAACCAATTGCGGGGAGAATAACAAAACAGCCACGGAATCAATGCCCCCGTGGTTCTCCCCTTTTGCTGCAATGGAGGGAGGGGACCAACTTTGGGGTTACGCAGTCCGTGCCCCAATCCATTCCCATCCGAAACAGAGAAAACCGATAAAGGAGGCCCCCTCTGCTGCTCACACCGTTCCAGGCAAGGCCAGCCACTGAGCACATTTTTCAAGGCACCGCGTATCTGATGCCTCCGAAGCCAATGGATCTGTACGGCCCACGACAAGGCGGGAGCCAACACAACGCTGCTTCCAGGCGTTTCCATGGAGAAATCATCACCTCTAGCCAAACATCCCCATATACAGCTGTTTTTCCTTTTGGTGGTAGCTGCTCAGCTGAGATTCTGTCAATTGCAGGTAATGCTTCACGTTGGCATCTTGAAATAGCGAGATGGGAAGAGAAAAGAAAAAAGAGGTTAACAAAAAACACACAAAGTGTATATGCTGTAGAACAAAAGTGGTTAAAAGCTGTTTTTCTCCCCTCCCTCGTCCTTTCCATGCCCATTTAGACAAGGTTCTAGCCCACATTAAATATTTTCAGTCAGGGCTGGCCCAAGGAATGTTGTTGCATCGGGTAGAGCAGAAAATGTCCATCCCACTCCATAATATCCAAGATTGGTCAAGTTCGTATTATTTTTCTAATTGAAATTATTTATAGCCCGTCTTGTGGGATAAAATCCTACTGGACTGCCTTGTTTTATTGATTATACTGAAGACGTTCCAGGAGGAGTGGGATAGAAAAATAAATACATTATATAAAATAACCATCCTATTTTGGCACCTGAGCTTATTAGATATGATCTTAAGTTTAGGAACGTCACTCCTACTGGCCAACGGCTCCTTTGCAAGGGCAACGTCACATTGCTGAAAAGCAGAAGCTTTTACCTTTGGGCTGCTTGCTGGTTGCTGCAAGGAGAAAGTGGCGTGCCCGGTCGTAATCCCGCAGGTAGTAGGAAGCCACCCCGGCTCGATACAATGCCTTGGCGTTCTCCGGCTGCCTTTCCAGGACTTTGAGGCTGTACTCTTTCACGCGATCGTAGTTCACCGGTTGCATTTGGAGGAGGCACGCTGCGGAAGCACACAGCAGGGTTATTAAGAGGCTAGCGACAGCCTGAGATTACTCAAATCGGAAGGATTAGGATGGGCCATACTGGGAGTTGTAGGCCTTTTTCCTGTCTAAATCTGCATAGGATTGTGCACTTAAAGGATTTAGAGCAGGGGTGGACAACCGTTTTGGGCCCTGGGCACAAGCCAATTTGAGAAACTGTCCTGGCCACCATCACAAAATGGCTCCTATGAGACGTGTGAAAAGGACAAGTAACCTGCTGAAATGACTGAACACAAGGCAGAGGCGGGAATTAATTGCCAATGCACAGAACTCCTAACACACAGTTTCAGCACCAATGCACACCTATTTCCCACCAATCCCAGGTGCTGGTAAAAAAAAAAATTTTTTTATAAGTGGGAAGGGGAGGGCGCCTTGATGCCTAGGGGGCCGTGCTGCCTACCCAATTTAGATGGTATTCATAGAAGCCGGTGGTAGGTGTTCCCATTTCAGATTGAAAAGGTACTACTTCTTTCAAAAAGGCCCAACAGAAGGAAGCAAAAGGAACAGAAATGTCCAGCATCCCCTGTCTGTTAAAAGGTAACCACAGGGATCACCTGAGAACACTTTGCCCAGGCCTCCCTCAAACACGGAGCCGGCCCTGGTGCCAATGAAAACTCTGGCGATAGTCCCCACTAACCTACCGGCAAGGTTATTATAGCAGTCACCCTGGGTGCTGTGCAGTGCCCTCTCCTGCTCAGGGGTGACAGGAGGCCTCTCCCCACCAAATTCCTGCAACGGAGACGGCACGCTGGGATCCAGGCCTTTCACCTGCAGCAAGGCCCAGTGGTAGCGGCTCACGGCGTCACGGAAACGCTTCTCTTTGTAACAGTGGTTTCCTTCCTCCTTGAAGATCCGAGCCTGCTCCAGACGCAGGTCCATGGCCGCCTCCGAAGAAGCAGCCTGGGAGGAAATAAAAGTAAGTTTCTAACTGGATAAGGAAAAACTTTTTGAGATGTTAAAGGCCCCATGGGGGAAACTGCACCCAAATCTTCCAGGTTTATCCATAACAGTGCGGACTTCCAGGCATTAAAAAAAAAAAGTTGCCAATTAAAAAAGGAAATTAAGGTTGCAATCGTATGCATATTTAGACAAAAAAGAATCCTGGGAAATGTAAGGATTTTTCTGTCAAAACATGCACAGGACTGCATTCTTAAACTTAAATATGCTAGTATTTGGGGGACCACCCTTTTTGCTTTGGCTTCTTGCTCTGGAAAGCTTCCCTGAAATGGAGTTTTGCAGTTGGGCTGAAAGAGGTTCAACACCTCTGGTCTAGGGAAATGCATTCGCTACATGCCCAGAGGCTCCCTTTGCTACTCAAACCTTTCCAAGTCTAAACTGATATTCCCAAAGGCTCTTGGGTTAAACCCGGCCAAACTGAGCCCAGGAGAAATTAAGGAATAATCAACCTGTGTTAAGTAACCAGATACAAAAGGGGACAGAGGCACAGTAGCTTTTGTTAGTGCTGGAAAGTGAAGTTTCACAAGCAGAACTTCTCATAGTCTCATGGTACAATTGCAGGACAGATACGCCACCAACATACTCTCTTCTCAAAATCTCTTGCATCCGCTTTCCCTAACATGGGGCAGTGTTGGGTTGAAGCTCCCATCTATGGGCAGGGCAGGAGTGTTGGGAATTGCAGTCCAACACACCAGAGGGTGCCCAGGTTACAGGAACCCCGTCTTCTATCATACTGCTACTCTGTTATCCTACTCATGGCTTTGCGATGTTGATAATTAGTATTGGCAACTTTTTTTTTTCTTGCTACTTCTCCTAGGCTTTTAACAACAGGCGCAAATCTTTGGCCAGTTTTCCTCCCTTCTCCCTGGCAGTGTTGGGAGAAAAGCAGAGGAGCAAAGCCAGTAAAAAAAGCGAGAGAAAAGGAGATGGCTAGCTAACTAATTGATAATATGTACACCAGTTGTCAACTCCTGATCAATTTTTTGTTTGGCTATTGGCGGATGGTGTCTAAACCCACTGTGTATACACCTGCCTTCCCCAGCCTAGTGCTCTTCTTGCTAGCTAGGGATGACAGAAGTTGCAGTCCAACACATCTGGAGATCACCAGCTTGGGGAAGGCTGCTCTACTCAGAGTGGTGGGGTGAGAACTAGAAACTTACTAGACTGAGTTGACTTTGCAAACCTCTCTTCCCTCTCTGCAGTTCAATCGCCCTGCGCAAGCTTGGTACCTTTGCTGCTGCCGTTGCCATTGGGATCAGGGCGTGTTGCAGCTGCTCCCGAAGCCGACCATCACAGCTCTACTGTTCTCTATGAGTTACACCCTTTCCCTGACCTGGAAGTAAAGCAGGAAGAGAGGGGTGGAAAACTACAAACATGGCAGATCCTTGCAGTAAGATCACGTGATTCTGAGTCAGCTGATAGGGGCAACACAAAAGAGGAGCCAAGCCAGTAAAGCAAGAAAGGAGAAGGCTGGTTAAAGGCTGTAATCTTATTTATATAGGAATATAATTATATAGGATTCCTATATGTAGGATTTTATAGGATTATATGTATAGGATGATAGACACACACACACATTCTATGTTTCTACATTCTATTGCACATTGTAGAGGGTTGGACTAGCTGATCCTTGTGCTCCCTTCCAACCTTACTATTCTGTGATTCTGGGATGTTTTTATTTTTTAAAACAACAGAGCTCAGTCATCCCAATCCATGACAGGCTCTAGAACCCGTCTCAAGGGAAGTTCGTCTTGCTCCTCTTTAATTAATTTATTTATTTAGAATATTTATGTACCACTCCCCATTGAAAAATTTCAGAGCGGTGTACAAGATAAAATGAAAATAAAAACAATGACCTGCCACTAGGTTATAAAGCTTCCGTTTTTTTCTGAATTGCCTTAGGTTGCCTGATGTAAGCTGGTCAAGTGGCTTTTACAGTGGAATCCTATGCATGCCTCCTTATAGGTGTGCACAGGATCCTATTTTTATTCTGTTGTTTTTAGTGTTCTCTTTATACTTGGCTGTTAGCTACCTTGAGGTCTACTGCGGAAAGGCAGGATCTAAACGTTTGAAATAAGGAAACAAAATCTTACAAAAGAGAGTGAACTTTGAACATGAAGGGTAGCCGCAGTCAGCATTCATTTAATGCAAAAAGCCAAAGTTGGCCATTTATTTTTTATTTATTTAGAATATTTATATACTGCTCCCCATTGAAAATTTTTGGAGCGGTGTACAAGGTAAAATGAAAATAAAAACAATAAAAACAGTTAAAACAAAATTTAAAAGAAGCAATAACAGTAATCCAAGGCTGCATGTTAGAGAAAGGCCATAAGAAAAAAATCCCAAATGGCTCTTAGGGCAATACCTTGACAAGGCCCATGCAAAGATCGCAAAACAGTGTGCAAGCTTTTGAGTTCTACAGAACGCTTCATCAACGCTACACAAAGCAATGGCAGCAGGAGGAGGAGGGAATCAGATGGTTCATGTTGAAGCCATGGAGTCTGTATCTGGTCACTCCTACGATGGGAATGTGGGATACCAGACATTCAAATTAGGCTCCCCAACTTGGTGCAATCTGGACTCCCATCGTATCCAGCCAGAATGGATTGTGGTCATTTTGGATGAGGATGATAGAATTGTAGTCCAACACCTCTGAAAGGCATGAGGCTGGGGGAGTCTGCATGGTTTTGGGGCTGCATGTAGGACCGTCCCTAGGGAGACTACGATAAAGGAATAAGCCATGGTTGAACTTTTACACTTTTGACTTTCTGCCTGTCAATCAACTCTTTTGTAAACATGAAAGAGTCATGGGCAGGGGAAGGAGCTCACATCGCCCACTTTCTGCTTTCGAGGCTTTTAAGGGCAAGATGGCGACGCCCTCAATTTGAGGTAAAAAGAAGAAAAGGGGTGGGGAGCAGGCTCGCGGAAGTTAACCAATTAAAAAGCAGCTTATGACCGTTTTTAGGCGGAGCGGAGTAATGATCTCGTTATTCAGATTGGTGAGTTTCAACCAATCACAAAAATTCACATCCCCGGTTTGTAATACACCCGGCCCCAAGGGGCGTTAGCTGCCCGCCTAAAATCAACCACAACGCACGTAGGCCGCGGCTCGAGAAAGTAGAGAACGCATGCGCAATACAAAGAGGCGGCGGCGGCGATTATTTTATTTTAAAAAAATAATTAAAAAAATAAAGGAGGCTGCGCAGGCTCATTCTGTACAGGGAGCTTGTAGAGATCTTTTTGCGCGCGGAAGGACTGAGCAGAAGGGAGAGAATAATAATAATAAAAAAGCTCCTGCGCGTGCGCCATTACTGCCGCTCAAACCCGCGCACGCGTGTTTGCGTCGCTAGCCCGAATCGATGCGCTAAATCCGACACCTGCGCCTGCGCGTTCTCCTCCCATCCGGGTTCCGTGCCTCCTGCGCTTGCGCAGTAGCCAGCTCCGTGAACCCGCGCTTGCGCGTTAGCGGCGGCTGCGGGAGGGGGAAGGAGGCCGACCTTTCGGCGCAGGCGCGAGCGCGCGAGGCTTAGACTGCAGGGGTGTAGGCCGCTGCTGAGGCGAGCCGAGAGTCGGGAAGCAGAGGAGGTGGGGGGAAGGAAAAGAGGGAGAAAGAGCCGCCAGCGCGCAGGCGCAGTCCCGCCAGAGCGCCTTTCGTTCTCCCTCTCCCCCTCCCTTCCCCCCCTCATCCGCGGAGCGCGCGCGCCATGGACGTGAAGCGGCTGAAGGTGACGGAGCTGCGGGCCGAGCTCGGGCGGCGAGGCCTGGATTCGCGCGGCTTGAAAGTGGAGCTGGCCCAGCGGCTCCAGGAGGCCCTGGACGCCGAGATGTTGGCGGCCGGGCCGGAGGAGGCCGGGGCGGAGGCCGGAGCGGCGGCGGCGGCCGGGCAGAGCCTGGGCAGGGCCCGCCTGGGCGTCGGAGGCGAAAACGACGACGAGGACGACGACGACGAGGAGGATGAGGAGGACGACGACGACGACGAGGACGAGGAGGCGCTGCTGGCCGACGAGGAGGAGCAGCCGCAGCAGCAGCAGCAGCAGGCGGGAGGCGCCCAGGCCCAGCCGCCGCAGGCCGGCGAGCAGGGCGAAGGCCAGGCCCAGCCGCAGCCTGCCAGTGGCGGCGGCGGTGTCAACGGGGCGCAGCGGGCCTCGGAGGAAGGCGGCGGCGGCGGAGGAGGAGGAGGAGGCGACGAAGCGGCGGCGGCGGCGGCGGGGGGAGACGCCGAGGCCAAGCAGGAAGGAGACCAGGAGGGTAAGGCGGGAGGAGGCGGCAATCTCCACCCCTCGTCGTTATGAACTGCCGGTGGTGGTGGTTGAGCTCAGCTCTGTGTCACCGCTGTTACTATTTGATGGAAGTTATTATTGTTAGCCCCATGTTTGTTGTCGTTTATTTTTGCTGTTTGTGGGTGGTGTAACTCTTGTTAGTCCTTCTTAGGCTAGACCCATTGCAATGGCAGGGACCTGTTAGACTACTTGGAGGAGGCGTCCCACTATTCGCGCCTTGTTTATTATTGCTGCCTATGGGTTGTATCCCATGTTAGTCCTATTTAGGGTTGACCCAGTGGGACTTATATTAGATTACTTATGGCAAGCCCGTTATTAGTTCCTTGTTTGTTATTGCTGCCTATGGGTTGTATCCCATGTTAGTCCTATTTAGGGTTGACCCATTGTAATCAATGGGGCTTAAGTTAGACTAATACTGAATGCAACCCATTGGATACAATCCTATATGTTGATGGTTGGGGTTTTATGTTTATTATAGTTGTTTTTACTGCCTGTCTGGCGTATGGTGACAGGGCTGGTGGTTGTAGTTAGCTTTATGACTATTACTATCTGTATGTGATCATTATTTCCACTTATGTGCAATTATGATGCTTAGCCATGAGTTTGATCCAAACTTAGTTGTAGAACCAGTGAAATCAATGGGATTACGTTAGTCACAACACAGTTCATTTCAGTGGGTGTGCTCTAAGTATGACTAAGTCTAGATCCATTCTTATTATGTTGTCATTCTTGTTGTTAGCTTATTGTTAATAATACACTGTTGTCAGGTATATGTTGCTTTTGTTTCTGTCATTATTGTGAGCCATTCAGGAAGGTAGTCTTGGCACTGTGGATATTTGCTTGGAAATAATATGCATTGGATTCAGCAGGTGCTGACATCCAAATCGGGCTGCATAGGATAAGCTGCACAGGGTTGCAGCCTTACTAGGGAGTAAGCTCGCAGGGGTTGAGTAGGAGTTGTTTCTGAAGTAACTCTGCATTGGGTTTTGGTTGTATTCCTGTCTGCACTTGACCCAGAAGTAAGCCCTTAATGGATACGTTGGGATTTACGTTTGAGTAAACATGCATGGAATTAGGTTGCTAGCTTGTTAAATTAGGAAGAAAAAAGAGGTTTGTGGTCTCTTGAAGGCTAGTAAATTTGTTACTGGTCAGCAGGTGGTTGTTAAACAAAAACAAAAGTTAGCTTGTGGCTAAAAGATTACATATTGAGGCCTAACAGATAAATTCACAACTCTAGTAATTGATGTTTGTACCCCCACTTACCATTGTTCTGAATATGTATTTTGTATACATTTGACTTTTACACAGAAGTGTAACAAATAGAGGGTTTGATCCAGATCTAGTCATGCTTAGAATAGACTAAATGAAATCAGTTATTTCAGTGGGTCTACTCTAAGTGGGATTAAGGTTGGATCCAGCCCTTTATGTCCAGGACTGCTTCTGTTACAGGACAGTTTGACATATATATGAAATAACTTAATCAGCAGGCACTAAATGGTCTATAGGAAATTACACTCTACAGGGCTGTGCACATTAATGGCTCTGTATAAATACATCATTGTAGTGGCTGCATTGTGAGCCATGGAATTTCAGGTTCAAATCTTGCCTCTGTTACAGACATGCTAGGTGGGTGCCCCATCTTTCCTTCTTCCTCCCAGCAATATTGGTATAATACTAAACTCTCTGTTGCAGCATTGGTTTCAATAAGGTTTACTGGGGGTAATGAGAGTCAACTTGGGTTGTGGCAAGAGTGCCAGAGTTGGACCTGCCTGTCTTGGAGCTGAATCCCCACTTGGCCATGAAGTTTCCTGTATGTGACCTTGAGCCATTTACTCTCCCAGTCTAACCTACATCACAGGGCTGTTGTGTGGTTAAAATGGGGGCGTGCCCACTACTGTGAGCTCTTTGGAGAAGGGAAGAAATAAAAATATGACAAATGCATGCGAAGCGTTTGAAACACTTGGATAACCAGCCTCTCCTAACTTGATACTTAGATGTTTTAAACTTCTATTCCCAGTGACTATTAGCCATTGTGGCTGGAGCTGGTGGCAGGTGTGTAATCCAGAACATCTGGGGGATGCCAAGTTGGAGAAGGCTGTTGCAGAGTACTACAAGTGTTAATTCTCTGTGGGCAGGGACCTGCTTGTTTGGTTTATTAATCTTTGTAAAGTACCATGTGGTAATAGTATTGGAGTAATTACTGTGATTCCTGTTTTCACAATTGGTAGACGGGAAAGAAGAAAAGATTGCTTAGAAAAGTTCTCCATTTCTCTTTGTCATGCCACAAGAGAAATTCTTAGGAAGTCATATATGTTAAATGTTTAGACAGTGACATTACATTGGTAAGCTTGGCAGTGAGGGGTCAGTATTCCCATTTTGTTAGAGGTGGGGGGCTCTGTAAGGCTGACAGGATAATGGCCAGTTCTAAGGTCACAGAGAGGCTTGATAGCAGACTTGAGGTTTGAACTTGGGACTCCCTAGCTCATATTCTTACTGCTTTGCTATATCAGTTTTCTAAGTAAAACTATAAAATGATTAAATACACATTTTGCAGTGTTTTGGTCTTTGGTTTCAAGAACTAGAAATTGGAGGGGTGTGCTTACCTGGTACTCTTTAAAATTGGTGTTTACTGGGTAGTAGATAACCAGACATGCCCAAATTGTTAGAATCTGGGACTGGTGCTTTTGATTTTTTTTCATGAATGAACTGCCCTCCCTGATTTAAATATTGCTGGTACCTGGACATAGCTGGGAAATTGTTTCCTTGTTTCTAGTATAGCCTACTGTAGTTTCTGAGATAAATATTCTAGGTTCATCCACATAAAACTTAGTAATGCCTTCATGCCTAGCTTACCCACGTGCTTAAGCCCTGTGATATTTTGAGTTGAACATCTGGTGGCTTTGGTCTAAGGATGGTGCATGGTGAGGTTTGGATATTATAAAATGATGAGACCACACAGGAGGTTTTTGAGGGAAAGCTTGCTCTAGAGGTTTGTTTCATTCTTGAAAAATCGAGACAGTCGAATTGATGGGGCCTGCAATGCTAAAATTTCTTCCTAGTGAGTAAGGCCTATTGAACATAGTAGGGCTTACTTCCTAGGAAACATGCATCGTATTGAAAGGTAAGAGTAGTTTCATGCTATTCTCCATAGTCACATAGTTACAGAATTGCATTCTGTAAGCCCTTTGCTGCCTGTCTGTGAATGAGCTGGTAGCTGCAAATTGAAAAATGCTGTAAAAACAAGTGTGTGGTATTGCATCACTGAATTAAGATATTTTAAGGTAAATGGTCCCTTTCTTGTGACTATTTAGCTTTCTCACACTCTGCTGTTCCTTTACTAAGTAATTAGTATATCAGGAATAATACTAATTTATCATATGCCTGTTTCTCCTTAAAAATTGGAAATACATTGAACTCTCTGCTCTTAATGGGAAGCAATGTGAGGCTTGTTTATAAACGATTTCCCTTACCTTGTGGG
Source organism: Elgaria multicarinata webbii (assembly GCF_023053635.1). NCBI lineage: Eukaryota > Metazoa > Chordata > Lepidosauria > Squamata > Anguidae > Elgaria > Elgaria multicarinata. The sequence continues at coordinate 11,284,814 of NC_086191.1, read as the reverse complement.
CACAAGGGATTTGGGCTGTTCCAGGAGTCCAAGATAAACACCTTATGTGTGTTTGATTCCAAGGCAGGAGAGGCCAGTAGGGCTCATCTGTGTGAGTGAACTTGTTTTAGTTTGCTCTCAACGAAGTCTGCTTTTTGTCCTCCTGCCTCTTTACAGCAAATGAGGAAGATGAGAAAGCCAAGCAGGCAGGTCCAGATGGTGAACGCCATGGGCTTAAAAGACAACGGGATGAGAAGGAAGAGCATGGCCGTGCTTACTATGAGTTCCGAGAGGAGGCTTACAATAGCCGGTGAGATGTGGGTCATTTTGATTGGGAATTCAAGCCAGTTTGCCAGTTGAGAGTGAAACATGACCTGAACAAAGGATCTAGAGGGCGGGGTTCAGTAGGCATGGAGAGGGTTAACCAGTCTTGCATAGTTGTATCTTTTTTAAAGCTAGGATCCCTGTGGTCCACTGATAAGTGTAAAATATCCAAGCAGATAGGCATCCTTGGGATTTCTGAACAGTTAAGGCATATAGCTAGCCTGAATGAAGTGATTTTGAATCTGTGGTTTTGCTTAGTTAAGAACAATATCGGCCCATCTACCCCAGCATTCTTTGCGAGAACACCAGCAGGTGCTTGGTGATCCACCAGGAATTGGCCAGTGGTCCATGATTGCAATGTAACTACTGCTATAGAATGTATTTAGGATGTTTTAATAATGTATGCTATGTTTTTAATTCAGTTTTATGTATTTTATGTTTGCTGTTCCCCGCCTCGATCCAGCAGGAGAGGCGGGTAAGAAATATTTTATTATTATTATTATTATTATTATTGAATTTTCTTAGTGCTAAATTGGAAAGGCCTTTTTTCACATGATTATGTTGGTTATTCTTTTCCATTTGATATAGATCCAAGTCTCCACCACCGCCAGAAGAGGAAGCCAGGGAAGAGGATGAGGAGACTGTTGTGATCCTGGACACAAGTACGTATTCCATAGACACACTAAATTGTATCAGGCCATTGGAGAAATTTCACTGATATGGGGTGGGGTGGGGGGCAGGTGAGCGGTGAGAGAGAGTTTGGCTCAGCCCATCAGGTGAATTTCAATGTACTCTATCAGGGCGGCATCAGTCAGCCACCCTTTTGAAGAAGTTAGTAATTTTGTAGTAAAGAAGGTGTAGTTGAGAGCTGTGTTTTCAGGATTTTTTCTTCTTTAAAGTGTTTTTAAAATGAAACAGCAACCCCTGTTATAACTGTGATAACTTTACAAATATAAACAACTCAGTTTATGAAGCCGTGTCCTTTATGCATCCCAAAAGGTATTGGTAAATGTAGAACTAAAAAGCTGTACCTTACTCTTTCAAAATTGTGCTTAAAGACGTTATTTTCAAATGGTATTATAGTGAGCTTTCCTAAATGTAGTTAAAATCGAAATAGGTGGCTTCTCTGGAAATGCTTGATCTTGTTCTAAACCAGGATGCAAAAAGGATCAAATGGAGATGGACAACAGAAAGTTTTTTGAGGAAGCAAAGGCAGCAGTTCCATGGTCTCTAAGTACTGACTATCAGCTGGGTACAGAGCTACCTGCATATCATTTACAGAGATGGGTTAGGCATGTTGTGAACTCCTAGCTGGAGTCACTTCACTGTCTGATAACCAGTGGTTTAAAGATGTGGTTTCTTTTGGCTACTCCAGATCTTTAAACCAAAAAAGCAGCTTTGATCAGAGTTAAGAGTACTTGGTCGCTTCCCATCAAAATAGAAACATCTGCGTTCAGAACCCGTTCAGTATAATGTGCATATTTTCATCTTCTGTTAGCATAGCTTGTCTTGAGCGGATTTGCGGGGAAGGGTTTCAACATGAGTTGGGGACCAAAGGACCAAGAGGGATTAGATGCCTTTGAGGGTAACAAGAACCGTCAGAATCTGACCAGTGAACACCAGCTTAGTTTTCTGCAGTTCTTTGTGGGTGCAGCTCATCTACATCCAAGTTTTCTCTTCTGAGGCAATTTTACAACTTCAGGCACAACTCCAAGCCTTGGGTTTAAACTGTGCTTCCGTTTCTTGCACAGATACGTCTGATCTCCACTTCCGAGCCACCAAGGACCGCTATGGAGGACAGCCTCTGTTCTCTGAGAAATTCCCCAATCTGTGGTCTGGAGCGAGAAGCACGCACGGAGTGAAAAAGGGGAAAATCTGCTTTGAGGCAAAGGTGAGGATTTCCATCCAGCTTTCAGCAACAAGTGTGATTTCAGTCAGTAGGAATTAGCACTCTTTCCATTTATTCCAACAGACTATGCCTTGGACTTGCTATTCATTTTGAATGTGATAGTGTAGCGCTTGGATCTCCCCTCCAGATATGAGTGGGATGGACTTTAATGTGCAGTTGGGCTTTTTTTTAAAAAAGAAAGAAATCCTCATTTCGATTTATTCAGCTGACAGCCAAGAGTATTGATAGTTTAAATTGCCATGCATTCATTTCCTGCTGCTGTTTGGGTCCGTGCAAGAAATAGCTTTAAAAGCCAACAAAGGTGTTTGACAAGTCTTCCTCAGAATTGTTCTAAAAACAATATGTAGTCTCTTGGGAGTCTTTACAATAAAAAACACACTTGGAAATAGAGGATGTAGAAGTGCATTTGGGAGAGGTAATTGCCATTGCTAAGGAATTGAGGCATGGAGCATCATTGCACCTGGTTGTTGCTATTTTGTTTATATTTACGTTATTTTTTTTGGGATTCCCTAATAACAAAGGTTTTCTAGGCAGCTCACAACATAAGAGTGAAAGTTAATAAACCCAATTACAATAAAACACAGTAAAAGGCAAACACAACAGTAGATGAAAATGCATCACTTAAAACAAAAACAGGCGATGGAGGAATAAAAACATATAAGCACTAAACCAATTCAAAACAGAGGAGTAAACCCCACCAAGCTAAAACCATGTTAAAGTCACAACATAATTTAAGAGTCCAGGGAATTATTACTGTAATTACTATAGTTACTTAATTATAGAATGGTGAGAGTTGCCTTGTTGGAACAGAGCTACGACTATTGCAGCAGCTTAACTAAGGGGGTGTGGATCACTTTTGTAGAAGCACCAGTAGCAAGGTGGGAACAGAACAGAATGGCAAATTATATATTTTTTTTACCTTTACATAAAATGGAGGTTGTTGGGAGGGGTTTTTGTGCGTGCTGCTGCAGAATTAACTACTTTTAAATGGGCTCAGATATGGGTAGCTTATTCCATTAAGTAAAAAACTTATTCCATTGTCTGCCAGAAGCGTTAACCTGCAGGTGACGAAACAGCTGGCTTTCTTAGGCCCACTGCCTAGCTTTCTCCCGGGCGTCTCAAACGTCTGTGCTCCCTTGGTCTGTCCTAGGTGGCCCAAAACCTCCCGCTGAAGGAAGGCTGCACAGAGGCTCAGCTTCTTCGCGTTGGATGGTCTGTTGATCTCTCTCGTTCACAGCTAGGTAAGTAGGACGCCCTCCCCTGCAGCTGATGCCACCTGGGGGAGATCAGTGTTCAAGGTGCAGTCGTAGTAAGTGTTGCTCTCTTCTAGGTGAGGATGAGTTTTCTTATGGCTACGATGGACGAGGGTTGAAGGCTGAAAATGGGCAATTCGAAGACTTTGGTCAGCCCTTTGGGGAGAATGATGTGATCGGTTGCTTTGCTGTAAGTGCAGTGAGCGAGGCCTTGGGCCGGCTCTTGAGGGGCCTCTTCGATGTCTTCGGAGTAGGCCGGGGTAGGGGAAATAAGGTTCTGCACAGCTAAAGTGTAACTAACAATGCAAAGTTAACTCCTGCTCCTTTCCTTGATGCAGTACCATTCAGGGGACAACCATGTGCTGCATGTGCCATCCTGAGGTTTGCCTTAATGCTTCTTACTGGAATGTCCCTGCAACTGGCTGCGTTGCTATCCAGGGCAGCAAAAAAGCTAGCTTTGCCTTCCGTCGCTTTGTCTTCAGGAGGCGATTAGAAAATGGCTCTGAAAGCATGTGTTGGTGTGAAAGCAAAATGCGCTTGTTCCCTGAGGATCCTCCGGTCTCATGCTTTGCCCGTCCTGTGTTACAGAACTTTGAAAGTGAAGAGGTGGAGCTGTCCTTCTCCAAGAATGGGGAGGACCTGGGCGTGGCCTTCCGGATCAGCAAGGAAGGGCTGGGGGACAGAGCTTTACTGCCACACGTGCTGTGCAAAAACTGCGTTGTGGAGCTGAATTTCGGCCAGAAGGAGGAGCCTTTCTTCCCCGCTCCTGAGGACTACGTCTTCATCCATGCCGTCCCTGTTGAGGATCGAGTGCGCACTCCGCTGCCACCCAAAACCCCTGGGGAATGTGAGGTAATACAAGCACCTCGGCTCCAGTCACTCTAGGACTGCCTCTTGCTTGGACCCTAGTTATCGCTGAGCCTGATGCTGTTCCTTCCCTCTTCACCTTTCAACCTTAGTAGTTCAGTTATCCACCTGTCTTTTTATTGCCAGTGAAAATTGATTAGCGCCCTCATTGAGGGGAGAACGTTCAGTCTGTTTGCTTTGGGACAGGAGGTAGCTGCTAGCCTATGTGCCTTCAGCCCCTAGTGGAATACTTACTGAAGAGAGACGCCGTCTCCCCTTTTCTGTGCGTTCGGCTCCATCCTATGTTTTCATCAGTCTGAGGAATGGGATATGTAGGTGGAAATTTTAAGAGGCTTCCAAAATCCTGTGTGTATTTTTAATGACAAGTGAAAAGGATCCTTCCCCTGGAGGAAAACTCTTCTCTAGATCATTACATCACTATCCTGATGGACTAGTGAAAGGAAAGCGATTACGTAGTGGCCAGAACTCTTTGCAACTTTTGTCTCTTTCCTTCCCAAGCCAGGGTACGCGACATGTGGCCTACCAAGGCCATATGCTCATGTGCCATGCTGCGGCTGTGCTGTTGGGATGCAAGACATACGCTCTCCGCATGCCTAGTTTCCCAGCAAAATTACTGGGATTCCGGCGCCACAGCCACTTCTGCTGACGGGGTGCAGACCCTCAGGGGGCATTGAAGCCCCCCAACCCGAGTTGCATGAACTTTGCAATGAGAGATTTTCTTGAGCATTGCTGTGAACTTATTGGAGATTTGATGACTGCCGCTTTCCGGGGCCTGCCTGGTCTGACAGCACTTCAGCTTTTCTAAACTTGTGGGCTTGCTCTCTTTTTCTCTCCACCCCTATTCCAGGTTCTGCTTATGGTCGGGCTGCCAGGATGCGGGAAAACCCACTGGGCACAGAAGCACACCCAGGAGAATCAAGACAAGCGCTACACCATCTTGGGGACAGACACCGTTCTCTCCCAAATGAAGGTAAGAAGCCAGGAGTCACTTTCAAAGGAGCATTGTCCCCACAGGAGGCTCCCAAGGCTGGTTAGGCATCTCCTGCAGAGATGGTGTTGTTTTTCTCTCTGCTCCCTGATTATGTCTGCCTCACCTTACCTAGGAGGTATTAAGAACAGTTTAGGGGCCTATCCAAAGAAAGGCCTCAGCATCCTTTTGATATTGACAAGCATATCGAACGTGATATTGACAATTCTCATTTAAACTACCTTTTTTAAAAATAATGTGTACGTCCTGCCTACTTTACAATGTAGCTCAGAGGAAAGCAACCTAGAATTAAAACAAGCATAATAAAACAAACCTAGTACAAGGTTGAGGACGCTGACCTGTAAGGAAAAGCAGGAATCGTTAGTTCTCTAGTCATCACAGCAGAAGCCTGACTGAAAAAGCAAGGCTGTAACTTTCTGCTGGGGTGGGGAGCCTGTGGGCCTCCAGATCTTACTGGGCTACTACTCCCATCATCCCTGATTGTTGGCTGGGGCTGATGAGAGTTGGGAGTCCAACAGCATCTGGAGGACCACAGGTTCCCCCCCCTTGACGGAGGGCTGGAATGGTCATATTGAAATGGGCCTGGGAACCTTGCTCATGCTTTGCTGTTCTGCACAGCCATGGAAGGAGAGCAGGATGATCCAGGGGGGTGGGACTACTCCTTGACGGACTCCAACTTATAATCTGTGTACACTTGCAAAGTGTGAATGGAACTCAGAGTGAGTTGAAAAAGACCGGTGGAGGAGGTGGGGAGGATCAGCTGTTGGAACCTCAGCTCTGGACTCACCCTTCTTTCATTTCTGCTTAAGTGCCTGTGTAAGCAACAGCAAGGGTGTCTTATCTCTGCTGTGCAGGCATGGGTGGAATTCAGAGGTTCTGAGAGGGAGGGAGAGAGAGGGGGGGAAGATATGACCTGTAAATGACCCACAAATGTCAACAGAGCAGTGTGACTGGAAGACAGAGGTTGTCCCAGGATAACATCCGTGTCATCAGGGCATGCATTCTTGACTCTGTAAAACATGTGGCGCATGTGTGTGTCTGTGACAATATTACCTTGATTTTGTCTATTTTCCTCTTCAGACCAGGGGTCCCCAGGTTGAAGAACCACTGGACACCGCAGCTCGAGACCTGCTGCTTCAGCAAGCTGCCCGTTGTGTTAGCAAGCTGGTCCAGATTGCCCCCAGAACCAAGAGAAACTTCATTCTCGATCAGGTATTTTTACTTTAATATTGTGGTGGTGGTGGTGGTGGGGGGACGATGGCTAGTTCCAGGGGAAGGGGGAACAGCTTAGTTATAAAATCAAAAAGTATTTACAATCTCCACAAGATATGAGAAATGTGGGATTTGCCATTGCTCAGTGAGGAATGTTCTCCGTTGCGACATTTTAGTGGCTCCCATCTGTGTGGCATGCGTCAGCCCACGTAAGGCAGAACGTTAAAAAGCGGCTGCTTAAGGCAAATAAAATTATGCCTCAGAGAGGGGCTTGTGTGACTGGTGCTTTTACTACAAATGAGATTTGGGGCTGGAGGCTTTCAACACTGAGGAATCAATCGAAAAGGCGCTTAGCTGGGTCAGACCTGTGGTCCATCTAATTCAGCATTCTGCTACCCACAGTGGCAACCGAATGCTTCTTTGAAGCCCATGAACTTTGCAGGAAGACAACAGCAGTTCTCTATGGTTTGTCCTCAGACGCGGGTACTCCGAAGCAGGCTGCTTCAGAGCATGGGCTGGCCTAGCCCATCTCCATTCTGCTCCACTGGAGTTACAGGGGATTCCTTCATGGCCTCTGGCTGCCGCTGAATATGTGAAAAGCCAGTGCGGCGTCGTGGTTTAGAGTAGCGGATTGGGACAAGGGAGAGTCACCGACTCTCAGCCTAATGTACATCACAGGATTGTTGTGAGGATAAATGGGACAGGAGGGTCGTGTAGACTTCATTGGGTACCTTGCAGTAATGATGATGATGATAATGAAGCTCCATTTCTTCCTTTCCCCCCCCCTCCCCTTTCAGTGTAATGTGTACAACTCTGGCCAGCGGCGGAAGCTGCTGCCCTTCAAGGGATTCATTCGCAAGGTGATCGTGCTGGTTGCCAGTGAGGAGGACTGGGAAGATAGGCTGGAACAAAGAGAGGAAGCTGAAGGGGACGAAGTGCCTGAATCAGTGATGCTGGAGATGAAAGGTAGGCTCTTCAGAAGGAACACAGAGCACGTGGTGGCAGGCGAATGGCTTGGGTGGGGGAGGGCTACGGATCCCCCCCCCCCCCGTTGCAAAGCTGGGGAACCCGGCGTTTATGCGTTTCCTCCTCCTGTTTCCCTCTGATCCCAGCCAACTTCTCTCTTCCGGAGAAGTGTGACTACATAGATGAAGTCCTGTATGAGGCGCTTGCAAAGGAGGAGGCCCAGCCCCTCGTCACCAAATACAAGGAAGAGGCCAGGAAGCTGCTCCCGCCCTCTGAAAAGCGGACGAACCGGCGCAACAACCGGAACAAACGCAACCGCCAGAACCGCAACCGTGGCCAGGGATACGGTGAGGCCTTGCGGGTGGCAAGGGCCGCCCCCTGGCAGACTGCCTGCCTGCCTGCCTGCCTCACGCCCTTGCTTGTCTCTTGCCGAGGACAGCTGTGGACGAGCCACTCCCCAGGCCCCAAAGGAAATCCGTGCCCCGGTTGAGATCTGCGCTCGCTTCCCCCTCTCTCAGATGGCTCCCTGGTTCTTTTTCAGTCCACTCTTGTCCTCTTGCCCTTGTGGGTTTGACTTGCTCCTTTGAAGCTTAAGCCAACTTGGAGAACTTGCAGCCACGAAGGAGAATTTGGAGCATACTTCAGGGTCGTGGCTGTGGCAGTTCAGTGGCGGTTGCTCAGGTGTGAACTCATTTAGCCCAAGAAGTCACGCAGTCTTCCTTTTTTCCAACACTGGGGGCTTAAGAGTCACCTTCTAGTCGACCTAGAGGGGCTTCTCTTGCTAGGCTCCCGTGTTAATCCAGTGGACACCTTCCAAGCTCACTGAGTAATTTACCCATTTTTACATTGTGTCCTTCCAGACCTATTTTTGGGTGTTTCCACTTATGATGATCCTTATTCCGTCATCCCTTTCGAGCCAAAGTCTGGGTTGTGTGCATTTTCAATTTAAGCATTTTTATCCCTCCTTAACGCCCAAGTTGGCGAACACTCTAAAAAGAATACAAGAGGGAGCTAGATGCAAGCTTTTGTCATTTGGGTCACGTAGCCACAGGGATTTCTGAGCCACCTGCCCAGACCCCTCGTATGTTGTACCAAGTTACAAACGGTTTATCTTGAATGTTGCCCCCTTTGTCCTCTGTTATAGCCATGTTCTGTACAGCTTCCTTCTGTTTCCACCCTTGGCTTTAGTGCAGCACCCACTAATATACCTGCTGAGACTTGTGCAGTCCTGCTGCTTCGCCTGTGTCCTGCACTCCTGTGGCTGCTTCTCCCTTGCCGCTGAGATCCCCTCCATAACTTCAGCTCAAGCCCATAGCACAGCCTTCCCCAACCTGGTGCCCTCCAGGTGTGTTGGGGTTGTAGTCCCAACGCATCTGAACAGCACCAGGTTATGGAAGGACTGCCATGGCGAAATGTAGTTTCTGTGGCGCAGGAGGCAGGTTTTCTAGTCTTCTTGCAGTCGAAAAGTCACTGAGAGCCATTTTTTTTCCTTTTTGGCAGCTCAGCCCAGGCACCCAAGTATGCAGCACCCCCCTGGGCTGCTGTGTGAGTAGCACAATGTTCTATGGGAGATGGGGTGGAGCATGGGGAGGTGGGAGGTAAATGTTGAGGAGGGTGGGGAAGGGAGGACACGGTGGCTTCACTTTGGAATCCAGGACCGGGAGAAATCAAGAGGGGTGGCTTGGATTACGATGGGATTTGTGGCACTGTGGGCATCAAATGGTCCGCGTAAGTTGTCATCTTCTTAGGAAAAGGGGGCGAGGTATGGCTGGCCAGCAGGATGCAATGCAAAGCTTTAGCGGAACCTAACGCATTTGTCAGTGGCAAATGATCTGTTGCATTTTTAGTTCATGTAAACGCAGCTCTGCTACCCTTCTCCCTCCTCCCCCCCCCCCATATCACATGTTTCTTCTGTGCTATGTAAAGGCCTGTTGCTTCTCCGTGCACAGGAGAGAAACCATGTCAGCTAGTAACTTGGCCGCAGCAGCTCCTAAGTGTTTTTACTGAACTGACGCTGCCATCTGACCCCTCTTCATTTTGTGTTGCTTTCAGTTGGTGGCCAACGCCGAGGCGGCTACAATAATCGGGCTTATGGGCAGCAGCAGCAGTACTGGGGGCAACCTGGAAACAGAGGCGTGAGTATATCCCTTCGGTTTGTCATTCTCCAACTCGAATATTTGCAAACTTGGCTCTGAGGCTGGCAGAAGTGGTGAGGGAAGCTCTCACGCCTTCTGCATTGTGAAGTTTCTCAAGGCGTTTCCATTTCGGCAACCTTTGAAGTGTCTGGTTCTTATGACATGCGAGAGTCTTGCACATGCCCTCTTAAAGGGTCAAAAATTAATGGCAGTTTTAAAGAAGCGTAAGCATTGTGGCTCCTTGGGGATAGGAGAAGCCAGCTAGCTCACCTAAAAGGGCTGGGGTAATGCCTGGTCTTGCTTCTAGCTGGCCCTGCCGTAAGATTTGACGCAAAGGACTGGATCACACATAACATTGCTGAATCTAATTGCTTGCTTTACCTTGCAGGGTTACCGTAACTTCTACGACAGATACAGGGGGGACTACAACCGGTTCTATGGACGTGATTATGAGTACAACAGATACAGAGACTACTACAGGGACTACAATCGAGAGGTAGGCGGCTACAAGCCACAATTTCAGGAAAGGGTTTTGCACTTGTTTATAGCCATTCCTCAAGATGACGGCTACTGGAGTTCTCTTCTATTCTGGCTACAGTATAGAATCCCTGTTCTTTTTTCCTTCTGCCTTCTAGTTGTATCTGTACTCGCTTTATCATGGTGGGAGGAAACTGGCTGACAGGCAGACATTTCAGACCACAGCAGTTTTAGATTCCTGGTTACCATAAGAAAAAAAAAAGTTGTCATGGACTGGGGCAAAGAAGGGAGTTGTGGCTGAGGAATGTGTGGGAACTGGATGTTCTGAGGGTGTGGAAGCCCTGGATTCCAAATCCACCTCTGCTACATGGCCACTTCGTGGTATTGGTCAAGTCTTTCAGCATGTTACTTGTCTCTAAAATAGGATTTTTCAAAGAAATTCTTAGCTGAGATCTACCACATAACACTGGGGCGGTTCGCATAACATAACCCGTGGCTTGTTCTATTAGAACAGGCCATGGTTTATGTGAAGGTTGTTTAATCCTTGAATAACCCACCAGGCTCGCCAGGTTCTCACAACACGACACCCCCCAAGTGGGGGGTGGATATGCAAAGTGGCACGTGTGGGAGCTGCATTTCATTGTGGGTTAAATAACCCACGACAAGCCGCACTGTGTTATGCGAACCAGGATGTTATGACCTGGATCAAACATACTGCTAACAGAAAAGAGAACCCATAGTTGTTTTCTGGGCTGTGAACTCTGGGTTATTTAAATCATGGCTTATCGTTATGTATGAATCCAGAGTCATGTTGTTTATGGGGTGTTTTTTCCCGAAGCTACAGAGGCAGCAGGCAGAAATGATACAAACAAAGCCAGCTGCTCTGCAGAAGCATTTGGGATACAGGGAAGGAGTGGGCGAAGGAAGAGTGAAGCAAACCTATTGTGTTTGATCATCTGCCAGACAAACCCTGGGAAGGGCAACAAACCATGGGTTAAATAAACTATGGCTTAGCCTTATGTGCTAAGCTGGTCAACATTGGCATACTCCACCCTAGATGTAAATAACGCACACCACGTCTGTCCAGTCTTTAGCAGGGGAATGGAGTCTATTGGTTCCAAGAGGGGACACTGAACTGGTCCCAGTGACTTGCATGATGCTGACGACGATGTCTTCCCTTGTCCTTTGCAGTGGCAGAACTACTACCAAGACAGAGACCGATATTACAGGAACTACTACGGATACCAAGGGTACCGGTGAAACCCCAGCCATCTCCACCCTTCAGCGACGCCGTGAGGCTCAATGGAGGGGGGTCTCTGCCACTTCCCAAGACACACAAGCGGAGGAAACGGGGGAGGGCTGTTGGGGAGAGTTGGCAGCAGGGTTGATGGGGTGGGAGGGGGAGGTTTAAAAAAAAAAAAGAAATTGTAAATTTTTTTTAAAGTTTGTTGAAAAGAATATTGTCTTATTCTATAAAAAAACACAAAAAAACCATTTCAAACCTAGTTTAGACATTTGTAATCAAAATGTTTGCGCAAAGAGGATAGCAGCACTTAGCGCTGCCTATGATTGGACAGGAAGACATGGCATCATAGGGCAGCTGGGCTGGCAGCTGGGTGGGGAGGGGGTGCAGGGTGAGGGGGATCTGTCACAGGCTGGGGTGGGGGGCGCAGATGAGGACATGCCGGGGGAAAAAGGGATGGGGAGAGAGAGACATCTTTTGGCTTCTCCTAACTCATGCAAAAACAAAACTTAGGGTTCTTGTGTGCCGCTCTGTTTCCCCCCCCAGGGTAGTGGGGGTGGGGGTGGCCTAAATTCTCATCAACGAGGAAACATTTTCCATTTTGTAGCCACCGAGAGAGAGAGATGTGGTGCTTACGCTCTTCCCCTCCCTCGGCCTGTGTTTTCAGACAGTGAATTGCTGGGAGGCCTGTTGGACATGGTGTCTCCCCAGGCCAGAGGCTACTCTTGAGCTTCTCCCTATTTCTCCAGGCATCTCGCCTTGAAAGCTTAGTGGAATGTTTGTGAACCATCTGACAGAAGGAAGCCTAGGAATGTAGTTTGCAAAGTTGCCACGTTCTTCTTCTTCCCTGGACAATGCAGGCTGCCTTGGGTGACCCCCTGCACCCTCTTCGTTTTCTCCCAAGGGTTAGCTGGCCCTCTTATCATCTCTGTATAGCACCTGTCCTCTTTCTTGTTCTTCTTCTTTTTTTTTTTAGCAGAGTGGAAGGAACATTTTTCTCAGGGTTTTCTGCAGGATCTTCTCATGGTTAGCACCTAACTTGTATATAGGCAGAACTCGTGCTAGCATGTAACTTCCACCTTTTTTGAGGAGCTTAGTGCTGAGAACAAAGTTTTATACAGTCAGTGTAGAGGGGGCACAAATAATTCTGTGCTGGTTGTGGTTTTGATAAACTGGTAAGCCTCTGTATATAGGACCTGGGGGGAAAGAGAGGATCTGCGCTTTTGGGGGGCGGGAAGCTGGTTGTGTGTGTGAGCCCCTTGCTTGGAAAAAAAAGTTGGGTTTTTGATCTCTCCCTTTGATAAGTTTGATTTTTCAGAAGAATGGGTGTACGTCTTACAGCCTTCTATTGGAATGCTCCTTCCCCACTCCACCCCATTGGTGTGCCCAACTATTATAATACTTAAGTATCCTCTTCAGTGTTGTCCTATTGTGCAGACAGAAGAAAACTAACCTTTTGTGTCCAAATGGGTTCAGTGGCTGGTATTCTTGCGGGGGAGGGCAGAATTTGTGGGGGGGGGGGGCGTGAATGGGAGAAGTCTGCTTCCCAACGTGATACTTATAGATTGGATTAATTTGGCTTCCTCACTTGCTTCTCTCCACAGATTGATGGGGTTGGGGGTGTCTTTCTATAGCAGGATGTCCTTTTACCCCTCAGACATGAATGGTATAAATACCCCCTGCCTCCACTTGGCTAATTATGTCTGATTCCCAGCCACAGGGATTGAAGATTTGCCTCTGTTCCTTGTGATTCACTGTTTGAAATTCAAACTTTTTAATTTTTTTTTCTTTTAAAATGTTGGGTGTTTTTTTTTTTAAAGAATAGATACTCCTAAAAAGAAATCTTGCCAGTCTTTGCAAGTAGCTATTGTCTCCATCCCCCATAAAGAATGCTCATTCCTGCATCCCAGCCAGATGGACGAATGGGGGCCTGCCAGCTCCAGACGATGTTGGGTCATTAAACGGGTGCTGATGTGGGGTTGAGGTGCCTAGAGATAGGGGCGGCAGCTGTCTCCCAGCCCTCTGGCCCTCTTGTCAAAACAGGAGTTAGAGAGAAGCAGGATTCGTCTATCTCCATGCATGTATGTATTCAGAATGTGTGATTGTGTGACAACTGTTTTTATAACAAAATTAACTGGTATTTTAAACACTTCAGGCCACTAGAAAAAAAAAATTCTTCTGGGGAAGAAGGGGTGTGTGTGTGAGAGAGAAGAGGACGAGAGAGAGAGAGAGAGCGCAAATTAACTTTGGTAGCTGAACTTTCACATGGGCGCGTGATAGTTCGAGGCTATGAAAGGTTGGTCTCGGGCACCCTTCCCAGCATAACAGAGCGCCAGCAACCCTGATGAAAGCAAGCACATCCTCAGGCCCGCTTCTTGGGATCACAGGACCAGGTGGAACAGGTGCTGGGGCCCAGTTAGCTTCGATACCATCAAGAAGTTGCCGTTGCTGTTAAATGGAGTAGCTTTTGGGGGCTACAAGCCTTTTCAAATAGGATCTAAAAAGAGAAAGACTGTCTTTCTGTGGGGGGAATGACTAAAACTGCCGCATATTAGACCATCGGACCGAGAGATCTTAGCAACTTTAGTAGACGTCTTCTTTTTTCTGCACATTTTTGTAAAAAAAAGAAAAGGAAAGAAAAAAAAATTAAATGCTAAAAACTACAAAAAAAAATTATATCAGCCTGTTTAAAAATCTGTTAGTGTTTTTCATGATTGTCTTAGTTGCTATAGATGGAAAGCTCAAGTGAAGCGGAGGCTGTAAATGTTTTTACAAACTGTAAAACGTTTAAGTGGCCAGTAAAAGGGGTTTTGCCATTGAACATGTAACTGTGTGGTTGTTTACATCTGTAACTTTCTTTCCTTAACAATTCTGGCATATGTAGGTTGAAAAACTTCCATTTTTAGAATAAATAACCATTCGCTTGACTCCACATCCTTCTGTTGCTGCGCTGACTTAGGTGTTGTTTTAACGCTTTTGGCTCGTCTGTTCTTCCCCCCTCCCCCTCCCCCCAATAAAAAGGAAGTCAAATGACCAAAACAAACTGAGGTTCCTTTTCATTTAAATGGGAGCTTCCCCTTCACCACTTAAAACGGATTGTTTTGATATGGGTACAATTGAGGCGTATCATTTTGGTAACGACACGAAACTGAGCAATTTGAAACCCCTTGCAAGGATGGGATTAAAAATGCTGTTGCCCAGTTCTCCTGATTTAACGAAATGCAAATCGTGTTTAGTGGGGTTCTTTGTGTATACAAACTTATTTGTTGCGGGTGGGGAACATATGCCATGTGGTTGCATTGCCATTAATGGTAGTACTTGGGAGGGCAGTTCCTTTGTCCCCATTAAAGGTTTCTATGCCTCAGTTGGGATTTTTTTAGTTTTATAACTCTTTCTGAAAGGTTCAGATTTAGAAAAAGGGTTTTATCACCCACTCTTTTCCATGATAACTAAAGGAAACCACTATGTATAGAGGAAATAGATCTCTGTTAAATGGATGGGACAAATGAAGTTGCCACACACTGCTTTTCTGCCTGCAGCGTAACCTGGTTTAGATTGCCAACTTTTGCCCCATCCAGGACTATCTCTTTATTTTCCTAGCAAGTAGTGATCACATTTTTATGCTGCTGTTTCTAAAGAGCTCGGTGTGGTGTGCATGGTAACACCACACTGTTTTCTCCCACTTCACCACAGCTGTAAGTTGGACTAAGAAGCACATCTAGCGAACCTTGTCCCCAGGTAAGGATTTAAACCTGGGTGTTCCTGCCTTTTAAGTCCAAATGCTCCAACCGCTACCCTACACTTGTGTGTGGTATTTTCTAGAGCTGTAACTTGATTAAATAAACAGTGGATTGCTTTACTACCGCCTCTCCTGAGTTTTAATCAATGGTTATGAAGCAAAAGGTGTTTATTTTTAAAAGAAGTGCAACTGTGTCTCACCACTAGAAAACAACGGAGAAATCCAGGATGATAGGTACCCCGTGGGCGCATGTGCCCCCAACGAAAAGTAGCAAAGGCTGCAATCCTATATGCACACTTCCCTAGGAGTAAGTCCCAATGAACCCAATGGGACTTATTCCCAGGACAGTGTATGGGGTTGCAGCGTAAGATTGCAACCTGACTCATGTTCTGAAAGCACTTTTCTTTGCACACAAAGTACATCTCTGCTCGCTTGTATTTAAGGGGCAGGGAGGAGAAAAATATAAGTGGAACCAAATACAGAAGGTATATTTTCTCTGGAGTGATCTTGAGGGTACATCTTCATTCGTTTTAGACTCCCAGCATTCCCAACCATTATCTCTGCTGGCATGGCCTTCTGGAAGTTGAAGGCAAAGACATCTGGATATCTACTTTGTGCCCATCTACCTTGTAAGAAGACAGAACTACAAATTAGGAAGTTCCCCCATTGAAATGTTTCTGCCCAGAACTCACTAGGCGGCCTTAGGTAAGCTACTCGCTTTCAGCCTCATCAGTAGTATAGGAATGATGGTAAAACTGTCAGTGGGATCCTAGAGGTTTCCGCAGAAGCGATCCCCATTCAGCTTCATGACCCTTACTCCCTGAGTAAGTGTCCCCTCCATGATGTTACACTACGTGTCCCATCAAATCTAGCCAGCATAGCCAATGGTTAGGTATGATGGGAGTTGCAGTCCAACAACATCTGAAAGGGTCGCAACTTTCCCTGCCCTCCACCCCGTTATCTAAAAGCACGCTGCCCCCATGTGTGGGGACTACAAACCTCATCATCCCCAACCAGCATGGCCAAAGATAGAGGTTTGTCGCCCGACACGTCGGAAAGGCGGGTCTACTCTAGCCTTTTCCTATCTCTGTGGGCCCGTCTCCTTTTCTCGGGAGGGCGAGCGCTCAGCCGCCATGTTGGATGCTGGCGCTGAGGTCGCCCTGGGCGGCGCCATGTTAGGGTTGGCCGCCTTTTCTGTTGCGGCTGTAGCTGTTGCACATGGCGGGGGCGAAGAGCGCGGCGGCGGCGGCTAAAGGTCTGCTGAATGGGGGCGGCGGCGACGGCGGGCCGGAGGAGAAGCGCCCCCGGCTTGGGCCGCCCCCCACTTCTCCCTCGGGCCCCCCGGGCAACCGCGTGACGGTGGTGCTGGGCGCGCAGTGGGGCGACGAGGGCAAGGGCAAGGTGGTCGACCTGCTCAGCCTCGACGCCGACCTCATCTGCAGGTGCCAGGTGAGCCGGGGAGGGGAGCGGGGGGGGGCTGAGTTTCCCCGGATCCATGCCCCTCTACAGGCGTTCGAACTACAAATCCCATCATCCCCAGCCGGCCTGAGGAGGGTCTGAGCTTCCCCCGTCCCGTGCCCCTTCAGACTCCTATCATCCCCCAGTCAAGGGCAGGGGTGTGTCGGAGTTTCCCTTGATCAATTTATCCCAGCCTCGCCCCTGACCAGTGGCCCTCCAGATGCGTTTGAAATACAGCTCCCATCATCCCCAGCCGGCCTGAGGAGGGTCTGAGCTTCCCCCGTCCCGTGGCCCCTTCAGACTCCTATCATCCCCCAATCAAGGGCAGGGGTGTGTCTGAGTTTCCCTTGATCAATTTATCCCAGCCTCGCCCCTGACCAGTGGCCCTCCAGATGCGTTTGAAATACAGCTCCCATCATCCCCAGCCGGCCTGAGGAGGGTCTGAGCTTCCCCCGTCCCGTGGCCCCTTCAGACTCCTATCATCCCCCAGTCAAGGGCAGGGGTGTGTCGGAGTTTCCCTTGATCAATTTATCCCAGCCTCGCCCCTGACCAGTGGCCCTCCAGATGCGTTTGAAATACAGCTCCCATCATCCCCAGCCAGCCGGCTGACTTATGCCCTTGCCCATAGAGGTGGGACAAAAACTTCCGCTCGAGTGCACTTTTTGCCATGGCAGAGTTGTGCGCCGGGCTACATCTATAGCAGAGTCTTTCTCCTAGGTCAAGGGGTTGGACAGGTAATAGAGCTACTAGCGGGAGAGATCTAGTAGAGGGAGGTATACTAGTAGACACCTGGGTGATTTTGCAGGCAATCGGCACAGTTCCCCAATGGTATAACAGTGGGGACGACAACTACCACCCAAACTTTTCCCTCCTAAGTTTAGGCTGATGAAATCAAGAACACTTTCAAGGGGGAATATAGGAGTGGATGTGTGTGCAAAAGGATGGGTGTGTTTGTGCAAGTTCCGGTTCTGGTACGGAAAACAAAACTCCAGGGCTGAGCATGTGCTCAGAGGCAACTTATGTGCCATTCAGTGTTTGCCTTTCAGAGGTACCATTTTGCACCTGGCTCCGGGTAGGTGGCCCTCAGCAAAAAACAAAGATCCCTGGGCTTCCTGCTCCTGTTTTACAAGAACCGTTTAAGAACTTAAACCTTATTAAGAGGAATCTCTATTAAAACTTGCCTAACTTTACTCGGAAGCAAGTTACATGTTGTTCAATGGCAGGGGTGAACAGAAAGTAGACCTGGATCTAGTGGATGGTTGATTTCCAGGCGATTTTCAATCAATTAGCAAGGGGTTCTGACCGCTGAGTGGTTTAATGCTGGTGACAACAAAAGGCCTTTATTTTCCTCCAAAATTGGAGTGCAGAAATCCAGAAAGCCGATTTGTGTGTGAAAGGATTTTGGTGCCCCCTGCTCCTGAAAACAAGTTTTGGGGGCTAAGTGTGCGGTCAGATAACACACTAAACCATGGTTAGGTCACCAACACTTTTGCAGGAAATGTTTAGTGAGTATGTTTAAACCATGGTCGGGAATCGTTCACACGACACGCTAAGTCATCATGCTTAGCTCAAAATGCTTAACCACCGTGGCTTAGGATGGGAGACGTTTCCTCTACGTCCCTGTGATTGTTCCTCTCTGCAGGGTGGCAACAACGCCGGCCACACTGTTGTGGTGGATTCGGTTGAATACGATTTCCACCTCTTGCCCAGCGGAGTTATCAACCATAGTGCTACGTCGTTCATCGGTGAGAATCGTTGCACCATCACGATGCAGTTGCGGGAGGGGGCAGAGAGGGCTAGATTAGGAAATTTGCGCTTAAATACCCGCCTCACCTGCTGGCCAGTTGGCTGAGTTCTGGCAGTGAATATTTCTCCTTTCTCTTATCCCTACTGTGGGCTGTCTCCTGCCATATATTTATTTATTTGTTACATTTTTATACCAACCAATAGCGGTATTTTTCTACACTGGAGGGAAGGGGGACTATGCCATCTTCACACACACACACCCAGATGCCCTCCGTGGGCTACCTGAAAAGTGGGTTGTTGTTGTATTTTAAAGAAATTTATTTATTTATTTATTTATTACATTTATATACCGCCCCATAGCCGAAGCTCTCTGGGCGGTTTACAACAGTTAAAAATGGTAAACATTAACAAGTATACAAAATTTAAAAAACCATCAGAAACATAAAAACAACAGTTATATGGCTATAATGTGGCCATTAAAAACACAGCGTTTTAGGGGGGTTGCTTCCACTGAACTTGTCGAAGCGGTTGAGGCTGCACGGGGTGTGGGGTGTGGCAAGCCTGTGTGTCCCTCACCCCCGCTCTAGACATTGCCCCCAAATCAAAAGAGGTTCCCTAGACAGGGATATTTCCCCCTTAACTCTGCCCACCTTTCCACAGGGACACTTAGGATCCTGCTGTTTTCTCTCTCTCAGGGAACGGTGTTGTCATCCACTTACCAGGCCTCTTTGAGGAAGCTGAGAAGAATCTGAAGAAAGGGCCAGGTGAAGCACCCTCCCCTCTCCCCAGGCAGTCTGGAAGGAGACCTTGAGAGGTCATTTAGTCCAGCCCCTGGCTTCAATGCCAAAGAAACTGTTGAGGGATATTTTTAAATGTCTGCTGTGCTGCTTCCTTAGGTCTGGAAGGCTGGGAGTCTCGGACGGTGATTTCTGATCGCGCCCATCTGGGTGAGTCTCAGATTCTCATATGGGGGGGCGGGGAGGCATGGAATACAGAGAGGAGACAACTAAATCTTCTCCCCTTTTCTCCAAACCAGTCTTCAATTTCCACCAGGCTGTGGATGGAATCCAAGAACAGCAAAGACAGCAGCAGGGTGGCAAAAAGTAAGAGGAGCGCTGGGGTCGTGTCGCTTGAATATACCTCCCAAGTAGAGGGTGTGGGTTTGGGTGAGTTGGGGGTCCCCATTACTATGATGGACTCAATGAAGCTGCAGGTGAACTAGAAAGAAGCAGAACCTTGGGGGGTACAGGACAGGCAACACACGTAGGCCGAGGGAGTGGGGGAACGGTGTCCCCACCACCACTCCAAAGGGTTCCCAGGGAAGGTATCATGTCAGTCCGCTTCCTTTTGCAGCCTCGGCACCACCAAGAAGGGGATCGGACCCGCCTACTCCTCCAAGGCCTCCCGAACCGGCCTGCGCATCTGCGACCTGCTGGCTGATTTCAATGAGTTTTCCAAGAAGTGAGTTGATGAGACAGGAAGGAGGAAGAGCAGACCTGGGGGGGACAGACCAGGATGAGGGAGCTTTAAGACGTGCGTCTGAGGCTCTGCTCTTCCATTCCACCAATAAGAAACGTGAGATTGGGGAAAACCAGGCTGGGGCCTTTTCAGTGGTGGCCCCACACCTTTGGAATCTCCTTCTCCAGGAAGCGTGTACAGCCCCCTCATTGCTGCTCGTTAGGAGGATTTTAAAGACTTGCTTATTCCAGGCTGCCCTGACTCTGCCTTTAGCTAAGATTGTATTTATTCAGCTACGTCATTCCTTGTATCGTCATTTTCACGCTGTCTTCTCCAACACAGTGCCTTCTGGAGGTGTTGGACTACAGCTCCCCTCTGAGCCGGGCTGGCTGTGGATGATGGAAGTTGTAGTCCAGGGCCTCTGGCGGGCGCTGGATTGGGGAATGTAGTTTTAACGGGTAACGTATTGAATATTTTTTTTTAGGGTTTGATTATGTATTTTGAATTTATGATCTAATTTGTTTTTGTGAGGGTTTTCTTTTGTTTGACCCTGAAAAAGCGGGGTACGAATCTAATGAGAATCGAACTAGTGTGGATATGAGGTTGGAGCGTAATTACCTCAGCAGCCATGATGCAGACACCCCTCGCTCTCGCTCTCAGGTTCAAGGTCTTGGCCCAGCAGTACAAAGCAACCTATCCGGCCCTCAACATTGACACGGAGGTGGAGCTGCAGCAATTGAAGGTGAGGAATGGGGGCGGAGAGGGAGGGGACGTACCTCCTGGGCTCCCAGAAACCCCACTTCTCTTCCTCCCACACCCTCCCTCCGCCGCCCCACAGTTTCTGAGGTGTGGGAGCCTTCGGTGGCGGAGCAGTGGCTGAAACTTTGCATTGCCGATCCAGACATGCCATGGCAACGAGAAAGGGTGGCTTGCGACAGTTCCTTGAACCATGGCTCAGAGTGGCACCTGAACAGAGCCTGCAGATCCATCAGGCCTAGAACCTTCTTTATTTTTTTAATCGAAGCTGAAGATTCTGACTCGCGTGGCTAACATTGTATTCCCCACTGGTCCGAGCCCAAGCACCTATTCCTTTAAAAATAAACAAAGCACCGGGTGCCTTCCTTGAATAGGGCCAAACCTCGTTTCTTCTTTAAGTAGTATTATGAAATGGCAGGTGTATGCTGAGAAGATCCGCCCCTTGGTGAAGGACGGCGTCTATTTCATGTACCAGGCTCTGCACGGCCCGCCCAAGAAGATACTGGTTGAAGGAGCAAATGCAGCACTGTTGGACATTGATTTTGGTGAGCGCCTCCTTTTGCCCCAGCACCTCAAAAGCACGCAGGTTTCTCTAGCTTTGTGTATTGTATATCAGCCTTCCCTCAACCTGGGGCCCTACGCCCCAGATCCTTCCTTCCTTCCTTCTCCAAAATGCCTTTGCTTGATGGGCAAAAAAAGCCGCGCTCCAGAGTTTCAGGCCGGTGGAGGTGGGGGGTGGTGGCTTTCCCTGGAGCTGCTGGGAATTGAACCTTGGACCGCCTGCTTGCAAAGCGGCAGCTCTGCCACGGTGCTGCCGCTTCCCCCAGACCTGACCCAGCTGCCTTTCTCATCCCTCCCCCCAGGTACCTACCCGTTCGTGACGTCCTCCAATTGCACAGTGGGAGGAGTCTGTACCGGCCTCGGCATCCCCCCGCACTACATCGGCAAGGTGTACGGGGTGGTGAAAGCCTACACCACCCGCGTGGGGGTCGGGACCTTCCCCACCGAACAGGACAACGTGAGTCTCCACTGCACGGGGTCAGAATCTCAGGCCCCGGGGTCTCAATCTGGCCTGCTTGGGGTCCCCAGGTGGCCACACCCCTTTCCCCTGGTCCCACCCCCTTTCCTCCAACCACCAATGGTTTGGTTGTGCAGTTCCCCACCCCCAACCCCATTCTGTAAGGTTGAAATTCCTCTCCTAAGGCTTAGTTACTGGCACTGCAGAGTTTGAGATACAATATGATGGTATCTTTGGCCTTGCCCCCTTTGCCTCTGGCTCCTCCCCCTTTGCTGTTGGCTCCTCCCCGATGGGCTTTCCTTCCTCCCCATTTGACTTCCTCCCCACTAATGCCCACGCATTCCCTTGATGCCACAGCGGCGTGTGAGAGAAGGCAGGTTGTGGCTCGCACGGATTCATTGCGTTGCGGCTCGCGTGGACTTGATCCGTTCCTCTCTCGTGCGGGCTGGGCTGCCCGCAGCAGGCGGAGACTTTGTGGGGAGGGTGGCGGGGGGAATCGCCAGCAGTCCCAACCATTTCCCTTTTCACGTCACCTCGCAGGAGATTGGCGAACAGCTGCAGTTGCGGGGACGGGAATTTGGCGTCACCACGGGCCGGAAGCGACGTTGCGGCTGGCTGGATCTTGTGCTGGTGAAATACGCCCACATGATCAACGGTTTCAGCGCGTAAGCCTCTCTCGTTCGCCTATTGCATCACCGAGTAAATCGACAGGAAACCGTTTTCCCTTCCCCCGTTTGAAGGGCTTTGCCAAGGGATATTAGTATCCTCCCTTAGATCATCTGTGTAGAACAGCACCCCCTGCTGACCTGTAAAGAATGATCCGTGTGGTGCTCTTCAGTACCCTTTAGCGCTGCTCATTTAACTCAAACGGACATTCTCTCAAGTAGCAGAGAGCGCCAGTCGAAAGAGGACTTAATGGTTCTGGAGAAACATTAACATCTGCTTACAAGGGCTTCAGCAGCTGCCAAAGTGAAAGGCGGAACTGAGTGGATCCAAGGCAAGATTGACTTTTAAGTGGGGAGATAGAAGGGTCACATTCTCACATAATGATAAGCCAGGAATCCTGGCTTATTAAACCACAATCCCAACAAACACCGAGCTCATGTACACAACCCATTTCCTCCTCTCTTTATGAGAATAGGGATAGCTTTGCATGACATCCGAACCCGGGATTCTGATTTATTGCGTTCAGACAAGTCAGGATTTATAAGGGTACAATAAACCATGGTTTAGCTATTGTAAAGGATTCAGAGAGATAATGAGTTATACTATCTCTCTGACCCTTTGGGTTATTTTGTTAAAGGCAGTAGATAGAAATTTAAGGGACACATTTGTGCAGTATTTCTGGCTCATCGTGACGTGTGGACTGGTCCATTGTGGCTTCAATAGGCCAGGATTCCTGGCTTTTACTGTGATGTGAGAATGCAGCCAGTGTGTCTCTAGAAAGCTGGGGGGCGGGGGGAAGCGTTGTCCCAGAATGTTATTTTTCAGCATCTTTTTTAAGCTGGGGGGACATTCCCAGCCCCATAATCGTCATTCTCTGGTCTGCTCCACAGCCTAGCCGTGACCAAGCTGGATATCCTCGACACTTTTGAGGAGATCAAAGTAGGCGTTGAATACCGGCTGGATGAGAAACGGATTCCTTACTTCCCAGGTGATGTTGTGGCCTTCCCGGATTTTACACTCTTACAGGTCCTCATTATTCCTGAGTAGAGATGTCAAAGGAATCCGTTTGGGGGTTGTAGCGTGACGAGTTTTTGGTTGGTGTGGTACTCTAGATTTGGGTCCGTTTTTCCTCTAACTGGCCTGAGTCAGTCTGCAGCAACTCAGGCCACTTAGGGGATTTTTGGTGTTTTTTCATTTTGTGCAAGTTACGGCTGCAATTTGCACAGAGCTGCGTAATTTGCACCGATCGCCATTTGTGCAAATTGCAGTCCGACCACCCCAAAATACACAAAACGTCCCCGGAGTTCAGGGAAACCTGCTTGCATTTGCAAGCCGAGTTGGGCAGGCGACGGAAATCCGTCAAGCCCCAAAAGGGCTGGATTTCCAAGCGACGGACATCCCTACTTCTGAGTAATCTCAGCCATCCCTCCTGCTCTCTGCAAGGCTGTTCCCGAACAGTAGATGGCACTGCTGGGCCATCTTAAACTTTGGCCCTTTTCTTTCGAGACAATAAATGCAGAAGAGGGCTTCTGGTGGGGTGAAAGGACGTGGGCGGGCAGGTAGTCTTCAGCCCTCTCTGCGGCAAAGAAGTATCTACTAAAGCATAGGAAAAAAGTTGGCGTAACAGAGAGAGCAAGGCAGGTTTACCTACAGAACTGAGATACTCTAGTACAGTGGTTCCCAAACTTTTTCAGGTAACCGCCCCCTTGGTTCCACAAACTCATGCCCAGTGCCCCCTGCGCGCAGCCCCTTTAAATGGGAAGCACCCGCTGCAGGCTTGTCGAGGGAGGGAGGAAAAAGAGAGCGAATGCCTCTGTTTTGCAACCAGCGTGGCGGGGCACACCAAGCAGGGTATGTCTCTTCATTAGTGTTTTGGTGCTTTTGAAACATTTCAATTCACCGTTAAAAGGACTCTTAAATGGTATTAGTACATGTGTGGATTCTTCCCCTATATGTCTTGGGACCAAAGTACCTTCTCCCATAAAAATGTCCCTGGGTTTTAAGACCTTCTGGAGAGGCGCTTCTCAGAAAAGACCACCTCGAGCGCCCCTCTGCCGCCCCCTTGCCTCTTAACGCCCCCCCTATGCAATCCCACCGCCCCCAAGGGGGCGGTACCTCCTACTTTGGGAACCACTGCTCTAGTAGTAGCCACAGTGATAAATTATGGTGAAGACAATAAAAATAAAAGGTTTATTTATATTGCACCCTTTTACTAATAGCAACCAGAGTAGCGTACGGTATAATTTACGGCACACATTTGTATACCGCTTCCCAATGAAAAACGGTTCATAAAACCTTACAATAACAGCCTCTCTCTCTTCCCGCTGGCGTCCGCAGCCAATCAGGAGCTCCTGAATAAGGTGACCGTGGAGTACAAGGTGCTCCCTGGCTGGGGGTGCAGCACCGAGGAAGCCCGCAGCTTTGGCGACTTGCCCCCCGAGGCCCAAGGCTACATCCGCTTTGTCGAGGATTACCTGGGGGTGCCGGGTAAGTCCAGGAGGGACCCAGCATCCATGCTTGGGATGTCTCCATGGGGTCTGTCCCAGGCGTGGGGCCAGACGCTGTGCTGAAGTTGCAGAAATTCAGGCTGGGGGGGTCAAATCCAGCCTGCTTTAAGTTCCAGCCTGGCCCACGTCCTTTTCCTCCAACCACTGATAGTTCGGTGAATCCCTGGCTTTTGGGCAATCCCACCACAACCACCACCTAAAAAGTTGAAATGCTTCTGTTAAGGGTTAGCAGTTAGAGCTTTAAGCTAAAATGGACTGGTGTTCTTTGGCCCGCCCCCTTTGCCCCACCCACCACTGGACCACAGCCCCCAAGAGCTGGAAGGCGGTTTCCGCAACCCTGCGAAGAACATCAGAAGAGCCCTGCTGGATCAGCTGTTGGCCAAGTGCCCACAAGCAGGGCACGGGTGCAAGAGCACCCTCCCGCCTGTGTTCCCCAGCAACTGGTGTATACAGGCTTACTGCCTCTGATACAGGAAGTAGCACATAGCCATGAGGACTAGTAGCCATTAATAGCCTCCTCCGCCACGAATTTGCCTAACCCCCTTTTAAAGCCATCCAAACTGGTGGCCGTCAGCTGCTGCTGGGTTCTGTCTTTAGGTTCACACGAACTCTGTGCCCCGCTCTGACCTTCCCAACCCTCTCTCTTTCTCCCCCTCCCTCTCTGTTCCTCAGTGAAGTGGATCGGCGTGGGGAAGTCCCGTAAGTCCATCATCAAGCTCTTCTGAGGCCGGAGGAGGGCGAGGGCTGGCCGCTCGGTTCCCTCCGCACGCAGTTCACGGACCAATCTGCCGAGGACCACAGGAAACGTAGAGGGGGGGGAAGAGGATTCTCCCTTCCCACAGGCCAGACCCCGCCCCCGCCACTCAACTAAAAACACTCCTCGCCCCCTTGCCGAGGCGTGTGACCCCTCCGCAGCCTCCGCCCCGAATTCCAGCTTTCCTCCAACTTCAGCACTGCTGCCGTTTTTGCCACATCTGGGGAGGAAGGTAGATAGATGGAGGCCAGCTGGGCCTGAGATCCTGCATTTTCTTTCCAGGATGGTTGATGCCACACTCCACTGTCCCCTGCTGAGTCCATGTGTCTCTTGTCCCACTATTTTTCACACACACACCCATCCCAATCATTCCTCATCCACCTCCCACGGTATCCCTGCCATCTGTGGTTTGCAGGGAAAGGGCATTTCCTTTGCCCCATTCCAGGGCATCCCATCGTGGTGGTAAGCAATGTTTTCGGGAATACAGGGCCGTTGAACCTCCAGCCCGTGGGCCCAATCCAGCCTTCTAGGGTTCCCCAGATCCTCCTTTCCCTCGACTGCTTATCATGTCGTGGTTTCCCAGCTTTTGCGTGTTTTAAACCTCTTCTGAAAGGTTAAGATGCCTCTCCTATGGGTGACTTCCTGGCAGGAAGAGCTTTAAGCTACAATGTGCTGGGTTTTTAGCCCCACCCCTTTTGCCTTTAGGCCCCACCCACCACTGAGCTGCTTCGAAATTGAATTCAGCCCTCGGGCTGAAAGAGATTCAACACCCCTGTAGAGAACAGCTGTATCGTGAGAGGAACAAGCCATAGCAAAGGCTCGTGGGCTCCGCTTTCCTCCTCCTTCCCGCACAGCCGTGAGGGCGAGATGGAAAGCTTTTGCATCCGTTTTGGATTAACCACAGTCTGGCGTTCCATCTGGACCCTAAACTGTTCAGAGCAAGCCAGTTTCATAACAACTGGATGTTGGCTTGTTCCAAACAAACCATCGTAGTTAACCATGGCAAATTGCGGCAGAGCAAAAGTTGAAAGCGTTTGACCTCGCAGCAGTGCCGAAAGAGAAGAGGCAGGAGGGCCCAAAACGTGCTGTGGCTTGTTCCCACAACGATCAGCCATGGTTCGCCACATCATTTTCCCCAACCCGATTAGAAAACCAGGCGGGGGAAAAGCAGGTTTATTGCAATGTCCAAAGACAAGTGCGATCTGCTCTCTTCTTTTTGTCATTCCTAGTCTTACGAGAGTCTACCCAGAATTACCCCTGTAACAAACAACCTGACTTTTGTAATTGCACATAACTATGCAAATTAAACCCCTTTCCTCTTCTCCCCACCCCCCCCAACTCCCGGCAGGCCCTGGGAAGGGGGTTCTGTTGGCTGCAGAAGCACTACCTATAAACATTCAACACCTTTTCCCAGGCCTCCTGTTTGGTTTTCAGACCTCAATGAGGACTAGATGCCTGATTTGTATGTTGTCGTTTTAAACTGTTAAGGCGGAAATTCGCCGCGCCCCCAGAATAGATACCAAAGCTCTCTAGACACAGACGTGCACAAGCCGACCCCACCCGTTTAATGAAGTATTCCTGCCGCTATCGTGTTTTTTGAAGGAATGTTCCGGATGTTTCAGTGTCGCCCTCACGCCCAGTGGGCTTCTCATTTTCTGGGCATTGCCATGTCCGCCCCAGTTTCACTGTGGACAGAAATAGCAATAAAGAACAATGATTTCTTTTATAAAATGGGTTGGGTCGTGAAGAAAATGACGGTACCTAGGCTGAGCAGTGCTGTATTTTTGTACCCATTGTTGCATTGTGCACGGAAAGGGGTCGTGCCCCTCTCCTCCCCAAGTTCCCTTTCTTCTTCAAATTGCTGCCAACTCCGGGAATTTCCTAGGCTACCGTAGCTTGAGTCATCTCCGGGTAGTTTTAACTGTTTTTATTCAGCTTTAACTGCATTTTTCATAGACTTCTCCAGCATGGTGCCCTCCAGATTTTTGGGACTTCAACTCCCATCCGCCCCAGCCAGCATGGCCAATGGTGAAGCATACTGGGAGTTGTGGTCCAAAACATCTGGAGGGAAGGGTGTTCTAAAGGCTAAAAATAAAAATGGGAAAGCCCAGAAACTAAAAGCAAGCAAAAAGAAATAAATGTCAAGCTACGTTTTTGATCATTCTGCTTTCGAGTTCCTTTCTCTTTCGCCCTCCTCGGAACTTGGCATCCAGTTTTTGAAGGCCCCCATGCCCAGATTCCGGTACGCTGCTCCCCAACCCTCTATTTTGCCCCCAAACCCGAACTTTTCATCTCTTTTTTGACTTAAACAAAACCCCGCAATTTGCGAGTGCGTGAAATTCAGCCGCTGGATGCATTCAACGGCTTTTGCCTTGAAATGCAAGCGACGGATCGTACCATCCCTCCTCTACGAAGGGGTGTGTGCGCCTTGCCGTGGCACGGTTTGGAAACGCCGGCCTTCAACGCCTTCTCAGGCAGACGTCGGCTCCCTCCCCGCCTTCCAGCCCCCAAAACCACTGACCCAGTTGAGTGACTCCAGTTAATTTTATTTCTTTCTGTGCTCTCTGATACAGTGTGGGCAGGTCGGCTGGGGCAGTGCAAACCCACCCGGGCCTGGTGTGGGAAACCCTGCACCCCTCCCCGGGCGGAATCTGGAGGGTGGGGGGAAAGAAGGGGGCCGCTTCAGCGCCTTTGGTGAGGAGCCGAATTGGGTCGGAGTAGGTGGCAGAAGGTTGAAAGGGAAGCCACCCCTATGGGGCGTAGAGCAGTGGTAGTTAACAGCTCTCATTTTGGGGCGTGGGAGTACCCTGTTCGCTTTCCCCCCCTCCCGTTCCCTCAAATTGAGCAGACCCACACGCCCCAGTCATGGAGGGCGCTGTGTGTGCTGAATCGGCTTCGCTCGCCAAATTTGGATTCTTGTGCTCGGTTGTATAGGAGTAGTTTAGTACAGGTGGAGGAGCAGGAGGAAGACCTGCAGGTGTTTTGGACGTCCACTCCCAGAAGCCTTTGCCAGCGTGGCCAACGGTCAGGAATGCTGGGAGTCAGAAGTCCAATACATCCGGGGACTGGCTTTCGTCCCACCCCTGGCTTAGTGCATGGAGGAGTTTAGCCATGGCCTTGCTGCGCTAGGTAACCAGGAGTGGGGCGGAGTGGGCGTCTGCAAGAGGAAACAGGTACGCCTCCCCTTCCCTTTCCAGAGTGGCAGAAGCTTGGTCGCGGAAGTAGTTGGGCTTCCTCCGCAAACCCAATTCCACAGGAATCGTTGATGAGGGCGTTTGTGGGGGGTGGGGGAAGGTGGAGCAGCCCTGATGGCCCCGAGGGGTTGGAGGTGGGAGTGCGGCGGGGCAGGGGGTGATCTGGCTCAGAGCAGGGCACAGAAGAACTTCTTCTCTCGGAAGGGGTTTTCGGAAGTGGGCACAGGAGTGATGAGAGGGTCCTCGCAGGCGTGGGCGTCGCAATAAGTCATCAGATCGGCGGCGGCCTTGGAGACCTGCAGGCAAAGGAGGGGGGAGAGGCTGAGAAGACCAGAAAACGGGCAGAGGAAGAGAGCCACCCCCCTCCCCGTTCTGGGTTCCGCAAGGGAGGGAACAGGTTTGCTTGATCCTCCATTTACCCCATCCTGGAAATGCCTCGGCAAATGCCCCACCGTTTGACAGCTGTCTGAAATATTCTGACCTGATACTACTCCTTTACGCAGCGCCATCAGTGTGCGATTGCGCCTGGCAGAGGACAAGAGGAAAGGGCCCTGCCCCAAAGAGCTTCCACTCCAAGACGATGGTGGTGATGGGACACATTCTCTTGAGCAGTGGCAGGGGGCATGTCTCCTTCCAGATGTTGGACTGCAACTTCCACCAGCCCTAGCCAGTGGTGATCATTGATGGGATTTGCAGCCAAGAACATCTGGAGGGCCACTCATTTCCCATCCCTGCCCTAGAGGATAGTCTGCCACGGGCATCATGTCAGCAGTGGGCAAGGCTGAACCCAACAGTGGACACAGCCAGCCCTTTTTCTTTCTGTCGCCCACTTTTTTTCTTTCTTTCTCTGTCACTCCTGTTTCTCTGTCTGCAAATCCATTTTGTTTGGTTTTTTCTCTCTGCCAACCTGGGTTTATTTTCCTGTCTCTTTCTGCCACCCCTTCCTGCAAAGAGCAGGCCTTGTAGGCCCCTTCCAACTCTACTATTCTATGATTCTCTCTCTCCCTCTGTGTGCTACCGCTTCTCTCTGGCTCTCTTTCCCCTTCACCCTGCAGGCTACTGTGGCAGGGACAAATTGCTCTTGCTGGAGGCCTGATGATCGCTTGCAAAAGGGCTTTTGAAATTAGGCTGCAGGGTGCCCACCCTGGCTCTGCATTTCGACATAGGGGGAAGGCTGTTGCCTGGTGAGGCTGTTGAAAATGGTGTTAAAGATCCCTGGCTCCACGACACTTAAAACAAACTTGAAAGTGGTTTAAATGTGTGCTGTCCTTATGTTCTTTTATTTCAGCGGTGGGCTATCTGCACCTAGGCCTGGTTTACTTTTTAAATTATGTAAGCAGTAGATCAGCTGATACGTTTATAAATTTACAGAGCAAGAGTATGTGAACACAGGTTCTCTTTAACAGCCAAGGCAGATGTGACCCTGATTCTTGCTTAAAAACGGAGGACATTCCTTGCTGCACCTGATCGAGTTCCTGCCCAATCCGGCGTTCTTGGAAAGTATTCCAGCAACAATCTCCATTCTACTCAGCCTGTCTTAGAGAAGCTACAATCCTGTACACACAAATTTCGGACTAAGCTTCCTGAGACGAAGAACAGGATGGCACCCTCTCCCATTTCATATGCAAAAGCTGACTGGATTTTTCTTTCAACACTGGTGATGGAACCGCATCCTCCATGGAACCTGAAGGCAGCAAGCTATCTTAGGGGAGCACAGGGCAGGCCGACACCTCTCCCCACCCCTCAACCCCTTGCTGCCACCTCCCAGCAACTGCCGCCTGAGGCAGCTGCTTCACCCTGACTAACGATAGGGCCGGGTTTACTTCTGAATAAACAACCTTGCCGCAGACTCCCCCAACCTGGCCCCCTCCTTGAGTGTTGAACTCCCATATTCCCCAGCACATTTAGCATTACTATAGCCTCTTCTTGTCCCTATTCTTTTCCACCACTCCTACCTTTATCCGGCACATGCTGGCCTCGATCTTCAGCTGTTCCACCATCTTACGGGCCTGCCCGATGCTCATGGTACTGTTCACGGGGGTCTCGCCCTTCATGAGGATTCTGCAAGGGAAGTCACAGAGTAAAATAGTTTTAAAAACCATAGTAATCACAATTGCCAGTGGGTCTGTTCTCTACTCCCCCTTTAGACAGCACTTCCTTGCTTCCTTCAAAAGGATCGGTCAAATTTGTGATGAAGAATAGGTTTAGCAGTTTCTGTCTTCTCAAATCATCTCCTTTGCGCGCGCGCTCTCTCTCTCTCTCTCACACACACACACGTCAACAGTCTTCTTTAAAAAGGAACTAAGGGGACCTCCCTGCCTGCCCTCATTTGGTAATCTGAGCACAGGACATGGATTAATCCAGGTAGGCAGTCGAGTAAGCAAAGTGAGGCAGAGCTGGAGACCACACTGCCATCCTCAAAGAGGCACAGACCCAGAAGAAAACTTAGAAAACGGCTGGCGCCAAAGGTAGGGCACGTACCAAGGGCCCACACCTCCTGACAACACCCTACCCTGGACTTGCTCCTCTTCTTGACGGTTGCAATCTCCTTGTTTACCTGCCTCTCATTCTGGCCCACCTCTCTGGGGGTAAGAAGGAGAAACAGAAGATGCCATGGCTTATTCGCTTCCTGGCTCTCTGCTTGCCAAGCAAGAAAGTGGAAGCCATGAGGAGCAAGAACAGCTGGTGAGAATTGGAGCAAAAAGGTAGATTCACAGAGAATTGGGGGTGCCTGGTCCTAGGGCCCCTTCTGGATTGAGGAAAGCCTTGCTAAATTGTTGTTTGTGTGACTTCCTAGAGTTGTTCTTTGCCAGGATCCAGCTCCCTCCTAGGTCCTTAGAAGGCGAATCTCTGACAGAAGCATCCTTAGGGCTAAATGTGCGCAAACCCGCCCACCCCCAGCAAGGTGGCTTTTTGAATGTGCTGCAAAGAGTGGGCTGTTTTGAGCTGTTGATTGTTGGTTGTAGGAAAAGCAGTGAGAAATAGGAGGAAAAAAGCCTAGTTACATGTATAGGCCCATTATTTGAGGACTAGCTACATGTATACAGTAGGCCCTAGCTCACCCTGAAGGTTTGGGTGCTTTGCATAAACTGAATCTTAGCCCAAAGCCCAGCTTATCCTAACATCACTGCAGGCAAGAGGTGGGGACGTATCCCTCATGGGACTGAATCTAAGTCAGGACCTAACCCATGAACCTGACATTTAACGGCCTGGGGTCATGCTGAAGTCCTAAGCAAAGGCCAGGTTGTCTCTAGACATGCGCAAATGTGTGTATGTGTTTTCCCTCATGCCAGACAATTTTTTAGGAGAAATTCACCAGCTTGCTGAAACCTTGCAAGTTCTCTCTCTCTCTCCTTAGAAATATTCACCTGCCGTTTTCTGAAAAGGTTCCACAGTCTGCAAAATGGAGAACAGGTGACCGTGCCCTACCTTGCAAGGGGGTGTTGGGATGGAAATGAACACAAGGACATTTTCTGCTAGCAGTAAAGTGGATTGTAAAGCTAATAGAGCAAAAAACCAACTCCTTCCTCTCTCTCTTCCCGGTAAACTACCTCATCCAAGGGGAACATTCAAAGCAGCCAAATGAATCCAATTTAAGATGTCTCCCCTGGGGCCTTAGTCAATAAGCCAGCCATAGGCATGAAAGAGTACTGTTGTTCCTACAGTGAATTAGGACATGATTCTATGCATGTACTGACAGAAAAAAAGCCCTGCAACTTCCAGCATCCCCACCTAGCCAAGCTGTTTGGGGGATGGAGGACTTTTTCCCCTATCTAAACACGCATAGGATCCCGCCCTTTATGCAGTGTGCGATGAAAATTCATTTTCCCCACTGGGTTTTTCTTTCTAGTTCAGCCTTCCCCCAATCTCAGCCTCCCCAGATCTGTTGGACTACAACTCTCATGATCCCCCATGGGTGAGTTGTAGTCCGTCTGATCTGGAGGGCATCAGGTTAGGGGGAAAAACTGGTCTAGACAAAGGAGTTCTTTCCACCAACACCTTCTCCCCAGTGCTTTAAAGTCTACCCTCCACATGAATATATACCATTCCTGGGGCTCTAACCAACCACTGCTGAATTCCCCCTATTCCACCCTCGCCCACACTTCCCTGTATGCCATATTCCTTTTCTTTCTCTGTCAGATGCAAAAAGGAAAAAAAAAAGGTAGACAACTCTATTGAGCAAGAAGGAGACATGATAAAGCAGAAACCAGAATTGATGCACAGCTGTGTTCTCACAGAAGCATGCATTTCTGGAATAGCTGGTGATAGAGGGGGAGGAATCTCTGCTCAAAAGCCCTTTCCAATTTCCATTGCTGCTCTGCACCCCAAAACAAGTCAGGAAATCTAATATTTCACACACGCACACACACACAGACCCAGCTCTGGTGGAAACATACAGCTATGGAGAATTAGCCCACCTTGCACCTTTTGTCTGCCCTTGCCATCTTTTGGGGGGGGGATTTGCCATCCATCCAAATCGTGCCACCAGTTCATCACACGCATACGCACATATACCCAAGTCGATGGCAATTCTCACCCACCCCAATACAAACCTTGGCTGAGGTTTCGTGCTAGAAATGAAGAGATGTGTTGGGGAAGAAAAGGTTCAGATGATCTGTAGAGGGGAGAGACCCCTCCCCAGCTGGCGGTGGGTGTAGAGGGAGGGAGGGAAGGAGGGGTGTTTTCTGACAGCACCTGCCCGATGAATCTTGATCCTCCTCCTCCTCCTCTGTCACCACTAACACCACATTGATGTGCCCAGGCTAAGGTGCCCCGCAATGGCACTGCTCACCTCTCCCAGGGATGGGGCTTAATTCAATAGACCGGTACCTTGAGGAGGATGCTCCAAACCACTTAAGGCTGGGACCGAACCATCTCTTCGCCAGGGGGAGGGGGGAAGTAAAGTACCCACGCCCAAATGGGTTTCTCTGGAAAAGCCTGCTGCTTTGCTGGACTGGAAGGGTGTGCTTGCCTTCAGGGATGTGTGGACAGATCTATTCAGGGGGAAGCTGAGATGGAAGGGGGTTGTGTGGAAAAGCAGAGCTAAGAGAGGGGTCTGTGGGCCTGCGCTCCCCCTGTGCAGGTAGTGGTATGAACGCATGGGAGCTGCAGTACAGTGTCATAGGCAGGGGCCCTTTCATTTAGAAATCTGACATCAATGCCCTGCCTGCTTTATTTTTTTCCTCCTCCTTTCAATTCCTCACCACCACCATCCTGTGAAATGGGCGTCAAGTCCAAAAGACAGCTTCCTTTCCTGGGCCGCCTTTAAAAATGGTGATGTGGGAACCCGCTGTGTGCAAACCCACAAAATAGAAAGAAAGAGAATCTTTCATAGCCTGCCGCCTCTCAGTTCTGTGTGACAAAGCGTTCTTTATAAGCCAGAAGCCTGCAACCTGGTTTGTCTACCGCCCAATAGCTGAAGCTCTCTAGGCGGTTCACAAAAATTAAAACCACCAACAGTCTAAAAACACAAATACAAAATGCAGTATAAAAAGCACAACCAGGATAAAACCACACAGCAGAAATTGATATAAGATTAAAATACAGAATTAGAACAGTAAAATTTAAATTTAAGTTAAAATTGTTAAAATACTGAGAGAATAAAAAGACCTTCAGCTGGTGATGAAAGGAGTACAGTGTAGGCACCAGGCGGACCTCTCTGGGGAGCTCATTCCACAGCCTGGGTGCCACAGCGGAGAAAGCCCTCCTCCTAGTTTGTCTTCAAGGGGTCGGTGTCTCCATTATGAATGCCACATGAAAAAAGCCAGTTTGCTTCAGACAGGTTACCTTATTTAGTAGGGCTTACTAGGGGGCTTCCTGAATACCCCCAATTACTAAATCAAATAAAAATAAAAATGAGTTTAAGAAATGTGTATCTATCATTTCAGCTCAATAACCAGTGGAAAAACTCCCAACCTCAATTTTGGCTGAATTTCCTCAATTTTGATAGTGATTTTTCTTTTGGCATATTTATATATATTTGTGTCCAATGCCTTTATTGATTGTTAGCTGCTTTATGAGAGTATGGCCTTAGCTAGACCTAAGGTTTATCCCAGGATCATCCCTGTTCATGTAAATGACACACAGGATATCCCGGGAGCAGGCAGAGACGACCCCGGGATAAACCTTAGGTCTAGCTAAGGCCTCAATCTCTGAAAAGCAGGATATGAGGTATTGTATAAATAGATTAGAAAGGGGGTTTCTAAGCAAAGAGAGAGGTTGTGAATGGAGAGTTAGGAGGTGTTTGGTTTAATTGACAAAAGGTACAAAGGCATGAGGTTAAATAGGATGTGTCTTATGGAGCCACAGCAATAATAATAATAATAATAATAATAATAATAATAATAATAATAATAATAATCTCACCCTAACTTACCTTGCTGTAAGCATAGACTGGCATAAATCTGTGTATACTCTGTTGTCATTCCACCAGCAGGCAAAAACTTCTGTATTCAGGCATCTAAGCTGGTCTGTTGCTGAAGGGGTTTCTTTTTAATGGGTTGGTGTTATTTCTTTTATTGGGTAGTATCCAGTATTAGATCTACTTACAGCAGACCCATAGAAATGAATGAGGCTTAAATTAGTCAATACAAAGTCCCATTAATTTCAGTGGGTCTACTCTACCAAGGACTTAACATTGCATGCCACCCCATTGTGGTGTTTATAATTGTGTTTTTAATTTTAGGTTACCATTTATTTATTTATTTAAAACATTTATATCCCATCCTATATCAATAAGATCTCAGGGTGGCATACAGATTAAGATTTTATTTTTAATCTGGATTTTACCGTCAGCCGCCTTGAGTGCCATTTTTGGGCGGAAAGGGAGATATAAAACAAACAAATAAATAAATAAATAAATATAGTACCCTGTGTTATTTAAAGGAAAGGAGAGCTGGAGAGAGCCAAACATGGCAAGATGGATAGACCAGGCAGGCAGGAGGAGCTTTTGGAAGGCAACCCAGGTCTTTCCTCATCAGTGGGATAATTCCCAGAACTCCTAGCTGCCAGCTTCCCTTCCACCGTCTTAACCTTGAACTCCCCCAAAATCTGAGAGATGGAGGGGAATGAACAGTAGTTTATCTTCCCGCTCCTCCAAGCCTAACTGCCTTAGGTTTGGGAGAGGTTGAACACAAGAGGTCCTTTCCCACCCCCCTCAGCACCAATGTCACTTAATGGGAAGGCGGCCCAGGGCTGGTCCCCTCCTGCTGATGCTGCTTGGTAGCTATGGAAACGGGAGGCAGGCGGCCAGCGGCGGCAGCAGCAGCAGCAGCATCCCTCCGACCACGTGACTCGGAGATGCTCGCCGCAGGAGCTTTAAAAAAGGCCCGCCTCCACTTCTTCCCCCCTCCCTTCCGAAGGGTTCCCAAAGGCGGGGCTAAACCCGGAAGAGGCAGAGCCAGGTTTTTGGAGAAGCAGAAGAAGCGAGAAAGGGGTTGGGGGGCAGAAAGAAGGAGGAGGAGCCGGCGCTGGAAACCACGCAGGTGTTTTCATTTTCATCCCCCCCCCCTCTAGTTGTAGTTGGGACCCAGGCGTCCGGGTTTCTAATTAGCTGCTCCCCACAATTGTGGCTGGGACCCAGGTGTCCGGGTTTCCAATTAGTTCCCCTCCCCCAGTTGTGACTGAGACTTAGTTGTTGGGTTTCTAATTAATCTGCTCCCCTCAGTCGTGTTTGGAATCCAGGTGTTCGACTTCCTAGCTTTCTGCCCACTTCCCCATCCCACGAGTTATGGTAGAAATATAGATGTCTTTCTGTCTTGACCTTCCTTTCCCTGTGATGCTGTGTCCATAACCCAGGTGTCCGGGCGCCTTCCCTATCCCCTTTGCCTTTGGATACATCCACAGTGTCCAGGTGTGTATGGTTTACGTCTTAGGTTGCTCTCCCTTGCAAGCTGAGGTGGAATTCAGGTATTGGGGGCGGTCCCCTCCCCTCCCAAGAAAACAAGGTGAGGCTAGAATCCACTCCAGAAACTCTCCTTGCTTGCTATTTAATATCAAACAATCATCCCCCTCTTTCTTCTTTTCTCAGTTCTTTCTTCCTTCTGCTTTCTCCTTGTTTGGGAAACAGGGAATCTAAATATGTATACACCTTAACCTTGCTAGTTCCAGCTGCAACCACACCTTTAAAAATAATGAAGAAACTTTAGCTACTATCTAAACTAGGATGTCATCTTTTGTGGCAGGTGGTCGTAAAATATCTAACTTTTTTGGGTGTGTGTGTGTTAAGTTAAGAAATGCCCTTTCCTTCTCCAAGGGCCCAGAGCGCAATTAGGCCTCGATTTGTGTAGCTGAAACCCTAGAACGGGGGTGGCAAATCTCTGGCTAGAATGCAGTAGCTCAGCAGAGGTGTTCTGAGTCAGTTATCAAACAATTGGAGCGACAAAACTGCCTTCCTTTGCTTGCATGCTTAACATGTCTGCCCCATGCCCAAGTTGTGTATTTCCGGGGCCTATGTGTTCCCTAGCTGTGAAATGGGACTTTAATACTTGCTGTTTAAAATTGCACATTTTAAAAAAGCCTCTGCATGTACTGATTGCTTATCTCCCGGCTTTCCTCCCCTGTAAAACAGTTAGTTGCCTTTGATTATGATTTTGGCACAGGTGTAGCATTGGAGTCCTTTATCTGTGGTTAGCAAAAAGCAAACGTAATTTGTGGTTGCATATATGCTGGTTAGCCCAACTGTATAACTCATTGGGTGTAGGTGGGTGTAGTAACTCTCCCTCGCACCCCATCACTATTTTACACCTGGATGTGTTTAGTGGACCTTGAGTAAAAAACAAACACCAAAGTAGATCCTGGCTGTAGAAGATGGACTTCTGTTTCCTTTGTCCTCTTCCTCTCCTCCCCTTGCACCACTAACAGAATTAAAAGTTCTGAAAACTTTGGTTCTTCTCTGCCTCAGAGGCCTAGTTCTAACTAAAGTGTCAACTTTCAGCTCTCCTGTACCACTTTCAGACTGCTGGGGGCAGAGGAAAGGGGAAAGCTTTCATGATTGACAAATGTGCCCCTGCACATTGAAAACTAGCATGTTTCTCCCTGATATGCTGCTTTTCTATATGCAGGTATTTCCCCCCTTCAGATTGCTAGGCATTTGCATGGAGGAGCTTATGAAGCCTCTGCTGCAGTCTGAAGTTGTACAATCCCAGACATGGTGGGGCAAGGACTAGGTTGGAGGAGAAACCTGGGAATTTCTGCACTCCATTGCTGGTTCTCTCCCAGACATTTCATAATCTTTGCTCAAATCTACACTCTCTCTCAGAGTCCATCTGTGACTTGCTGGCTCGGTGACATTATATTATTATTATTAGTAGTAGTTTCCATCTTTTTCCTAACACCGGGCCTCAAGGCGGCTTTACAAAATGAAAACATATAAATAGAAATATACAGAAGTTTAAAATATAATTAAATTGTTATTATTCTCATCTCTTTTGTACTGACGCTTGTTTAAAGTTCTTCTGGTTCCGTTCCTCCACTTCACAAGTATCTGTAAACAGGAGTGGGCAACCCATGGGCCCACATTCAGCCTCCACAGCTGATTTTTTTTCTGTCCCTCCCCTTTGCTGTTGCTAAATTTAACAGGGTGATGGGAGAGCTACCACCACCCCAGGTAGTTCTGGGAGAGCAGTACACTCCCTCAAAGCAACGTAAATTGCCCAATCCTGATCTAGCATCTGATTTCCATATGATGAAGACAGCACTAATTTTTTTTTTCATTTGTCTGCTTGTCCATGCCCCTTCCAGCCCACAGACTTGCTGAGACTGCAGAGTGCCTGATTCCCTGGAGAACGCTGAGCTAGGCAAAGCGGCCCCGTCGCCTGCCATGCCCTGGAATCGCTGACCCCCAGGGTGTCCCGCCTCTCTCATGGATACAAAGAGCCTCCAAAAAGCCAAGAGGCGCAAACGGAGCGGCATAAGAACCAGGAGCCAGTCTCTTTTCCCCGAGTAGGAGGCCTGGTTGCTGTCCAGCTAGGATCAAGGGAACGTGTGTGGTTTTTACCAGCCTCTTTGTTGCGCAAGGAACCGCTGTTACATTTCCCCTCTCCAGTCTCCCAGCGCCATTGCAAGGAGCCTTTCCACTCAGCGTGTTGATCCTGCGGTGCATTGAGACGCTTTCCTGGATTCCTCTCTGTTGCCTTCTCCTTCTGGCGCCATGTCGGGAAGCACCGGGCCCTTCCTGGTGTGGGCCCAGGAAGTGGCCGCGCTGCTGATGCTCCGGGTGCGCCGGACCGTCCTGCAGACGGCCATTTTGCTCTGCGTCCTGCTGCTTCTCCTGTGGATCTCAGTCTTCCTTTATGGCAGCTTCTACTACTCCTACATGCCTACGGTCAGCTACGTCAGCCCTGTACACTACCAGTTCAGGTCAGTTGCCTGGGTGGGTATGTGGGTCGGTGGAGAAAGCGGCCTCTAGTCAGTCCTAGTAACCTTTCGGGTTCTACCGCTGCTGGAAGCTGGCTGGAGCGAAGGCCCTTTCGGTGGTGGCACCCTAGCTCTGGAACTTCCCTTCTACGGACATTCGCCTGGCGCCACTGCCACTGTTGGGTAGGCGCCAGGGTAAGGCAGTCCTATATTCTGATCTTTCAAGGCTGGTTTAAAGTGGTCTTCGTCGACTAACCTTAGAATCGTCCGAGTTGAAGGGCGCCTCAAAGGTCATGTAGTCCAGCCCCTTGCCAGTGCAGGAAATTCGCTGCTACAGCTTCTGCATGAAGTCCACCACCTCCTTCGGCAGTCTCTTTCCCTGTCAATCAGCTCATACCCTCACTAGGTGGTTCCTATTGTTTCCTTAGAATTCCCTTTCTTGTAATTGCACTCTGCCCTTTGGAGCAACCTTTTCCCCAACTGGCCAGATGCATCAGACTCCAACACCCAATATCCCTAGCAAGAGCCCCTACAATAGGCCTCGCCGTATGTGTCTCTTGGTTTGAAGGGTAGATGTAATGGCTGAATGGCTCCTCCATGGCCAGGAACATCATGGCCCTAAATCCCAGTAGCAGGGGAATCCTTGGTAGCAGATGGGTCTTGCTCCTGTGTTCTGCTTGTGTGGCTTCTCAGAGACATCTGTCTAGCCGCTGTGGGGAAAATGGATGCTCGCTAGTGGTGGATCCTTATATTCTGAATGTGATCTTTGTTGGCGGGGTGCGGGGGGGACCTTTGACCTTTTTCAGGACAGACTGCAGCCAGCCTGGACCAGACCTGTGCTCCTTTCCAATTGCCAATATTTCTTTCATCAAGGATAGCCGTGACCAGGTGAGTGACTGCACTGATGCGGTCCTGCATTCAGCATTCATGATATTCTCTGTACGCTGGGCTTGTAACCAAGGGTTTTACGCAGCTGCAGTTGCTTTGAGTTAGATTGGTTGTTCCCCGGCCTGGTGGAAGGCCAGGCTGGTTGAGAATGATAAGAGATGTAGTCTAGCACATCTGGAGGTCACCAGGTTGGGGAAGGTCCAGGTAGAAAGACGTGGTTGCCAAAACAGCAGTTAGGGATGTTGTGCAGCACTGAAACCCATCTTTCTTTGCCCTTTCTCCCCGCCCCAGTTTGTCCAAAGCATCTCATTTGGAAAAGTGCCCTTAATATCAAGCAGATGAAGACAGCTTTCAATTTAACGACTAGTCTAGTCACCACAGGCGACAAGGAACAGCAGGCAGGCAGGCGAGCGGGCTGGCAGAGGAGGGGGCGGAGCATACAGTTTGTCCTCTGTGCCAAACATGGAAACAAATTGGTTTGCCAGAAAGGAGGGGGAATATCTTTTCTGTGGCCAGCATAACAATACAGTGGGTGCTGCAGAATTTTCCATCTTTGCTCTTCAAGCCCCCAGCAATCTAGTAAAAGATTTCTGTAGGTTCGTAACTTTTCCAGGCTTATTTACAAAGGCCAGGTTACGAACATAATTCAGAGGGATATTAATCCAGTCCATGCTCCTGTACTCCTTACAACATTCCTGCAAGGTAGGCCGATACTATTCTTCCCCCGTTTTACAGCCAAGATGGAGAAAGTGCCTTGCTCGAAGCCACCTAGTGAGATGGGATTTGGACCAGGACCAAGGCTTCCTGGCTCCTCTTCTAAGCCATGTGGCTGCACCCATTCTCTGCACCCTTGCAATTAATTCCATAAAATGTGCAATTAATTCTGTAAAATAATAATTTGCCACCCACACCATAACTGCACACCCTGCCTACATGAACCCAATGTGACCTAAAAAGGAGGGAAGGAGTTGAAATTTTGTAAGGCTTCGGTTACCACAGGGCATTGGCTATTTTCCAAAACAAAAACATTTCCCAGAAAATGTCCAACTGTTTTCTCTTTCTGCAGGAAATCTTCCATTTCATACATTCATTGGTAAAAATGAACAGATGCCAACTGCAAATACGATATTAGGCAACCTTGGCAGTTTCAAAGTTGTAGAGGAGTGATTGCAAGCATATCACGCACATTTCTTTGGGTTGCTAAAACGTTTTAGCATAGCAACAGTTTTTAGTACCTTTGTTTCTTCTTAGATTTAAACAGTGTAAGGGAAGTCTTGACATTTTTTACAAGTATTCCGTTAATAACGTCTGCCTAAAAGAACATGTAAATTACGTTAAGGTGCAATCCTATGCATGTTTAGACAGAGAAAAATCCTACAATTCCCAGCATTCCTTAGACAGCATTTTCCTCTGCCCATGAGGAACAGCACCAACTCTATTTTTAAATGTTTATCCAGCCTTTCCTGCAAGGAGCTTAACTCCCAGCTTAACTCCTGCTGGGAGTTGTAGGACTTTTTCCTGTCTAAAAATACATAGGATTGCAGCCTAAGTGGCTGATGTGACTTCCCTTCAAATATTTCAGGTCAGATACTTGTGGTGTACTGGGACCAAAAAATAATAATCAACCTGGGGTATTTTTGTTGGTTTGTTTATTAAATGCAACTGGTGAAATAAACATGCTACGTTAGATCACTCTAGAACAGGAGTGGGCAACACAGCCCCCACTATGGCAACAAGAGAGACGTTTAATGGCTGGGTTAGCGCTATGGAGGGAGCCAGTGTGGTGTAGTGGCTAGAGTGTTGGACTGGGAGTCGAGAGATCCGGGTTCTAGTCCCCACTCGGCCATGGAAACCCACTGGGTGACTTTGGGCCAGTCACAGACTCTCAGCCCAACCCACCTCACAGGGTTGTTGTTGTGAGGATAACATGGAGAGGAGGAGGAGTATGTACGCTGCCTTAGGGTTTGTTAAGGAGGATAAAAGACAGGATGGAAATGTAATAAATAAATAAATTGGTGAAATAGAGGTTCTTCTGAAGCTAAATTTGACCCACTGGAGTTGCCCCTCCTCCATTGCTACCTCCTTGTTTGCCGGCCTCTCGCACTGGCCCAGACAATGGTGGTGGAAAGGCGGAGAAGATGCTGCAGCCTCCTCGCTTTCTGCCAGGCAGGCAAGCAAGCGGCAGCCATGATGAGAAAGAGGAGGAGAAGCAAAAGCAGCTGGGGACCATGGTGGCGAGAAGGCAGATTAGCTGAGGGGGAGGGGGGCCTTGCCGAAGGTCCCTTGAAAACCTGGAGCACCACTGCCCCCGGGACTGGACTCTGTTTCTCTTTCTGCCCTCAGGTCCTCATGTACGGCCAGCCATATCGCATCTCACTGGAACTGGAGCTCCCTGAATCGCCGGTCAACCAGGACCTGGGGATGTTCATGGTGTCCATTTCCTGTTACACCAAAGGCGGCCGCATCATCTCCTCCTCGGCCAGAGCTGTACGTCCGGGGTCCGAGAGTGGGGAGGCAGCGCAGCCGGGTTGCTCCTCTCCTCCTGCCCGCTTTTAAGAGCCGATGGGTCCCCCATTCGGGAGGCGCTGTGCCTTTGGGAAGAAGCGTTCCCACCTCTTAACCTGTGGACAGGGCTTGCGATCTATACATGGGATAACATCGTTTTCTTTCGAGTTTAAGCCTGAATAATTAGCCGCGCATTGTGAAATTGGCGAGGTTTTTTAATTTGGAACACGGCCAGGTAGGGCTGGCCTTCGGGTTTATAAATCCCGGAGCTCCTGCCCAGAACTGGAGGGGAGG
Source organism: Elgaria multicarinata webbii (assembly GCF_023053635.1). NCBI lineage: Eukaryota > Metazoa > Chordata > Lepidosauria > Squamata > Anguidae > Elgaria > Elgaria multicarinata. The sequence goes on along the minus strand of NC_086191.1, from coordinate 11,242,122 downwards.
AAACGAAAGCAGTGCTTTACCTTGCAAATAGGGAGGTGCCCATCGCAGAGGCGGTTGGGAAAACAAGCCGTTGCATATTGTGCTGGCACAGGCTTCCTAACCTGACGCCCTCCAAGCAGACTGGACTGCAATCCCATCCTTCTGTAAATTTGTGACATTCTTGTTCCCCTCCGTCCTTCCCAACCAACACAAGCTGAGGTTTGTTCTTGGCTTATGATCCCAGTTCAGATGTCATTGCTCAGCAAACCACGGACGGAGACTTCCTGGTTTGTTTCGCTGCTCCTGCTGGCTGGAAGCAGCAAGCGGGAGCGATCCTGCGGCGGGAGCCCACACTCTCGCTCATTCCCTGTATACTAAAATTCTGAAGAATTACATTACGCCGTGGAAAGTGAGGTCTCCCCCATATGCAGACTGGAAGATGGCTTTGGCCAAATTCGGATGTGACCGAGTTCTAAGGAATTCCGGCGTTCCGCTACATCTGGACTGGCCGAAGACCGTAATCCAGTTCATATATGGCGAGAACCTCGCCTTCCATGGCATAGTGTAAACCGTTTAGCAATCTGGATGGCTTCAAAAGGGGTTGGATAAATTCCTGGAGGCAAAGGCTATCCATGGCTACTAGCCCTGATGGCTGTGTGCTATCTCCGGTATCTGAGGCCATAAGCCTGTGTGCACCAGTTGCTGGGGAACATGGGTAGGAGGGTGCTGTTGCACCATGACCTGCTTGTTCATCCCTGGCCGATGGCTGGTTGCCCACTGTGTGAACAGAGTGCTGGACTAGATGGACCCTTGATCTGATCCAGCATCAGGGCTCTTCTTATGATGTTCTTAACAAAGCAGATGTAGCCAGAATTGGCGCATTCTGCTAAAACTCCCACAATGTCATGCAAGAAGGTCAATAACCAAACAGCACTTACAACACAGCTTAATTTGTTGCACGGGTCTTAACCTTTATATCCAGCTTCCCCAACCTCGTGCCTTCTACATGTTTGGGGCTTCAACTCCCATCAGCCCCAGGCAGCATAGCCAATGCTCGGGAATGCTGGGAGTTGTTTCCCAAAACACCTGGCGGGGGAGGCATCAGGTTGAGGAACGTTGGTTTAGGTCCGGCTATGAAAAACAGCATAGGAATCTCAAAGCAATTTCTGTTGCGTTGAAATGCAACAGAAGTAGCAATGAATACTTCGGGAGGGAAGACGAGGAGTGAGTAGGAGCTGCAAAGAAGGCATGGGAGACTCCCCTGCACTAGTTTGATGAAGTTGGCGGCTTCGTTTTTGGAGAGGGAGTTAGAAAGAAACGTCTCCTTGGCGCCACACTTTGGACAGGTGTGTGTGTGTGTTTCCGGCGGCCATTTCTCCCCCCCCCACGGCCCCCCAGAGCCATGCCTAGAAGCAGAAGGTAAAGTTGCTGCACCCAATAAAAGGTCTTATCAAGATCCACGCCGCACCCGTCGCGCTGTATTAATTTGGGTTTAGACGTGGCCTCTTCCAAAGCCCCTGTAGATGGAGCAGCCTTCGAGGAGGGGAAGGCAGACCCCTCCTGACTTGGGAGCTGCGTGGCCTACTCCGTGGTGGCCCCTTTGACCCAGCTTGGCCCCTCTGCCTCCCTTGTTTAGGCCATGCTGCACTACCGCTCAAGCCTGCTGCAGATCCTCGACACCCTGGCCTTTGCCAGCTTCTTCTTGGCCGGTTTTACAGAGCAGAAGCAGACGGTGGAGGTCGAGCTGTACTCGGACTACAAGGAAGACTTGGTGAGGGGCGACACCGCCACGTTCCTTTCCCCTCTGAGGAGACTCCAAGTCCCGTTCCCCGAGGAGTCCCTCCGAACTGCAGATATTCCCCCGCCCCATTTCTCTCCACGCTAATGTCCAAAGGCGGTTTCTGTAACCTTTTTCAAAAAATTATTACCATTACCTTTTTTAATCTCAACCCTTGCTCCGAAAGAGTGGAGGACATCACATGCCACCTGCCCAACTTCATCCACTCAACAACCCTGCGGAGTAGGCTGAGACTAAGGGCTGAGCAGGGATTTGAACCTGGGTCCCTGGCCTAAAACCAGCGGTGGGGAAGGACTCTTGTTGGACTGCAGCTCCTATCAGCCCTAGCCAGCAGTGAGGGCTCGTGGGAGTTGCAGTCCATTAAGAGCTAAAGAGCTGCAAGATTCCCCCATCCCCGGTCCAGCTACTTGGACGCACCGGCTGTCAGTTCCTCTAGGGATCGAATGCTAGGGACAAATGGGGCGTGGCTAAAGGCACCCTGTCTTGCAAGCTTCTGCAAGGTCGGCCTTCCTCAACCTGATGCCCTCTAGATGTGTTGGAAATTGGGCGTTGTAGTCCCATGCATCTGGGGGGCATCAGGTTGGGGAAACCTGCACTAAATCAGTTTTAAGCGCTCCCCGTCCCCTCTTCATTAGCTTGCATTAAGCTCTTGCAAGGCGGTCTGGTCGAAGCAGCTGACCTCTTGCAAAGCTGAAACTCATATATGCCTGCTGAGCTGGAGATGTTCTGGGGAAGTAGAATGCCTCCATTCTCGCCAGTTTTCCCCCCAGCATCTGCGACCAGAGAATGGGCTGTGTGGGCTAGATAGGATTAAGAGCAGGGCAGGTCCTGATGCAGGGATCATCATTTGCAGCAAACTGGAAGGGAGGCTGCTTGCCCTCTGGGTTGGCCAAGCTTTTTCCCCCCCTCTTCTTTCCTCCCACGAGGGCTGAGCGGCCGACTTGTGTTTCTCTCCCGCTCTGCAGTACACGCCAACCATCGGTGCTGTGATAGAAATTCAGACCACCAAGATCCAGATATACGGGGCCCACCTGCGGATCCACGCCCATTTCACTGGACTGCGGTGAGGATGGGCGCGGGCCGTGTTCTCGGGGCAGGGAGGAGCGGGTATTTTCCATCTTCAATCGGGATTGGGGGAGAGCTTTTTTGGAACCTTGAGATTCAGAGGCAGAAGCCTGCAAGGAGGCTGCCGTGTCACCAGGATCAGATCGTTGGCCTGTCCGGCCCAACCTTGGCTGCTCTTCTTTATTTTATTTTTAAAGCCTGCAAGTCGACGTAATAGCTCTCATTTGGGGAAGGACATCAAGGATGCTTATGGAAGCCTGGTAGGCTGTTCTGCATAATGCAAAACGATTTAAGGTCAGCCTTCTTCAACCTTGTGCCCTCCAGATGTGTTGGATTGCAGCTCCCAGCATTCTCCGGCAACATGGTCATATGTTGGATTGCAACGTCCATCATTCCTATCATGCTTGGACTGGTACTCCTGTCATTCCTAGCCAGCAAGGTCATGTGTTGGGTTGCAACCCCCATCATTCTTGGACTGCAACCCCCATCATTCTCAGCCAGTGGGGATGATGGGAGTTGCGGTCTATGAAATCTGGAGGCTGAAAGTTGACGTAAGAGGGGCAAGCGAGAACGGGTCTCCTAACCTGTCTCCCGTCCTCCCATAGATATCTGCTCTACAATTTCCCGGTGACGTCGGCCATCTTGGGGATTGCCAGCAACTTTTCCTTCCTGAGCGTCATCGTCCTCTTCAGCTACCTGCAGTGGATCTGGGGCAGCATGTGGCCCAGGGAGCCTCTCTCCATGCAGGTGAGGGGCAGGGCCTGGGCTGGGGGCGAACCGCTTCGTGGGCCGCCACCCCTCCCCACAACCAGGGGCTGTGGCGGGAATGTGTGCCTTTGGGCTGTTCCTCTTTTATTGCACCTTCTCTGCCGCTTAGGCTTTGGTTCCACCCCTGGGGAACTCTCAGGATCCACGTTACGTTGTGTTTTGTAGTCCGTAAGAGAAAGCAAGTTTCTAGTGCTCATGGCTTAGAGTGAAAAGTTCTTTTAAAATAGAGGCTGCAGAAGAGGTGGACGTTTGGGAGGGCTCTCCATTGGTTAGAGGAGAGAGATTCTGTGTTCTGCCCTTTTGCCTTATGTCTTTTTTCTCTCTTCCTGCCTCCCATCAACTCCCCCTTTAAAAATAAATGGGAACTCAGTCCTTTAAAGGTTGGTGCGGTGGCCACTGTTGTCAGAAAAGGACTGGGGAAACCCAGGTTCAATCCCTCAGTGAGCCCACTGGGTAACTTTGGGTCCGTCACTCTTTCGGTCTCACCTATCTTGCGGGGTTTATTTATTTCAAACATTTCTGGGCTGCCTTTCAGGGCAGAGGCCTGCCTGCAGAAAGCGATTTACGACAATAAAATACATAAACATGGGCAGGGGAGAAAGTCGGTGCCTCCTTGAGTGAAAGGTGGGAAGTAAATACCGTCATCACAGGGCCCTCTGCCCCCTTGCTCAACCCCTCCTGCCTTCAGTAGGTCCTGGAATTGGTAAGACACTACCCCCTTCTTCAAGGTTGCACCTGGAATGAATTATACAAACTGGTTAAAGGTGCGATTCTATGCAGGTTTAGACAGGAAAAAAAGTCCTACAACTGCCAGCATTCCTCCAGCCAGCCATGACACATCTGTAGGAATTGTAGGACTTTTTTTCCTGTCTAAGCCTTCATAGAATTGTGTCTTAAATACGTGCTTTTGCTGAAATTGAGTCTAAAATCCAGGGGTGTTGAACTTCAGGCCCATGAGTTAAATCCGGCCTGTTTTCAGTTCCATTCTGGCTCTCTGTGGTCCTTGGAAGACCCCTGCCCACCACTCCCCAGCTCCCCCACCTCCCTGTCATTTAGTAGTTTCCTAGCTTTTGTGCAGATTCTTCCCATTCTAAAAAGTTAAACTGCCTCCCCTAAGGCTGAGTTTCTGGCACTAAGCGTGTTGTGCTCCAGTATGCTGGTGTTTTGGCCCCGCCCCTTCTGCTTTTGGCCCCGCCCACCTGTGGATTGCAGTCCCCGAGAGCTCCTGCGGCCCTCAGACCAAAAGAGGTTGAACACCCCTGATTTAACTGAAGAAACGGTACTTATTTAAAGGGGCGGGGCACGCAATTAACCGCAGAATTCTGACTTGCTTCCTTCCTCTTTGTTCTCTCCTCCTTGCTCTTTCCTGCATAGGTGCCTGGCCGGGAAAGACTCGGAGCTCTTCAGCATACAGAAGATGGACCCCGGCGGGTTGTGGCCCCTAAAGAAGGTAATTGGGGAGTGGGACGCAAATGGACATGTGAGGTTAACAATAAAAAAAAAATGTGGCCAAAAGTGGAAGGGGAATGGCCTGCCTGCAAGCTAATATTTTTCTGGGCCCAGATGTGTCAGAAGCCAGTTTCTTTCTTCTGCAGGCTCCGAGGAAGGCGAAGGGATTTCCCCACCACAGACGGAAGATGTGGGGGCTGTGGAAGAAGGGGGGCTCTCCAGAGCAGGTGTGTGTGTGCTTTTGCTTTTTTAAAAAACCCTAAAAGGCAAGGGTGACCTTTTGCTTCCTTTATTCCTGCCAGTTCTCTTCTGATCAGGACTGGATCCCTCTCTAAATGCTCAGCTTTGGGGTTATTCTTTTGTAAAAATAAAAATAAGCCTCTAGATCAGTAGTTCTCAAACATTGTTTTCCCCGTTGACCACTTCAAAATCGCTGAGGCCGTAAGCTGTGAAGTCAACATGTAGGCAGGCTATTTAATAAACCTTGTTTTGTCCTACAAATCAAAGCACACAGCTCATATTTCGGAGAAAGTTTCTTTTTAATGCATTTCTCTGCTTTATGTCATAACTCGGAAGTGAAAAGATGCCAACTGCAGGCTGTCTTTGGGTCTGCTTTCAGTTCCAGGAAATGTGAGCTGGGTAAATTTCTGGTTTGCAAATGAACTGAAGCAAAGCTCTCAGCATCCCTGGCTAGCAGCAATCAAATACCACATGGTTAAAGCAGGAAAGCAAAATCTATTTAAAGCACGTCAATGAAATTAAGAAAAAGTATTCACTAATTAAGACCTACACTGGCAAGTGTATAATCCAGACTTGGACAACATGGCTTCTTATCTCTGTCATCAGAAACATAAAATGTTTGAGAACCTCTGCTTTTAGACCTTACTTGTGTAGAGAGAACAAAAGCCATGCCAGCACTGCTTTACCTGTCCTCTGAAGCAATGCAGTTCACAGGACATGGCAGCTCATCTTGGGTTAATTAACCCACAATTAGCCCTGTTGTATGCCAGGCATATGCACCTGCCATTTTGAATATGTGACCTGAGATTCGGAGTCACGTGTCGTGGAAACCTGGCCATTATGGGTTAATCGAGGGTTAAACAACCCATGCTTAACCTAACCACTAATTCAGGGTTAAGTGGGTTGTTTAACCCTCGATTAACCCATGAAGGCTTGTTTGGCATGACATACAGCCCCCAATTGCATATTCAAAACAATGGCTGCACACCTGCAACTAATCATGGGTTAATTAACCCACGATAGGTCACCATGTTGTGCAAACTAGGGCTGTATATGTGCATTTGATTTCTGGCTGTTTGGCAGTGATTTTCTGCTGGTCTCCATCACATTTTCTGGCTAAGGACTTGTCTTTTTCTCGCTCAATGCTTACTCTCAATCCCACACAGTGGCTGCAATACAGGCCGAGAACATCAGCCTCTTTGGAAAACCAGCTTCTGGAGCAGAATCCGGCCCGGGTGAGGGAGCGAACGAAGGTAGGTGACATTTCCGATCTTTGCAGGCCCCTTTCCAGATCCATGTCTTGGCAAACCTGGCTATTGTGGATTAAGAGCATCCAAAGCACATTTCTATCTTGCCAAAGCTCAGACCGCAATAAACGTGATTTACCTTCAAGGTGCCGTAGAACATGCTGCGGATCAATACCACAGATGAACCCAAAAGCAATATAAGCACTTTTCTAGAGGTGTTGAACCTCATCACTCAGGATCCCAATCCAGCCACACTCCTCCTCCTTAGCCCAACTGCCAATTTTTTGTGGTTTCCCAGCTGTTGTGCTGTTTTTCCCCCAAACTAAACCATTGAAATGCATCTCTTAGACTTAGTTACTGGCGGTAAAACCTTTCAGCTAAAATATTCCGGCATTTTGGGGTATTTTGACCCTGTCTCGTTTCAACACCCCAGCTCTACCGCTTATAGGGATTTTTTAAAAAAAATGGTGGGTGCAGCTACCAAGAAGACCCTTTCCGTTTGGACATGGAAAAGCGCTATGTAATCTAAACAGAACTCTTAACTGTTGATGACGGTACTTAATAGAGTATGCTAGCTAAATAGGAGGTCCTCACTTCAAATGTCGCTTCAGCTGCCCATCTTCTATATATATAAAACGCTTAGGTATGTTTCCGTAAAGGCTTCAGCTGATACAGGTTGCTAAGCAACAGTAACAACATGTAACGTCAGCTGATACAGGTTGCTAAGCCCCTCGCCCAACTCCTCCGGGCTTTCCAAGGTAATCCTACCCACCATTCTGCCTCTTTGCTCCCCACCCCCACGAAGGGGGCAGCGCCACGGTCCGGAGCATGAGCAAGGCACGGCTGGGGGCCCAGCGCCCCCATGATGATATTTAATTAATAAACTTTAAGATATGCTACAACAGCGTATGTTACGCTGGGTATAGCTAGTTTGCAATATTGAGATAATGCTGATCTCCCCTTCTGCCCCCCCTTTCTTTCAAATGTGCTATTCCAGCTGCCCTGTTGACTGGGGGTAATGGGAGTTGTAGCCCAACAGGGCAACGGATTGGGCGAAGCTGTGTTGTCCTGGCTATTCTCTATTTCTTTGTCCGCAGAGGCAGAATTTGAGTCGGTGGACGATTCCTCGCTGCTTTCTGAGGCCAACTTCCCATCCCGTTCCCTGGAGACGGATCCCTCCGGCCTGCTCCTCCCAGCGCCCAGGGCCCTCACGCCCGGCTCCGAGATCCGTCAGAGAAGTATCTGCTCCAGTTCCTGAAGGAGCTGGGGTGCGATTGCACCGGCCACTCCTGGGCACTCCTCATCGCCTCTGTCCACTGCAGGCCTTGCTCTTCTAAGGGAAACGTCAGTTCCAGGCTTGTGTTTACATTCCAGCTCCTATTTCTCCCCCCTCCCCACACCCGCCGCACCCGGAGACACTGTAACTTAAATAAAAGTTTACCTGCTAACAAAGAATTGCCGGTGTGCAGCGATTGTGTGGGTTCAGGTTCCTGTCGCTTGTTGCTGCGAGTTTAGGGTTGGGCTCATTTAGAACCGTGGCGGTGTTCTCGCTCAACTAGGAATGTAGGAAGCTGCTTTTCAGCAAGGCAGAACTTGGGTCGGCATCTCAGAGCCTCAGACAGAGGTGGGTCTTTCCCTGCCACTATGTCCTTCCCCAACCTGGAGATCTCTGGATGGTTTGGCCTTCAACTCCCACAATCCCTGGGCATTGGCCACGCTGGCTGGGTCTCAAAGGAACTGGGGTTCAAGACCCCCCAGTTGGGAGAAAGCCCTGCTACCTGATCCTTCTGATTGAAGATGGACAGAGCTTGGATTTGGGACCTCTAACAGACCACTGAGCTAGGACCCTTCCCTTTATTATTTACATATGAATTTATTTATTTATTTTAAAAAAGTGGTAGTTTATATTATTATTATTATATTTATTTATTTATTTTATTTCATTTCATTTCTACGCTGCCCAATAGCGGAAGCTCTCTGGGTGGTTCTCAACGATTCGCAAGATATAAAATACAGTGTAAAAAGTTTAAATGCTCAAAATTTAAAAGCAATTTAAAGGGCTAAAAGCTTTTTCTCTGAAAGAGCAGACCTGTTCAGACAGACCTATTCAGACATAAATGCCCCCATCCTATGCCATGAAATGCCTGGGAGTAAAAGGCAGGCTCAACCTGGTGCCGAAAAAATGGCAGTGTTGGTGCCAGGCGAGCCTCAGTGGGGAGAGCGTTCACAAACGGGGCCACTGTTGAAAAGGCCCTCTCCTGCAACAAGGCAAGTCTGACTCCTACAGCCTGTCATTTTGTATAACATATTTTGCATCTGTAAGTCACCGGGGAGGGGTGAAGCCGCTGTGGCTGTTTTTGTCATGTTCTTATTGTTTGGTTGTGTTTTTAATCGCTCTTAATATTGTATTCATTTTATGTTTTCTATTATTGTAGGCCGCTTTGGGAGGGCTTCTGCCCTGAAAGGCGGCCAATAATAATAATAATAAATTATCATCAATAATACATAACAGCAAGGGCACCAAAGCCCAAACCCTTTGCCAATAGAAATCTTACTTGACCAGTGCTCTGGCTTCCGGAAATCCCAGATATTTTGTGCAGGGATATGCGTGTGTGTATGTGTTGGTGGAGAGAAAGATTTTCAGCTATAAGGACTAGAAACCTATCTTTAGAAAATGCAAGCAGATATTCTCAGGGAGCTGAATTCTGCGTTAGCACCGCTCACTGTGTTTTTTTCCCTGCACTTGTACAGAATTGCAGCATTCATCTGGCCCCTGACAAAGTAGCTTGCTGAGTCACAAGGGTAAAATTTTGCTTTGGGGGTTGGGGGGAAGGTGAGATTCTCCAGATGTTCACTGTGCCCAGCTCTGCTTAAATTCTGCCCGCTTTTCTCTAGGTTGCGGGTGATGCAGGCATGTGACACCACGTTGAGGGAGGCCAGTGTGTGCTACCGGATGCAGAATTTAGCTTTCTGAGACTCTCTAAAGCTTTCAAGATGAAAAGGCAAGTTTCTAGCCATCTAGGCTGATAGAATATGCTTGGAAATACGTTGGGGAGTGGTCTGCTAGAATCTCCAGGAGCCAAAATGGGGGCAGAATAAAACACTGAGCTTTTGGGATGGGGTGGTGGTGGTGTTTCCTTGACCTCTTTAGACCTTTCCCACTTCCTCTGACTTGCAAGCCCAGAATAAATTCTGCAAAATGAGATGCAACTCTATTCAGCTTGCCTACTGTATGCAATTTTCAAATCTGCGTTGGTTATCAGCTTGCAAATATTACAATTTACAACCTTTCCGATCTGTTCAACCCCCCTGATTTATTCTCGGTTTTCTGGGTGCGGGATTTGGATTGCTTGGGGAAAGATCATTTTGTGTGTTAGTGTCTCCAGCATGGAACACTCATGGAAAGCTGGCTTGGAACAGCGCTGGCGTCATGTCTTCCTTGGCTGTTGGCAGCTGCTATTTCAATTAGTATATTTTTTAACTGAGAATCCTCGTATGCAGAGGGTGCAGCCCAATCGGACTTGCAGATATATGTATATATTTTCTGTTCAACTTGGAGAGGAACGATCCAGTGTTCTTCCAAGAAAGGAGGGCTGTCTGCATTCCAGACGTGAGGAGTAACTCTCACATCAAATTCCACCCTGGTACTAGTGGTTGTGACCCCTGTTGCTCCACACCCTCTGGCCGGGCGTATCCGCCTTCTGTTGTAAGATCCACACTGTGTGGTGTTTTTGCTTCCAGTGGTGACTGGAGGTCACATGTTCTCCCCCCCGCCCGTTCCCATGTTGCTTTGTTGGCGCGCCTACGTTCGATGAAATAAGGGGAGCGGGCGGGTTTGCTGTATTTGGCCCTGGTTAGGCCTCAACTTGAGTATTGCGTCCAGTTCTTGGCACCACAATTCAAGAAGGATGCAGACAAGCTGGAGCGTGTTCAGAGGAGGGCAACCAGGATGATCAGGAGTCTGGAAACAAAGCCCTATGAGGAGAGACTGAAAGAACTGGGCATGTTTAGCCTGGAGAAGAGAAGATTGAGGGGAAACATGACAGCCCTCTTCAAAAACCTGAAAGGTTGTCACACAGAGGAGGGCCAGGATCTCTTCTCGATCCTCCCAGAATGCAGGACATGGAATAACGGGCTCAAGTGACAAGAAGCCAGATTCCAGCTGGACATCAGGAAAAACTTCTTGACTGTTAGAGCAGTACGGCAATAGAACCAGTTACCTAGGGAGATTGTGGGCTCTTCCACACGAGAGGCCTTCAAGAGGCAGCTGGACAAGCATCTGTCAGGGATGCTTTAGGGTAGATTCCTGCATTGAGCAGGGGGTTGGACCCGATGGCCTTAGAGGCCCCTTCCAGCTCTGTTCTATGATTCTATGAACCGTTGGCATGTTGCAGCAATACCTCTTTATCCGTCCTACTTATTTGCTTTGGAAACCTTGCTAGGGTGACGAAGCACATTTTTCGGAGCGCTAAGTCTTGACGTTACATAGCCCACGCCATGTCTTCCCAAAACTTTTCTGGATAAGACCCCTGCTGCATTAGACGAAAGGCCTGCTGAGTCCACCAACTTGTTTCCCCACAGTAGTTCATTAGATTTATATCCCGCCTTTTCCCCTCTTGCACGAAACCCAAAGCAGCTTACATCCTCCTCGCCTCTTTCATTTTACCCTCACAACAACCCTGTAAGGTAGGTCAGCCTGAGAGTCAGTGACTCGCTCGGAGTCACCCAGTGAGCTTCATGGCCGAATGGGGACACAGCGTTGTTGTGAGGGTAAAAATGGAGCGGAAGAGAACCACGTGAGCAGCGTTGAGTTCCTTGGAGGAAAAACGGAAGGGTATCGAAGTAAAACTAATAATTTTAAAAGATCATTGGGTCACAGTGGCTCGTGTTGTGTCCCTTCAACGCCCCCAACAGCAGAAACTTAGGTGCCTGTGTGCTGCTTACTCATGGAATCGAATTCCAGAAAGTTAATGATTTCCTGTGTGAAATAGTCCTTCACC